>NC_136063.1:1179140892-1179811517 GCF_964261635.1 Lissotriton helveticus | reverse complement strand
AGACGTGCTAAGGGTCCTGTGTACACCTGGAAGTGTAGTAGTATTTGCAGTGTGCGACAGGATTCCATCAATTTGCTTTGTGATTTTGTACGGTCATTTAATAAGAAAAGTTTGAAGCAGAAAATGAGGTTGTTGCAAGAATTAGATCCTTGCAGAGTGAGAGAAGTGACAGGTTTGCATGGTCATTCACTGGCTTGTCTTTCCAGGAGAGTATGCCAGAGTGTTTTTCATCATTTCAGGATGCCAGCAGTGCATCATAATAAAGTGAGGAAATTAGTTAGAATGTTGTATTATGCTAAGAGTCCAGCAATTATGCTTAAACAATTATGCGCTGCTCTTTTGCATGGTTCTGAAATAGATGTGAAGAATATATGTGAAGAAATTGAGTTTTGTTACTTTGGAAGTAAAGAGGAGAATGTTGAAATTGACCAAGAAGAAGCGGGTAATGTGGAAGATAGTGTACAGGTTTCCAGTACAGATAATTTCCAGAGGGAAATTGCGATGTTTCAGGTCAAATCAAGTGAGAGGCCAAATTTCACTTGTGTGTGTTATTATAAGAATCAGACTAAGTTAGTGGATTTATATGCAAAAAGTGAAAGGGAAAATAATAGTGAATGGAAGGATTTCGCAACATACTTGATGGCAGAAAATTGTTTTGATTTGGGATTGGATCAACGTGTGTGTAATTATTGTTGTTGCAAATTAAATCAAAACCAGATGCCTGCTAGAGCAGTTCATAATAATCTGGAATTGGTTGAGATTCCTTCTGAATTGAAGGATTTAAATACTTATGAATCTAATTTGATTCAAAGTATCCATCCCTTTCAGGCTATTGTAAGAATGGAGCCAAAGACAGGGAAATTGCCTCCATCAGATTTACAGAGAGGATTAAAGGGAAGAGTTGTTTATTTGCCTCTAGATTTGAAGAAAAACATTAACACAATTGGAGTAGAAAAAGTGGAAGAGGAACCTCTGGTTATCTTAGTTAATGGGGTTCCGACAAAGAATACGAAAATATGGCAAGATTTAGTGGATGTTAGGAAAGTTAAAAAGGCAACATTGTATTTGAAAAAAAATAATAAATACTATAAGAATGTATATGTTGCAGAAGAGGAAGTAAGTGAGGAAGAGGATAGCGATTTGTGTGCTGGTCAAATTGAGAAAGTAGAACCCTCTACTAGTGAAGAAATATATGAACATTATAGTGTTCATCCTTTGCATTCCAAGGAAGTCATGGGGAATGCTATTGAGTTGTTTCAAATGAAACAAGCCAAAGGGAGTCCCATTAGTGTTTGGGAGGAAAGTTTGGAAGCTCGGTGTTTCCCACAGCTTTTTCCAACAGGTCAGGGAGGAAGATATGATGAGCGACCTCATCAAATTCCTGCTTCTGAATACCGGACTTTGCGATTGTATGCAGGAGATGCTAGGTTTCGACAATGCATTCCCTATTTGTTTCATCTCCTGTTTGAAAGCGATCTGTCTGGACTGTCATATGCAGTGAACCACATCTTGAAAAGTGGTATACACATGCAAAACATCTCGGCAAGTGACTTTGTGGATAAAGTCAATGTCCAAGACAGTATTTTGGATTCTCACCTGATTAATCTCATGGCGTGTCAGCGTGGTACTAATGAGTACTGGTACCGTCGTCATGGTGATTTAAAATGTATGCTGAGGAACTTAGGAACTCCCACATGGTTCCTCACTCTGAGCTGTGCCGAGTATGGCTGGGAAGACTTACTTGAATTTCTACGAGAGGCAAATGCTAACGTAGAAAACATCGAATTCAAGACACCCGGAGAACTGTGCTCTTTGGATCCAGTCAATGTATGTAGGTACTTCAATCATAGATTTGAAGCTATGATGTCTTTCATCATGAATAAGAAGAATCCACCTCTTGGAGAGGTGTTGGATTTCTTCTGGAGAAAGGAGTACCAAGCAAGAGGTGCTCCTCATATACATATGTTGCTGTGGATCAAGGATGCACCTAAATTTGGAACGGATCCAGAAGACTCAGTGATGAGTTTTATACAAGAGTATTCTACGTGTGCTGTTCCAAACGCAAAGGAGAAGAAAAGCCTAAGAGAAAAAGTTCTGCGTTTCCAAAGCCATCGATGTGGAAAGTACTGTCGTCGTAAATTCCGAAACAAGGACAAGTTCTACACCAAATGTCGTTTCGGCTTTCCACGACCGGTGATTTCTAAAGGAAGAGTAAACAGTTTGATGTCTTCGCTGCGACATAATGTGATGAAGAAATCACCTAAAAACACATACAATTTGAAGAGGAACGAAGAGTCCAAGTACATCAACGACTACAACCCGGTGATTTTGTCCATGTGGAATGCTAACATGGATATACAGTTTGTGGCTGATAACTGTATGGCTGTGGCTCGGTATGTGACGTCTTACATCACCAAAAAAGAGAAGACAGAATTGAAGGATATGTGGGAGGACATTTCCCATGAAAAGAGCCTCAGCAAGAAGTTGTACAGTTTCAGTCTGAAGATGTTGTCGCATCGAGAAATTGGAGCGTACGAATGTTCTGACCGGTTGTCTTCAGCAAGTCTCTATGCCAAGTCCAGGAGTATCATTTGGGCGAGTCTTGGTCTTGCTGCAACGCGTAATCGAGTTCTCAAACCTGTGCGGGAAATTGAGTATTTGGCGGAAAAGGAGCCAAACAGTACCGACATTTTGAAGACCAACATGTTGGATACATATTATCCAAATCGAAGCATTCACCTCGAGAATGTTTGTTTATATGAGGTTCTTCAAAATTACATATTCAAGAGGAACATCAAAGAAGATACTGAGAAAGGAGTGTATGCTGTAATAGGAAGTGAGGGATGTCTGGTCAAGCAAAGAAAATGCCACTTGGTAAACCATCGAAAATTGAGTGGCGAATCTCCTGAAAAAAAGGAGTTTTTCTATTTAGCACTTTTGCAACTTTTCAAGCCTTGGCGTGCAGAAGAGGAACTGCTTGGAGATTTTCTCTGTTACGAAGACTCTTTCAATGCCGCCAAGGAGACCATAGAATGTCCTGCTTTTCCCAAATATGTAGAAATGTTGAATGCGGAAATTGAGCAGGAAGCAATGATTGCAGCCGAGATTGCCAGAGACAGTTCTCAGGACAGTCAGAGTTCTGCTTCATTGAGTCAGGATCCACTAGGAGGACCTGTTATCGAAAATGAAGCTGCCACTGCTATGAATGAAGTGGAAAGAGCCATGGCACATGCTCAGGAGGATGCGGTTAACTTAGAAGAGTTGGAAAGACAACTCAACGTTGAGCAGAGGAAAATATATGACGAAGTTACCATGCAAATTGATCATGGATTAAGTCATGACAAGAAAGAGTGCTCATGTACGTCGTTGAAGCCTGTCCGATTGTACGTGAGTGGAGAAGCGGGAACTGGAAAAAGTTTACTTATTAAAGTAATTTCATGTTATTTGCAGGAAAGGACAGAGTCATCGCTGTCTTGTGTTGTCACCGCTCCAACTGGACTGGCAGCACATAACATTAAAGGGATTACTTTACATCGTTTACTGATGCTGCCAGTGGAGCATGACAACAAATTACAATATCACAAGCTATCTGGAGATGCTTGTTTTGAAGTTTCAAGAATCTTGAGGAAAATGAAACTTCTTATCATTGACGAAGTAAGCATGGTTTCCAATGTCATGCTTGCCTTTGTGCATTTGAGAATGCAAGAAGTTCTCAAAACAGAGTATGATGTGTTATTTGGTGGCAAACACATCATTGTTTTCGGAGATCTTCTGCAGCTGACACCAGTGAAAGGGCAACCTGTGTTCAAAATGCTCACGCATGAAGATACCAGGAAGTGCCTAGGCAGCATTGGCAACGTCAATATATGGTTAAACTTCAATTATGCTGAACTGCATGAAAATATGCGTCAGGCGAAGGATGAAGTTTACAAGACTATTCTACAAGATGTTAGAATTGGAAAAGTGACCGAGCATGGGAAAGAAGCTTTACATGCACGATTACTGTCAAATTTATATCCAGAACAAGATGTTGTGCCTGAGAATATTTTTCAGAAAATTACTGAGAAGAAATCTGGAATATGTTTGATGCCAACTCTTGCAGAATGTGCCAAATTCAACAACAAAATGTTGCATTTAGAAAAGCAAGAGATTGTGAAACTGGAAGCTATTGACAGTAGAGCATATGGGATCAACAATTATTTTGTCTGAGAATCTGAAAACAAAATTGGATTCATTAGAGAAGAGTATATCTAAAACTGCAGGTTTTGAAAAGACTCTGAATGTGTGCTTGAACTGCCGTATAATTTTAAGAAGGAATTTACATGTTGAAAGAGGTCTGGTAAATGGATCAATGGGTAATGTTGTTGATTTTGTGAAATACAGAAATAGAGATGGAATTGAATTTTTAAAAATTAAATTTGATGGCATTGAGGAAGTACAGCTAATTGGTCGTTGTTCTGCTAGATTTTTGCTTGTAAAAGACTTATATGTTCGCCGTAAGCAGTTTCCTGTTTGCTTGGCATATGCGGTGACAATCCATAAATCGCAAGGTTTAAGTGTAGACAGTGCATTGGTGAATATTGGCAGTTCTGTGTTTAAGGAGGGTATGGCATATGTGGCATTGTCACGAGTTAGAACTTTATCGGGATTGTACTTGATTGAGTGTGATGTCACAAACATTTGTGCGGATCTAGATTGTGTTAAGGAATACAATAGGTTAAGAAGAGAGTATGCGCCACATTTGCCTCAATATCCTTTGTTTGAGAAACGTGTGGTAGGCCGGAAACGAAGAAATGTGACCAATACTAGGGAGGTTGTAGCAAAAAGACGAAAAGTCGATGAACCTGAAATTATAAGCAGAAACAAAAAGGATTCTGTTGAAGATGTTGTTGGTTTTCAATTTGAAAACAGTTCTGGTGTCAACTGCTATGCTAATGTAGTGGTTAATGTTTTGTTTTCTCTAGAAAATGTAAAAGAAGAGATTGTGGTCAATTCTGATCAAAGATTTTGCAGTTTGTTAAATTCTGTCTTAGAAAAATGTAGCACTGATAGAACAAACATAGAAAGTGTGTCTGAAATTCGAAATCTGTTAGACAGATGTTCAGGCCAAACACAATTCTCTCAAAATATTCAGCAAGATTGTCAGGAGTTTTTAATGTATATCCTTGATGTATTGCATGCTGAAGGTGTAGATTTATATATTTAACTTTGCCAGACAGTAAATCAGTCTCCTTTAATAAGCTAGTAAAAGCAGCTGATCACAACATGGAGTGTAGCCAATGTAAATCTGAAATGATGTCCACATTATTTATACAAACATATGGCCAGTATGTCATTTTAATGTTCCAACGATGTAGGCCTGATGGAACAAAATTGACAACTTTAATTAAAAATGTTGTGGCTTCGCAGTTGTCCATATCAGGAAGGACTTTTGTAACTGCAGCAATTATATATCATGACGGTCCTTCAATAACATCAGGACATTACACAGCTTATTTAAAGTCTAGAAATGGCTGGTCATTCTGCAATGATTCTGTTTTAATTTTCAAAAAAAAATTGCCGTATGACCTTAAAAACTCTTACCTGGTGTTTTTAAAACCAAAATTTTAGGGAAAGAATCTTGGGATGTGCTCTGAGGAATTTCAAGAAGTTCTAATGGCTCCTACACGATTTGGCCTTGAGGATAAGTGTAGTTCAGAGACATAACTTCTAACCATAAGACTGGACGTCATGGAGAAATAAGTGCACTTTGAATGAGTTCAGAAAAACTATTTCTTTTTATAAGCTAATTGAAGCAGCCAATCAAAACATAGAGTAGAGGGAATGTAAGTCTGCAATGCTGTCTACTGTTTTACATTGCTTTGTGATTAAAAGTGATGTAGAGAATTAAATAATTGTAGTAGTCATAGAGGTAGTGTAAGTCTGCTTCATAGTAAGCAGTATCAGTGTCATAGGAAATGTAGAACATGACTGAGGAAGAAGGGGAAGATATTACTAGTCCAGGATTGTGAAAATGATCTTCAACATTTTAATTCTGAAAGTTGCGGAAATGCCAAATGACGGGATTGGCTTACAAGAAATCCAAGAGTTATAAATGGCTCTGACAAGATTTGGCCTTGTGGAAACTTGTGGTAGAGAGCAAAAAGTCATTTATTGTATGTAACATGTTTTTCAAAACGATGGAGGTTTTCTTTCAGAAAGTGGCGGGCTGAAAGTAATAACAGCACAACAGAGTGTAAGCTGTTCATAGGACATCCTTCGACGTCATGGAAAGTAAGTTAACTTTAAGGAGTTCTGAATTCTGATTTGTTATGTTGTATGGGTTTTTTAAACACAATCATTTTGATTGTGTTTTTTTTTCCCCGCTGTTATATGATGAATACCTTCAAGTCACTGTTTTTAGTGAAATTTGATACATTCTGAGAACAGCAAAAATAAACCATTTAACATGTATAATTAATTCTGTACTGTTTCCATTTATGATGTACATTTAGAACTGTGTAGGAGGGATGGAGAAGGAGAGGCTTCTGTAAGTGTCAAAGTTCTTGCATACAGTGCTCATATTCTACGTAGTCTTTCATATGATAGACTACATTTCCACAATGAGATACCTAAGCAAAGGAAACACAGGTCATATGATTGTGGAATGAGCAAAAAAATGTGCATGTTTTTCAATTATATTACCTGTGTTTCCTAACATTACACACCACATTGTGTAGATGAGGTTTAGGCCTGTTCCTGGAGACAGAGGAGGTCTGACATTTGTTCAAGAGTGCAGTGGACATTAATCACTTCGTTGGTAGGCCTCCACATGTATTATGTCCTCTGTTCTCTTCAAACAACTCGAAATTTCATTTGGAACCCTGAGTAGGTCTCACCTCAAACAAACCTCTGGATAGGACACATCTTATTGGCATCCTGAAGCAATCATTTAAAATGTTAGTGTCTTGTGACACTTTTCTGAGACAACAGCAGTGCAAAAGATGCACCATGTTTTAAGATAGGCCTCACTTCATCTGCATCAAGATACTGTTAGTTTAAAATGTATATCTTTAGGACTGTGTAGGGGGCCTGGAGAAGCAGAAGCTTCTGTCAGTGTCAAAGTTGTTGAAAAACTGTTTGTCCTTCAATCTTTCCCCTTGTCTTTTGTAATTTTTAAATACATGTTTTAATATTTTTCAAATGTCTGTTCTCTCTTTCACAGATTGAAAGTATAAAAACAAAAAGTGAGTAATTTAACGACAATTATAAGGTAAATGTTTTGTATTCTTTTCGTTACATTTCTATCACATTCACCTACTATTAGTTCCACAGCTTTATTTCTTTAACCCTCAGTTTCCTGCCTTTGCTTTTTTTCCTCATTCCTTTCTCTTTTATCTACTTACTCAACTCCTTCCACTCCTTTTCTCAGTCCCTCTCTTCTCATAGTTCCTCACTCTTGTTCACTCACTCCGTCTCTATTACTCTTAGTGTCTTTGACTGATCACTTTTTCACTACTTGTTCATAATGCTTTCTCTGTGTAGTTGAAGCACACTAAGGGGCATATTATGAACACAGCCAATAAAATTATTGCTGTTTTTATTGGCAGAAAACTGGTGCAAAAGTGGTTTTAGCGGCAGTTTTCTGCCGCAAAAGCGGCTTTGGTGACATATTTCTGCCGATAAAAGCTGCAAAACTTTTATTGCCTATGTTGATGATATGGGTCTATGTTATTTACATTTCTTTGCTGTTTCAATTAATCTTTTTCTGTTATTTTTTGTTTTCTGTTTTCTATTTTTTCTCTCTGTTATTCCCCATGTTTTAATCTTATTTTGAACATTCACTCACATTCTCCAAGAAACTCTTCTTTGTTATTGTTCTACTCTCTTTTTTTTCTTTCACTTCCTTATCTATTTTGTTTTCCACAATTATACCCTCTTCCGTCTTTTCTTCGGTAAATAGATCTATTAAACAGTATCTCTGGTTTACTCCCTATAGCTGTCTTTCTTTTAACATCACTCTCTGTTTACTTTCCTTATACTTATTCTTCTTTTTTTTTTTTTTTTTTTTTTTGGTTCGCTCCCGGTTCGCGAACCGGGAAGCGAACTGGGAGCGAACTAAAAGAAATAGAGCTTGCTAGAGTGCTAAACATTCTAGCAATTTTTTTTGAAAGGGGAGGTAGTTCTGAAAAGAACTTTATTTTTTTTGTTTTTGTTGTTTTATATTTTTTTTATTTTTTGAACATTTTTTGGTTTTTTTGTATTTTTTGAACAATTTTATATTTTTTTTGGTTTTTTTTGGGGGGGAAATAACAAAAAACAGGCATTGAAAAGGGCTCAACAGGAGCAAAAAAAAATTTACTGTGTGGGGCGGTTAGGGCAATTATGATTGTTGTAAGCTAGGTTTATTGAATTGATACTCATGTTGCCACATGATATCAATGCACCGCAGTGCAGACAAGTAAACTTCATATGCCCAAAATTATCCTGGATGTTTGGCACGGTTTCCCGTGCCTCTGCTGCTGTCAAAGAAATCAACGAAGTTGACCTGGCCACAGGAGTTGCTGTTGGGTTCTGTTCCATGTCTCTTATTTCCGCCCGGCTGTAATTGAGTGGATGCCACCTGCTCATGTGCCTATGCATGGTATAGTTCCCATAGCTATACTTTTTATCAGTCCCTCTTGATAATTTTTCTTTGCAAATGAGGCAGGTGACATACCTCGCATTCACTTTTTTCTGGCCTGGAGGCATTGAAAAAAACTGCCAAATGAAACTGGCTTTCCTATGGGAAACCCGGGGCACCTCTTCCAAGAACTGTGGTCCTTCTCTCTCCTCTTCCTCTATTTCTTCCTCTTCCTCCTCTGTGTTGGTGATGACCTGGGGAGGTGGTCCTCTCTTCCCATGAGGAGGTGGTGGTGGTGGTGGGGGTCCACCAGCTGAAGCTACCATTGAAGCCATTGCTCTAGTATGAAATAAGGTCTTCCTCTCACAAAGATGAAAGTCAGAGTGAGGAAATAAGGAGGGGTTTTCATCATTTGGGAAAAACAATAGTTCTAAACCAATGAAAAGTGTTATTTTTAGGTCACCTGACATAGCCTTACATGATTATGAAACCAAAAGTTAAATGAACCAATGAAAAGTTTTATTAACAAGTCACATGACCTCTCACGCTTATGTTACGCGCTGCGGAACGCGCCCCGGATCGCTTCCGGGTCGCTGCGCTTCGCGCCTCGGTTCGCGTACCGGAGCACTTCCGGGTGCGCTAACGCAGCGCGTCATAAGACGCATTACGCGACAACGTGATACGTCGCGCTTCCGCGACGCGTCACGATGTTGCTTTCTAACGCGGCAGTTGCGCTAACGGAACGTTTACCGGTTCGCGGACCAGGTCGCGGCATCAAATTGAGCTAACGGAAAGCTTCCCGGTTCGCGAACCGGGAGCGAAACAAAAAAAAATTAAATTTTTTTTTATTAATAAACATATAAAATATATTTTTGGATTTAAAGAAGAATACATTTTACAGCTATAGATATTAGCTTTTAAAAAACCAATGAAATTCACTGAAAAAACCATAGGTTATAGACCATATATAGTTAGGAATTAGCATTTACAAAACCTTGAAAATACACTGAAAAAACCATAGGTTATAGACCATATATAGTTAGGAATTAGCATTTACAAAACCTTGAAAATTCACTGAAAAAACCATAGGTTATAGACCATATATAGTTAGGAATTAGCATTTAAAAAACCTTATTTTACTCACACAAAACCATTGAAATTCCATATATAGTTAGTTGTACTAACTATATATCGCGCA
Source organism: Lissotriton helveticus (assembly GCF_964261635.1). NCBI lineage: Eukaryota > Metazoa > Chordata > Amphibia > Caudata > Salamandridae > Lissotriton > Lissotriton helveticus. Next base: position 1,179,801,717 of record NC_136063.1, on the reverse strand, counting down.
CCCGCAATCCACTGCTGATCATGTCACATATTACATCATTCATGACATGGTCAGTGACATCACTGATGACATCACTGATGACATCTCAAATGACATCACTGATGACATCACTGATGACATCTCAAATGACATCACTGATGACATCACTGATGACATCTCAAATGACATCACTGATGACATCACTGATGACAACATCCAGTGACTGTATTTTTTTGTAAAGTTAAAATATGTCTTGAGTGGATGTATAAGTGTCTGGATGAAGGATTTAGTAGGGGCATGACTGACTGTATGAGTGACTGATTAAATGTGTCTTACTGAGTGCATGGGTTAGTGACTAAACTGTCTTAATTTGTGCATCATTATGTCTGTTGTTCTGTAAACTGCTGCATGTGTTGATCAGTAGCTATATGATTAACTATATGGGTTATTGATTGGTTGCCCAAGCATTTGTATGGGAGACTGAGTGTGTGTGTGGGTGGCTGGGAGGTGTATGACTCTCTGCATAGATGTGTGAGCAGTTGATTGACTAGATGTATGGGTTCAAAAGTGCATGTGGAAACAGCTGTATGGGCAGTTGACTGTGTGCATGAGTGTATTGGTGAGTGAATGGATATCTCAGTGCTACATGTTAAAGTAAGTACATATGTAAAATACAGTACATGTGAGAGTTGACATATATAAATAACTGTGCATAAGAGCCAGTGAATGTGTGAGTGGCTGTATGGATCATTGTGAACTTGTATCCAGGATTGTATAAGTGAGTAAATATGTTTTAGTATATGTTTGAATAAGTAAGGTGTGTATAACTGTATAGTTGAGGAAATGGAGGTGTGATTGATTCTTTGTATGACTGACTAAGTGTCTGAGTAACTCCATGGATGAGTGACAGTCTATGAGTGTCTGTTTACACTGATTGTATCTAAGGTTATATTAGAGTCTGAAGAGGTTCATCGTATTATCACATGAATGATGTCATCAGTGATGTGATCAGTAATGTCAAATGAGATGTCATCAGTGATGTCATCAGTGATGTCATTTGAGATGTCATCAGTGATGTCATTTGAGATGTCATCAGTGATGTCATCAGTGATGTCATTTGAGATGTCATCAGTGATGTCATCAGTGATGTCACTGACCATGTCATGAATGATGTAATATGTGACATGATCAGCAGTGGATTGCGGGTGCCCGATATATAGTTAGTACAACTAACTATATATGGAATTTCAATGGTTTTGTGTGAGTAAAATAAGGTTTTTTAAATGCTAATTCCTAACTATATATGGTCTATAACCTATGGTTTTTTCAGTGAATATATATATATGTTCCTGTGTTTTAAGTTTTACACAGTGATGTTGATTTTGTTTTAGTTTATTATTGTAAAGCATTTCCAACCAGGCACTATGTGTAATAAACAAAATAATACTATTTTTATTTATTAACAGCCAAACACAATGCATTGTAAGAGAGTAGATATTTAGCACATATTTTTATACGGTGGCCTCACCCAATTAGTACTAAATATAGGTTAGTAGCGCGTTTGTTGATGCAATATTATTGACTGTCACAATCATGCAAAATATACGTTTAAGGACTATCAGCCTGATTCATCAAGCTGATTTGCGCTCGCAAAGGGCCAGATTCTGACGATCTGGCCCTTTGCGAGTGCGATTTTTGCATTTGGTATTCATCATCCCAAATGCAAAAATCACTATTAGCGAAATCGCATATTTGCGAGGAATTGGATTTGAGGAATCTCTAATAGAGATTCCTCAAATGCAATTCATCAACCAAATAGAAATAGCGAAATCGCAATATTTGGTCTCAATTCACCACCAGGTCTGACTTGGTGGTAAATTGCGTAACTAGAGTAAAAAGCACTTTAGTGCATTTTTTTCTTTTGCATGTTACACACACACATGTCCTTTGGACATGTGTGTGCGCAACACCTGTTCAAATGTGCATTTTAGGGGTGCTACAGGGTGTCCTTTGGACACCCCTGGCACCCTTAAAATCGCTATCTGATTTGCGAGTAGCAAATTGCTACTCGCAAATAAGGGATACTCCCCATTCATTCCTATGGGCCTTTTGGCCCATAGGAATGAATGGGGAGTTATTTCCTTTTTTTGCGAGTAGCAAATTGATACTCGCAAATAGAGAACATGTAGGAATCGCTATTTAGTTAGCAATTCCTACATGAATACCGTTTTGCGTGTCCTCAATAGCGAGTCGCTATGATTCGCTATTAGGGCCACGCAAAACGGCCCGTTGATGAATCAGGCTGTAACAGCCTGATTCATCCAGCTGATTTGCGCTCGCAAAGGGCCAGATTCTGAGAATCTGGCCCTTTGCGAGTGCGATTTTTGCATTTGGTATTCATCATCCCAAATGCAAAAATCACTATTAGCGAAATCGCATATTTGCGAGGAATTGGATTTGAGGAATCTCTAATAGAGATTCCTTAAATGCAATTCATCAACCAAATAGAAATAGCGAAATCGCAATATTTGGTCTCAATTTACCACCAGGTCTGACTTGGTGATAAATTGCGTAAATAGTGTAAAAAGCACTTTAGTGCATTTTTTTCTTTTGCATGTTACACACACACATGTCCTTTGGACATGTGTGTGCGCAACACCTGTTCAAATGTGCATTTTAGGGGTGCTACAGGGTGTCCTTTGGACACCCCTGGCACCCTTAAAATCGCTATCTGATTTGCGAGTAGCAAATTGCTACTCGCAAATAAGGGATACTCCCCATTCATTCCTATGGGCCTTTTGGCCCATAGGAATGAATGGGGAGTTATTTCCTTTTTTTGCGAGTAGCAAATTGATACTCGCAAATAGAGAACATGTAGGAATCGCTATTTATTTAGCAATTCCTACATGAATACCGTTTTGCGTGTCCTCAATAGCGAGTCGCTATGATTCGCTATTAGGGCCACGCAAAACGGCCCGTTGATGAATCAGGCTGTATGAGTCCTGCTGTGCACTTTCAGATGATAATTAGAGTCTCATTCTGACTATACTAAGGTTGCATAACTAAACTTTCGATTGGACCTGTATTGCACTAGTGAAAAATTTGAGCTGCTTAAATAATAGTGTGCAGTACCCCCATCCCCTAGCCCTGGGACCAGACAGGGGCATGTAGTAGTATACTTGTAAAGCGCACAGCTGCCCCAGCAACGGGGCGTCCCGGCGCTGTATAACTCTGGGGAACCCGTCCTGGCTTTCCCTGTGGGATGGTCCCTTGCTGGGAGTCCCCAAGGTGGAGCCAGGCATCCCCGGAATTGGTGGGGCCGTTGTGGAGATTAGGCAAGCTAATGCCCAGAGTTGCCTAGTGGAACCCCTGATTAGAGTAAGCACCGAAGCGAGAATTATCGAGTCCGCTGACCAAGGTCCACGACCCTGCCGCGTCGGGAATTGAACCCTGGTCCCAGGCTGACTTCTGCTCTCAGGCCTGCCGCCTCTAACCAGTGAGCCACACTACTCGCAAATCTGAGTCAATATGAGAAAGAAGGTTAGTTCTGCTGACAAAGGACTGTGCTGCAGTAGACTGGTAAACTTGTTGTCCATAACCATGGAGAACAAGCGGCTTATGAAAGAGAGAATGTTGTATCCAATTACAGGCAGATTATTCAATAGCTTGAAGCAAAGGCTGTATAGCACTAACCTTTGCCTTAGTATACTTACCAGGGTAGGTTGCAGAGTGGGAGGGTACTCTAGGGTACCAAAGACTGTTAGTGTCTTGGTTGTACTAGGTCAACCCTAAAGAAGTGGGACTTTGGTAGTCTCAGGTGGTCCGTATTGACCAGCAGTTCCATATGTAAGCTCAAAGCTTGTGGCAGAAATGTGATTGAACAAACTGCTGTCTTCTTGGTTAAAGTGAAAATGTAGCTGACAGCCTGAGAGAAGGCCCACATGAGTGCTGAATAGGCAAACATGTCAGCAAGCACAAAGGGATACACACCCATTTTGATATACATGATTACATAGCATCTTCTACAAGTAAATTGAAACGTTGACTGTACCTCCCCTCTAGATTACATTAAGTATAATCTCCTCTGGTAGTGCACTGCCATTGTCCTCCTAAGAAGAAGCTTATGTTCTATATTTTCTATTTGGACTGCTCCTGATAGAAGTTCTTAAATGAAGACCTCTACCAACCTCTCAATGGCTCACAGGGGAATTCACAATTTATCATGCAAGAAGTCAGTGCAATTTCATAATTAGAAGCCAATGACCATGGCTGCTGTTATGTCCCTATGGACAGCCACTGACAGCAACACCTTAACATCTGTACTCTCCATGCAGAGTGGCTATCAAGATGAAGACATCAGTGTGGATAAAGGGGGGAAAGATCAAGAACATCTCCATTCCAGGACACTGGAGCTGACAATCAGACTTGAAGTCCTGCCTCAAACAACCAAACAGAGGCTGACATTGGAGCTGCTACAGCATCTGGTCCCTTAGAGAACAGTTATGCACAATTCTTGCCACAGATGCGGATATGCATAGCTGCAGGTTTGGTGGTAGTTGGTGAGAATATGATTTAATACAGAATTACTTACAAAGCACTTACAAATTCAGAAGAAGGAGTCCTAGTCTATATTCTTCCATAGAATCAAGCAATGCAAAGACTTTAGAGAAGCTAAAGTCACCACACCCTGTATATTGTGAATTACACCATTCATGAGCTTATGAGCCAAGTGGTGGAGGGACATTTTAACATGATTCCCGGTTTACCATTGCAGAGCCACATATGTGAAAGCCTTGGCAAGGATCTATGGCCTCAAGCTACTTGTCAGTTCTGGGATGGGATGCCAGCATCAGCGTTCACTCGCTCTGCCCAGCTCATAGGGACCTATCTGTTCCACGTAAAGAAGAGTGACATTTGTAGGAATGGTTGTACATATATGTGAATAGAGGTGGGGTTGGTTAATGTCGTGCAAAATCAAAACATATCCTGAGCTACAAATAACACAAAGTTTATTAATTCAATCACAAGTTGAGTAGTCTTCGTCTCTTCATTTATTCAAATATAGATCTTCTCAAAACAGTCTAGCCTCCAACACGTGTTTTGTCTATAGTGGTATCGACCACAGACTTCTTCAGGGCTATAGCTAGGCTACCCATACGTTCTCTTCATGAAAAAAGTAATTGTCCATAAGCTAATACTACGTATCTTCAGAATCTGTATAGAGCTGTTGAGGGTTCCTGGGAAAGTATCCACACCGCGACCTTTGCTCTTCATGCCGGATCACACTCGGTTTTAGGTAATTTGGGGTACTTCCATGACGCTGGAGTGATTACAAGTATTTCTATAGATACTTTCCCAGGAACCCTCAACCACTCTATACAGATTCTGAAGATACGTAGTATTAGCTTATGGACAATTACTTTTTTCATGAAGAGAACTTATGGGTAGCCTAGCTATAGCCCTGAAGAAGTCTGTGGTCGATACCACTATAGACGAAACACGTGTTGGCGGCTAGACTGTTTTGAGAAGATCTATATTTGAATAAATGAACAGACGAAGACTACTCAACTTGTGATTGATTTAATGAACTTGGGGCCAGATGTAGGAGCCCTAATACCGGTCGGAAACGGCCGATTTTGGCTGTTTCCGACCGGTATTAGGGTTTTCAGATGTAGGGCATGCATTTACAGAATCGGTATTTTACCGATTCTGTATTTACCGATTCGGTAAAATTACCGAATTGGTAAATACAGACTCGGTAAAATATCGATTCTGTAAATGCAGATGTAGCTGGCACATGTCAGAGTGCCACAGGGCTTTAAGAATCGGTATTTTACCACCCAATCCAATTGGGTGGTAAAATACCGAATCCAGGTGTGCATGCACATGTGTGCATGCACACATGTGCCATGTGACACACAGACATGCCCTTAGAGCATGTCTGTGTGCCACATGGCGCACATGCCTATTTTTGGGGTGCCAGAGGGTGTCAAAGTGACACCCCCTGCACCCTTGCTGAAATCGGTATTTACCGAATCTGTAAATACCGATTCGGTAATGCCCATTGATTCCTATGGGCTTCAATGCCCATAGGAATCAATGGGCATTACCGATTTGGTATTTACAGAATCGGTAAATACCGAATCTTAACGATTCAGTATTTACCGAATCTGAAATACCTACATCTCCCCTCCTCTTTTTTACCACTTCTTAAATACCGATTCGGTATGAATCGGTATTTAAGAAGTGGTAAAAAAGATTTACCTACATCGGGCCCTCGATGTGTTATTTGTAGCTCAGGATATATTTAGATTTTGCATTATACATGGTACTGATTCTTCATTACCAGTTTGGTTGTTGGTGGATGGCCATCACCTTATCCTTTGAGCTTACCATACTGTACATATAGATTTTTGTCACAACTCAGCGCAACTATCACCCATCCATCGGACCTGTTGTGGGGTTGGTTAGTGTAGTGTATAGGAATAGTTGATAATGGGGTGCAGATGCCAGGGATGATTTAGTTGGGGAGTTATGAGGTGTTAGGATAAGTCATGCTGTGTTATGTTATATTATGTCATTGTTAGAAATGAGGGTCTCTAGTTGGCAAGGGTTTGCACCTTTGTCCAAATAGGGACCCTTCATCCTAGTCAGGGTAAGAGAGTTACACTCCTTAAAAAACCCTGCTCACCCACTTGGTAGCTTGGCATGAGCAGTCAGGCCTATCTCAGGAGCAGTGTGTAAAGCATTTGCATAAAACTAACTGTAATACACTGAAAACACTACACAAGGACACCACACCAGTTTAGGAAAAGATCCAATCTTTTTTATATCCAAAACAAGACCAAAACGATAACAATCCAACTTACAGTACTTTACAAATATAGACTTTGCAAGATATCCTTAAAATTGTAGAAATACCTCAAAACACAGTTTGTACATGTCAGTAGCTCTGTCCAGGGCCACCACGATGCTGAAAACAATAAGGTCTAACAGTTCCAGCAGACTGCATCGGTACCGGCCAGCGAAAGAGCGGACAGACTTGGTAATAGTACCTTTGGCATTGCGGCTGGCACGTTGGTGCAAGCCGGTTGTGGCAACCATCACGGTTGCATTACAAAATGGAAGCGGTGCAGAGTTCGGTGCCCTCATGATGCGGTGCAGGCAGCGGCTCGGTGACGATCGTCCAGATGGCATCGGTGAGACCAAGCGTTAAGATGCAGGGTGAGGCAGTGCTTGATGTGATGCTGGCAGGTTGCGGTGCAAGTGACAGAGCCGGTTAGCGGGAGCTGGCATCTGTCAGCCCAGACTGCTTTGGGGGATGAAGTGGTGCGTTCTGAAACTTACGAGAGGTGCCCCCAGCCAAGATGTGGTCCCAGGTGTCAAAGTCAGCAACAGCGGCAGCGTTGGTGAGATCAGGAAGGTCAAGTGAAATGAGGCGGTGTGAAGTGCGATGCCCGCAGGTCACAGTGTAAGCAGCTAATCAGTGGTGGCGGCGGTGGTCATTGTCATCAGTGAGACCAGGGTTGCAGTGATGGAGTCGGTTGCATTTCCCTTCCCTGTGGCAACTTAACCAGCGGTTTCAGAAGCGGTACCAGGCGGTTGATGAATTCTTTGCAGTCCCTGAGACCTCAGAACAGGAGACAAGCTCTATTTCAAGCACTTGGCGATACTCAGCACAAGTGAAAGGAAGTTCAGTCCAGTCCTTTCACTGCACAAGGCAAAAGCAGCAATTGCAGGCCAACTCAACAAAGCAAAAACACAGCAAAGGGGCATTACTCCTCCTGGTAGCTATTCCAGCTCTTCTCCATGGCGGGTTCCTTGATTCCAGTGAGTTCTAAAGTTCTGGGGTCTGGACCCCAATAGTTATACTCAAAAACTCTTTGTTCTCTCCAATAGAGCATGTCTGTGCTTAGTCTAAAATAGTTTTGTCCTCTCTGGCCCAGCTTCCTGGCAGGAGTTGCAGACAGCATTGTTCAAGGCAGACCAGGCCCATTCAGGTGCAAGGAAATCCCCCCCCTATTCTAAATGCAGCCCAGATATGTAAAGGAATATTATATATAGTAATGCTGATGTTTTGTTGAAACTGATAAGAAATTCATGTAATCTGCAGTAATTTTATTTACAGTAATGCTACTGTTTTTATTGAAACTGATAAGAAAATCATGTACAGGAATTATATATAGGTATTCGCATTGTATCACAAATGTTCCAAATGTAACTGTTAAGCGCTCTGATACCCAAGGGTCAAGTCCGCGCTGCATAAAGCTCTATAAATAAAAAAATAAAACAAATTCAGCCCAGCCCTGACTCATCCAGACTCTCTGGAGCTACTGTACACCCCCAGCCCCTGTCATTCCAAAGCCAGACAGTCAATACACATCCTAGCAGAGGCGCACTTGATAGCTAAGCAAGAAAATACCTACTTTTGTAAAGTGGTATTTTCAAACACAGAATGTAAAAATCACCCTCGCTAAAAGCTGCATTTTGAAATTTTTAGTTCTGGCATACTACACTTAATTTTCGTACCATGTTCCCAAGGGTAGTTATGTTTATAAGAGGCTATACGAAAACTTCCAATTCTATCCTATGGGAACAGGTAGCCTTGCAATAGTGAAAAACAAAATTCGCAGTATTCTACTATCAGGACATGCCGCACACATCAAGGCATGTTCCACCTTTCACATACACTGCACCCTGCCCACACGGGTACCTTGGGCCTACCTTAGGGGTGACTCACATGTAATAAAAAGGAAGGTTAGGGCCTGGCAGTGGGTGCACTTGCCAAGTCGACATGGCAGTACCAGATTGCACACAGGCTCAGTAACGGCTGGCCTGAATTACCTTATCAGGGCTACTCTTGTGGATGGCACAAGCAGTGCTGCAGGCCCACTAGTAGCATTTTGATTTACAGGCCCGGCACACTCACTGCACTTTACTAGGGGCTTATTAGTAAAACAAATATGCCAATCATGGAAACACCAATCCATAATACAGTTCACCACAGGACCACTTGCACTTATGCACTGAACAGCAGAGAGAAAGTGCGCAGAGACACTAAACCAGCAAAAAACAGATTCAAACCTTGGAGGTCAGAAAGCAAAAAGACAGGGGAAACATGGTAAAATATGCTAAGTCTAACACATGTCCCCTCCAGCTGAAAGTAGGGAGAACTACCCAACCTCTTCACTAATGTGGAAGAACCTGGACAGACCATAATTGATGGCGTGTTCTGTGCCAGGGCAGTGTTCCACCGTAAAGTCCATTCCCTGTAGGGAGAAGGACCACCTCAAAAGTTTTGTGTCCACACCCCTCATTTGCATCAGCCACCTGAGGGGCGTGTGGTCGATCTGAACTTGGAAGTGAGGCCCAAACAAGTAGGGTCTTAGCTTCTTCAGTGCCCAGACCACAGCAAATCCTTCCCTTTCTATGGCACTCCTGCTCTGTTCCCTGGAGAGTAGTCTCCTGCTAAGGAAGACTACAGGCTGGTCTAGGCCCTCTTCGTTTAGTTGTGAGAGCACTGCTCCCACTCTATGCTCTGAAGCATCAGTCTGCACAACAATTCCCTGGAAAAGTCGAGTGCCTTGAGCATGGGCACCGTGCACATGGCTGCCTTCAGGCCATCAAAAGCTTTCTGGCAGGACTCATTTCAGATCACCTTCTTGGCCTACTTACAATAGTGTCAATCTTAGGCTGTAGGGGAGCCACCTGGCTACTTCCTACCTGGTGTCCCAAGTACACCACAGACCCTGCCAGATCTGGCATTTACTGTCCTTGATCATGAGGCATGCCCTCTGCAGAGCCTTTAACATTTCCCAGAGGTGCTGCAAGTGTCTTCCCAGCTGGAACTGAGCACTGCAATGTCATCCAGGTAGGCGGCACTGAAATCCTCCAGTCCAGCCAACACCTGGTTGACCAACCTCTGAATGGTGGAAGGGGCATTCTTAAACCCAAAGGGAATCACCCAGAATTGGTAATGCCCGTCTGGGGTTGAGAATGCTGACATCGCCTTGGCCCCATTGGTTAGGCTTTGAGGGTCAGAGCAGGGTCAGAGAATAGTTGCAAGTAGGCAACTGAACTCTGGAGGGGCCCCTCAGGAAGCACTACAGGGAATGGTTACAAATTAGCTTGAACTTTTGCACCTGCTAAGTGCTTTCAGTTTTCCAAAAGTCGTTTTTCTGCCATTTCGCGAGATTTGCGGGGCGCGTATTCGTGCGAAATCGAACTTGCAATCCGCAAATTTGTGCGAATTTGCTGATTTCTTTTTTGTTCGCGCGTTCGCGTGGTTTTTTGCTTATTCGCGGACCGCTTGCAGCGCACCGACCCCGAGGTTGCCCATGCGGTCGTGTATGGGCGCGGCCATCTTGTTTGCGTGACGTGTTTCCGTTTCCGTGCGCTTGTTGCATGCTCGCGATGTATGCGGCGCGCGATTACGTGTTCATGGGCGTTTTTGCGTGCTCGAGGGGGAAAATATCGTGCGAACTTACCCACGCGGTCCTCTACGGGCGCGGCCATCTTGTTTTTCATTCACTGCTATGGTTTTGGGCATGCTACCTTTCTATCTATCTCACATCTTCGTAATCCTATGTTTTTCTGAACTTTTTTTTGTCTTTTTTTGCTTATTATCTCTCTTCAATTTCCTACATCTATATTTTGTGTTTTTTTTAACTTTTTGTTACTTTATTACCTACTTTATTTCTTTCGCTCTCTCTCTTATTTTTTTTCACACCTATTCTTCTTTCCTTCTTCTTGTGCCCAGGACCATGGCTAAGGGAGGCGACAAGGGCAAGGGGAAGGGCCCAGCACCCCGTACCCGGCTCCCTTGCGGGCGTTTGAGGGACGAGGAAGTCCTGGCCAGGGAGATCTTCTCCGCGGTGGAGGTGGCCGCCTTGATGGTGTTTGTGCAAGTCCACCTCCCTAAAACCGTGGCAGCAGGTGGGCGGATTGCTTGCGGTTACGGCCTCCGGGAGCGTCGCCAGCTGTGGGAGAAGGTGTGCCGGCGCATGTACAAGGAGTCTGGGGTCCGGCGCACCTACCAGCAAGTGACGCACCGGTGGAGTGACATCTTGGAGCGGGAGCATGACATGGTCGACCTGCTCGGTGTGGAAATCCCTGGCCTTGGTAAGTAGCTATTTAATAACTACTTTTTTTCCTTCTGCTCTGTTATATTGCTAATCAATTTTTTTCCTGAAGAGTACGAATGCTGCTGATTCGATTACATTGCAGGTAAATTAATGTTTAAATAGCTTCTGTCATTGCAGGTGCTCGCCTGGTTATTGGCGTTGCTACTATGCTTACTTGTTTGCAACTTTTTAGTCATTTGAGAGCATTACTGCGTAATGCTAGAGACAGTAGACTCAAGTCTAGTCCTTCTTTGTACTCCTGCTGCTGCCACTTTGAGGAGATAGTGGTGGATTGATACGTTGAGTTTATTATTTTTTACTTGTTGTAGGACATTTGTTAGTGGTCTGCAATCATGATGACGGACTGTGTCTGTCACGCGACGTCTCGTGCTGCTGAGTGATGGCAGTCGTAGTAGAACCTTTTTGTTGTTGATGTAGTTAGTGAATTACATAACTTTCCTATTAGATGGTCTGCGAATCCTGTAATACTGTACTACTATCCTCCTAGTCGACGAGATCAGATGCAATTGATGTTAATTTGTTTCCCCGACATAATTTTAGATTGAGTACAAAGAAATCAAATATTTCCCAAAAAACAATCATCCATGTTGTGTTTCATTATTTCATGATCACCAGGACCTCCCAGGGGCAAGGCGGCGGCGTCGAAAGAGACTCCGGTGGCAGAAGGTGGAGAGGCTCAGTCCCTTGCAGGCTCTTCTGCTGGCCCCAGTAAGTTGTTCTATTGTTTTATTAATACTTATACTTCCCTAACTTTTACAGCTCCTATTCATTACAAACTGGTTCCTAATAATTCTATGTTTTACAAAATAGTCTTTGATCTTCTTCTAATGTAGACTACTTTCTACATTGTTATCCTGCCTCTACCATCACTCTCTGTGCTACTACTGTTTACAATTATGAGTCGGTCTGTGTAGGTAGCTAAGCTTACCCATTCGGCAAATAGTGTGAAACAAAACTCTGATACAGCAATAGCTCTAGGCACTGAGTGCATTCCTCTGGGTTGCCCTTGCTGTCTATTCCAGTCTTCTTAATGTAAGTGCTTTGACAATTTCCAACAACAAAATGTCATTGTTTACACCAAGTAAAAGGTAGCAGTTGCCTTTTTGATTTGAGAGGAGCACATCCCATACCGCTAGTGTTTCAGGGACTATTCTGCACACAAAGAAGTATGGACAAGATAAATAGGACATTGTTGATGATAGGTGCAGTTCGACTACATACCTCAGTCCGACCAGAAGTTGAACCCCCATTCCCCTGACCGACTATCTAGAATGTCTGACCAATGATTTTACGACCCAGAAGAACAGAAGAAGACTACCTCCGAGTCCCGGCCTATCTGAGTCACTGAAACATGACTGCCAAGTGCAGTAGTTCAAACCTTTCCGCTCACTCACTCGTGAACAAAAACCACACAGTGTTTGTTAGTTTTAAAGTTTTATTTTCAATTGAGAAATGAAAACATTATTTCTTTATTTTTAATAGCGTAGTATTCTTATGGATGAAGATGACGTTAAAGTTTAAACAACATTCCCATGAATGAAATTAGTATGACTCAAACTTAATAATAGTTAACAGTAACAGACACAGGAAATTAGTAGAATAACTGTGCGTGAGCCCCCACCTTCTTTAAAGTACTTAAAGTACTGCTGGTGGTGACTCAGTAGTAGTTGGTGAATCGTCTGGCAGAAGGGCAATGGAATCTTCTTTCTGTAATGAGAAAAATGGTGCACGTTAAGCAAGCATTCATCAGTTGTCATAAGAAGAAGTGTAGCATTTAATGGAATAACCATCTAAAAGGTTAACACCCTCCCCAAAACCGTGACTTTTTTTCAATCCCAGTAATAAAAAATGTGTTATGTAACATTTCCTTCCATTACGAGACAAAATAGGGGGTTGTGTATGGCATCTGAAAATATGACATGTTTTTCCTAGACGTCACAACATCTGATGCGACACAGATGACCACCAGTGCCGGGGCCAGCAGTGCGGAGGGGTCCACTCTGGATGCGGCGGCGCCAACAGGAGGAGCTGGGGGGAAGACTCAGCGGCGGCGGATGGTGGTAAGTTATTATACTCCTTACTTATTGAATTTTTTTTGAGTAGGCTCGTAAAGGAGTGTATGATGTACTGTACAGTAGTACACAGTACACTATAAGTACACTGTACTGTCAAGAACATTTACTAATTTATAACTACTTTTTGGGCTATCACGGAGAAGACAGTCAACCTTGACTTGTAATAGCATTAGCGGCGGTACTTCTCTGGTAACCAATGGCCCCCTCTATTTCACTTGAACTCAGCTGGCAAATTTTTATTGTGAAGCCAAGTCATATCAGATCAGATGTAGTTTAGGGATGTGAAGAACGAAAAGTTAAAGAAGGGTGAAACGAAGGACGAGCGAGTCTTAATATTTATTTATGACTGTAAAGAATGGTTTTGTTGAATGCAATTCAACATAAGGAAGAAGACGGCGGTTTCCAAAATATAATAAAAAGGGTGTTAGTTGGTTGTTGACAAAAAGAAATGTTGGTACATTTGAGACATTAAGAAGAATCATGAACGTACTTTGGAAGCCTGGATGTTATCTTCTTTATCCTCCTCGTCGATAGCAGAGGTGTATGATATAGTAAAGCAGACGCTGAGTGGATGAAGTATGGCCTGTGGCAGTGCCACCCCTATAGAAAAGTAAGACATTCCTATTCCCACCTGCATGTACTGCTTAAAGTACTGCGAGTCTGCATCATCATGGCCTGTGTCTGTATTTCTTGGGTTAAAGCTGAGTGTGCTGCCATTATGGCGGCTACCACAAGTTCACGTACCAGTAATTTCTTTTGCAAAACAAGAGACAAAAAGTAAAAAAGGCATTTTTTAGTACTATCTGACTATGTATGTACTAGTAGTGAGTCCACCTATAGTGCTGCTAGTGGAATTCCTGAAACTCACAGTGTCACAGGCTTACAAAGACGGCGGAAATATACAGGCCAAAATGTTATACTGTGTTTGCTACTTGCTGGTGTTACTGAGTGTCAACCTACCGTTGAATTATTTTGACTTTATGTTGAGGACTATTGGCTACAGTATTTTTCTTTCTTTCTTCATAGATGCTACTCCCAAAAAGCTCACCCATAAGGAGATGGCTGTCTGGGTCAGGGCCCGTAAGCTGGATGCTATTTGTGTTGAGTATCGGCGATTGCGGGCTTGGGAGCATGAGGAGACAACATCAACATCTACATTGTCCTCCACTGCCCCCGGGTCCACCAGCCAGAAGCCTCCAGCCACACGGAGCCGTGGCCCGACAGCCTCCCGCCGCCGCCGCACAGCAGCAACAACATCAGTGGCCCCCCAGATCCTGGATCGTTCGTGTGCGCCGACTACGCAAAAGAGTGGACTACCAGGAGTGGTTGGCCGAGAAACATCAGCGCCAGCTCCGGGACCTCCGCAAAGAGCAGCGGGACATGAAGCAACAGCTTGCAAAACTACGCCACCGGAGGAAGTGACTGTCCCTTGCCCCTTTTTTAAAGACTGTTGGGGGGTGGGAAATGGGTGTTTGGGAAAGGGGACTTTTGGACTTTTGGACATTGGTTGGGGTTAGGTAGGGGGGGTGAGTTGGGTTAATTTATTTCATTTTTTGACTACCTCAATATATTTCTTAATAATTATTTTTCATACCAAAACATAGTATACGCGTTCATATTATTTTGTGTGGGGGTGGGCGGTGGTTACTGGACGTTTGGTTTCTTCCAACTTACCAGCATGAATGAAACATCTAGTCCTGAAATGTACCAAAATGCCAGTAACGGAGTTAGTGAATTCAGTAGCCCTACTAGTACTTTACTTGTAGTACTGGCAATCTCTGCTCTCCTCCCAGTCCTAGCCCATTATTCTACCTCTCCAAAATGCTTATCTTACCTGATATTCGTGTTTGAGAATCGGGGTAGCCCCAGGGCTGGCTGCATTGCAAATGGTGATTAAGGTTGGTTGTTGACTTGAATCCTCGACGGATGCAATATCATTGTTGTGCAGGTAGCAATAGTGGTACACACTTGCAGTATCACCATATGAAAAAAAGAGGAAATTAAACATTGAGTGGCCTGAGCGTAGCATTAGAAACAGTAAAATAGATAGTACGGTACAGAACAGTGCCCTAAATTGTAGCCTAAGCAGTGCCAACGTAGGGTAAGCATTAAGCATTAGATTGTTCACGTCGTGTAGGAGGAGGATGTTCTTATTATCAATCCACGATGGCGCACAGGAACTTCTGGTTGCTTTGACCTTATCCTCCCCAGCAAGCGTGTGGATTTTATTGTTGTTGTCAGTCACACATCAATGAAATACCACACAGCCCGGGGGAAGAGGGTTAGGGTTTGAAAATTGGATGGGAATGGGGGTTTTTGGTAAAGTTTGGTAGAGAGGAAAAAAAACACAGCATGGACAGTCAAACAACAAATGAAGCGAAACAAATCTTTGGATTTGAAGATATCGATAAACCTTTAAAGGGACATAAAGGAAGTGCACTACTGCATGCCAGAAGTTGTTTAGTAAATGGATGGTTAGCTTACTGAAAAGTAGTATTACTACTTACTGCAACTTACTAGTAACTACAAAGGAACAAGTTGGCAGTACAGGGCTGCAGTCATTACGCAATTTCACTTGCCTCTCTGCCCTCAGACAATAAACACTTAGAACATTAAATTAGTGTTAAACATAGCAAAGACGTATTAAATAGCTGGAGGGATGAATTTGAAGCAGAGATCAAACAAACGCACAGAGTCACACTCGTAGAAGTAAGTTCAAGTTCACAAGAATGTCATTTAAAAGATAAGGAGAATTGTGGATACTGTTACTGTTTTTTGTAGTTGTCCCGTTGAATTTGTGAAGTTGATGCATCCAGCCATTCCTCTTATTCGCGGTACTCCTTCATTCCATCGGATGCTCCGTCGATCAATCTTGGTGACCAGACACACTGACTGTCCACTGCCTGCCTGATGCGGATTTGCAGATCGCTAATTGTAAGCCTGAGTAGTACAGCGATGGCACAGGGTAAAAGCCTGCCTCTAATTGATGATGGAAAAACACAACAGTAAGTGTTAAAGACACCTCGGAGAGTGTTAAAGACACCTCGGAGAAAAAAATATATAAGGCACGCTGTGTAGTGCAAAAATTAATTATACTGTCACTTTCAGAGATGACGATCCCCAAAATCTAGAACACCCCACATTACCCTCCCAAAAAAGTGCAGAATACTGCTGCTACCTCGCAGAGGCCTAATTTCAAATCGTGCCAAAACGCACTCAGAAAGTATGCCCCAAACCCCCCTTTCCCACCATGGATTATCTTCAAACCACGTGCAATCAAAATTAGACATTCCAACGAGTGTTCCAAGACCCCACCCAGTCGTAAAAATCTAGAACCCCCGCCCAAACACATGCAATACAATACCGCTAACCCTAACGAGCCCTAAGTTAAGAATAGTGGCAAACGCTTTCTTTAACTAGGCCAAATCCCCCCTTTCCCACCATGGATTTTCTTCAAACCACTTGCAACCAAAATTACATTCCCACGAGGTCTCTAAGACCCCTAGATATTTTCAGGCAAATTTCCAAAATCACTCCACGCGCGCTCTGCAGCTAGGCCCTAACTCCCCTTTGCCACCATGGATTATCTTCAAACCTCTTGCAATCAAAACTATCCATACCCAGCAGTGCTCCCAGACCCCAAAACCCACCCACAAACACCCGGAACCCCCCCAAACAGCACCTCAAAGACAAGCAAGTCAGCAAAAACGCAAATACATTTTCACCTCCGATTTTGTCCAAACCACTTTTATCGGTTATTAGACATTCCCAGCAATGGCCCCAGACCCCTCCAGCCACCCGCAAAAAAGCAGAACACCCCCAAACAGGCAAAAAAGCAAAAATGGGCTTACTACCTTCAATTCTGTCCAAATGCGCTCTGCAGCTAGGCCCTAACTCCCCTTTTCCACCATGGATTTCCTGAAAAACAACTGCAATCAACATTAGACTGTGCCAGCAGTGCTCCCAGACCCCAAAACCCACCCACAAACACCCGGAACACCCCCAAACAGCACCCCAAAGACAGGCAAGTGATCAAAAGCGCAACATCTTTTTCTGCTCCGATTTTCTCCAAATCACTTTTATCCGGTATTAGACCTTCCCAGCAATGGCCCCAGACCCGTCAACCCAGGCGGAAAGAAGTAGAAGACCCCCAAACAGCCAAAAAGCAAAACTACAAAAATGGGGACAGATATTTTCAGGCAAATTTCCAAAATCACTCCACGCGCGCTCTGCAGCTAGGCCCTAACTCCCCTTTGCCACCATTGATTTGCTTCAAACCTCTTGCAATCAAAACTATCCATACCCAGCAGTGCTCCCAGACCCCAAAACCCACCCACAAACACCCAGAACCCCCCCAAACAGCACCTCAAAGACAAGCAAGTCAGCAAAAACGCAAAAAAATGTTCACCTCCGATTTTGTCCAAACCACTTTTATCCGTTATTAGACATTCCCAGCAATGGCCCCAGACCCCTGCAGCCACCCTCAAAAAAGCAGAACACCCCGAAACAGGCAAAAAGCAAAAATGGGCTTACTACCTTCAATTCTGTCCAAATGCGCTCTGCAGCTAGGCCCTAACTCCCCTTTTCCACCATGGATTTCCTGAAAAACAAATGCAATCAACATTAGACTGTGCCAGCAGTGCTCCCAGACCCCAAAACCCACCCACAAACACCCGGAACCCCCCCAAACAGCACCCCAAATACAGGCAAGTGATCAAAAGCGCAAAATCTTTTTCTGCTTGATTTTCTCCAAACCACTTTTATCCGGTATTAGACCTTCCCAGCAATGGCCCCAGACCCGTCAACCCAGGCGGAAAGAAGTAGAAGACCCCCAAACAGCCAAAAAGCAAAACTACAAGACTTAGAAGTTTTCAGGCAAATTTCCAAAATCACTCAGCGCGCGCTCTGCAGCTAGGTCCTAACTCCCCTTTGCCACCATGGATTTGCTTCAAACCTCTTGCAATCAAAAGTATTCATACCCAGCGTTGCTTCAAGACCCCAAAACCCACTCCCAAACACCAGGACCCCCCTAAGCAGGCCCCCGAAAACACGAAAGTGAGAAAAAACACTAAAAAGTGAAAAACTTTTTAACCATGTATTTTATCCAAAACACTTTTATCCGGTATTAGACCTTCCCAGCAACGGCCCCAGACCTGTCAACCCAGGCGGAAACAAGTAGAAGACCCCCAAACAGGCAAAAAGCAAAACCGGAAAAGCTCACACTTAGAAATATTTAGGCCTCATTCCAAAATCACTCCAGACGCGCTGTGCAGCTAACCATAACTCCCCTTTTCCACCATGGATTTCCTGAAAAACAAATGCAATCAACATTAGACTGTGCCAGCAGTGCTCCCAGACCCCAAAACCCACCCACAAACACCCGGAACACCCCCAAACAGCACCCCAAAGACAGGCAAGTGATCAAAAGCGCAAAATCTTTTTCTGCTCCGATTTTCTCCAAACCACTTTTATCCGGTATTAGACCTTCCCAGCAATGGCCCCAGACCCGTCAACCCAGGCGGAAAGAAGTAGAAGACCCCCAAACAGCCAAAAAGCAAAACTACAAAAATGGGGACAGATATTTTCAGGCAAATTTCCAAAATCACTCCACGCGTGCTCTGCAGCTAGGCCCTAACTCCCCTTTGCCACCATGGATTTGCTTCAAACCTCTTGCAATCAAAACTATCCATACCCAGCAGTGCTCCCAGACCCCAAAACCCACCCACAAACACCCAGAACCCCCCCAAACAGCACCTCAAAGACAAGCAAGTCAGCAAAAACGCAAAAAAATGTTCACCTCCGATTTTGTCCAAACCACTTTTATCCGTTATTAGACATTCCCAGCAATGTCCCCAGACCCCTGCAGCCACCCTCAAAAAAGCAGAACACCCCCAAACAGGCAAAAAGCAAAAATGGGCTTACTACCTTCAATTCTGTCCAAATGCGCTCTGCAGCTAGGCCCTAACTCCCCTTTTCCACCATGGATTTCCTGAAAAACAAATGCAATCAACATTAGACTGTGCCAGCAGTGCTCCCAGACCCCAAAACCCACCCACAAACACCCGGAACCCCCCAAACAGCACCCCAAAGACAGGCAAGTGATCAAAAGCGCAAAATCTTTTTCTGCTTGATTTTCTCCAAACCACTTTTATCCGGTATTAGACCTTCCCAGCAATGGCCCCAGACCCGTCAACCCAGGCGGAAAGAAGTAGAAGACCCCCAAACAGCCAAAAAGCAAAACTACAAGACTTAGAAATTTTCAGGCAAATTTCCAAAATCATTCAGCGTGCGCTCTGCAGCTAGGTCCTAACTCCCCTTTGCCACCATGGATTTGCTTCAAACCTCTTGCAATCAAAAGTATTCATACCCAGCGTTGCTTCAAGACCCCAAAACCCACTCCCAAACACCAGGACCCCCCCCCAAGCAGGCCCCCGAAAACACGAAAGTGAGAAAAAACACTAAAAAGTGAAAAACTTTTTAACCATGTATTTTATCCAAAACACTTTTATCCGGTATTAGACCTTTCCAGCAACGGCCCCAGACCTGTCAACCCAGGCGGAAACAAGTAGAAGACCCCCAAACAGGCAAAAAGCAAAACCGGAAAAGCTCCCACTTAGAAATATTTAGGCCTCATTCCAAAATCACTCCAGGCACGCTGTGCAGCTAACCATAACTCCCGTTTTCCACCATGGATTTCCTGAAAAACAAATGCAATCAACATTAGGCTGTGCCAGCAGTGCTCCGAGACCCCAAAACCCACCCACAAACACCCGGAACCCCCCCAAACAGCACCCCAAAGACAGGCAAGTGATCAAAAGCGCAAAATCTTTTTCTGCTCCGATTTTCTCCAAACAACTTTTATCCGGTATTAGACCTTCCCAACAATGGCCCCAGACCCGTCAACCCAGGCGGAAAGAAGTAGAAGACCCCCAAACAGCCAAAAAGCAAAACTACAAAAGTGGGGACTTAGAAATTTTCAGGCAAATTTCCAAAATCACTCAGCGCGCGCTCTGCAGCTAGGCCCTAACTCCCCTTTGCCACCATGGATTTGCTTCAAACCTCTTGCAATCAAAAGTATCCATATCCAGCGTTGCTCCAAGACCCCAAAACCCACCCCCAAACACCAGGAACCCCCCCAAGCAGGCCCCCGAAAACACGAAAGTGAGAGAAAACGCTAAAAAGTGAAAAACTTTTTAACCATGTATTTTATCCAAAACACTTTTATCCGGTATTAGACCTTCCCTGCAACGGCCCCAGACCCGTCAACCCAGGCGGAAACAAGTAGAAGACCCCCAAACAGGCAAAAAGCAAAACCGGAAAAGCTCACCTTAGAAATATTTAGGCCTCATTCCAAAATCACTCCAGGCGCGCTGTGCAGCTAGGCCTTAACTCCCGTTTTCCACCATGGATTTCCTAAAAAACAAATGCAATCAACATTAGGCTGTGCCAGCAGTGCTCCCAGACCACCGACCCAGCACCGCAAATCTAGAACACCCCTAAATAAACCCCCAAAAACCTGCAATACTGGTATATTGAAAACATGGCAAATTGCGCTGTTCACAAAAAACAAACAGCAATTGGTTTCAACAGAGACAGACAGCCATTGCTGTCCACTGCATGCCATCTTCTCATTATTCATTACCTGTTCTACTTTATGTCCGCATCTTCTTCGGAAAGTGAGGACCCACAGGGCAGCCTCTCCTGTAAATTTCAGAAGTAGGTCTGTCAACAATCAGCAAGCATGTAGTCAGTCAGTCAGTTATTTCAGTCCCACTTGAGGGGACTCGTCTACATAGACAAAGTTTGTTTTTTCTCCATAATCCATCAATCTGCCTGGAGGAAAATGGATAGGGGGAGTCTGGAGGAGGAGGATAGAGGAGCATGATTGAGTTGTGAACATGTGAACATCTGAATGCAGACTGCGGCACCTTCAAATCAATACGGAAAATAAGATGAAGACAGTGCTGATGATGGACTTATTGTGATTAGTTGATTAGAGTTTTGTTGTGGTAAAAGTAGCAAAACAAAGAAAGACACACAGGAATAAAAGTGAATAAGTACGGAAAAAAAGGAAGTAATTTTCAGTCCTCGTTGTCAGGGAAGCAGAGCTCATCCTCCAAGTCTATGAATTGAGACGGGAGTAGGTCTGGTGACAGAGAAGAACTTCCGTCGTCGTCATCACCTACGTTGGTGTCCTCTTCTTCCTGCGTGCATTCACGTATTTTGTAATCGGGTGGTATGAAGTGCTGATTCATCTTGATTATTGTTAACCTCTCCACATTTTTGGGCAAAAGGCGGGTCCTTTTTGAAGTAACAATGACACCAGCAGCACTGAAAACATGTTCAGAAGACACGCTTGCGAGTGGGCAAGACAAATAATTTAGAGCCAGGTTGGTGATCAGTGGCCATTTTGAGCTTTTCGTATACCAATATCTCAGTGGGTTCTCATCATGACAGACCTCTGTTGGGTCATCCAGATAGGCCTGCACCGCCGACTCAAGGTTCTCCAGGGTTAATCCACTTTGCGTACCATCTGCCACCTTTTCATCAGTGGACCGAGCTAACCCATGCTGAGTTAGCCAATCCCCTAACGACAATATTTGTTTGCGGCCTGCTGCAGGTGAGGGTGATGATATGGTTGCTGGTGTCGTTAACGGCTGTGAGGGAAAGTGACTCCCTTCGGCCATGGATTGAGAAGTAGAACTTGACGCCGTATGGCCTGCTGATTCAGTTGTACTTGTGCTGCCTCCTTGAATGTTCTGCCGCTCTCTTTCGAACCGAGTGGCTGACACAGCTAGCCAATGTATGTACTTTGAAACTTCTGCTTCCGAAAAAGGAAAGAAAACATTGGTAGGCAGTGCCTTTTTGTACCGTGGATCAAGAATAGTGGCACAAATGTAATGTTTTTTTTTTAAGCCTTTCATTGTCAAGTAGGCGCCATAATAACTTCTGCGCCAAAACATATGCTTCTCGCTTTTCACCATCACCTCGGAACGTTGAAGACACCTCCTTCAGTTGGTGCTCTAGCATGCGCAACAATGGGATAGCTTTGGTCAAAGAACAGTCCTCCCTGCTGACTTCACACGTGAAGAGCTCAAAAGGACGAAGTATGTCTGTCAGGCTTGCAATTAGGTTCCATTCCTCCAACTCTAGCATCAAGTCTTTGTGAGTAGAACCCAGTTTAAAGACAAACTCATGTATTACCTCCCACTGCTCAGACAGACGCTCAAGCATGTAAAAGGTTGAGTTCCAACGTGTTGCCACCTCCTGGATTAGTCCTTTGACTGGCAGTTTACGTTCATATTGAAGGCTCCTCAGCTGCTTCCGGGCCTTAAAAGAATGGTTGAAATGGGTACAGATTTTTCGGCAGGTGGTCAGTACATTGACGACTGGCTCTTCTGCTTTCAAGAAGGCTTGCACCACGATGTTAATACTGTGCGCCAAACACGGCACTCTGAAATAGCCACCGTTGTCCATGGCCTTAACTATATTACTGCCATTATCCGTGGAAACATAACCAACTGTGCGGTTTCTTGGATGCAGCCATTCATTGACCTTCCTGTTAAACTCCTCCAAAAGGTTAGGTGCAGTGTGAGATTTCTCCATGGCAAACATGCCTACTGTTGCATGTTTGGGAGTAGCTTGAAAAACTTCCTCCGTGTCAACATCTTTGTGTTTTAACTGTTTTTCGACCCCTCCAAAAGAGACCCAGTGTACAGTGATGCACATGTCATCAAGGGCTTGGCAACTGGTCCACATGTCTGTTGTCATGTGGATAGTGTGAACAGCACTCTTCAGAATTGCTGCGCCAATCACCTCCAGCACATCTTGATGTAGTGCTGGAACAGCAACCCTTGCAAAATAGTACCGGCTAGGAACCTTCCATTTAGGGTAGACTGTTGCCACCAATTCACGAAAACCCACCCCTTCCACGAAAGAGAAATTGAGAAGGTCCAGCGCTAGCATTTTAGCCATCTTTGCGTTATAGAGACGCACTGTTGGGTGGTTGCGTTCAAATGGCGGATCCGACCAAAACGCGCTGCTAATGGTGCGCTGGACCGTTTTACGTGATGATGATGATGATGATGCAGACTTCAAACCAGTTAGGCTCATTGATTTACTTTTTTGCATTGGTGTGTGTCCCAGACTCTTAGTGTGCCTCATACATGTTGCAGGGGTAGAGGGTGTGGGCGCTACCACTGCAGTGCTGCTGCCAGGGGTACTGTGTGTACCTTCTTCACTTCCCCCCTGCACGATCAGCCTCTCATCATCATCAGATGCAATATCAAGGGATACATTTTGATTTGTTTTGGCTTCATCGATGTCACTTAGGTGCTTATACCACTGGATAGGGTGGTGTTTTTTGAGATGACCTCTCTGGCCTCCGGTACCATAGTTGGTACCAAGCTTACCCCGACTAACTGATACTTTACAAATTGAACAAACAACCATGTTTTCCGCCTTTTTGCTAACAGTAAAGAAGTCCCAAACTGGGGACTGGAGATGTCTGATGGTGGTGCAGGAGCTACTTTGACTTTCAATGCCAGATGAAGTGTAGGTTGTGCGTGGCTGATTTTTTTCCTGTAGTTGACTTACAGCACCACTACTTGAGGTAATGGGGGTCGAGCTGGATGGAGGTCCCTGTCGGCCCTTCTGACGAGAAAATATGGAAGCTGTAGGTCATGTTGGTGTTGTAGTTAACTGCGTTGGTGGTGGTACCACCAGTGCCGCGCCGCCCACATCCTGCTCAGCAGCCATTCGGGCTAGGGTTAAAATGTTTGTCTGCTGCATGCCCGCTGTGGCTGAAGTGACATCTGTGATGACTGGGTCATCGTCAGACTCTTCATCAGCAGCAGAAGGCACCACTTCTTGTTCATCGTCAGCAACCATAAGTCGAAGCCTTGCGGGAACCTTCCTTTTCGCCTTAGCTACCTTTGTCGGCTCATGGCGTGCCTCACTGTCAGACTGCATTGGTGGGTTCCAATCAAGATCAAGGTCATCAGAATGAAGGGGACTTGAAGAAGAACTTGTAGTAGTAGCAGCCCTCCTTAACCTTTTTCTTGCTGGGGATCTGGAAGACAATGGATCATCCTCAGGAGGAGTGGCTTCCTTGGATGATTCTTCCACTTGAATATCAATTTCCTGATGTGCCCCTACTTCTGGAGGAACAAGCGTTGTAGGCAGTTGTGCCGCTCCATGAACCTCTAGGGGCACCTCTCCATGCACCTCTACTTGCGCCTCTCCTTGTGCATGTACTTACGCCTCTCCTTGCCCATGTACTTACGCCTCTCCTTGCCCATGTACTTGCGCCTCTCCTTGCCCATGTACTTGCGCTTGTACTAGTTGCACTTGTGGTTGTCGTTGCGGCTGTGATTGTTGGACACTCGCCAGCTGAGGTACACCCGGCGTTGATTGGATGGTACTTTCTTGTGATGAGCCAACATCACTGGTCGATGGTGATTGAACAACCAAAGTAGCTGCCGCAGCAGCACTCATGGTCTTGGACCTAACTTGGCGTGGTGGCACTGACCCCAATGAGGCTGAGGTGCTGCTTCCAGCTTGGCCCCCGGCTGACACCGCTGCTGCTGCAGGCGTAGTTTTTTTCCCACAAAAAAGGTGTCGGTGGGCACACCCGTCTCCTTGGTAGGTGGTGCCACTTGCTTCTTCTGCTCCTTCTTACTGGCAGTGGCACTGGCAACTTTCTTCGCTGAGGCACTACGGCCACCTTTCTTTGGGCCCATCTTCTTCCGATGTCAGAACAGCAGGCCGCAGTTGCACGAGTTGCAGAGTTGTCTTGTCTGTGGCCACACGTGACGTCGCAAGACGTTGTGCTGCACACACCGCTGCAGGACTTCTTCCTGGCACTGGTGGTTCTCTTGTGCACCTAAAAGCAATGGAAGACAGAGGAACATCAGTTATACACCCCAAAAATCGAAAAACACACAAAAATCACCACAATCCAATGCCATCCATGCCCTCAATGATGTATACATTCAAGACACCCCACAGAAAGATTAGGCCCATGCACCACTGAGTACTCCTGGGCAAAAGGCCCCAACAACAGCCAAAAAATCGAAAAACACATACAAATCACCACAATCCAATGCGATCCATGCCCTCAATGATGTTTACATTAAAGAAACCCCACAGAAAGACTAGGCCCATGCACCACTGAGTACCCCTGGGCATAATGGATGAAAGCAAGGCACATTGGATGCAGGCCTATGGCACAAAGCACGCTGCCTGGATTCAAAATGGCCCCTTGACCCCTGCCTGTACCAGTCCTCAAAATGGCCCCCACCCACATGGCCATGCCCCATCAACACCCCAAAAAACACACAAAAATCACCACAGTCCAATGCCATCCATGCCCTCCATGAGGTTCACATTCAAGACACCCCACAGAAAGACTAGGCCCATGCACCACTGAGTACCCTTGGGCAAAAGGCCCCAACAACAGCCCAAAAATCGAAAAACACATAAAAATCACCACAATCCAATGCCATCCATGCCCTCAATGATGTTTACATCAAAGAAACCCCACAGAAAGACTAGGCCCATGCACCACTGAGTACCCCTGGGCATAATGGATGAAAGCAAGGCACATTGGATGCAAGCCTATGGCACAAAGCACACTGCCTGGATTCAAAATGGCCCCTTGACCCCTGCCTGTACCAGTCCTCAAAATGGCCCCCACCCACATGGCCATGCCCCATCAACACCCCAAAAAATCAAAAAACACACAAAAATCACCACAGTCCAATGCCATCCATGCCCTCCATGAGGTTCACATTCAAGACACCCCACAGAAAGACTAGGCCCATGCACCACTGAGTACCCCTGGGCATAATGGATGAAAGCAAGGCACATTGGATGCAAGCCTATGGCACAAAGCACACTGCCTGGATTCAAAATGGCCCCTTGACCCCTGCCTGTACCAGTCCTCAAAATGGCCCCCACCCACATGGCCATGCCCCATCAACACCCCAAAAAATCAAAAAACACACAAAAATCACCACAGTCCAATGCCATCCATGCCCTCCATGAGGTTCACATTCAAGACACCCCACAGAAAGACTAGGCCCATGCACCACTGAGTACCCTTGGGCAAAAGGCCCCAACAACAGCCCAAAAATCGAAAAACACATAAAAATCACCACAATCCAATGCCATCCATGCCCTCAATGATGTTTACATCAAAGAAACCCCACAGAAAGACTAGGCCCATGCACCACTGAGTACCCCTGGGCATAATGGATGAAAGCAAGGCACATTGGATGCAAGCCTATGGCACAAAGCACACTGCCTGGAATCAAAATGGCCCCTTGCCCACTACCACATGGCCAGGCCCTGCCTGTACCAGTCCTCAAAATGGCCCCCACCCACATGGCCATGCCCCATCAACACCCCAAAAAATCGAAAAACACAAAAAAAATCACCACAATCCCATGCCATCCATGCCCTCAATGAGGTTTACATTCAAGACACCCCACAGAAAGACTAGGCCCATGCACCACTCACTACCTTGGGCCTACTGGCTAGTGAGGCTTTACAGGCACCCCAAAATAAAAAAATAAAAAACATATAACAGTGAGGTAAAATTCCATGACATAAATGAGAATTAAGTTAAAAAAAATCAGAGAAACAGTTGTATCATGCACCCATGACTAACCCTGGGCCTACTGGATACTGTGGCTATCTACCACCACAATATATATTTTGTTAAAGTTGTGAAAAAAGTTTTAGAACTGGAGTTGCCTCAACTGAAATGCCCCAAACAAACAACACCAACTTACTTGTAAAATCTCAAGTCCAAAAGTGAACCAAACTCCAAAGTCCAAAAAGTCCTCAAATACAAAAATCCACCAGCAGCAAGAAAAAGTAATCCTTCCAGCTCAACAGCCAAATGAAAAGTGGCCAGTACATAGACAAAGTACTGGGAGGAGCCTGCTGGACAGGAACAGGAAGTTGGAGACTCTGGGGCACTTCCTTCCTCCCACCCCCACCCCAAAAAATGGACTCCTGCACCAAAAAGTGCAGCCAAATGTCAATCTGTTATCCTAATCAAAATCATCATTTTCACAAGGTTTATGCTTCCTGCGGTGGATTTCTTGTGCAGAATTGCAATTTTTGCAATTTCGCGAACGGAGCTGTTCAAATCGGCCAGTACCCAGTAGCCAGACATTTCGCTGAATAACATCTAGCCAACAGCTCACTTCTTAGCTTCTTTGTCTTGACCAGGTACTAGGAAGCCCTAGAGGAGGTAATCGAGAGCTGAAACTCAGGAAAAAGGAGGCCAGGTGGATTCTAGAACTAGAGACAAAACACCCTCATGGCTATAATGTAGACGAAGAACTAGCAACTCATCTGGTTGAGGCGTAGTGAGGGAATCCTTAGAGGTACATAACTGGAGCAGCTGCATACATTTCAATGCTGTAATGTTGTATCTGTATAATTTTCCTTTTTTCCTAATAGGAAATGTACATGTAAATAAGTTAGATTTTAATATTTTAATCTACTTTTTCTTTTTTTCACAGGAGGAAAGGAAGAGACCCATCGAACACTTTTTGAGCACGTCACGGGACACCTACCCTTTTCTTCGCTACAACCACGAATGCACTACCAGAAGCATAGAATCACTGTTTTAAGCCTTGTTTTTGAGACAGGAACTGGTATTGTTCTGCAAAACTGCCACTTGGCGCTACTATTGAATTTTTGTACTGATAATACAGCATGGTCTTACAGATCACCTATTAGCCACTAGAGCTCAAGCATGCGATCTTTCAACACTACACTATCAGCCTCTGTATTCACAGTATGTCTGACCCTCGTATATTTACAGTACATTTACAGTAGCGCATCATTAGCCCCTCTTTACCAAAGAGGGCACCAATGTGGAGCATATATCATGATGCTTGTATTTACACCAAGTATACAGAGGTAGCAGTGTGACAACTTCTTTATTTTTTTACACAGTTACTTTACGGTAAATGGCAACTTCCTACTTATGCCTGTACATATTTGCATATTTGTATTTTACCTTAATGTTAAGCAATTTTGTGCATTATATGAATTTATATGTATATATGTGTGCAACTTAGTACATAACCATTGCTGTATATGCGCATATGCCATATTTTTGCTATAATACGAACGTATTCACTTTGAGTTGTAACTTTGCACATTCAAAGATGGCCGCTGACTACATTCCCAGTAGTCCGCTTTCCATTACCAGTACCGTTACTATGTAAACGCCAGCGCTGTTCAGGTTCCTCATGTGAACAAGGAAGTTCGCTTCCGAAACGCGTAACCGGGAATAAATTTCCTTTGAGCAAAAAAAAGAGAAAAAAAAGTGAATACATTTCCTTTGAGCAAAGTCTTCTTAGAGCGCGCATTATTGGAGCAATTGTTTGGATATATATATATATGGGGCCCACCTTCGTGCTTCGGAAGGAGAGATGCCGGTTGTGAGGTGATTACACTTTATGCTGGGCGGGATGCACGGCCATACCTGCCCCCGCCTGACGGATTCTTTGGCGCAGGGTTGATGTGGTTTGGGGACCCAGGGAAACGCTTGAAAAACATCAAAGTGGGATATTGGTTCTAGCAGTACCATGGACTGTCCTGCGCTCAGCATAACCATTGTGGCGAGATAACACCCCCCTGAATCACTTACCTGGAATCCTACAGCATTCTGGGTCTTGCAGTTCACATCGAGTCCGTGAGCAGCTATCAGTGATCAGATACACCTGTTTGGGGGAGGAGCTGACGTTTGTCCAATGGCAACGGAGCAGGACTTACATCAACCGGGACTGTGCAAACCTCCTGAACACTGTTTTGGCGCTGAGGAAGGCTGAAAAGCCGAAATGCATTTGCCGTGAATAAAAGTGTTTTCCAGGCTTTCCCCTGTGTGGGTTCTGCTCTGTCCGTGTGGAGGGAGGTGTTGCTGATATTTTTCGCGTCTGCCAGTGACGCGGTACAGAGGCCCCCACATTGCAAGCTGCCCCAACTTTACTGGTTGCTGCCTCGGCAGCTTTCGTGGCAATTATCAAGGTATTGATAAGTTGGGGCCCACCTTCGTGCTTCGGAAGGAGAGATGGCGGTTGTGAGGTGATTACCCTTCATGCTGGGCGGGATGCACGGCCATACCTGCCCCCGCCTGACGGATTCCTTGGCGCAGGGTTGATGTGGTTTGGGGACCCAGGGAAACGCTTGAAAAACATCAAAGTGGGATATCGGTTCTAGCAGTACCATGGACTGTCCTGTGCTCAGCATAACCATTGTGGCGAGATAACACCCCCCTGAATCACTTACCTGGAATACTACAGCATTCTGGGTCTTGCAGTTCACATCGATTCCGTGAGCAGCTACCAGTGATCAGATACACCTGTTTGGGGGAGGAGCTGTGGTTTGTCCAATGACAACGGAGCAGGACTTACATCAACCGGGACTGTGCAAACTTCATGAATACTGTTTTGGCGCTTAGGAAGGCTGAAAAGCCAAAATGCATTCGCCGTGACTAAAAGTGTTTTCCTTGCTTTCCCCTGTGTGGCCTCTGCCCTGTCCGTGTGGAGGGAGGTGTTACTGATATATATATATACATATATATATATATATATATATATATATATATATATATATATATATATATATATATATATTACCTACTGGCGGTCGCCAGTAGGTATATATAGTTAGGATTTTTTCCCTATGGGATTTTTGAAAATTCTATGTCTAATAACTTTGGCGTTTGTGGACGGAATTGGCTGAAATTTTCTGGAAAATGGAACATTTTGTTTCTGAGCAGCCCTTGGAAATTTGGGGGGGTTTCGTCAAGGGGGGGCCGAGAAAAAAGGGGGGTCCCAAAACGTGTTTTTAACATTGAGTTTTCCATAGGGCGGTTGGCCTCACTTTTAGCCCGAACGGCTGAATGGATTTGCATGAAACTTGGCAAAATTGTAGGGACTGGTAGCCCGATGTGCCTTTTCTAGGTCTCAATATATGTGCTCCAGTGGATTTTGAGAAATTAACGTTTAAAAAAAGATATATATCTGTAAGCGCGCTCCGGGCAGCGCTCCGGTCCGCGGACCTTAAGCGTACCGGAACTTCGCGTAGCTAAGCTGATTGGCTCTCCGGTGTCTGTCAACATTCTAAACAGTCCGGAGCGGCCGCCATCTTGTCTCTCGGTAGGATTGAGAGACAAGAGGAGGCCAAAACAAAGGCGAAAATGACCATAAGGGGGCATACTAGATCCTCCCCGACCCCCTAGGTTTAATGTGGAGGTTTTAAAAGGGCCCCGCGGGGCAAAAAAAACAAAAAAATGTTTGTTTTTTTTGCGTGGGGAGCGCCCGGTCCGCGAACCGGGAAGCGTTCTGGGCAGCGTACTGCAATGAAAAATGAATGATAGACTTTTCAAATGCTGTATGTTAATTGATTGTTGTTTTTGTTGATTATTTTTTATTTTCTTTATTTTTTAAGCATTTTTTTTTTATTGTGATTGTGTTTCATAATTTATTAAACTTTCTAACATTTCATTGTCAGAAATTTCATAATTATCATGGAATATACATTGTAGTCTCTGAGGGTGTAAAATGTCCTCATTTGCAAGGAGGTTATCTACTGCTTGTACACATTGCAGTAGTTCATTGTCCCAAGTTTCATCGAAAAATTCAATGTCAATTTGATCAATTGTATCAATCAATTCTTGGCTGCTCTCTTGCAGGTCCATTTCAAAAGAAACTTGGTTTTCGCCTTCCATTTTGCCTGAAATTTGGATTAAAAAAATATATATTAGTAGAGATAGGGCAATGTTGGGAATAATTTTAGATAGGCATTTTTTATCAGTGAATTTATCTTTGGGCAGTGTATAGTATCAGAGTGGAAGTAGGAATATAAAAAAGTGTATGTGATTTAACGTAAGTAAATTCATAATTATACAAGAGAAGCCTAACTCCATCCATAACTATAACAGAGAAGTCTCTCTAAATCTATAACTACTACAGAGGGATAGTATATATCTATCAGAAAAAGTTTACCATATTAACTTATAGTGCACAATATACTTCAGTTTTAAAAATAAAAACTTACCTTTAGAAAGAAGTTGAAAGAAGAAAGAAGTTGAAGGAATTAGTGAAAATACTATTGAAATGTACGGTGGCGGTGTTTTCTTCTCTTCCTTTATATATATTCAGGTATATAACCAATGAAATGTCAGGTAAAAAAAGTAGAAAATGAAAGTAACATTTTCATTGGTTGTCAATTCCAACACTTCAGATGTGTTTTGTGAAGTAATTTACCTCACGGTATTTAGAGAGGTCTACAGGCTAAATGACTAAATGGAATTCCAATCAAATATGTGAAAATGGTAGGGATTGGTATGTAGTATGAGCTAATCTATATTTGGTGAAATTGTCTCCAGTGGCTTTTCTGTGAACTACTTTCCCACCTTTTTTGATGGTGCGCTTCCCAGAGAGCGACCCGGTACGCGAACCGTTGAGCGCCCCGGTTCGCGAACCTTAAGCGTTCCGGGAGTCCACCATTTTGTGTTTCGGTCGAATTAAGATACAAGATGGAGGGCAAATAATGTTCAGAATGGGTAGAAGGGGGCACGGTAGAGTTATCTTGACCCCCTAGGTTTTCTGAGGGTGGCTGAGGAGGCTTATATGTGCGAAAAAAAACATTTTTAAAAAAAAATTCGCGAGGTTAGCTCCCGGTTCGCGTACCGGGTAGCGCCCCAGGGAGCGTACTTTGTTGGAAATTAGTGAAAAATGTTAGAGTAAAATAATAATTGTGAGTGATCAGATGTAGGGTAGCTCTGAGAAGAGCTTTTGGGTTTATGGTACATTTAGGTACTTATAAGTAGGTACCAATGCACATTCTTAAATTCAGAGTGAAAACTCTGTTGCCCTCATCTGAGAAGTGAACTCCATCTCCTCTGTAGATATCTTGCATGTAGTAACGCAAGTTATTGTTGTACAGGGAGCCCATTCCATGGTCTCTCATGTAAGCTGAAACAGATTTGTTTACATGCTTCCTCGACTTCTCAATTTGTGGACAAAATTGGTTTGACCACCTCCATTTCTGTCTTTGGCATATATTTGAATATACCAAGGCAGTCTGAGGAAAAAGTGCCATTAATTGCTCAAAGGTGTCCTTTAAAAGCATTTCCAGACCTACACCAGTCAAAGTGCCCAAGTCATTACCTCCACAGTGCACAATTAACAGGTCAGGTTTGGGCAAATGCATAAAGGTTTTCACCAATGGTATCAATTGGTGACATTTTAATCCTCTGTGGCCAAACCACTTAATTTCCACATCTTGTAAATTGAGGTTAGGTAATTTCCTGTTTTCAACGTACCTTTGAGCCCAGTGAATATAACTATGTCCAACAATCCAGACAGAAAACATGGTGAGAGAAGGTTCTCCTGCAGTCAGATGAAGTGTGGCAATGAAATGGCAGTTGAAAAAATGAGAGTTTAAAATGAAAAAAACTATGGAGTTTCTGTGTTCATGAAGCAGTAACAGTGATTGGTGGATTTTGATTGCTGAAAACAGAAAGTTAGGGTGCACGGATGTGTTCTTTGAAAGATGTATTTTGAATGGTCAATAAAAAATCATTAAATGAAAGAATGCACTGGATATGCAGGTGCACTGAGAGTTCAGAGTTCAATTGCAACAAAGTTGTGTGAACTTGCAAACACCAGAAGTCTTCCAAGAGGTGG
Source organism: Lissotriton helveticus (assembly GCF_964261635.1). Lineage (NCBI taxonomy): Eukaryota > Metazoa > Chordata > Amphibia > Caudata > Salamandridae > Lissotriton > Lissotriton helveticus. The sequence goes on along the minus strand of NC_136063.1, from coordinate 1,179,768,798 downwards.
TTGCCATGCAGAAAAGGCAGAAAGGGCAGAGGGGGGAAGGGTTTTCATTTGAAAAAAAGTGAGGGGGGAGTTTTGATTGGGTGACATGAGAGATATGTGTGAAGAATTACAGCATTTCTGTGCTTTTGATAGCTGCAGACTCTGGAGTGCATACCTTTTGCTCTGCTGAAGACAAATTGGTGTGTTTCTGAGACTGTTTTAAAACTCAAAGTATTTGCTAAGGTGAGAAAATATTTCTTTAATTTAGATAGAGAATAGTGTGCTTTTAGGAGAAAATTATGAATTATGTGGCGCAAATTGCTTGTAAATATGCTCCCACATGTGCATAGAAAATTTAGATTTTGAATGTTTGTGTTACATAGCCATGTTAAAAGTGATACAAACATGCTGCAAAGGCAATCAAAAAACGCTTTTATGTGTCTTAAGGACATTTTAGGTAATTTTCCCATGTGCAGTGTTTTGAAATTATGATTTGAAAATCGTTTTTGGGGAAAAGGAATTGTTTTTAAATTTATGACAAGGACATAATGGTGTATGCTTCTTTATACGGCAATTGACTGTCCCTGATGTTATTTTTCCCATTTTAATGTAAGACCTTTCTCTGTGGCGCAAGTTGCTTGTAAATATGCTCCGACCTGTGCATGGGAAATTTAGATTTTAAATGTTTGTGTTACATAGCCATGTTAAAAGTGACCCAACCATGCTGGAAAGGCAATAAAAAAACACTTTCATGTGTCTTAAGGACATTTTAAGTAATTTCCCTGTGGGTAGTGTTTTCAAATTATGAATTGAAAATCGTTTTTGAGGTAAAGGAATGTTGTTAAAATTTATGTGCGCCATATGTCCACAAATTTCGTTTTCAGGGGTGCAGCAGGGTGTTCTTGAGACACCCCTGCACCTTTGGAAAAATTCCTAATTTGCGATGAGCTAATTGCTAATCGCAAATTGCACCTTCATTCCTATGGGCCTCCTGCTCCATGGAAATGAATGGGTAATTTGCAATTAGCAATTTGCTCATCGCAAATTAGGAATGGTAAAGAATCGCTATTTATTCCTTAAAATTCGCTATTTTGGAAATGCAAAATAGTTATATGATACATATGGCGGTTGATGTCTAACAAGATAAGAAGCTTAGGGATACATTTATGATGACTGGCGCAATGAAGTGGACATCACTTACTTCATTGGTAGAGCTTTACATGTATTATGTCCTCTGTATTCTTCATCAAGCGTAACTTTAATCTGCAATCCTGAGTAGGCCTCACCTTAAACAAACCTCTGGATAGGCCACACCTTATCGTCATCCTGAATTAATCATTTAAAATGCTAGGGACAGATTTATGATAGGTGTATGCCTCTTTTGCGCCACTTACAAAACACTGTCCACGGGGAAATGACTTAAAATGTCCTTAAGACACATGAATGTGTTTTTTTAAAGCGTTTGCAATTTTTTGGGGTGACTTTTAACATGGGTATGTGACTCAAACAGTCAAAATCTAAATTCACCATGCACAGGTGGGAGCATATTTACAAGGAATGTGCTCCATGGGGAAAGGTCTTATAATGTAATATGGGAAAAATGACATCAGAGACACTGAAATGCCTAATAGAGAAGCATACACCATTATGTCCTTGTCATAAATTTGCAAACCATTACTTTTCCCCAAAAACGATTTTCAAATCATAATTTGAAAACACTGCACATGTGGAAATTACTTAAAATGTCCTTAATTCAAAATTTGCTATTCCTTATTTTGCGATTGCACTGAAGGATTTGCAAATTTTGCGATTCCTTAAATGCAATGTATCAAACAAAAAATATGTAAAAAATGATATTAAGGATTTGGAAACTACCACCAACTTCTAGTTTGTGGTAATTTGCGAATTCTTTTCAAAAAGCATTTTTTTCCAAAAAACAAAAGGTGCCATATGACGCCTATACATGTCCTTAGGGCATGTATGTGTGCCATATGCCCCCAAATTTCTTTTTCAGGGGTGTAGCAGGGTGTTCTTGAGATACCCCTGCACGCTTGAAAAAATTCCTATTTTGTGATGAGCTAATTGCTAATCGCAAATTGCAACCTTCATTCCTATGAGCCTCCTAGCCCATGGAAGTGAATGGGTAACTTGCAATTAGCAATTTGCTCATTGCAAATTAGGAATGGTAAAGAATTGCTATTTATTCCTTAAAATTTGCTATTTAGGAAATGCAAAATAGTTTGATGGTACATATGGTGGTTCATCTGTAACAAGATAAGAAGCTTAGGGATACATCTATGATGACTGGTGCAATAAAGTGGACATTACTTACTTCATTGGTAGGCCTTTACATGTATTATCTCCTCTGTATTCTTCATCAAGCGTAACTTTAATCTGCAATCCTGAGTAGGCCTCACCTTAAACAAACCTTTGGATAGGCCACACCTTATTGTCATCCTGGATTAATCATTTAAAATGCTAGGGACAGATTTATGATAGGTGTATGCCTCTTTTGTGCCACTGTGCGTCACTTTTATGATGCAGCGGCGGTGCTAATTTGCAATTAGCAATTTGCTCATTGCAAATTAGGAATGGTAAAGAATTGCTATTTATTCCTTAAAATTTGCTATTTAGGAAATGCAAAATAGTTTGATGGTACATATGGTGGTTCATCTGTAACAAGATAAGAAGCTTAGGGATACATTTATGATGACTGGCGCAATAAAGTGCACATTACTTACTTCATTGGTAGGCCTTTACATGTATTATCTCCTCTGTATTCTTCATCAAGCGTAACTTTAATCTGCAATCCTGAGTAGGCCTCACCTTAAACAAACCTCTGGATAGGCCACACCTTATCGTCATCCTGGATTAATCTTTTAAAATGCTAGGGACAGATTTATGATAGGTGTATGCCTCTTTTGTGCCACTGTGCGTCACTTTTATGATGCAGCGGCGGTGCAAAAGATTTGCTATGAGGCGACAACATTACAAATTGATGCATTTAGGCAGATATGTCATGGTGTAAAAAAAACGTACCACATGAAACCGATGCAGCAGTGATGCAAAAGATGCACCATGTCGCAAGACAGGCCTCACTTGGGGCCATATGTATCAAGCTAATTAGCATTCGCAAAGATCAAAATTCTACGAATTTCGGCCTTTGCGAATGTTAATTAGACAAATGGTATGTTTGATGCAAAATAAGGAGTAGCAAAATTTGCTATTCCTTATTTTGCAATTGCACTGAAGGATTTGCAAATTTTGTGACTACTTAAATGCAATGTATCAAACAAAAAATATGTAAAAAATGACATTAAGGATTTGGAAACTATTGTGGTAAATTGGTGGTAATTTGTGAATTCTTTTCAAAAAGCTTTTTTTCAAAAAAACAAAAGGTGCCATATGACGCCAACACATGCCCTTAGGGCATGTATGTGTGCCATATGCCCCCAAATTTCTTTTTCAGGGGTGCAGCAGGGTGTTCTTGAGACACCCCTGCACCCTTGGAAAAATTCCTAATTTGTGATGAGCAAATTGCTAATCGCAAATTAAACCTTCATTCCTATGAGCCTCCTAGCCCATGGAAATGAATGGGTAACTTGCAATTAGCAATTTGCTCATTGCAAATTAGGAATGGTAAAGAATTGCTATTTATTCCTTAAAATTCGCTATTTAGGAAATGCAAAATAGTTTCATGCTACATATGGCGGTTCATCTGTAACAAGATAAGAAGCTTAGGGATAGATTTATGATGACTGGTGCATCACCAGGGATGTGTCAGTCATCCTGCGCCGCTGTTCCACCACCCATGGTGTGCTGCATTTAGAATACGGGGCATCATGGGGCAAAAATGGCACAGATGCGTGACGTATCTGTGCTGTAAAGGTAGTGATTGCTGGAGTTGTATCGCAAGTGCGATGCAGCTCAAGCAAGGCTCAGGGGTGCCCCATCTCCACAATGTTGCGTCAAGACCTATGCCTGCTTAAAGCAGGCGCAGGGTTTTGACGAAGCTTTCTCCTATCTGATTGTAAATACGGCACACCATGGGTGGCAGAGTAGTGGTGCACGTTAACTGGTGCATGCCTGGGGATGTGCCATTTAACATAAATCTGCCCCTTTACATTTAAGTATGTGCAGGACACACAGAGTCGGTGAGGCTTATCCAAGGTTAAGAAGAGATGAGTCCTGTTCACTGAAAATTTAGACATAGTCTTCACCTGCTCAGCATTGCTGGACATGGCTAAATATTAGCTGCAAAATATTACTCTTGTTAAACAATTTTACTATTATAATCTCTGAGATTTGTCTCTTACTCTGCAACATCTCATTGTTGTTATCTTTCTTTAAAGATAAAGACAACCTCAACATGAGCGACAATCTGCAATCAGTTGATTTTGACCTCATCATTGAACTTGTAATTGAAACATCAGTGGATGTTGATCCCTTGGATGATTTAAATCCTGAGGATGAAGAAGAGCGTGATGAGGATGCAGATTTGTCCGAATTATATGACATAGGATGGGAAGCTGACCTGCTTGAGCCTATGGAAATATAAACATTTATTTTTAAAATTCATAATTAATAAAAAGTAAAAAGGTAAACCGTTTAATTTAAAAATAAAGACACCTTCAAAAGCAGGTTATGTGTAGTGTCTTCAATAAAATATTAAAATATGCTCATAAAATTAGATCAGATTCACATATAAAATAGCACAGGTAACATAAATATAAATGTCATTTCTTTTCTGCTATTTCTGTATTGTAAATTTGCAAGGACTAAAAAATCTTCTATTTAAAATGTCAAGTAGTGTGTTAAGTTTTTGATCACTGTTATTGTTTTACTGTTTGGTAATAATGGTTAATAACATTTTTTATTATATTTTACCACAGATTCAACTGCAGATCATTTCAAGATTTCACCATGCCAACAATAGAAAGACAGAGAAAGGCTGCAAAACGTCAAAGACAGCAGGTGAAAGAAAATAAGCAGCAGTCCTCTAACAAAAAGATTTGTCAAGTCACGAAGAAAGCACCGGGTAAGAGCACAAAATATTTCATAAGAAATATGTGTAGTAAAAAAAATATTACTACAGAAAATGTTTCAGTTCATAAAACGAGAAGGAATTCAAATGGAAAGGAAAGGCCAATCAAAAATGTTACTGCTAGAGCAAGAGATAACTCTGTGCATGATAGTAGAAGGAAACAACAGTTTAGGGAGATTCGTAAACGAATGTTCCGCAACAGGATAATTGGCAATTTGTTAAAAAATATTAAGAAAGGTCAACAGAAACTGGTTTTTTATAAGAGAAAAAAAAAAGTTGAGAAAGTTATTGATCAGGCATTTGAAATTAAACGTAAGTTATTTATTTTGATAATCAATAGAATTAGGAAGCTAAACAAGGCAATTTATGATTTCAAAAGAAATAGTAGATGGAAGAGAATAGTTAATCGTAGTAATTTTTGTGAAGTTTTTTTCTGGAGAATGGATGCATAGTTCAAGCTGTGAGGCATTTTTTAATGAGGAGAGTTATTTCCAGGATAATGATTTGGTGCATGCAGTTGACACCAGTGGTCGTGCTTATGAAGTGAAAGATGGTTGTCCAGTTGAAAAAGAAAAACTTGTGACAACAGAGGCAGAAGAGGTGTTAGGTAATGAGGTTTTAGGAAGACGTGCTAAGGGTCCTGTGTACACCTGGAAGTGTAGTAGTATTTGCAGTGTGCGACAGGATTCCATCAATTTGCTTTGTGATTTTGTACGGTCATTTAATAAGAAAAGTTTGAAGCAGAAAATAAGGTTGTTGCAAGAATTAGATCCTTGCAGAGTAAGAGAAGTGACAGGTTTGCATGGTCATTCACTGGCTTGTCTTTCCAGGAGAGTATGCCAGAGTGTTTTTCATCATTTCAGGATGCTAGCAGTGCATCATAATAAAGTGAGGAAATTAGTTAGAATGTTGTATTATGCTAAGAGTCCAGCAATTATGCTTAAACAATTATGCGCTGCTCTTTTGCATGGTTCTGAAATAGATGTGAAGAATATATGTGAAGAAATTGAGTTTTGTTAATTTGGAAGTAAAGAGGAGAATGTTGAAATTGAGCAAGAAGAAGAGGGTCATGTGGAAGATAGTGTACAGGTTTCCAGTACAGATAATTTCCAGAGGGAAATTGCGACGTTTGAGGTGAAATCAAGTGAGAGGCCTAATTTCACTTGTGTGTGTTGTCGACGCACTTATTATAAGAATCAGACTAAGTTAGTGGATTTATATGCAAAAAGTGAAAGGGAAGATAATAGTGAATGGAAGGATTTCGCAACATACTTGATGGTAGAAAATTGTTTTGATTTGGGATTGGATCAACGTGTGTGTAGTTATTGTTGTTGCAAATTAAATCAAAACCAGATGCCTGCTAGAGCAGTTCATAATAATCTGGAATTGGTTGAGATTCCTTCTGAATTGAAGGATTTAAATACTTATGAATCTATTTTGATTCAAAGTATCCATCCCTTTCAGGCTATTGTAAGAATGGAGCCAAAGACAGGGAAATTGACTCCATCAGATTTACAGAGAGGATTAAAGGGAAGAGTTGTTTATTTGCCTCTAGATTTGAAGAAAAACATTAACACAATTGGAGTAGAAAAAGTGGAAGAGGAACCTCTTGTTATCTTAGTTAATGGGGTTCCGACAAAGAATAAGAAAATATGGCAAGATTTAGTAGATGTTAGGAAAGTTAAAAAGGCAACATTGTATTTGAAAAAAAATAATAAATACTATAAGAATGTATATGTTGCAGAAGAGGAAGTAAGTGAGGAAGAGGATAGCGATTTGTGTACTGGTCAAATTGAGAAAGTAGAACCCTCTACTAGTGAAGAAATATATGAACATTATAGTGTTCATCCTTTGCATTCCAAGGAAGTCATGGGGAATGCTATTGAGTTGTTTCAAATGAAACAAGCCAAAGGGAGTCCCATTAGTGTTTGGGAGGAAAGTTTGGAAGCTCGGTGTTTCCCACAGCTTTTTCCAACAGGTCAGGGAGGAAGATATGATGAGCGACCTCATCAAATTCCTGCTTCTGAATACCGGACTTTGCGATTGTATGCAGGAGATGCTAGGTTTCGACAATGCATTCCCTATTTGTTTCATCTCCTGTTTGAAAGCGATCTATCTGGACTGTCATATGCAGTGAACCACATCTTGAAAAGTGGTATACACATGCAAAACATCTCGGCAAGTGACTTTATGGATAAAGTCAATGTCCAAGACAGTATTTTGGATTCTCACCTGATTAATCTCATGGCGTGTCAGCGTGGTACTAATGAGTACTGGTACCGTCGTCATGGTGATTTAAAATGTATGCTGAGGAACTTAGGTACTCCCACATGGTTCCTCACTCTGAGCTGTGCCGAGTATGGCTGGGAAGACTTACTTGAATTTCTACGAGAGGCAAATGCTAACGTAGATAACATCGAATTCAAGACACCCGGAGAACTGTGCTCTTTGGATCCAGTCAATGTATGTAGGTACTTCAATCATAGATTTGAAGCTATGATGTCTTTCATCATGAATAAGAAGAATCCACCTCTTGGAGAGGTGTTGGATTTCTTCTGGAGAAAGGAGTACCAAGCAAGAGGTGCTCCTCATATACATATGTTGCTGTGGATCAAGGATGCACCTAAATTTGGAACGGATCCAGAAGACTCAGTGATGAGTTTCATCCAACAGTATTCTACGTGTGCTGTTCCAAACGCAAAGGAGAAGAAAAGCCTAAGAGAAAAAGTTCTGCGTTTCCAAAGCCATCGATGTGGAAAGTACTGCCGTCGTAAATTCCGAAACAAGGACAAGTTCTACACCAAATGTCGTTTCGGTTTTCCACGACCGGTGATTTCTAAAGGAAGAGTAAACAGTTTGATGTCTTCGCTGCGACATAATGTGATGAAGAAATCACCTAAAAACACATACAATTTGAAGAGGAACGAAGAGTCCAAGTACATCAACGACTACAACCCGGTGATTTTGTCCATGTGGAATGCTAACATGGATATACAGTTTGTGGCTGATAACTGTATGGCTGTGGCTCGGTATGTGACGTCTTACATCACCAAAAAAGAGAAGACAGAATTGAAGGATATGTGGGAGGACATTTCCCATGAAAAGAGCCTCAGCAAGAAGTTGTACAGTTTCAGTCTGAAGATGTTGTTGCATCGAGAAATTGGAGCTTACGAATGCTCTGACCGGTTGTCTTCAGCAAGTCTCTATGCCAAGTCCAGGAGTATCGTTTGGGCGAGTCTTGGTCTTGCTGCAACGCGTAATCGAGTTCTGAAACCTGTGCGGGAAATTGAGTATTTGGCGGAAAAGGAGCCAAACAGTACCGACATTTTGAAGACCAACATGTTGGATACATATTATCCAAATAGAAGCAGTCACCTCGATAATGTTTGTCTGTATGAGGTTCTTCAAAATTACATATTCAAGAGGAACATCAAAGAAGATACTGAGAAAGGAGTGTATGCTGTAATAGGAAGTGAGGGATGTCTGGTCAAGCAAAGAAAATGCCACTTGGTAAACCATCGAAAATTGAGTGGCGAATCTCCTGAAAAAAAGGAGTTTTTCTATTTAGCACTTTTGCAACTTTTCAAGCCTTGGCGTGCAGAAGAGGAACTGCTTGGAGATTTCCTCTGTTACAAAGACTCTTTCAATGCCGCCAAGGAGACCATAGAATGTCCTGCTTTTCCCAAATATGTAGAAATGTTGAATGCGGAAATTGAGCAGGAAGCAACGATTGCAGCCGAGATTGCCAGAGACAGTTCTCAGGACAGTCAGAGTTCTGCTTCATTGAGTCAGGATCCACTAGGAGGACCTGTTATCGAAAATGAAGCTGCCACTGCCATGAATGAAGTGGAAAGAGCCATGGCACATGCTCAGGAGGATGCGGTTAACTTAGAAGAGTTGGAAAGACAACTCAACGTTGAGCAGAGGAAAATATATGACGAAGTTACCATGCAAATTGATCATGGATTAAGTCATGACAAGAAAGAGTGCTCATGTACGTCGTTGAAGCCTGTCCGACTGTACGTGAGTGGAGAAGCGGGAACTGGAAAAAGTTTCCTCATTAAAGCAATTTCATGCTATTTGCAGGAAAGGACAGAGTCATCGCTGTCTTGTGTTGTCACCGCTCCAACTGGACTGGCAGCACATAACATTAAAGGGATTACTTTACATCGTTTACTGATGCTGCCAGTGGAGCATGACAACAAATTACAATATCACAAGCTATCTGGAGATGTTTGTTTTGAAGTTTCAAGAATCTTGAGGAAAATGAAACTTCTTATCATTGACGAAGTAAGCATGGTTTCCAATGTCATGCTTGCCTTTGTGCATTTGAGAATGCAAGAAGTTCTCAAAACAGAGTATGATGTGTTATTTGGTGGCAAACACATCATTGTTTTCGGAGATCTTCTGCAGCTGACACCAGTGAAAGGGCAACCTGTGTTCAAAATGCTCAGGCATGAAGATACCAGGAAGTGCCTAGGCAGCATTGGCAACGTCAATATATGGTTAAACTTCAATTATGCTGAACTGCATGAAAATATGCGTCAGGCGAAGGATGAAGTTTACAAGACTATTCTACAAGATGTTAGAATTGGAAAAGTGACCGAGCATGGGAAAGAAGCTTTACATGCACGATTACTGTCAAATTTATATCCAGAACAAGATGTTGTGCCTGAGAATATTTTTCAGAAAATTACTGATAAGAAATCTGGAATATGTTTGATGCCAACTCTTGCAGAATGTGCCAAATTCAACAACAAAATGTTGCATTTAGAAAAGCAAGAGATTGTGAAACTGGAAGCTATTGACAGAGTAGAGCATATGGGATCAACAATTATTTTGTCTGAGAATCTGAAAACAAAATTGGATTCATTAGAGAAGAGTATATCTAAAACTGCAGGTTTTGAAAAGACTCTGAATGTGTGCTTGAACTGCCGTATAATTTTAAGAAGGAATTTACATGTTGAAAGAGGTCTGGTAAATGGATCAATGGGTAATGTTGTTGATTTTGTAAAATACAGAAATAGAGATGGAATTGAATTTTTAAAAATTAAATTTGATGGCATTGAGGAAGTACAGCTAATTGGTCGTTGCTCTGCTAGATTTTTGCTTGTAAAAGACTTATATGTTCGCCGTAAGCAGTTTCCTGTTTGCTTGGCATATGCGGTGACAATCCATAAATCGCAAGGTTTAAGTGTAGACAGTGCATTGGTGAATATTGGCAGTTCTGTGTTCAAGGAGGGTATGGCATATGTGGCATTGTCACGAGTTAGAACTTTATCGGGATTGTACTTGATTGAGTGTGATGTCACAAGCATTTGTGCGGATCTAGATTGTGTTAAGGAATACAATAGGTTAAGAAGAGAGTATGCGCCACATTTGCCTCAATATCCTTTGTTTGAGAAACGTGTGGTAGGCCGGAAACGAAGAAATGTGACCAATACTGGGGAGGTTGTAGCAAAAAGACGAAAAGTCGATGAACCTAAAATTACAAGCAGAAACAAAAAGGATTCTGTTGAAGATGTTGTTGGTTTTCAATTTGAAAACAGTTCTGGTGTCGACTGCTATGCTAATGTAGTGGTTAATGTTTTGTTTTCTCTAGAAAATGTAAAAGAAGAGATTGTGGTCAATTCTGATCAAAGATTTTGCAGTTTGTTAAATTCTGTGTTAGAGAAATGTAGCACTGATAGAAGAAACATAGAAAGTGTGTCTGAAATTCGAAATCTGTTAGACAGATGTTCAGGCCAAACACAATTCTCTCAAAATATTCAGCAAGATTGTCAGGAGTTTTTAATGTATATGCTTGATGTATTACATGCTGAAGGTGTAGATGTAGATCAGCTGTTTGGGCTTTCTTATCAATGGCAGCATGACTGCGAGAACTGTATGGTATCAAGTACTACTAGTGTAGACTCAGAAAGATTTATATATTTAACTTTGCCAGACAGTAAATCAGTCTCCTTTAATAAGCTAGTAAAAGCAGCTGATCACAACATGGAGTGTAGCCAATGTAAATCTGAAATGATGTCCACATTATTTATACGAACATATGGCCAGTATGTCATTTTAATGTTCCAACGATGTAGGCCTGATGGAACAAAATTGACAACTTTAATTAAAAATTTTGTAGCTTCGCAGTTGTCAATATCAGGAAGGACTTTTGTAACTGCAGCAATTATATATCATGACGGCCCTTCAATAACATCAGGACATTACACAGCTTATTTAAAGTCTAGAAATGGCTGGTCATTCTGCAATGATTCTGTTTTAATTTTTAAAAAAAAATTGCCGTATGACCTTAAAAACTCTTACCTGGTGTTTTTAAAACCAAAATTTTAGGGAAATAATCTCGGGATGTGCTCTGTGGAATTTCAAGAAGTTCTAATGGCTCCTACACAATTAGGCCTTGAGGATAAGTGTAGTTCAGAGACATAACTTCTAACCATAGGACTGGACGAAATGGAGAAATACGTGCACTTTGAATGAGTTCAGAAAAACTGTTTCTTTTTATAAGCTAATTGAAGCAGCCAATCAAAACATGGAGTAGAGGGAATGTAAGTCTGCAATGCTGTCTACTGTTTTACATTGCTTTGTGATTAAAAGTGATGTAGAGAATTAAATAATTGTAGTAGTCATAGAGGTAGTGTAAGTCTGCTTCATAGTAAGCAGTATCAGTGTCATAGGAAATGTAGAACATGACTGAGCAAGAAGGGGAAGATATTACTATTCCAGGATTGTGAAAATGATCTTCAACATTTTAATTCTGAAAGTTGCGGAAATGCCAAATGACGGGATTGGCTTACAAGAAATCCAAGAGTTATAAATGGCTCTGACCAGATTTGGCCTTGTGGAAACTTGTGGTAGAGAGCAAGAAGTCATTTATTGCATGTAACGTGTTTTTAAAAACGATGGAGATTTTCTTTCAGAAAGTGGCGGGCTGAAAGTAATAACAGCAAAAAAGAGTGTAAGCTGTTCATAGGACATCCTTGGACGTCATGGAAAGTAAGTTAACTTTAAGGAGTTCTGAATTTTGATTTCTTATGTTGTATGGGTTTTTTAAACACAATCATTTTGATTGTGTTTTTTTTCCCCGCTGTTATATGATGAATACCTTCAAGTCACTGTTTTTAGTGAATTTTGATACATTCTGAGAACAGCAAAAATAAACCATTTAACATGTATAATTAATTCTGTACTGTTTGCATTTATGATGTACATGTAGAACTGTGTAGGAGGCATGGAGAAGGTGAGGCTTCTGTAAGTGTCAAAGTTGTTGCATGCAGTGCTGCACTTCTGCGTATTCTTTCATATGCTAGACTACATCTGCACAATGAGATACCTAAGCAAAGGAAACACAAGTGATGTGATTGTGAAATGAGCAAAATAAATTGCACGTATTTCAATTACATCACCTGTGTTTCCTATCATTACGAATCACATTGTGCAGATCAAGTTTAGGTCTGTCCAGGGAAACATAGGAGGTTTGGACTTTGTTGAAGAGTTTAGTGGACATGACTCACTTCATTGGTAGACCTTCACATGTATTATCTCCTCTGTACTCTTCAACAAGTGTAAATCTCATCTGCAACCCTGAGTAGGCCTCACCTCAAACAAACCTCTGGATAGTAGACATCTTATTGGCATCCTGAAGCAATTATTTAAAATTTTAGTGTCTTGCGACACTTTTCTGAAACAACAGCAATGCAAAAGATGCACCATGTTTTAAGATAGGCCTCACTTCATCTGCATCAAGATACTGTTAGTTTAAAATGTATATCTTTAGGACTGTGTAGGGGGCCTGGAGAAGCAGAAGCTTCTGTAAGTGTCAAAGTTGTTGAAAAACTGTTTGTCCTTCAATCTTTTCCCTTGTCTTTTCTAATTTTTAAATACATGTTTTAATATTTTTCAAATGTTTGTTCTCTCTTTCACAGATTGAAAGTATAAAAACAAAAAGTGAGTAATTTAACGACAATTATAAGGTAAATATTTTGTACTCTTTTCGTTACATTTCTATCACATTTAACTACTATTAGTTCCACTGCTTCATTTCTTTAACCCTCAGTTTCCTGCCTTTGCTACTTCCCTCATTCCTTTCTCTATTACCTACTTACTCAACTCCTTCCACTCTTTTTCTCAGTCCCTCTCTTCTCATAGTTCCTCACTCTTGTTCACTCACTCCGTCTCTATTACTCTTAGTGTCTTTGACTGATCACTCTATCACTACTTGTTCATAATGCTTTCTCTGTGTAGTTGAAGCACACTAAGGGGAATATTATGAACACAGCCAATACAATTATTGCTCTTTTTATTGGCAGAAAACTGGTGCAAAAGTGGTTTTAGCGGCAGTTTTCTGCCACAAAAGCAGCTTTAGCGACACATTTCTGCCAATAAAAGCTGCAAAACTTTTATTGCCTATGTTGATGATATGGCTCTATGTTACTTACATTTCTTTGCTGTTTCAATTAATCTTTTTCTGTTATTTTTTGTTTTCTGTTTTCTATTTTTTCTCTCTGTTATTCCTCATGTTTTAATCTTATTTAAAAATTCACTCACATTCTCCAAGAAACTCTTCTTTGTTAATGTTATACTCTCTTTTTTTTTCTTTCACTTCGTTATCTATTTTGTTTTTCACAATTATACCCTCTTCTGTCTTTTCTTCGGTAAATAGATCTATTAAACAGTATCTCTTCTTTACTCCCTATAGCTGTCTTTCTTTTAACATCACTCTCTGTTTACTTTCCTTATACTTTTTTTTTTTTTTTTTTGGTTAGCTCCCGGTCCGCGTACCGGGAAGCTAACCCGGGAGCGAACCAAAAGAAATAGAGCTTGCCAGAGTGCTAAACATTCTAGCAATTTTTTTGAAAGGGAAGGTAGTTCTGAAAAGAACTTTTTTTTTTATATTTTTGTTGTTTTATATTTTTTTTTTTTTTTGAACATTTTTTTTTTTTTTGAACGATTTTATATTTTTTTTGGTTTTTTTTGGGGGGGGTAAACAACAAAAAACAGGCGTTGAAAAGGGCTCAACAGGAGCAAAAAAAAATTACTGGGGGCGGTTAGGGCAATCATGGTGTTCATACGCCAGGTTGAGTGCATTGATGCTCATGTTGCCACAAGCTAATAATGCACGACAGTGCATACATAAGTGAATCATGTGCCCAAAATTTTCTTGAATATTTGGCACAGTTTCCCGTGCCTCTTCTGGTGTTAGAGAAATCGGTATTGTTGGTCTGGCCACAGGAGTTGGTCTTGGATTGTCCTGCATATCCCTTATTTCCGCCCGGCTGTAATTTAGTGGATGCTTCCTTGTCATGTGCCTGTGCATTGTGTGATTTCCATAGCTATATTTTTTGTCCGTCCCTCTGGACAATTGTTCTTTGCATATGCGGCAGGTGACATACCTCGCATTGACTTTTTTTTGGCCAGGAGGGATCGAATAAAACTGCCAGATGAAACTGGCTTTCTTTCTGGAAACCCGGGGCAACTCTTCTAAGAACTGTGGTTCTTCTCCCTCCTCATCCATTTCTTCATCTTCCTCCTCAGTGTTGGTAATGACCTGGGGAGGTGGTCCTCTCTTCCCATGAGGAGGTGGAGGTGGTGGTGGGGGTCCACCAGCTGAAGCTACCAATGAAGCCATTTTCCAACAAGGAAAATAGGTCTTCCTCTCACAATGATGAAAGTCAGAGTGAGGAAAGAAGGAGGGGTTTTCATCATTTGGGAAAAACAATACTTCTCAACCAATGAAAAGTGTTATTTTTAGGTCACCTGACCTAGCCTTACATCATTATGAAACCAAAAGTGAAATGAACCAATGAAAAGTTTTATTAACAAGTCACATGACCTCTCACGCTCATGTTACGCGCTGCGGAACGCGCCCCGGTTAGCTTCCGGGTCGCTGAGCTTCGTGCCTCGGTCCGCGCCCCGGGACACTTCCGGGTGCGCTAACGCGGTACGTCACAAGACGCATTACGCGGCAACGCGATACGTCGCGCTTTCGCGACGCGCCCCGGTTAGCTTCCGGGTCGCTGAGCTTCGCGCCTCGGTCCGCGCCCCGGGGCACTTTCTGGTGCGCTAACGCAGTACGTCATAAGACGCATTACGCGGCAACGCGATACCGTCACTAAGTTGATTTTTTACCGGTTCGCGGACCGGGTCGCGGCATCAAATTGAGCTAACGGGAAGCTTCCCGGTTCGCGGACCGGGAGCAAAACAAAAAAAATATTTAAAAAAAATTATTAATAAACATATAAAATATATTTTTGGATTTAAATAAGAATACATTTTACAGCTATAGATATTTGCTATTAAAAAACCATTGAAATTCACTGAAAAAACCATAGGTTATAAACCATATATAGTTAGGAATTAGCATTTACAAAACCTTGAAAATTCACTGAAAAAACCATAGGTTATAGACCATATATAGTTAGGAATTAGCATTTAAAAAACCTTATTTTACTCACACAAAACCAATGAAATTCCATATATAGTTAGTTGTACTAACTATATATCACGCACCCGCAATCCACTGCTGATCATGTCACATATTACATCATTCATGACATGGTCAGTGACATCACTGATGACATCACTGATGACATCTCAAATGACATCACTGATGACATCACTGATGACATCTCAAATGACATCACTGATGACATCACTGATGACATCTCAAATGACATCACTGATGACATCACTGATGACATCTCATTTGACATTACTGATCACATCACTGATGACATCATTCATGTGATAATACGATGAACCTCTTCAGACTCTAATATAACCTTAGATACACTCAGTGTAAACAGACACTCACAGACTGTCACTCATCCATGGAGTTACTTACACACCTAGTCAGTCATGCAAAGAATCAATCACACCTCCATTTTCACAACTATACAGTTATACACATCTTACTTATTCAAACATATACTAAAACATATTTACTCACTTATACAATCCTGGATACAAGAGCACAATGATCCATACAGCCACTCACACATTCACTGGCTCTTATGCACAGTTATTTATATATGTCAACTCTCACATGTACTGTATTTTACATATGTACTTACTTTGACATGTAGCACTGAGATATCCATTCACTCACCAATACAGTCATGCACACAGTCAACCGCCCATACAGCTGTTTCCACATGCACTTTTGAACCCATACATCTATGCACAGAGTCATACACCTCCCAGCCACCCACACACACACTCAGTCTCCCATACAAATGCTTGGGCAACCAATCAATAACCCATATAGTTACTCATATAGCTACTGATCAACACATGCAGCAGTTTACAGAACAACAGACATAATGATGCACAAATTAAGACAGTTTAGTCACTAACCCATGCACTCAGTGAGACACATTTAACCACTCACTCATACAGTCAGTCATGCACCTACTAAATCCTTCATCCAGATACTTATACATCCACTCATTCTTAAATATGTAAGACATATTTTAACTTTACAGAAAAATACAGTCACTGTATGATGTCATCAGTGATGTCATCAGTGATGTCATTTGAGATGTCATCAGTGATGTCATCAGTGATGTCATTTGAGATGTCATCAGTGATGTCATCAGTGATGTCACTGACCATGTCATGAATGATGTAATATGTGACATGATCAGCAGTGGATTGCG
Source organism: Lissotriton helveticus (assembly GCF_964261635.1). Classification (NCBI taxonomy): domain Eukaryota; kingdom Metazoa; phylum Chordata; class Amphibia; order Caudata; family Salamandridae; genus Lissotriton; species Lissotriton helveticus. The sequence goes on along the minus strand of NC_136063.1, from coordinate 1,179,752,112 downwards.
GGTGCGTGATATATAGTTAGTACAACTAACTATATATGGAATTTCATTGGTTTTGTGTGAGTAAAATAAGGTTTTTTAAATGCTAATTCCTAACTATATATGGTCTATAACCTATGGTTTTTTCAGTGAATATATATATATATATATATATATATATATATATATATATTACCTACTGGCGGTCGCTAGTAGGTACTTATAGTTAGAACCTAGTTTCCATAGGAAATCCACAACATTCTATTTGGAATAACTTTGGTGCTGGTGGACGAATCTTCGTGAATTTCTCCAAGAAAATGGCCTGCTCGGCTCCGCTCCTTCCCTGCAAGTTTGGGGGTGATTCGTCAAGTGGGGGTAGAGAAAAAAGGGGGGTCCCAAAACATGTTTTCCCCATACAATTTTCCTCAGGGACCTTTAGCCAGGGCTACAGCCCGAACGGCTGAACGGAATTACACCAAATTTGGCAGAGAGGTAGAGTTCCGTTCGCAGATTGTGCTTTTTGTTAAAGGGTGTAAATCCGTTCAGTAGTTCCTGAGAAAATCACAAGTAACATCATAGCGATATCTAGAGACGGAGTACTGTACGCGTACAGTGATCCGTTCGATTACGAGCACGAGCTGCATGCTGATTGGATGTCAACTGTCTGTCAACATTCAAAACCAGGAAGTGTTGGCGGCCATCTTGTGCCTCGGTAGAACCGAGTCAGAAGAAAACAGTAAAACAAAGTTGAAAAATAAGGAAAGGGGGCAGTGTAGAAACTTACTGACTCTGTAGGTTTGTTCAGGGGGTCCCACATGGATCTTTAGGTCCAAATTATTTATTTATTTTTTTTAAATAAGAAATCGCGGGGTACGTGTATCGTACGCGTACGTGGTGGAAAAGGAAAAACAAAACTAGAAGTCCGTTTTAGGTGGGCCAAATCCCGGGGGCAATTTTTTTTACCATAACGGGGGGCTTGTAAGGTCTCTGGTTTCCCGGGGAACTGCACTCCCCGGGGTTTAATTTTGAAGTTTGCATGTGGGCTTACGGCTGCCCTTCTCGTAGCCACAGCGACCGCTACCTTCTCGGGGCTTTTTTTTTTTAAAGTATGTTTTCAGCTGCCCCCCTCCACTCTCCCCCTCCCCCTAAGTGTACAGTAAGTGTACCGAAAACCGTACAATTACGAGCACGAGCTGCATGTTGATTGGATGTTTACTGTGTGTCAACACTGCAAACCAGGAAGTGTTGGCAGCGATCTTGTGCCTCGGTAGAACAGAGTGACAAGAAAACAGTAAAAGAAAGTTGAAAAATAAGGAAATGGGACAGGGTAGAAACATCCTGACCCGCTAGGCCTGCTCAGGGGGTCTTACATGGATCTTTAGGTCACAATTATTATTGTTTTAAATAAGGAAGTCGAGGAGGCTATTTGTTCCATGATGGGGGCTTGTAAGGCCCTGGGAACGCCACCCTCCGGGGTTTTATTTTGAAGTATGCGGGGGGCTCAGGGCCCCACCTTGTAGCCCCTGGGACCGCCACTCCCCCAAGCTTCTCCAGGGGCCTCGTGCTGCCATCGTCCTGTGTAGGCTCCTACCAGCTGCCCACACAGTTTCATGGACCTGACAATGAGTTCTACAGAGTAGCTTCTGTTGCAGTGTCCTTAGCCTTTTTGTTGTTTTGTTGACTCACCAGTTTGTGTTCAAGATTCACCGTCGTATTTGTGTAACTTTCCTTTGCGTATGTTTTGTGTATCTAAGTTTGTTTATTCAGTGCTTGATCCAGTGTTCTGAACATAGCAGTACATCTGTAGACATGTAGTTTACTCCTTTCTTTTCTCTCCCTCCACCGTAATTGACAACGTAATGGGGGAGTGAAAGTAAGGCACTTGTGTCGTCACTGTTTTAAGTTTACAACACAGTAGGTACGATACGGGTTAAGAAACCCATCCTCCACCACTCTTGGACACTCCTGGCTCTTGTTGTCACTTCGTTTGCTATGTCTTAGGTATTTAATCTTTGCACTTGACTGCGGTCGTTCTATAGTGTATTCTCATCGTAGACCAAGTACATACAATCCATTATTTTATCTGTTCTGTGTGGTGTTATCATCAACACTTATTGCACATTATAGAATTCCTTGTGTGTACCCGGTTTTAAAACGTCTCCAGTGGGTATTGTACATGGAGATCTTGGACCACCCTTTTCATCCATTTTTGCATCTTGAGATGTAACTTCTTATCTGTTTTCTTCACCTCTTACTTTACCCTTTTAAATATTCAAATGTTCTCGGAAAGATAGGAATATGTTACCTATAATTGTAATGATATAGAAACCAAAACAAGATAGAACACTGCAACCAAAGCACATTAGATAATGGTACAACGCATTTCATTGGAATGTTGGGTATTAGGATAACTTACACAACTCACATATGAATTGATTTCAGAAACTTGTTACTTTTACGATGATGAGGATTAATGTATATGCTAAATAAAGCACTTGACACAATGCTTAGTGACACTGTATTTATTGTATTTATTTTTCTAATGTTCTCAAAATAATATACACTGAAATACAAATTATGCTGATATTACAGTCAGGATAGAATGAACTGTTTATGTTTTTGTACAAAGAACTACAAAATAAGAAAAACAGTATGGAAAATCAACAAAACAAGTTGGAAGACGGTTTCGAAATTAATAACAGTGTCATAGAAGATCTGAACATACTTTTTGTCAGTAGCTACAATGAAGAGGAAGAAATGAATGCTGCAGATATGAGTTGTAATTTTGTAGAAGAAATCTTGGATGCTGATTTTGTGGAAGCATTAGATGACATCGAGTAAGATTATATGACTTTTGAAATTGATAATCAGGAAAATGAAACACATGATGACATTATTTTAGAAGTTCTATTAAATTATTAGATGTTACAAGAATAAATGTATTATTATAAAATAATAATGGTTTGAGACACATTTCTTGCAGAATTGTAATTATTCAGGTAGTACTGAAGTACTTGTGATGCAAAGTGGGCCTTAAGGCATGGACTGCTTCAAAATCCTATGTATGCACTCTTTCATGCACTATCAAACATGTGTTTTATACCTTGAATACCCCATTTAAAAATAGTTTCAAGGTGTCATGAAATGTTTTATGTGAGTACTACAAACATCGATATTACAGTAATGAATTTGTGAAAATAGTTGCAGTGTAGCTTAAGATATTGAACGTGAGGAGGAAAAAAACACTGTAACAACATACAACAGTAAAGAAATTGTGAAAATAGTTTCAATATATCACAAAAAGTCATTTTGCTTCACTGAGAACATGTTTCTTTCCTATTGACAGATTTTATATCTTAACAATGGAAAATGTCACTTGCACAATAAGCATTTCTTTTTGGCATGTAGTGCTATAGATGTAGATGCTTTTCATAGTGCTGTCATGTCGTGTTGTGTTTGGCCGAGGTAGTAGCTACAGCAAAAAGGCTTGATAAAGGGCCTTGACTTTGAATGATAATGTGAAACTTAAGAATAATTGATAACTCCAGTTAGGAAAGGCAGCAAGTAGGTGTGTGTATGTGTAGATGATGTGTTGATTGAGTAGAAGGTGAATAATGTAAAAAATAAGAAAGGTTGCTAGTGTGCAAATTACCCACAGCTTTTAGGTGGGGTAGTAGTTACAACAAAAAGGCTCAATAAAGGGCTTTGATTTTGAATCAGAATATGAAATTGTAGAGTAATTGATGACCGCAGCCAAGAAAGGCAGAAATTAAGTGTGTGTATATGTGGATGATGTGTTCATTGAATGGGAGATGAATAAGGTAAAAAAAAATTAGATAGGTTCAAGAAGAGCAAAGTAACCATTGTGTTATCATGGAAGTAGATATATGGATACCCAACTCATTACACAGACTGTGCGTCGGAAGAAAGGATGCAAGTGTGGAAATTACCCACTGCAATTTACGGGAAGTAGTTACCAAGAAGGCTGAATAAAGGGTGTGTACTTTGAATTTGTATTACAAGAAGAAGAATTGATAACCACAGTCAAGAAAGGCCGCAAGTGTGCACATTTTCAAGTGCCTTCGGTCGGAGTAGTTTCAACAAAAAAGCTTGATAAATGTCTAATGACTAATGTTGAGGACAGATATGTTACTGTTTCCTGTTTTTTATGAAGTTGATAGACTGTTTCACGTAACAGAAAAGTTCATCGCAATAAATGTATACAAATTTAAGTTTACTAAAATCAAGATTAATATGTGAGTATGGACTGCTTGCTGAAGATGCTGTTGCAGCAGTTTTATGTGCTTGGTGCAGCAGCAGGTGGGTTGTCCTGCAATTTTTGTGTTGCAGCTCAAGCAAAGTTGTTGGGGTGCAAGTTGTTTACGTGTCGCACTATATTTGTTGTGTCAAAGAAGTCTTTTTTGGATGGATTACCCTTTGAAAGAGTTGTTTGGTAAATTTTACAGACTATTTTTGGCGCATTAACCTTCGGCTGGAGTAGTAGCTACGACAAAAAGGCTCGATAAAGGGCCTTGACGTTTAATCAGAATATGAAATTGAAGAATAATTGATAATCCCAGCCAAGAAAGGCAGCAAGTGTGCACATTTAGCACTGCTTTCGGCTGGGGTAATTGATACCAATTACAAGATAATGTAAAAAAAGTAATGTTGAGCATATCGATGCTCCTGCTCCCTGCATTTTATTAGGTCGATAGACTGTTCCCCGTAAGACAAAAGCTCCTCATAATAAATGCATAGAATGTTTATTTCACCGAAATCAGGATCAATTTGTGGATGTGGATTGCTTGCTGAATATGCTGTGGCGGGACTCGATGTGCTTGGTACAGCGCCAGGTGGGTTTTCCTGTAACCTCCGTGTTGGAGCTCGAGCAAAGTTATTGGGGTGCAAGTTCTTAATATGTCGCATCATACTTGGTGTGCCAAAGGAGTATTTTTTGGATGGATGACTCCTTTAAAGAGTTGTTTGACAAATTTTACAGGTTACTAACGGAGCATTAATCTTTTTTTGCCCTTCATGGATAGTAAATAAGTTTCAAATTAGAGCTTTTTTCTTCTTCTTTGGAGGCTTTTCAGGAATGAAATCTCTTTCGGAAGAAAAGCTGGACGATGCGTCCATTGCTGTTATTATGGTGATTTTCCTTCTATTTGACAAGACTCTCAGAAGAGATGGTCCTTCTTAGGAAGTCAAAGTAGAATGAATAAAAAGGAGGGATCTTTGAACAGTTGGAATAGGGAGTGTTATGAACCAATACACTATAATACGTATACTTTCTGGCTTTTTTTCAGTTAAATATTCAAATTCTTGTACAGATTTAAGTACTCGATTTCGTGTTGCGTGAAGACTTAGATTCAGCCAAATGATTCTTCTAGATTTGGAGTAAAGACTTGCAGATGATAAGCGATCTGAACATTCATAAGCTCCAATTTCTCGATGAGATAACATCTTTAAACTGTAACTATGTTATTTTTTTGTTAGATTTTTGTTGTAGGAAATCTCTTCTCACATCTCCTTCAGTTCTGTCTTTTCTGATTTTGTTATGTAGGGTGTTAGATATCGAGCAACAGCAACGGAATTGTCTGCAATATATTGAATGTCTATGTTAGCATTCCACATGGACAACATGACTGGGTTGTAGTCATTTATGTATTTTGACTCTTTATTTCTTTTTAAGTTGTATGTATGTTTTGGAGACTTTCGTGTGATAGTATGTAGCAAAGATGATATAAAACTGTTCACTCTTCCTTTCAATATTACAGGATGTGGAAATCCAAACTGACATTTGGTGTAGAACTTCTCCTTAAATTTGTAGTTTCGACGACAGTATTTCCCACAATGATGGCTTTGTAATCGTAAGACTTGTCTTAAGTCCTTATCTTGTGTACTTTTGGGTATATCACATGTAGCATATTTTCCAATAAAAGACAACACAGTATCATCTGACTCAGTTGCAAATTTGGGAGCATCTTTGATCCATATTAGCATATGTATGTGAGGAGCATCTTTCGGTAAATACTTTTTTCTCCAAAAGAAATCCAAAACCTTTCCAAGAGGATAATTTTTTTATCGGTGATAAAAGATATTATAGTTTCGAATCTATGATTGAAATACCTGCATACATTAACTGGATTCAACGAGCAGAATTTTCCCGGTGTCTTGTATTCAATATTTAGTATCTTTGGATTTGTGTCTCGAAGTAATTGAAGTAAATCAACCCGAACGTACTCAGCACAGTCACATACACATTTTATTAATATTGATTCGTTTTTTTTACCAGATACGTTGCCTTTTTCACTTTCCTAACATTTACTAATTCTTGCCAGATTTTCTTACTCCTAGTAGGAGCGCTATTAACAAGAATAACTAAAGGTTCATCTTCTACATTTTCTACACCAATTGTTTCAATTGTTTAAAAAATATCTGCAGGCAAATATAGAACTCTTCCCTTTAATCCTGTTTGTAAATCAGAAGGAGGCAATTTTCCTGTCTTAGGCTCCATACGAACAATAGCCTGAAATGGATGCACACATTGAATAAGAATAGACTCATAGGTATTTAAATCCATCAGTTCAGAAGGAATAATTACAAACTCAAGATTATTATGCACAGCTCTAACAGGCATTATGTTCTTATCTAATTTGTTATAAAAATAGTTACAAATACGCTGATCAGAATCCAAATCAAAACAATTCTCTACCAACAAATAAGTTGCAAAATGCTTCTACTCATTATTATTTTCCTTTTTACTTTTTAAATACAGATGAACAGTCCTGGTTTGATTTTTATTATGAGTTCATTGAAAACAAATAGAAGAATAATTTGGCGTTTCACGTGAAATCACCTTACACTTTGTAATATCTTGCTCAAAATTTTGTACAGTACAACATTGTACATTCTCTTCCACATTTTCTTCTATTAATATCTCAGTTTCTGCACTGTCTTCCTGAGGACCAAAGTGACTAAGCTAAATTTCATCAGAAACATTTGTTACATCTGATACAGATGCATGGAAAAGAGTACTATTCAACTTTTTTTAACATTAGTGCTGGACTTTTTTCGTAATATAATGTTCTTAATAATTTCCTCATTTGAGTATGATGAGCTGGTAACATCCTGAATTGGTGAAAAACACTTCGCCAAACTTTTTTAGAAAGACAAACCAGAGAATGACCTAGCAAACCAGTATTTTCTGTCACTCTGCAAAGGTCTTATTCTTGAAATATCTTAATCTTTTGTTTAACACTTTTCTTAATATAGTTATATAAGAAATTGCGTAAAAAATAAATAGATTATTGACTGACAGTATAAATACTACTACAATTGCAAGTGTTCACTAGAGCTTTAGGACGTCTCCCTAAAAGTTCCTCAGCTAACACCTCTTATGCATTTCTAGGAACAATTTTCTCTTTCTCAATAGCAAAACCATTTGTAACCTCATAAGCAAGAACACTAGTGTCAACTGCATGCAACAAATCATTACTCTGAAGATAACTCATATCATTAAAAAAAAGGCTCAGAACTTGAACTATGGTTCCATTCACCCTCTGAAAAATTAGTTCTGTTAGTTTCTCTTTTCCACTTAGTTTTGTCCTTAATCAAAGGGATTGGTTTACCTCGTGATCGAATTGTATTGATTACTAAAACAAATTTTAAAAAATTCAATTTGAAAACCTCAAGTAAATTTTCTATAGTTTTCTTTTTCTTACAATATGCGTTTAAAAAAATATTCACTTTCTTAATTAAATTCATCACAACTGTATCATAAAATTCAAGAATAATTGATAACTCTAGCCAAGAGAGGCAGGAAGTGTACAAATTTCTTACTGCCTTTGGGCGGGGTAGTTGTTAGAATAAAAAAAGCTTGATAAAGGGCCTTGAGTTTGAATCAGAATATCAAATTGAGCAATAATTGATAACTCCAGTCAAGAAAGGCAGCAAGTGTGCAAATTTCCCACTGCCTTTGGATGGGGTAGTTCTTAGAATAAAAAAGCTTGATAAATGTCTAATGACTGATGTTGAGGACAGCGATGAGGTTGATAGACTATTTCCCATAACACAAAAGTTCATTGCAATAAATGCATAGAAATTTAAGTTTACCACAATCAAGATTAATATGTGAGTATGCACTGGTTGCCGAAGATGCTGTTGCAGCATTTGATCCACTTGTTGCAGCAGCAGGTGGGTTGCCATTCAATCTTTGTGTTGCAGCTCAAGCAAAGTTGTTGGGGTGCAAGTTCTTCATGTGTCGCACTATATTTGCTGTGCTAAAGAAGTATTTTTTGTATGAATCACCCTTTGAAAGAGTTGTTTGGCAAATATTACAGATTACTTTTGGAGTATTAACCGTCACCTGGGGTAGTAGAAATGACAAAAAGGTTCGATAAGGGGCCTTGACGTTCAATCAGAATATGAAATTGAGGAATAATTGATAATGCCAGCCAAGAAAAGAAGCAAGTGTGCATCTAAAGCAACAAAGTTCTGTGGAGAGTGTGATGATGTGTGGTCCAAGCAGGACGCATTGGTAGCAAAGTCTTTAAAATCAAGTTTTCTAATAAATATTGGTTTTCCATTCAGAGAAGTAAGTTGAAGTATATCTTCAAAAAGTATGATATATTTTTTTCTAAATAAGTTGTCTCATTCAATACCGTCATGTGGGGATGATTTGTGGTGCACTGAGTTAGTAATACCTTTGGCGCTGAGCTTGAACGTACCCTGTGACGATGCGTGGTCGGGGGAGGTACAGTAATTGAAGTAATGTCTTTTGTTGTTTGAATTCTGCATCAATGCCATTTAAAAGAGACAGTATGTCTCACTGTGACATAAAAGTGTTCACTCTTCTTTGTGATGATTTATGGTGCACTGAGTAAGTAGTATCTTTGGCGCTGAGCTTGTACATTCCCTGTGCAGTCTAGATTGAAGTCAGTTGTTAACAGACATAGACAAATGGTTTTTGTCACTTATTTAAACAAAATGTAAAGACATATAGTAGAAGTTTGTCTGCATTAAATAAATGAAGGCTGAATTTCCTAGTGTTGAAACTTTAAGAAAATCTGAGGATATTGTGCAATTGTCTTTGTTTTCAGTAAATCAAGATTGTATTGAATGTTTTCTGTAGTGCTGGCGCTCTTGGTATCTAGTTGTGAACTCTTCTGAACGCAGAATTGATTGAAGGCACTTCTCAGCACACATACTGAAGATAAATGTACATGCAAAACTAAATTGAAGTTGTGAACCCTGCTGTCTGTAATGTAGATTGAAGGTACTAATTGACACAAACATTGATAAATGCTATTTTCTACAGCTAACAGAATCTGAGGACAGAGTACAATTGTCTCTGCCTTAAGTAAAGCAAGGCTGGATTCAATGCTGTCCTTAATGTAGAAGGAAAGCTGAAGTGAAGTTGTGAACCCTGCTGTCCGCAGTGTGAATTGAAGGTTGTAGTCAGCACAGTTATAGATGAATGCTATTTCTGACATTCTTTTACAAAATCGGAAGACATAGAATCCATTAGTCTCTACGTTAAATAAAGTAAGGCTGGATTGAATGTTTTCTGTAGTAGTGGAGCTCCAACTATCAAGTTTTGAACTCTACTGACCGCAGAATAGTTTGAAGGCAGTTGTCAGCACAGAAATTGCAGACAAATTTAGGGGTCGATTACGATGACGGACGGAAGGCTGACCGCCTTCCTGGAGTAGGCGGAAAATGCCTTTTTACAGTCCGCCAGCCGCGGTCAGTCCGTCCGCCATATTAGGATGGGAAGCACTGTCAAATGTCCGTACGCCGCGAAAGAGCACGCACTGCCGCAGAACTACACCCGACCCCGCGGCGGACGTAACCAATCCAGAGACAACGCCGTACGGAATGACGTCTCCGACCGTCCTCTAAATCACGATGGCGGAAAACACACATCAAATTGCTGCGGAAAAACAAGCTGCCGGAACACGGCGAATTCACCACAGCCGAGAGGCACAACACTGCAGAGATACCCACCACAGGCAGATCGCCGTCATGGACCTAGCGCTACACGCATTCCCTATACTCTTCGTGCTTCACCACCAGCAAGTCATGGACTGACGACGACGCAGGTACGCCAACACACCAATTGCTCTCGGAAGGGGAGTACCTTCCGGGGCCGTGACGTGGGGAGGGGGAGAGTCATGTTGGGGAAACAGCATTTACGATAGCACCAATATCACAACAATGCAAGAAGACAACCAGGAATGACAAAGACAAACCACTACACACGATTGACTTGCTTTATTGCACATAATAGTGGTATAATCTGAGAGTAGCCAAGAGCATGGGCACTGGGTAGAACAGAGCAGGTACATCTGAAGCTGCACATGAGAGGGGATAAGTGCATCAACAGTCCATGGCAAGGCACAGGTACATCAGTGGCAGCACATGAGAGGGCACAATGCTGTATCAGAACAGCAAAAGGGCAGTGTCCATAATAGTGCAGGTACATCAGAAGCAGCACATGAGAGGGGCTAAGTGCATCAACAGTCCATGGCAAGGCACAGGTACATCAGACATAGCACATGAGAGGGGCTAAGTGCATCAACAGTCCATGGCAAGGCACAGGTACATCAGAGGCAGCACATGAGAGGGGCTAAGTGCATCAACAGTCCATGGCAAGGCAGCACATGAGAGGGGCTAAATGCATCAACAGTCCATGACAAGGCACAGGTACATCAGGGGCAGCACATGAGAGGGGCTAAGTGCATCAACAGTCCATGGCAAGGCACAGGTACATCAGAAGCAGCACATGAGAGGGGCTAAGTGCATCAACAGTCCATGGCAAGGCACAGGTACATCAGAGGCAGCACATGAGAGGGCACAATGCAGCATCCTAACAGCAACAGGGCAGTGTCCATAACAGAGCAGGTACATCAGAGGCAGCACATGAGAGGGCACAATGCAGTATCAAAACAGCAACAGGGCAGTGTTCATAACAGTGCAGGTACATCAGAGGAAGCACATGAGAGGGGCTAAGTGCATCAACAGTCCATGGCAAGGCACATGTACATCTGAGGCAGCACATGAGGGCACATTGCAGCATCCTAACAGCAACAGGACAGTGTTCACAACAGAGCAGGTACATCTGAGGCAGCACAGGAGAGGGGCAACGAGCATCAATAGTCCATGGCACAGAGCAGGTACATCTGAGGCAGCACATGAGAGGGGCTAAGTGCATCAAAAGTCCATGGCAAGGCACAGGTACATCAAAGGCAGCACATGCGAGGGGCTAAGTGCATCAACAGTCCATGGCAAGGCACAGGTACATCAGAGGCAGCACATGAGAGGGGCTAAGTGCATCATCAGTCCATGGCAAGGCACAGGTACATCAGAGGCAGCACATGAGAGGGGCTAAGTGCATCAACAGTCCATGGCAAGGCACAGGTACATCAGAGGCAGCACATGAGAGGGGCTAAGTGCATCAACAGTCCATGGCAAGGCACGGGTACATCAGAGGCAGCACATGAGAGGGCACAATGCAGCATCCTAACAGCAACAGGGCAATGTCTATAACAGAGCAGGTACATCAGAGGCAGCACATGAGAGGGCAAAATGCAGTATCATACCAGCAACAGAGCAGTGTTCATAACAGAGCAGGTACATCAGAGGCAGCACATGAGAGGGGCAATGAGCATCAATAGTCCATGGCACAGAGCAGGTACATCTGAGGCAGCACATGAGAAGGGCTAAGTGCATCAACAGTCCATGGCAAGGCACAGGTACATCAGAAGCAGCACGAGAGGGGCTAAGTGCATCAACAGTCCATGGCAAGGCACAGGTACATCAGAGGCAGCACATGAGAGGGGCTAAGTGCATCAATAGTCCATGACAAGGCACAGGTACATCAGAGGCAGCACATGAGAGGGGCTAAGTGCATCAACAGTCCATGGCAAGGCACAGGTACATCAGAGGCAGCACATGAGAGGGGCTAAGTGCATCAACAGTCCATGGCAAGGCACAGGTACATCAGAGGCAGCACATGAGAGGGCACAATGCAGCATCCTATCAGCAACAGGGCAGTGTCCATAACAGAGCAGGTACATCAGAGGCAACACATGAGAGGGCACAATGCAGTATCAAAACAGCAACAGGGCAGTGTTCATAACAGTGCAGGTACATCAGAGGAAGCACATGAGAGGGGCTAAGTGCATCAACAGTCCATGGCAAGGCACATGTACATCTGAGGCAGCACATGAGACGGGCTAAGTGCATCAACAGTCCATGGCAAGGCACAGGTACATCAGAGGCAGCACATGAGAGGGCACAATGCAGCATCCTATCAGCAACAGGGCAGTGTCCATAACAGAGCAGGTACATCAGAGGCAACACATGAGAGGGCACAATGCAGTATCAGAACAGCAACAGGGCAGTGTTCAAAACAGAGCAGGTACATCAGAGGCAGCACATGAGAGGGGCTAAGTGCATCAACAGTCCATGGCAAGGCAAAGGTACATCAGAGGCAGCACATGAGAGGGGCAACGAGCATCAATAGTCCATGGCACAGAGCAGGTACATCTGAGGCAGGACATGAGAGGGGCTAAGTTCATCAACAGTCTATGGCAAGGCACAGGTACATCAGAGGCAGCACATGAGAGGGGCTAAGTGCATCAACAGTCCATGGCAGAGATCAGAGCAGGTACATCAGAGGCAACACAGGTACATGGGTCAAGCGCACATTAATAATGCAAGGGTGGTTACAATGGACAATCTAGACGCCAAGTCAAATGACATATGAGTGATGGGAGCTACACCTCACAGCACAGAATCTGGTGGACTGCTTGACCTAGTCGCCTCGGACACTCTGCCAGCACCAGACACAGGAGTGTGAGTCACAGCCACAGATCTAGTGACTGACACATGAGCCATAGACCCAGACACACTGCCAGCACCAGAAACAGGAGTGTGACACACAGCCACAGCTCTAGTGACTGACACATGAGCCATAGACCCAGACACACTGCTAGCACCAGATACAGGAGTTTGAAACACAGCCACAGCTCTAGTGACTGACACATGAGCTATAGACCCAGACACACTGCCAGGACATGTCCCTGTTTGGTGACCAACAAATACCATGCCAGCATCTGAGACATGAGAGTGGCGAACACACACAGTGCCAGTACCTGAAACAGGAGAGGGCACAACTGACACAATGCTACTACATGAGGCATGACATCGAACAACAGACACTGTGCCACTATCTGACACATGAGAGTGAACTGCAGCTGACCCACTAGGACCACTGAAATGATGAGCCACAGGGCTGTATGGGCCAGGAGGCAGGGTGGCTCTGGGAGCTGGGGACAGCTGTACTGGAGCGACATTGGTGTGGGCAGGTGTCTCCGTTTCTTTGGGATATGTAGCGGCACCCCGGACATTACTGGACTGGTAAGTGGTGTGGCCTCATCAGAAACATCACCCATCAAAGCTGGATCATGTGCTGGTGAGGGTCTGCTCTCTGGGGACGTGCAGGACCCTGCTTGACGTTTGCTGTGGGCCTGCCTTCTGCCCTCTGCATCATGTGTAATGGGGGATGCAACACTAGTGTACTCCTTCCTCTGCTTCTGCGGGGTGTGGATGGGAGTAGAGGTATGGGGGACTCCACCGCAGACACATGTGTCTTACGTTCCTTCACCAACATCAGCCTCAGGGCAGGCAGGGGTGATGTATGTCTATCCTTGATGGTGCTCGTGTCCATGGGAGAACCCTTGGCCCTGTGAGGTGCCTTGGCCGTAGGAGGTAAACTGTCTCTGGAATGTGCCTGATCCGTGGTCGGTGCCCTGTCCCTGGGAGTAGGCTTGTCCTTTGTAGTGTCCCTGTCCATTGTAGTGTATCTGTCCTTTGAAGTGTCCTTGTCCTTAGGAGTGTCCCTGGCCTTGGAAGGGGCCCTTTCCTTTGTAGTGTCCTTGTCCTTGGGAATTTCCCTTGCCTTGGGAGGTGCCCTTTCCTTTGTAGTGTCCTTGTCCTTGGGAGTGTCCCTGGCCTCGGGAGCTGCCCTTTCCTTAGTAGTGTCCTTGTCCTTGGGAGTGTCCCTTGCCTTGGGAGCTGCCCTTTCCTTTGTATTGTCCTTGTCCTTGGGAGTGTCCCTGGCCTTGGGAGCTGCCCTTTCCTCAGTAGTGTCCTTGTCCTTGGGAGTGTCCCTGGCCTTGGGAGCTGCCCTTTCCTTAGTAGTGTCCTTGTCTTTGGGAGTGTCCCTGGCCTTGGGAGGTGCCCTTTCCTTTGTAGTGTCCTTGTCCTTGGGAGTGTCCCTGGCCTTGGGAGGTGCCCTTTCCTTTGTAGTGTCCTTGTCTTTGGGAGTGTCCCTGGCCTTGGGAGTACCTTTTGAGGGGTATGCCTGTGTTACATGTGAATCCCTGTCCCCCAACACCCCTTGAGGATCCTGTGTGTCAACTCCAGGGTAGCTGATGTCGTGTTCGGTGAAAGATTTCCTTGTCCTAGGGGATGATGTATGTGTCCTCCATGCCCTGCCTTGCTGCCTGTGGCTGCTTCTAGTGCAATACCCAGAAAATGAGGCCTGGTCTGGAATGTCACTCTCCTCTGAGACATCAAGTGGTGTGGATGGGTGTACTGAAGTAGAACCTTGTCCATGCGACTGTAGAATGGCTGAAGGCACAGTGTTTGCTAATGACTGAACTGTTCTGTGGAGACCAGCAACATCGCCATGCATCCCCTCCATGAATGCTACCACCTGCCCCAACTTCCTATTGTGGTCTTGGAATGCATTGATCATGTTGGTCTGCCCTACACACAGCTGTCACAGCAGATCAACAGCCTCAGCACGAAGTGCACTTTGTGTCACAGGGGCAGGGGCAGCGGTGCCTGCACTGAAGGCAACTCTGCTCCCCCTACTCTGGCGAGCACGAGCAGTACTTGTTGCAGTTGGTGGCAGTGTGGGCCCTGTGTGCTGTGTACCGACTGAAGGTGTGGATTGCCCACTCCCTGTGTGTGACAACTGTGCTGACTCACCAAAACTGTCTGAAGATGAGGACGATGGTGTCTCCACATGTGAGTCCTCAGGGACAGTTCTGTCCCCCTCTACGGGGCTGCCCTCTTCAGTGTCAGTCTGCGCATGTGTGATATCGGATCCGGATGCATTGCCACCACTCATCTCAGTCGTCTGTGGGTCAGTGCCCTCGGCCAAATCTGAAAGAGAGAGAAAAGATGTTTACGTAAGTGCCACACTCACGTACTGAAGGTTACACAATCACAACTTTCCTTACAGTCGACTAACATGTAGCACCCATCCTGCACAAAATCCACCCCTACCATACAAACTCATGTCAAAGAACCGGGGGTGCCTGTGAAACATGTACATCAAACAAACAAGGCAAGTGCATGCAGACCACCACACATGTGATGCCATGGGACCACAGACCTCAACGGCATGTCCTGGGACCCTCCACTACAAAGCAACTGGTATGTCCACCTGGCGGACATGGATGCTAACGCTCACTCCGCTAATGGCACCAACATGCAATTGCAGCAGAACATACGCATCACGGATGTCACTACTGTGTCTGAGCACCAATACATGCATGCACTCACAAGTCACAGACACATACAGTCTGCTTACCGCTAGTTTGCTGTTGATCCCCTCTCAGCCGGGCGGACAAGTCAGGATGCGTCACAGCTATGATACGGTGCATTAGAGGGGTCATGGTGTGTCGTGCAAGCCGGGTTGATCTTGGAATCAGCCCCAGTGTCATCTCCGCCACATTCTTGCTGAGCCTGGAGATGTCGTCGCAGCGCTTGTGGCAGTGTGTGTGTCGTCTATTGCACACCCCCACTGCCCATACATCACGTGCTATGGTCCTCCACACGGTCTTGCAAAGGTGAAGCTTGACCTACGATGATGGGAGACAAGAGGGGAACGTCAGTGGACAGTTGGACATTCACAAACATGGTAGAAACACGTATCTTTCAGCAGCCATGCTCAGTACAACACATGTGAAGGTCCCACAGCACACCGCCAAGCTTGCAGAAGCCAGGAGTCGGTGACCACCTCATGCACACCAACATGTTCCCCACTGCACTTACCACCTGTCCGGGGGCACCGTAGAGCCATTCATAGTGGCGGAGCACACCGTCCACAAGGACATCCAGCTCCGCTGCGGTGAAGGGACGAGACCGAATCACTCGCACTCTCTGCATGGCAAGGTTCATAACTGTGGCACTACAGCAGCAGTTGTTGGATAGCTCAGCAGCAGCAGGTCGAGGTGATGGTCGCAGGCAGCAGTTGTTGGATAGATCAGCAGCAGCAGGTCGAGGTGATGGTCGCAGGCAGCAGTTGTTGGAAAGCTCAGCAGCAGCAGGTAGACGAGATGGTCACAGGCAGCAGTTGTTGGATAGATCAGCAGCAGCAGGTCGAGGTGATGGTCGCAGGCAGCAGTTGTTGGATAGCTCAGCAGCAGCAAGTCGAGGTGATGGGCGCAGGCAGCAGTTGCTGGAAGCAGCAAATGTGTGCTGCAGAAATTCACACATTTATAGGGCCCTGAGCTCATATCAGTGGCACACGTCTGCAGCAATTAGTTTTTCCCTGGATGCCTCATTCAAAATGAGCCAATGACTGGCCCTGCTGTGGTGGTGCACGGCTTCTGCTATTTTTGAATGCGCTTACGTGCCCCGCGTTACCTGTTTCTATTGGCTACATGTGCACAGCGTCACGGTCACACACCGGCAACCGCATGCGTGCGCTACCGCGATGGTGCATCATTTGAAATTAATCACCCACTGGCGTCGCTATGGCGGAGCAAGCATTCCGCGGGGGCGGTGCAGGCTAACACAAACATTTGAATATGCAAGTGGAAATGGCAGTTGGTAACCCCCGTTACAGTCACATTGCAGCACCCACCGCAGACCGCCAGGTGCTGCCCGGTCACCCACCACCGGGTGCTGCTCGGTCACCCACTGTGGGTGACCGAGCAGCACCCGGCAGTGGGTGACCGGGCAGCACCCGGCGGTGGGTGACTGGGCAGCAACCGGCGGTGGGTGACCGGCCAGGGCCGGCGGTGGGTGACCGAGCAGCACCCGGCGGTGGGTGACCGGCAAGGGCCATATATGGCAGGGTGACCTCAATGCACAGGGCGCTCACCCACCACCAGCACCCAGCGGTGGGTGACTGGCCAGGGCTGGCGGTGGGTGACCGAGCAGCACCCGGCGGTGGGTGACCGGGCCGCACCCGGCAGTGGGTGACCGGCCAGGGCCGGCGGTGGGTGACCGAGCAGCACCCGGTGGTGGGTGACCAGCCAGGGCCATCTATGGCAGGGTGACTTCAATGCAAAGGGCATTCACCCACCACCAGCACCCGGCGGTGGGTGACCGGCCAAGGCCGGCGGTGGGTGACTGGCCAGCACCTGGCGGTAGGTGAGCGGCCAGGGCCGTCGGTCTGCGGTGGGTGCTGCAATGTGACTGTAAGGGGTACCAACTGCCATTTCCACTTACATATTCAAATGTATGTGTTAGCCTGCACCGCCCACGCGGAAAGCGTGCTCCGCCATTGCGATGCCAGTGAGTGATGATTTTCAAAAGATGCACCGTCGCGGTAGTGCGCACATGCGTTTGGCGGTGTGTGACCGTGATGGTCCTTGACCATGCAGCATATGTCATGTACAATTGCAGTATCAAGGATCATCTTCTGTGTTGAGGGGAAGGCGTACCCGGATGGCGTGTGTACACACACTGCATGTCTCCGCACACATGTAATGTTCATAGTTGTACATGTGTGTCAGGACATGTCCGGAGTGCATCAAGAATCATGATGTCAAGTCAATGGCCTGTGTCCACGTGTGTCATTCATGTCCATTTGTTGCATGTGTGGTCATACTATTGACCTTGCCAGTGGTTAACAAAGGCCAATGATGTGCACCCAAGTTGCGTCAGATGTGCATGGCGATGTGTTGACATCTTGGTTTTGCCGACACACGTTTCCATTTGTACACATCTACACAGTACATCAAGGCTGTGTACCCAAATTCAGAAGCTGTTGTGAGTGTGTGGTATGTGTGTGCAAGTAGCAATGATGGGGGTATACATGCATTCTGTGTATGCGTATGTGTGTCGCCTGTTGTGTGCCCATGCATGTCATGTGAGGATGCCCAGCATTGTAGGTGGGGTCATGGGTGCATGAAGACAAGGAGGGTGTGTTCCATGTTCGTGTTGTGTGTGCACGCCCATGTGTGTCTGTGGGGACGCTTGTCCACACTTGTGCCCTCAGTCATGTGTTGTTGGCAGTTCTTTCAACATGTGTGCACGTTACATTGGACATGTTTGCACACAGGATGTTGTTTGTGGGTGAACAGTGTGTGTGTGTAGTTAGCTGTAGTGCCTTATATATCGGTCACGTCACACATAGAGTCAGTGTCTGAAACATGCATTATATGTATTGTGTTGGTCAAGATGTGATAGTGTGGCACAGCTATGCGGTGTTGGTCAATTGAAATCTACTCCCATCTACTCCCACACAAGAGGGCTCCAAATGTGCATCGACCATACCCTGTGCTGGAGGACATGGTTAACGAGGAGGTGATCCGCAAATTCCGCCTTGACCGTCGTAGATTGCAGGAGCTTGTAGCCCAATTGGCACCTCATCTGCAGCCACGCAGGACATATCCAAGAGCTATTACACCCACAGCAAAGGTGATGGCGGCACTTCACTTCTTCGCAACAGGCACTTTCCAGTACACAGTTGGTCATGCCGGGGGGATGTCACAATCCATGTTCAGCAGGGTGCTGCGGGATGTTCTGAATGCCATGATGCATTACAAGGATGATTACATCCATTTCCCACAGCCGGCAGAGTTGGCAGCAGTCAAAGGGGACTTCTATGCCCTGGGCTGGATACCTATAGTGGGTTCCATTGATGGCACACATATTGGTCTCATTCCACCCCAGGCACGTGAACCTGTATATCGCAATCGGAAGCACTACCATTCAATCAACGTGCAAGTGGTGTGCCTGGCTTACAACATCATCTCCCATGTGTGTGCCAGATTTCCCGGGTCCGCACATGACTTACACATCCAGCGGAGCAGCATTGTCCCCCAACTGATGGCTAATCTGCGTCCAGAACGTGCGTGGCTTGTAGGTGAGTGTGCTGTGAGGGCTATTGTGTTGTATGTGTGCCATGGTGTTCCCACCAATCCTGGTAATGATGTATGTGTCTGTTATCCCCCCACCTAGGCGACTCTGTGTACCCAAACCGGCCATGGCTGCTGAGCCCCATACGGAATCCTACTACCCCTGGTGAAATGCGTTATAATGAGGCCCATGGGAGGACACGTCGAGTGGTGGAACACACTTTTGGACTGCTGAAGTCTAGGTTTCGCTGCCTGGATAAAACCGGAGGGGCCCTGCCATACTCACCAGGCAAAGTATGCAAAATAGTGGTTACCTGCTGCATACTCCACAACCTGGCCTTACGCAATAATATTGAACTGATCATGGACCCTGAAGACCAATAGGTTGTTCCGCCTCCCATCCCACCCATGTCCACTGATGAGGATAGTGGGGAGGAAGAAGGTGTGGACCAGAGACGTCAGATCATTGATCGCAACTTTCCATGAATATGAGTAACTACCTCTTGTGCTGCTGGTCAATGCGTGATGTTTGTTTGCTGGTGATGTGTGGATGTGGTGTGTGAATGCTGCCTGTTCTGGTATGTTCTGTTTGCAAATGGGTGTGTGAGATGGTGTACATGCAATGCTCCCTGATGTGTGTCCTGTGATCCGCCTAATTCGTGATGAGTGTGGTTTGTGGGATGTTGCAGTATGGTGTGGTGTGATGGGTGTGATTCAGTTTTCTGACCAGTGCTTGTTGTTCTCTCATTATCCCTAGGTCACTCCCACAGAAGCATGATTCTCAAGAACATTGATCCCTGCACCTGGTAATGACAACTTATAAGACAAACATGCGATTAAAACACGGAGGTCACACAGCATTGAGTGTTTACATGGTGTTTATTAACAGGTTGTGGATTGATGTTAGTGCATATTTTCAAGTAGGTGTTGGGGGAAGTGAGTGTTGAAGGTCATGGCAGATGAAAACACCGTGGGGACACCACATTGTGTGATGTACACCTAGTCCAACAGACGTGTGCCAATGCTTGGCACTGTGGGGCAAGATAGTTCGCAGGGTGACTGGCAGGCTCAAGGAAGGGAGAAGTCAGTGGCGGCCCCTCTTTGAGCGGGTAGATGGTGCATTGCCACTGCTCTCAGCTGGATCCAGCCTTGGACGGCCCCTCCGTCTTGGAGCCGGAGCGGAGACAGCTGTGGGGGCAGGTTGGTCAGGGACCACCTCTTTGTCAGTGGCCTCAGGTGATGGTGGCGGTGGTGTTGGTGACCTGTCCCGCTGGGCACTTGGGTGAGGGGGAGGTGGTGTGGCGTGGGATAACCACTCCCTCCAAAGAGCATTTTGCTGCCCCATGAGGTCAACAAGTTGGACAATGCGAGTGTCCATCAACCGCAACAGCTGGCAGCTCTGTAGCGAGTCTTGGTGGGCCCGCCTGTGCCTGGAACCGCTCATAGGAGGCATGGACTCTGGCGATGGCATCCAGGGTTTCTGTCCCAGGATGGGGTGGGTCTTGTTCCCGACCTCGCCTAGCACCTGCACTCTGTTTGTGAGCTGTGGCCTCACCTGTGTCCTCGCCCGTCCACTCTCCCTGCTAGCCTGAGATGTCGATGGCCCATCATCGGATGATGGGTCAGGCAGGGTGGCACAGGCAGGAGTGGTGGTGGTGGTAGCTGCACAGCTCACAATGGCAGGTGTTGGTCTTGTGACACTGGCCAAGGTGTTGGAGGCCGGGATGTCCTGGGAGCCTGATGGCACTGGGAGTGTGCTTGGTCCAGCATCGTCCTCCGCACCCGAGGTGTCAATGGGATCCTCATCAGAGCGTCCGGGCTGTGAGGGGGGCGACTGGTGCTGGCGGTTGCTGCTTTTGCCTGTCAAGTTGCGATCACCCGAGGGACAAGAATTTCAGAATCAATGCTGTGGACATGACAGGTGTTTGGTTGTAACATTACAAATCACTATGGAATCAGGACATGGTTGTTGTTGTCATCATGTTGTTGTGGTTGACAGTACAGGGCAATATGGTGGCGTGGAGGTGGGGAAACAATACTTGGATATGTGTGGTCCGGTCCTGCTATTGGATGGTGCACCTGTGAAGATGTCTATCTACCTGTAAGTTTGAAGGAGGAGATGCACTGGTCAGAAAATGGTGGTTGGACTCCATCTTGCTCTGGGATGGGACATGGGGGCCTGTTGGGAGTTGTAGTGCTGGACCCACCCTCATCCTCCCTGTAGACATGGGGACCTGTTGGGAGTTGTAGTGCTGGCCTCTCACACACCCCACCCACCTCTCTCACACACCCCACCCACCACCACCCTCCCTGTAGACATGGGGGCCTGTTGGGAGTTGTAGTGCTGGTCTCTCACACACCCCACCCACCTCTCTCACACCCCCCACCCACCACCACCCTCCCTGTTGACATGGGGGCCTGTTGGGAGTTATAGTGCTGGTCTCTCACACCCCCACCCACCACCACCCTCCCTGTCGACATGGGGGCCTGTTGTAGTGCTGGTTTCTCACACGCCCCACCCACCACCACCCTCCCTGTCGACATGGGTGGCTGTTGGGAGTTGTAGTGCTGGTCTCTCACACACCCCACCCACCACCACCCTCCCTGTGGACATGGGGGCCTGCTGGGAGTTGTAGTGCTGGTCTCTCACACCCCCCACCCACCACCACCCTCCCTGTCGACATGGGGGCCTGTTGGGAGTGTAGTGCTGGTCTCCCACACCCCCCACCCACCACCACCCTCCCTGTCAACATGGGGGCCTGTTGGGAGTTGTAGTGCTGGTCTCTCACACACCCCACCCACCTCTCTCACACCCCCCACACACCTCTCTCACACCCCCCACCCACCATCACCCTCCCAGTCGACATGGGGGACTGTTGGGAGTTGTAGTGCTGGTCTCTCACACACCCCACCCACCTCTCTCACACCTCCCACCCACCTCTCTCACACCCCCCACCCACCACCACCCTCCCTGTCGACATGGGGGACTGTTGGGAGTTGTTGTGCTGGTCTCTCACACCCCCCACCCACCTCTCTCATACCCCCCACCCACCACCACCCTCCCTGTCGACATGGGGGCCTGTTGGGAGTTGTAGTGCTGGTCTCTCATACACCCCACCCACCACCACCCTCCCTGTCGACATGGGGGCCTGTTGGGAGTTGTAGTGCTGGTTTCTCACACCCACCACCCACCTCTCTCACACCCCCCACCCACCACCACCCTCCCTGTAGACATGGGGGCCTGTTGGGGAGTTGTGGTGCTGGCTGCTTTGACAACATGCAAGGCTGGGAACGTAGGAGGCAACATTTGTGTTTGGTCATGGTGGGTGCATTTAAGCCCAGGATTTCACATTTGGGTGACTATGTGGCGGCGGTCTTTGGTGTGATCCGTCCGCCGTGGACGGTGTTTGCTGTGATCCGTCTGCCGCGGTCCGCGTTTCTTGACAGAAATATCCTAATCGCAACCGCGGATTATCCGCGGTGCGGTCGGGAGTGTTTTTGCCGTGACCATGGCGGACGGGGCACGTTTCCGTCCGCCATCCTAATAGGCCTCTTAGTTCCAAAGCTGAATTCAAGTTGTGAACTCTTCTGTCCGCAGTGTAGATTGAAGGCTCTAGTGAGCACATTTATAGATGAATGCTATTTGTCACATTCTTTTAGAGAATTGGAAGACATAGAATCCATTAGTCTCTACCTTTAATAAAGGAAGGCTGGATTCAATGTTTTCTGTAGTACTGATGTGACTCATGGTAAACTCTGTTGTTCATAGTGTACATTTGAAGGTAGTACTTAGTACAGACGTTGAGGAATGTTTCTTGTGCCTTCTATTAATAAAATTGTCTCTGTGTTACATAAATGAAGGCTAATTTGAATGCTGTGCATAGTGTAGATGGAAAGCTGATTTCAAGTTGTGAACGCTGCTGTCTGTAGTGTAGATCAAAGGCAGTAGTTGACCCAGAAATGGAGGAATGCTTTTTATCACTTATTTAAACAAAATCTGAAAACATACAGTAGAAACATCTCTAAATTAAAGAAATGAAGGCTGAATTTCCTACTGTTCAAACTTTAAGAAAATCGGAGGACATTGTGAAATTGTCTCTGTTTTAAATAAATCAAGATTGTATTGAATGTTTTCTGTAGTGCTGGCGCTCTTGGTATCTAGTTGTCAAATCTACTGAGCACAGAATTGATTGAAGGCAGTTCTCAGCACAAACACTGAAGAGAAATGTACATGCAAAGCGGAATTGAACTTGTGAAGTCTGCTGTTTGCAATGTATATCGAAGGTAGTACTGGACACAAACATCGATGAATGCTATTTTGTTCAGTTAACAGAATCTGAGGACATAGTACAGTTGTCTCTGCCTTAAAAAAATTGAGACTAATATGTCATACTCTGTTTTAAGAATTTGCTGCATTCTTAAATGGACAAAGTCAAGCATTAAGTTTGATACCATGCTTACGTCATCAATAATGAGAAGTCTTCACAACAAGCTTTTCCAGATAGGTTGTGGTATTGCATTTTGTTGTGATGCTCCACAGGTAGTATAAGTAAAAGATGTAATGTAGCATTGGAAATGTTAACATTTGGTCATATTTAGATTATAAGGAATTTATTACAAATATGCGACAAGCAAATGATGCTGATTGTGGAACTATTATACAAGATAAAAGTATTGGAAAAATGACTGAACATGGGAAATAAGTTTTACAGATACGATTACTTTGCAATTTGTTTCCAAATGAAAATATTGTGGCTGAGTTTGTAGCTACTTTTAGAATAATTGATAACCCCAGTCAAGAAAGGCAGCAAGTGTGCAAATTTCCCACTGCCTTTGGCCGCGGTAGTAGCTACATCAAAAAGGCTTGATAAAGGGCCTTGACTCTGAATCAATATGAAATTCAAGAATAATTGATAACCCCAGCCAAGAAAGGCAGCAGGTGTGTACATTTCTCACTGCCTTCGGCTGGGGTAGTTGCTACAACAAAAAGGCTCGATAAAGGGCGTGCACTTTGAATATGAAATAAAATAGTTGATAATCATATCCTAGAAAGGCATCCAGTAGGTGTGTGTATGTGTAGACAATGTGTTGATTGAGTGGAAGATGAATAATGTAAAAAATAAGAAAGGCTGCAAAAGTATGCAAATTACCTAGTGTGTTTAGTTGGGGAAGTAGTTACAACAAAAAGGCTCGATAAAGGGCCTTGACTTTGAATCAGAATATAAAATTGAAGAATAATTTATAATCCCAGCCAAAAAAGGCAGTAACTAAGTATGTGTACGTGTGGATGATGTCTTGATTGAGTAGAAGATGAATAAGGTGAAAAATAAGAAAGGTTGCAGATATGCAAACTACCCTCTGCCTTGTCAGGGAAGTGGATCTTTGGATATCCTTCTCATTATACAGACAGGGTGTTGGATTCCGCAGTGGAAGGCTGAGAAATGACTACCACAGCTAAGGAAGCAAAGCAAGTGCACTAAGTTCACACTCTGGGCGGTAGTGCTGAAAAATTACACCGGGTCCTTTCCAGGGCCTCTACTTTGAATTAGAATAATACTTGGGAAAGATAGTCAAGAAAGGCAGCAGGTAGGTGTGTTTCTGCTAGTGGATGTAGAATAAGGTGAAAATTAAGAAAGGCAGCAGATGTGCAAACTATCCACTGCTTTGTAAAGGAAGTGGCTGTTTAGTTTTCCAGTCCATTATACAGACAATGCGTCGGAGTCCGCAGTGGGAGCCTGGGAAATGGGTATCACATCTAAGCAAATAATGCAAGTGCACAAAGTACACACACTGTGCGGTAGAAAGGACGCAAGTGTGGAAATTACTCACTGCCATTCATGGATAGTAGTTACCAAGAAGGCTCAATAAAGGGCCTGCATTTTGAATTTGAATTAATTTTAGAATAATTGATAACCCCAGCCAAGAAAGGCAGCAGGTGTGCAAATTTCCCACTACCTTTGGCCGGGGTAGTAGGTTCAACAAAATGGTTCGATAAAGGCTTTCGATTTTGAATCAGAATATGAAATTCAAGAATAATTGATAACCCCAGCCAAGAAAGGCAGCAAGTGTGCAATTTTTACTTTCTTGGGCAGGGGTAGTTGTTAGAACAAAAAGGCTTGATAAGGGGACTGCACTTTGAATATAAATATGAAATAGAATAGTTCATAACGATAGCCAAGAAAGGCAGCAAGTAGGTGTGTGTATGTGTAGATTGAGTGGAAGATAAATAATG
This sequence comes from Lissotriton helveticus, assembly GCF_964261635.1. Taxonomy (NCBI): domain Eukaryota; kingdom Metazoa; phylum Chordata; class Amphibia; order Caudata; family Salamandridae; genus Lissotriton; species Lissotriton helveticus. The sequence goes on along the minus strand of NC_136063.1, from coordinate 1,179,726,792 downwards.
TTAAAAAATAAGAAAGGCTGCAAGTGCGCAAGATACCCCCTGCCATTCATGGGTAGTAGTTACTGAGAAGGCTCAATAAAGGGCCTGCACTTTTAATTTGTATTACAAGAAGAATAATTGATAACCCTAGTCAAGAAAGACAGCAAGTGTGCAAATTTCCCATTGCATTTGGCCAGGGTAGTAGCTACAACTAAAAGGCTCGATAAAGGGCCTTGAATTTGAATCAGAATATGACATTCAAGAATAACTGATAACCCCAGCTAAGAACGGAAGGAAGTGTGTACATTTCTTACTGCCTTCGGCTGGATTAGTTGTTGCAACAAAAAGGCTCGATAAAGGGCCTGTGCTTTGAAAACGAATATGAAATAGAAGAATAGTTGATAACCATAGCCAAGAAAGGCAGTAAGTAGGTGTGTGCACGTGTAGATGATGTGTTGATTGAGTGCAAGATGAATAATGGAAAAAATAAGAAAGGCTGCAAAAGTGTGCAAATTACCCAGTGCGTTCAACTGGGGTAGTTGATACAACAAAAGGCTCAATAAAGGGCCTGCACTTTGAATCAGAATATGAAATTGAAGAATAGTTGATAACCCCAGCGAAGAAAGGCAGCAAGTGTGCAGTTTTTACTGCTTTGGGCTGGGGTAGTTGTTAGAACAAAAAGGCTTGATAAAGGGCCTGCAATTTGAATATAATATGAAATAGAATAGTTCATAACGATAGCCAAGAAAGGCAGCAAGTAGGTGTGTGTATGTGTAGATTGAGTGGAAGATGAACAATGTTCAAAAATAAGAAAGGCTGCAAGTGCGCAAGTTACCCACTGCCATTCATGGGTAGTAGTTACTGAGAAGGCTCAATAAAGGGCCTGCACTTTTAATTTGTATTACAAGAAGAATAATTAATAACCCTAGTGAGGAAAGGCAGCAGGTGTGCAAATTTCCCATTGCATTTGGCCGGGGTAGTAGCTACAACAAAAAGGCTCGATGAAGGGCCTTGACTTTAAATCAGAATATGAAATTCAAGAATAATTGATAACCCCAGCCAAGAAAGTCAGCAAGTGTGTAAATTTCTTACTGCCTTCGGATGGAGTAGTTGTTGCAACAAAAAGGCTCGATAAATGGCCTGTGCTTTGAATACGAATATGAAGTAGACGAATAGTTGATAATCATAGCCAAGAAAGGCAGTAAGTAGGTGTGTGTACGTGTAGATGATGTGTTGATTGAGTGCAAGATGAATAATATAAAAAATAAGAAAGGCTGCAAAAGTGTGCAAATTACCCAGTGCGTTCAGCTGGGGTAGTTGATACAACAAAAGGCTCAATAAAGGGCCTGTACTTTGAATCAGAATATGAAAATGAAGAATAGTTGATAACCCCAGCGAAGAAAGGCAGCAAGTGGGCACATTTCCCACTGCCTTCTGGCCGGGCAGTACCTACATGAAAAAGGTTCGATAAAGGGCCTTGACTTTGAACCAGAATATGAAATTGAAGAGTAATTGATAACCCCAGCCAAAAAAGGCAGCAAATAAGTGTGTGTAAGTGTTCGTGATGTCTTGATGGAGTGGAAGATGAATAAGAAAGGCTGCAGATACGCAAACTACCCTCTGCCTTGTCAGGAAAGTGGATCTTTGGATATCCTTCTCATTATACAGACAGGGTGTCGGATTCCGCAGTGGGAGGCTGAGAAATGACTACCACATCTAAGGAAGCAAAGCAAGTGCACTAAGTTCACACTCTGGGCGGTAGTGCTGAAAAAATAACAACACCAGGTCCTTTCCAGAGCCTCTACTTTGAATTAGAATAATAGTTGGCAAAGACAGTCAAGAAAGTTAGCAGGTAAGTGTGTTTCTGCTAGTGGATGCATTATAAGGTGAAAATTAAGAAAGGCAGAAGACGTGCAAACTACCCACTGCCTTGTAAAGGAAGTGGGTGTTTGGTTTTCCAGTCCATTATACAGACTGTGCGTCAGATTACGCAGTGGGAGCCTGAGAAATGGGTATTACATCTAAGCAAACAATGCAAGTGCACAAAGTACACACACTGTGCGGTGGAAAGGACACAAGTGTGAAAATTACTCACTGCCATTCACGGGTAGTAGTTACCAAGAAAGCTCAATAAAGGGCCTGCATTTTGAATTTGAATTCATTTTAGAATAATTGATAACCCCAGGCAAGAAAGGCAGCAAGTCTGCAAATTTCCCGCTGCCTTTGGCCTTGGTAGTAGCTACAACAAAGGGGCTCGATAAAGGGACTTGACTTTGAATCAGAATATGAAATTCAAGAATAATTGATAACCCCAGCCAAGAAAGGCAGCTAGTGTGCAAATTTCCCACTGCCTTCAGCCAGGGTAGTTGTTACAACAAAAAGGCTCGATAAAGGGCCTGCACTTTGAATAGGAATATGAAATAGAAGAATAGTTGATGACCATAGCCAAGAAAGGCAGCAAGTAGGTGTGTGTATGTGTAGATGATGTGTTGATTGAGTGGAAGATGAATAATGTAAAAAATAAGAAAGGCTGCAAAAGTGCAAATTACCCAGTGCCTTTAGCCAGGGAAGTGGTTACAACAAAAAGGCTAAAGAGTAATGTGGAGGATAGCAATGCTCTTGTTTCCTATTTTTAATTACATTAGGGTTTGCATAATACAGAAACCCTTTGTACTTAGTGGCATCCAATTCTGTTTTTTGAAGAACGGTTGAATTCTACATCCGCCTCTAGGACTAGTGGGAGGGTAACATTTCAAAGTGTTTGACAGTTTACAGTACATGTTTCCATGTAGCTAAACAAAACGTAGCTTGGTTATGCATGGGCATCCTCTCACACAAAGCCCAGCACTCAGCATTCAGTATTGTAAAGGCTTACCATAGGAGTGACTGATGAGTTTATATATGTCAGTGACAAAAGAAAAGAAAAACAAGTACGTTTGTTTTACATTAGAGATATACAGACTGAAAGACTATGCATGTAAATCCATGAAATCTTTTTTGACGGTATGGAGGAAAGCAGTGAAAGGGTGTTTATAAGCACTACTGTCCAGCATAAAAAGTGCATAATTGTTCTTTTTGTTGACTCTAAACAGACCTTTTGGATTATGACCATGGAATAGTGATGTAACTATATCATAGAGTCTATTGTCAGATGTCTACCTTAGTGATAGTGCAATTACCACTACTTTTTAGACTACCATTGAACAATAATGTGTACAGGAGAGGTATTGCTTGTTGACATTCAAAGAGGAGGAAGATTTAAATTTATATTTCAACAGCTAAACAAAATAATTGCTCAATTTCAAAAAGAAAATTAAGTAGGAATGTTAGAGGAAGTCTGGTCCAACTCCAAAAGGATTGTGCAAATCGTGACAGCTGAAAGAAAAGTGTCTCAACAATACATTTTATGATATCTGGACACAACACTAGATTGCAGGAGTGTGCAAATATCTAATTAGACATCTTGCATGCGATCACATGTTGCTTTAAAACATACATTTTATAGATATATAACCAGTAAAAGGTAAGTAGGATTTACATTTGTTTTCATAAATTCAAGGTGGTCTCCTCTGCTGCATTCAAAACATTGGGCCTGTTGGGAAGATAGTGAAAAGTAACTTGTTATTAACGTTGCATTGTTTAAAGGTGAATAGCTTTTTGAAATGAAAACTTTATATGTATTTACATGGTAAACATAGTGATCTCTCAACACTTAGTGGAAACGTGGTAATGACTACATAACTTGGAAGGGTGAATAGCCAGCTTTCCAACATGGTGGACGTAACTCTAAAACGAGCCTTGCAAATGCCTCAGTTATCTGAGTCATACTGATAAACAGCCTGTATCAGACAAATGTGAACTGGAGACTTAATGCGTTCTAAGGTCTCCAAGGACTTATATTTTGTAAGTTGATATTCGGCATTTACCCTCATTGAGGGTACTTACCATTAACTTTTGCACGTATGTTGTTGAAGTATCTTGGTTGCAGACACCACAATACTTTTGAACAGACTCTAAATGTAAAAAAAAAATTACATTAGCACATCATAACAGCAACGCTAACAATTAAAAACTTCGTTTGCAATATATTATGCATGAGTCTAGGCGTTTTCAGATCCAGGGATAGAGACAGTTACAACTGTTGCAAACATATTCAAATGGCTTCAGTACAAATTAAATTGAAAATTCACAACAATAATGACAATATCTTACTATACTATGTTAAAAAGTAATGATATGTCTTTATCTATGAAAGATCTTGTATGAAAAAACAAAATAAAGAAGAATCCAATGTTCAGGATAACACTAGAGTGTGAGACCCTATTTATCATTAAAATGTTAAAGTCAAACGTGATGACTCCATTAGGTTCATTGCAATTTTCAGTCTATAATTGCATTGAAATAATATATTAGTAAAAATTTGGGCAACTGGCTGCTGAGTTGGGTAGCATTCTGCAAACTGAAAACATAATAACAAATGTATATGTTGAGCAAAAGACGAACCTGAATGTTAAAGCAATCATAGGTTTCAGAGTAGAGAATTTCAGTACACACATTGATATGAAATTATTAGATAAAGATAAGTAACTGTAATAGGAATGAAAATATACATATATTTGGTGTTGAGAGACATATTTTTGAGAGGAAGGCATCGTTTACTTGTAAAAATATATGAAAGCACATGAGCTTCTAAAGAGGAACCAACATGTACATCATACGCTATTAGCCATAGTATACACAATTTACATGTAGCAGAACGTGGTGTACCTGGTACAGGTCCTGAAGATGGAACAGGTCCTGAAGATGGAACAGGTGCTGGTCAATTTTCACTGGTTATGCTTCCTGCAAATTAATTTTGAAAAAGTAAAATTTCTTAAAGAAGAAATTAGTTTAACAACCTACCACAAACGTTTCTCATATAGAAAAAGTTAATGAGAAATACCTTTCTTATATTAATGTACTTTGAAAAATATGTTGTGTGCAGAAAGTTTAAGCGAGGGATATAGAGTACAGTCTATACAAATACAGAGATAAGGCCTGTCAAATGGATGCAGTTTGAGAACATGCCAGTTTAACAAAGGGCGCTCAGGCCCTGCAGGGACAGGCTTGATTTTTATATTTAGAGTTTGTGTGGGTGGCACAATTACTGCTGTAGGCCGAGTAGTAGCATTTACGTGAGCAGCCTTGGTATACATAATACACATAACTATCAAGACTAACATTTTAATCATGGACAATTACCATTACACTTTCAAAAGGAAGCAATTACACTTAAAGAGTGATCAAGAAGTGGTGAAGTGTCCAAAAATGTATTTTGGCAAAAGCATGTCATAAAAAGATGTACGATATAGGGAAAAATGGTTAGGGAACCTACACCAAATAAAGGGCCAATACAACACCGTAGTGCCAAGGTTACAAATCCAACAATTATTATGAATGAAAACTATGCTAGTCTGAGGAGGCAAAAGTTTTGTAGGCCAACTAGAGCACATAAAAAAACAAGTATAGGTCACATGAGGAAGCATGAAATGTTAAAAGTCAGCGGAGGATTAAAAGGGAGCAAATATGATGATTAGGAGAGAGTACCTATGTTGAAACACAAAGCACGTGGCGTAGCACAAAAATGCAACATATATATTTATGAAAGCACAATATATAAGAAAACAGGCCTTGGAAGGCCATGTGAGGCAGTAATAAATATTAAAATTCATAGGAGAAAAAGAAAGCAAAACAGAGCTGGAAGGGATACGTGATCCACAACAAATACCATCAAGTACGTAGAATTTATTAGAACGGCATAGGAGGGCCCCATGACGCAGAAGGAATAAGATCATGCAAGTATGATCAATAAGAATAGAGGGGAAGGGCACGTGAGGCAGTAATAAATATTAGAAGTCATGGGAGAATAAGGAGGGAGGAAATACGATGAACCACAAAGCACGTACCTCACAAAAATAAAGCAAAGCAGAGCTGGGAGGGCCACGTGACGTACAAATAAATACCATCAAGCACGTAAAATATTTAAAAACAGACACGAAAGCATGTGATACCTCAAAAATACGACCTAGAAATTCCTGCACTCACAATTTATTAAACAAAGGCCTAGGAGGGCCCAGTGACGCAGAAGGAACTAATAGGATCATGCTAGTACGATCAATAAGAATAGAGGGCTGCGAAGGCCATGTGACGCAGAAAAAAATACCATCAAGCATGACATTTTTTTAAGAACAGACACGAAAGCACGTGACACACTTCAAAAATAGGCCCAGAAATTCATGCACGCATAATTTATTAAAGAAAGGCCTTGGGGTGCCCCGTGACGCAGAAAGAAAACATTATTGCGATTATTAAGAATAGAGGCCTGGGAAGGGCACGTGAGGCAGTAATAAATATTGAAAGTCATGGAAGAATTAGGAGGGAGCTAATACGATGAACCACAAAGCACGTACCCCACAAAAATAAAGCAAAACAGAGCTGGGAGGGCCACGTGACGCAGAAAAAAATACCATCAAGCTCGTAAAATTTATAAGAAAGACAAAGGAGGGCCCGTGATGCAGAAGGAATAGGATCATGCAAGGACGATCAATAAGAATAGAGGCCTGGAAAGGCCACGTGAGGCAGTAATAAATAATAAAAGTCATTGAAGAATTAGGAGGAAGCTAAGACGATGAACCACAAAGCAAATACCCCACAAAAATAAAGCAAAACAGAGCTAGGAGGGCCACATGACCCAGAAAAAAATATCATTAACCACGTAAAATGTATAAGAAGAGAGACTAAAGCACGTGACATTTAAATAATACAAGCCAGAAATTCATGCAAGCACAATTTATTAAAAAAGGCCTAGGAGATCCCCATGACGCAGAAGGAATTAAATAATAGGATCATGCAAGTACGATCAATAAGAATAGAGGCCTGGATAGGCCACATGAGGCAGTAATAAATATTAAAAGTCATGGAAGAATTAGGAGGGAGCTAATACAATGAATCACAAAGCATGTACCCCCACGAAAATAAATCAAAGTAGAGCTGGGAGGGCCAAGTGACGCAGAAAAAAATACCATCAAGCATGTAAAATTTTTAGGAATAGACACGAAAGCACGTGACACACTTCAAAAATACGACCCAGAAATGTATGCACGCACAATTTATTAAAGAAAGGCCTAGGAGGGCCCTGTGACGCAGAAGGGAATAAATAATAGGATCATGCAAGTACGATTAATAAGAATAGAGGCCTGGAAAGGCCACATGAGGCAGTAATAAATGTTAAAAGTCATGGGAGAATTGGAGGGAGGTAATACGATGAACCACAAAGCACGTACCCCTCAAAAATAAAGCAAAACAGAGCTGGGAGGGCCACGTGACGTAGAAAAAAATATCATGAAGCACGATGAATAAGAATAGATGGCTGGGAAGGCCACGTGAGGTAATAATAAATAGTAAAAGTCACGGGAGGATTAGGAGGGAGCAAATAGGATGAAGCACAAGTAAACCAAATCAGAGCTGGGAGGGCCACGTGACACAGTAAAAAAAATACTATCATGCAGGTACAATTTACAGCGGAGGCTGATGTTGTGACGGCTTCTCCTACCTTTGCTTCTGTTGTCTCTTCTCTTGTCTTCAAAAGCTGGGGCTTTGGCTGGGCCTGGGGTGGGCTGCGCGCGGGTGCCGCCGCCCCCGTGCTTACGGTGTTCTGGCTGCGCGGCAGCAGCAGTGACACCACGTCGAGTGTCACGAGTCCTCCTCTGCTCCACCACACAGTTCGTAGTAAAATCGACGACGACAGTGTGTCTGTCATCACAGCACAGGCAGGCAAAAGAGAGCGTGGTCATGTCAGTGCCCACATTATATGGGTACCGCGGGGGCTGACCAAACCAAGCCCTGGGCCGCCATTGGTAGCCTTTTAGCGTGCTACAAGAATGATGTCCCTGGGGGACCTCTCATTGGTTAATGTATTGCTTTCCAGGCTTAGTGACAGCAAGCACCCTAGGTTATGGCATCTGGGGAGTGTGGACGGGCGTGCACCGCGCATGTACAAGTGTGAGTGTGTGCACCAACAATTAACAACAGAGAGAGATGGGGCGAGATTATCATGTGCGCAGAGGCAGGCCCAGAATCGGATCTCCAATGAGTGACCACTTCTAATCAATCTCGTTAGTGCGCCCTGTGCTCTGATTTGTCACTGAGAGGGTGATCGCACCATACTTTGTACTTCTAATCATATTCAGCGTACGCGCGAATATGGTACGAATATGCTTTGACGTTCCACTTCGCATCAATGCTTTTGTGTGACATCATGTAGAGCGTACTGTACGCGAAAGGCGCCAATGCTTCTAGTTCTTTAAAAACATATATTTATGTATTTAATGTACATACTAAGGGAAGACATTATCTGGGATAATTATGAAAATAATTGTTTTCAACTTTTAACAATCGTATATTACTTTTAAAAACAATTACACAAATCACGGTAGAACGTCATGCGTACTCGTATCGTAAGAGCACCGTAAGCACACCGTAAGCATACGGAAATCCATGTGACTTTAAAAGAAGAGATTTGATTGGTTCCTAACACTTCCTATTGCAACTGTGAAAGTTCCGTCCCATTTTAATCATTCAACTTTGACTTTCTAAGAAAGAGCATCTCTTCTGATAATCTTGTCAAGTAGAAGGAAGACCACCATAATAACAGCAATGGACTCATCTTCCAGTCATTCTTTAGAGGGACATTTCATTCCTGAAGAACCTCCAAAAAAGAGGAAAGAAGCTCTAATTTGGAAGTTTTTTACTTTTCCAGAAGGGCAACAAAAGGTTAATGCTCCAAAAGTAACCTGTAAAATTTGCCAAACAACTCTTTCAAGGGGTGATCCATCTAAAAAATACTCCTTTGGCACAGCAAATATGGTGTGACACGTGAAGAACTTGCACCCCAACAACTTTGCTCGAGCTGCAAGACGGAGGTTGCAGGACAGCCCACCTGCTACTGCACCAAGCACATCAACTGCTGCAGCAGCATTTTTAGCAAGCAGTCCACACCCACAAATTGATCATGACTTTGGTGAAGTTAAAATTGTATACACTGAAATGCATTCGCCGTGACTAAAAGTGTTTTCCTGGCTTTCCCCTGTGTGGCCTCTGCTCTGTCCGTGTGGAGGGTGGTGTTAATGATATATATACATATATATATATATATATTCACTGAAAAAACCATAGGTTATACACCATATATAGTTAGGAATTAGCATTTAAAAAACCTTATTTTACTCACACAAAACCATTGAAATTCCATATATAGTTAGTTGTACTAACTATATATCGCGCACCCGCAATCCACTGCTGATCATGTCACATATTACATCATTCATGACATGGTCAGTTACATCACTGATGACATCACTGATGACATCTCAAATGACATCACTGATGACATCACTGATGACATCTCAAATGACATCACTGATGACATCACTGATGACATCTCAAATGACATCACTGATGACAACATCCAGTGACTGTATGTTTCTGTAAAGTTAAAATATGTCTTACATATTGAAGAATGAGTGGATGTAGAAGTGTCTGAACAAAGGATTTAGTAGGTGCATGACGACTGTATGAGTGAGTGATTAAATGTGTCTCACTGAGTGCATGGGTTAGTGACTAAACTGTCTTAATTTGTGCATCATTATGTCTGTTGTTCTGTAAACTGCTGCATGTGTTGATCAGTAGCTATATGATTAACTATATGGGTTATTGATTGGTTGCCCAAGTATTTGTATGGGAGACTGAGAGTGTGTATGGGTGGCTGGGAGGTGTATGACTCTCTGCATAGATGTATGGGTTCAAAAGTGCATGTGGAAACAGCTGTATGGGCGGTTGACTGTGTGCATGACTGTATTGGTGAGTGAATAGATATCTCAGTGCTACATGTCAAAGTAAGTACATATGTAAAATACAGTACATGTGAGAGTTGACATATATAAATAACTGTGCATAAGAGCCAGTGAATGTGTGAGTGGCTGTATGGATCATTGTGAACTTGTATCCAGGATTGTATAAGTGAGTAAATATGTTTGAATAAGTAAGGTGTGTTTAACTGTATAGTTAAGGAAATGGAGGTGTGATTGATTGTTTGCATGACTGACTAGGTGTGTGTGTAACTTCATGGATGAGTGACAATCTGCGAGTCTGTGTTTACACTGAGTGTATCTAAGGTTATATTAGAGTCTGAAGAGGTTCATCGTATTATCACATGAATGATGTCATCAGTGATGTGATCAGTAATGTCAAATGAGATGTCATCAGTGATGTCATCAGTGATGTCATTTGAGATGTCATCAGTGATGTCATCAGTGATGTCATTTGAGATGTCATCAGTGATGTCATCAGTGATGTCATTTGAGATGTCATCAGTGATGTGATCAGTAATGTCAAATGAGATGTCATCAGTGATGTCATCAGTGATGTCATTTGAGATGTCATCAGTGATGTCATCAGTGATGTCATTTGAGATGTCATCAGTGATGTCATAAGTGATGTCATTTGAGATGTCATCAGTGATGTCATCAGTGATGTCACTGACCATGTCATGAATGATGTAATATGTGACATGATCAGCAGTGGATTGCGGGTGCGCGATATATAGTTAGTACAACTAACTATATATGGAATTTCAATGGTTTTGTGTGAGTAAAATAAGGTTTTTTAAATGCTAATTCCTAACTATATATGGTGTATAACCTATGGTTTTTTCAGTGAATTTTCAAGGTTTTGTAAATGCTAATTCCTAACTATATATGGTCTATAACCTATGGTTTTTTCAGTGAATTTCATTGGTTTTTTAAAAGCTAATATCTATAGCTGTAAAATGTATTCTTCTTTAAATCCCAAAATATATTTTATATGTTTATTAATAATTTTTTTTAAATATTTTTTTTGTTTCGCTCCCGGTCCGCCAACCGGGAAGCTTCCCGTTAGCTCAATTTGATGCCGCGACCCGGTCCGCGAACCGGTAAGAAATCAACATAGTGACGGTATCGCGTTGCCGCGTAATGCGTCTTATGACGTACTGCGTTAGCGGACCCGGAAGTGCCCCGGGGCGCGGACCGAGGCGCGAAACGCAGCTCCCCGGAAGCGATCCGCGGCGCGTCGCGAAAGCGCGACGTATCGCGTTGCCGCGTAATGCGTCTTGTGACGTAGCGCGTTAGCGCACCCGGAAGTGTCCCGGGGCGCGGACCGAGGCGCGAAGCTCAGCGACCCGGAAGCTAACCGGGGCGCGTTCCGCAGCGCGTAACATGAGCGTGAGAGGTCATGTGACTTGTTAATAAAACTTTTCATTGGTTCATTTCACTTTTGGTTTCATAATGATGTAAGGCTAGGCCAGGTGACCTAAAAATAACACTTTTCATTGGTTGAGAAGTATTGTTTTTCCCAAATGATGAAAACCCCTCCTTCTTTCCTCACTCTGACTTTCATCATTGTGAGAGGAAGACCTTCATTACTATATCAGAAATGGCTTCAGTAGTTGCTTCAGCTGGTGGACTCCCACCACCACCTCCACCTCCTCATGGGAAGAGAGGACCACCTCCCCAGGTGATGACCAACACTGAGGAGGAAGAGGAAGAAATGGATGAAGAGGAGGGAGAAGAACCACAGTTCTTAGAAGAGGTGCCCCGGGTTTCACATAAGAAAGCCAGTTTCATCTGGCAGTTTTATTCGATCCCTCCTGGCCAAAAAAAAGTCAATGCGAGGTATGTCACCTGCCTCATCTGTAAAGAAAAATTATCCAGAGGGACGGATAAGAAATATAGTTACGGAAATCATACAATGCACAGGCACATGACAAGGAAGCATCCACTCAATTATAGCCGGGCGGAAATACGGGATTTGCAGGAAAATCCAAGATCAACTCCTGTGGCCAGATCAAGAATACCCATTTCATTGACACCAGCAGAGGCACGGGAAACTGTGCCAAATATACAAGAAAATTTTGGCCACATGATACACTCTTGTATGCACTGTCGTGCGTTGTTAGCATGTGGCAACATGAGCATAAATGCTATAAACCTGGCGTATGAACACCATAATTGCCCTAACCGCCCCCAGTAATTTTTTTTTTGCTCCTGTTGAGCCCTTTTCAATGCCTGTTTTTTGTTGTTTCCCCCCCCAAAAAACCCCCAAAAAAATATAAAATCGTTCAAAAAATACAAAAAAAAACAAAAAATGTTCAAAAAATAAAAAAATATATAAAACAACAAAAATATTAAAAAAAAAGTTCTTTTCAGAACTACCTTCCCTTTCAAAAAAAATTGCTAGAATGTTTAGCACTCTGGCAAGCTCTATTTCTTTTGGTTCGCTTCCCGGTTAGCTTCCCGGTACGCGGACCGGGAGCTAACCAAAACATTTTTTTTTTTTAAAAAGAGTAAGTATAAGGAAAGTAAACAGAGAGTGATGTTAAAAGAAAGACAGCTATAGGGAGTAAAGAAGAGATACTGTTTAATAGATCTATTTACCGAAGAAAAGACGGAAGAGGGTATAATTGTGAAAAACAAAATAGATAACGAAGTGAAAGAAAAAAAAAGAGAGTATAACATTAACAAAGAAGAGTTTCTTGGAGAATGTGAGTGAATGTTCAAAATAAGATTAAAACATGAGGAATAACAGAGAGAAAAAATAGAAAACAGAAAACAAAAAATAACAGAAAAAGATTAATTGAAACAGCAAAGAAATGTAAGTAACATAGAGCCATATCATCAACATAGGCAATAAAAGTTTTGCAGCTTTTATTGGCAGAAATGTGTCGCTAAAGCTGCTTTTGCGGCAGAAAACTGCCGCTAAAACCACTTTTGCACCAGTTTTCTGCCAATAAAAAGAGCAATAATTTTATTGGCTGTGTTCATAATATGCCCCTTAGTGTGCTTCAACTACACAGAGAAAGCATTATGAACAAGTAGTGATAGAGTGATCAGTCAAAGACACTAAGAGTAATAGAGACAGAGTGAGTGAACAAGAGTGAGGAACTATGAGAAGAGAGGGACTGAGAAAAAGAGTGGAAGGAGTTGCGTAAGTAGGTAATAGAGAAAGGAATGAGGAAAGTAGCAAAGGCAGGAAACTGAGGGTTAAAGAAATGAAGCAGTGGAACTAATAGAAGTTAAATGTGATAGAAATGTAATGAAAAGAGTACAAAACATTTACCTTATAATTGTCGTTAAATTACTCACTTTTTGTTTTTATACTTTCAATCTGTGAAAGAGAGAACAAACATTTGAAAAATATTAAAACATATATTTAAAAATTACAAAAGACAAGGGAAAAGATTGAAGGACAAACAGTTTTTCAACAACTTTGACACTTACAGAAGCTTCTGCTTCTCCAGGCCCCCTACACAGTCCTAAAGATATACATTTTAAACTAACAGTATCTTGATGCAGATGAAGTGAGGCCTATCTTAAAACATGGTGCATCTTTTGCATTGCTGTTGTCTCAGAAAAGTGTCGCAAGACACTAAAATTTTAAATGATTACTTCAGGATGCCAATAAGATGTGTCCTATCCAGAGGTTTGTTTGAGGTGAGGCCTACTCAGGGTTGCAGATGAAATTTCGAGTTGTTGAAGAGAACAGAGGACATAATACATGTGAAGGTCTACCAATGAAGTGAGTCATGTCCACTGCACTCTTGAACAAAGTCCAAACCTCCTATGTTTCCCTGGACAGACCTAAACTTGATCTGCACAATGTGATTCATAATGATAGGAAACACAGGTGATGTAAATGAAATACGTGCAATTTATTTTGCTCATTTCACAATCACATCACTTGTGTTTCCTTTGCTTAGGTATCTCATTGTGCAGATGTAGTCCAGCATATGAAAGAATACGCAGAAGAGCAGCACTGCATGCAACAACTTTGACACTTACAGAAGCCTCACCTTCTCCATGCCTCCTACACAGTTCTACATATACATCATAAATGCAAACAGTACAGAATTCATTATACATGTTAAATGGTTTATTTTTGCTGTTCTCAGAATGTATCAAAATTCACTAAAAACAGTGACTTGAAGGTATTCATCATATAACAGCGGGGAAAAAAAACCACAATCAAAATGATTGTGTTTAAAAAACCCATACAACATAACAAATCAGAATTCAGAACTCCTTAAAGTTAACTTACTTTCCATGACGTCAAAGGATGTCCTATGAACAGCTTACACTCTGTTGTGCTGTTATTACTTTCAGCCCGCCACTTTCTAAAAGAAAATCTCCATCGTTTTTAAAAACATGTTACATGCAACAAATGACTTCTTGCTCTCTACCACAAGTTTCCACAAGGCCAAATCTTGTCAGACCCATTTATAACTCTTGGATTTCTTGTAAGCCAATCCCGTCATTTGGCATTTCCGCAACTTTCAGAATTAAAATGTTGATGATCATTTTCACAATCCTGGAATAGTAATATCTTCCCCTTCTTGCTCAGTCATGTTCTACATTTCCTATGACACTGATACTGCTTACTATGAAGCAGACTTACACTACCTCTATGACTACTACAATTATTTAATTCTCTACATCACTTTTAATCACAAAGCAATGTAAAACAGTAGACAGCATTGCAGACTTACATTCCCTCTACTTTATGTTTTGATTGGCTGCTTCAATTAGCTTATAAAAAGAAATAGTTTTTCTGAACTCATTCAAAGTGCACTTATTTCTCCATGACGTCCAGTCTTATGGTTAGAAGTTATGTCTCTGAACTACACTTATCCTCAAGGCCAAATTGTGTAGGAGCCATTAGAACTTCTTGAAATTCCACAGAGCACATCCCGAGATTATTTCCCTAAAATTTTGGTTTTAAAAACACCAGGTAAGAGTTTTTAAGGTCATACGGCAATTTTTTTTTGAAAATTAAAACAGAATCGTTGCAGAATGACCAGCCATTTCTAGACTTTAAATAAGCTGTGTAATGTCCTGATGTTATTGAAGGACCGTCATGATATATAATTGCTGCAGTTACAAAAGTCCTTCCTGATATTGACAACTGCGAAGCTACAAAATTTTTAATTAAAGTTGTCAATTTTGTTCCATCAGGCCTACATCGTTGGAACATTAAAATGACATACTGGCCATATGTTCGTATAAATAATGTGGACATCATTTCAGATTTACATTGGCTACACTCCATGTTGTGATCAGCTGCTTTTACTAGCTTAATAAAGGAGACTGATTTACTGTCTGGCAAAGTTAAATATATAAATCTTTCTGAGTCTACACTAGTAGTACTTGATACCATACAGTTCTCGCAGTCATGCTGCCATTGATAAGAAAGCCCAAACAGCTGATCTACATCTACACCTTCAGCATGTAATACATCAAGCATATACATTAAAAACTCCTGACAATCTTGCTGAATATTTTGAGAGAATTGTGTTTGGCCTGAACATCTGTCTAACAGATTTCGAATTTCAGACACACTTTCTATGTTTGTTCTATCAGTGCTACATTTCTCTAACACAGAATTTAACAAACTGCAAAATGTTTGATCAGAATTGACCACAATCTCTTCTTTTACATTTTCTAGAGAAAACAAAACATTAACCACTACATTAGCATAGCAGTTGACACCAGAACTGTTTTCAAACTGAAAACCAACAACATCTTCAACAGAATCCTTTTTGTTTCTGCTTGTAATTTTAGGTTCATTGACTTTTTGTCTTTTTGCTACAACCTCCCCAGTATTGGTCACATTTCTTCGTTTCCGGCCTACCACACGTTTCTCAAACAAAGGATACTGAGGCAAATGTGGCGCATACTCTCTTCTTAACCTATTGTATTCCTTAACACAATCTAGATCCGCACAAATGTTTGTGACATCACACTCAATCAAGTACAATCCCGATAAAGTTCTAACTCGTGACAATGCCACATATGCCATACCCTCCTTGAACACAGAACTGCCAATATTCACCAATGCACTGTCTACACTTAAACCTTGCGATTTATGGATTGTCACCGCATATGCCAAGCAAACAGGAAACTGCTTACGGCGAACATATAAGTCTTTTACAAGCAAAAATCTATCAGAACAACGACCAATTAGCTGTACTTCCTCAATGCCATCAAATTTAATTTTTAAAAATTCAATTCCATCTCTATTTCTGTATTTCACAAAATCAACAACATTACCCATTGATCCATTTACCAGACCTCTTTCAACATGTAAATTCCTTCTTAAAATTATACGGCAGTTCAAGCACACATTCAGAGTCTTTTCAAAACCTGCAGTTTTAGATATACTCTTCTCTAATGAATCCAATTTTGTTTTCAGATTCTCAGACAAAATAATTGTTGATCCCATATGCTCTACTCTGTCAATAGCTTCCAGTTTCACAATCTCTTGCTTTTCTAAATGCAACATTTTGTTGTTGAATTTGGCACATTCTGCAAGAGTTGGCATCAAACATATTCCAGATTTCTTCTCAGTAATTTTCTGAAAAATATTCTCAGGCACAACATCTTGTTCTGGATATAAATTTGACAGTAATCGTGCATGTAAAGCTTCTTCCCATGCTCGGTCACTTTTCCAATTCTAACATCTTGTAGAATAGTCTTGTAAACTTCATCCTTCGCCTGACGCATATTTTCATGCAGTTCAGCATAATTGAAGTTTAACCATATATTGACGTTGCCAATGCTCCCTAGGCACTTCCTGGTATCTTCATGCGTGAGCATTTTGAACACAGGTTGCCCTTTCACTGGTGTCAGCTGCAAAAGATCTCCGAAAACAATGATGTGTTTGCCACCAAATAACACATCATACTCTGTTTTGAGAACTTCTTGCATTCTCAAATGCACAAAGGCAAGCATGACATTGGAAACCATGCTTACTTCGTCAATGATAAGAAGTTTCATTTTCCTCAAGATTCTTGAAACTTCAAAACAAGCATCTCCAGATAGCTTGTGATATTGTAATTTGTTGTCATGCTCCACTGGCAGCATCAGTAAACGATGTAAAGTAATCCCTTTAATGTTATGTGCTGCCAGTCCAGTTGGAGCGGTGACAACACAAGACAGCGATGACTCTGTCCTTTCCTGCAAATAGCATGAAATTGCTTTAATGAGGAAACTTTTTCCAGTTCCCGCTTCTCCACTCACGTACAGTCGGACAGGCTTCAACGATGTACATGAGCACTCTTTCTTGTCATGACTTAATCCATGATCAATTTGCATGGTAACTTCGTCATATATTTTCCTCTGCTCAACGTTGAGTTGTCTTTCCAACTCTTCTAAGTTAACCGCATCCTCCTGAGCATGTGCCATGGCTCTTTCCACTTCATTCATGGCAGTGGCAGCTTCATTTTCGATAACAGGTCCTCCTAGTGGATCCTGACTCAATGAAGCAGAACTCTGACTGTCCTGAGAACTGTCTCTGGCAATCTCGGCTGCAATCGTTGCTTCCTGCTCAATTTCCGCATTCAACATTTCTACATATTTGGGAAAAGCAGGACATTCTATGGTCTCCTTGGCGGCATTGAAAGAGTCTTTGTAACAGAGGAAATCTCCAAGCAGTTCCTCTTCTGCACGCCAAGGCTTGAAAAGTTGCAAAAGTGCTAAATAGAAAAACTCCTTTTTTTCAGGAGATTCGCCACTCAATTTTCGATGGTTTACCAAGTGGCATTTTCTTTGCTTGACCAGACATCCCTCACTTCCTATTACAGCATACACTCCTTTCTCAGTATCTTCTTTGATGTTCCTCTTGAATATGTAATTTTGAAGAACCTCATACAGACAAACATTGTCGAGGTGACTGCTTCTATTTGGATAATATGTATCCAAAATGTTGGTCTTCAAAATGTCGGTACTGTTTGGCTCCTTTTCCGCCAAATACTCAATTTCCCGCACAGGTTTGAGAACTCGATTACGCGTTGCAGCAAGACCAAGACTCGCCCAAACGATACTCCTGGACTTGGCATAGAGACTTGCTGAAGACAACCGGTCAGAGCATTCGTAAGCTCCAATTTCTCGATGTGACAACATCTTCAGACTGAAACTGTACAACTTCTTGCTGAGGCTCTTTTCATGGGAAATGTCCTCCCACATATCCTTCAATTCTGTCTTCTCTTTTTTGGTGATGTAAGACGTCACATACCGAGCCACAGCCATACAGTTATCAGCCACAAACTGTATATCCATGTTAGCATTCCACATGGACAAAATCACCGGGTTGTAGTCGTTGATGTACTTGGACTCTTCGTTCCTCTTCAAATTGTATGTGTTTTTAGGTGATTTCTTCATGACATTGTGTCGCAGCGAAGACATCAAACTGTTTACTCTTCCTTTAGAAATCACCGGTCGTGGAAAGCCGAAACGACATTTAGTGTAGAACTTGTCCTTGTTTCGGAATTTACGATGGCAGTACTTTCCACATCGATGGCTTTGGAAACGCAGAACTTTTTCTCTTAGGCTTTTCTTCTCCTTTGCGTTTGGAACAGCACACGTAGAATACTGTTGGATGAAACTCATCACTGAGTATTCTGGATCCGTTCCAAATTTAGGTGCATCCTTGATCCACAGCAACATATGTATATGAGGAGCACCTCTTGCTTGGTACTCCTTTCTCCAGAAGAAATCCAACACCTCTCCAAGAGGTGGATTCTTCTTATTCATGATGAAAGACATCATAGCTTCAAATTTATGATTGAAGTACCTACATACATTGACTGGATCCAAAGAGCACAGTTCTCCGGGTGTCTTGAATTCGATGTTATCTACGTTAGCATTTGCCTCTCGTAGAAATTCAAGTAAGTCTTCCCAGCCATACTCGGCACAGCTCAGAGTGAGGAACCATGTGGGAGTACCTAAGTTCCTCAGCATACATTTTAAATCACCATGACGACGGTACCAGTACTCATTAGTACCACGCTGACACGCCATGAGATTAATCAGGTGAGAATCCAAAATACTGTCTTGGACATTGACTTTATCCATAAAGTCACTTGCCGAGATGTTTTGCATGTGTATACCACTTTTCAAGATGTGGTTCACTGCATATGACAGTCCAGACAGATCGCTTTCAAACAGGAGATGAAACAAATAAGGAATGCATTGTCGAAACCTAGCATCTCCTGCATACAATCGCAAAGTCCGGTATTCAGAAGCAGGAATTTGATGAGGTCGCTCATCATATCTTCCTCCCTGACCTGTTGGAAAAAGCTGTGGGAAACACCGAGCTTCCAAACTTTCCTCCCAAACACTAATGGGACTCCCTTTCGCTTGTTTCATTTGAAACAACTCAATAGCATTCCCCATGACTTCCTTGGAATGCAAAGGATGAACACTATAATGTTCATATATTTCTTCACTAGTACAGGGTTCTACTTTCTCAATTTGACCAGCACACAAATCGCTGTCCTCTTCCTCACTTACTTCCTCTTCTGCAACATATACATTTTTATAGTATTTATTATATTTTTTCAAATACAATGTTGCCCTTTTGACTTTCCTAACATCTACTAAATCTTGCCATATTTTCTTATTCTTTGTCGGAACCCCATTAACTAAGATAACAGGAGGTTCCTCTTCCACTTTTTCTACTCCAATTGTGCTAATGTTTTTCTTCAAATCTAGAGGCAAATAAACAACTCTTCCCTTTAATCCTCTCTGTAAATCTGATGGAGGCAATTTCCCTGTCTTTGGCTCCATTCTTACAATAGCCTGAAAGGGATGGATACTTTGAATCAAAATAGATTCATAAGTATTTAAATCCTTCAATTCAGAAGGAATCTCAACCAATTCCAGATTATTATGAACTGCTCTAGCAGGCATCTGGTTTTGATTTAATTTGCAACAACAATAAGTACACACACGTTGATCCAATCCCAAATCAAAACAATTTTCTACCATCAAGTATGTTGCGCAATCCTTCCATTCACTATTATTTTCCCTTTCACTTTTTGCATATAAATCCACTAACTTAGTCTGATTCTTATAATAAGTGCGTCGACAACACACACAAGTGAAATTAGGCCTCTCACTTGATTTCACCTGAAACGTCGCAATTTCCTTCTGAAAATTATCTGTACTGGAAACCTGTACACTATCTTCCACATTACCCTCTTCTTCTTGGTCAATTTCAACATTCTCCTCTTTACTTCCAAAGTAACAAAACTCAATTTCTTCACATATATTCTTCACATCTATTTCAGAACCATGCAAAAGAGCAGCGCATAATTGTTTAAGCATAATTGCTGGACTCTTAGCATAATACAACATTCTAACTATTTCCTCACTTTATTATGATGCACTGCTAGCATCCTGAAATGATGAAAAACACTCTGGCATACTCTCCTGGAAAGACAAGCCAGTGAATGACCATGCAAACCTGTCACTTCTCTCACTCTGCAAGGATCTAATTCTTGCAACAACCTTATTTTCTGCTTCAAACTTTTCTTATTAAATGACCGTACAAAATCACAAAGCAAATTGATGGAATCCTGTCGCACACTACAAATACTACTACACTTCCAGGTGTAGACAGGACCCTTAGCACGTCTTCCTAAAACCTCATTACCTAACACCTCTTCTGTCTCTGTTGTCACAAGTTTTTCTTTTTCAACTGGACAACCATCTTTCACTTCATAAGCACGACCACTGGTGTCAACTGCATGCACCAAATCATTATCCTGGAAATAACTCTCCTCATTAAAAAATGCCTCACAGCTTGAACTATGCATCCATTCTCCAGAAAAAACTTCACAAAAATTACTACGATTAACTATTCTCTTCCATCTACTATTTCTTTTGAAATCATAAATTGCCTTGTTTAGCTTCCTAATTCTATTGATTATCAAAATAAATAACTTACGTTTAATTTCAAATGCCTGATCAATAACTTTCTCAACTTTTTTTTTTCTCTTATAAAAAACCACTTTCTGTTGACCTTTCTTAATATTTTTTAACAAATTGCCAATTATCCTGTTGCGGAACATTCGTTTACGAATGTCCCTAAACTGTTGTTTCCTTCTACTATCATGCACAGAGTTATCTCTTGCTCTAGCAGTAACATTTTTGATTGGCCTTTCCTTTCCATTTGAATTGGTTCTCTTTTTCTGGACTGAAACATTTTCTGTAGTAATATTTTTTTTACTACACATATTTCTTATGAAATATTTTGTGCTCTTACCCGGTGCTTTCTTCGTGACTTGACAAATCTTTTTGTTAGAGGACTGCTGCTTATTTTGTTTCACCTGCTGTCTTTGACGTTTTGCAGCCTTTCTCTGTCTTTCTATTGTTGGCATGGTGAAATCTTGAAATGATCTGCAGTTGAATCTGTGGTAAAATATAATAAAAAATGTTATTAACCACTATTACCAAACAGTAAATCAATAACAGTGATCAAAAACTTAACACACTACTTGACATTTTAAATAGAAGATTTTTTAGTCCTTGGCAAATTTACAATACAGAAATAGCAGAAAAGAAATGACATTTATATTTATGTTACCTGTGCTATTTTATATGTGAATCTGATCTAATTTTATGAGCATATTTTAATATTTTATTGAAGACACTACACATAACCTGTTTTTGAAGGTGTCTTTATTTTTAAATTAAACGGTTTACATTTTTACTTTTTATTAATTATAAATTTTAAAAATAAATGTTTATAGTTCCATAGGCTCAAGCAGGTCAGCTTCCCACCCTATGTCATATAATTCGGACAAATCTGCATCCTCATCACGCTCTTCTTCATCCTCAGGATTTAAATCATCCAAGGGATCAACATCCACTGATGTTTCAATTACGAGTTCAATGATGAGGTCAAAATCAACTGATTGCAGATTGTCGCTCATGTTGATGTTGTCTTTATCTTTAAAGAAAGATAACAACAATGAGATGTTGCAGAGTAAGAGACAAATCTCAGAGATTATAATAGTAAAATTGTTTAACAAGAGTAATATTTTGCAGCTATTATTTAGCCATGTCCAGCAATGCTGAGCAGGTGAAGACTATGTCTAATTTTTCAGTGAACAGGACTCATCTCTTCTTAACCTTGGATAAGCCTCACCGACTCTGTGTCCCCTGCACATACTTAAATGTAAAGGGGCAGATTTATGTTAAATGGCACATCCCCAGGCATGCACCAGTTAACGTGCACCGCTGCTCTGCCACCCATGGTGTGCCGTATTTACAATCAGATAGGAGAAAGCTGCGTCAAAACCCTGCGCCTGCTTTAAGCAGGCATAGGTCTTGACGCAACATTGTGGAGATGGGGCACCCCTGAGCCTTGCTTGAGCTGCATCGCACTTGCGATACAACTCCAGCAATCACTACCTTTACAGCACAGATACGTCACGCATCTGTGCCATTTTTGCCCCATGATGCCCCGCATTGTAAATGCAGCACACCATGGGTGGCGGAACAGCGGCGCAGGATGACTGACACATCCCTGGTGATGCACCAGTCATCATAAATCTATCCCTAAGCTTCTTATCTTGTTACAGATGAACCGCCATATGTACCATCAAACTATTTTGCATTTCCTAAATAGCGAATTTTAAGGGATAAATAGCAATTCTTTACCATTCCTAATTTGCAATGAGCAAATTGCTAATTGCAAGTTACCCATTCATTTCCATGGGCTAGGAGGCTCATAGGAATGAAGGTTTAATTTGCGATTAGCAATTTGCTCATCACAAATTAGGAATTTTTCCAAGGGTGCAGGGGTGTCTCAAAAACACCCTGCTGCACCCCTGAAAAAGAATTTTGGGGCATATGGCACACATACATGCCCTAAGGGCATGTGTTGGCGTCATATGGGACCTTTTGTTTTTGGGGAAAAAAGCTTTTTGAAAAGAATTCACAAATTACCACCAACTAGAAGTTGGTGGTAGTTTCCAAATCCTTAATGTCCTTTTTTACATATTTTTTGTTTGATACATTGCATTTAAGTAATCGCAAAATTTGCAAATCCTTCAGTGCAATCGCAAAATAAGGAATAGCAAATTTTGCTACTCCTTATTTTGCATCAAACTTGTTTGATACATACCATTTGTCTAATTAACATTCGCAAAGGCCGAAATTCGCAGAATTTTGATATTTGCGAATGCTAATTAGCTTGATACATATGGCCCCAAGTGAGGCCTGTCTTGCAACATGGTGCATCTTTTGCATCACTGCTGCATCGGTTTCATGTGGTACGTTTTTTTTACACCATGACATATCTGCCTAAATGCATCAATTTGTAATTTTGTCGCCTCATAGCAAATCTTTTGCACCGCCGCTGCATCATAAAAGTGACGCACAGTGGCGCAAAAGAGGCATACACCTATCATAAATCTGTCCCTAGCATTTTAAATGATTAATCCAGGATGACGATAAGGTGTGGCCTATCCAAAGGTTTGTTTAAGGTGAGGCCTACTCAGGATTGCAGATTAAAGTTACGCTTGATGAAGAATACAGAGGAGATAATACATGTAAAGGCCTACCAATGAAGTAAGTAATGTGCACTTTATTTCGCCAGTCATCATAAATGTATCCCTAAGCTTCTTATCTTGTTACAGATGAACCACCATATGTACCATCAAACTATTTTGCATTTCCTAAATAGCGAATTTTAAGGAATAAATAGCAATTCTTTACCATTCCTAATTTGCAATGAGCAAATTGCTAATTGCAAATTACCCATTCATTTCCATGGGCTAGGAGGCTCATAGGAATGAAGGTGCAATTTGCGATTAGCAATTAGCTCATCACAAATTAGGAATTTTTTCAAGGGTGCAGGGGTATCTCAAGAACACCCTGCTGCACCCCTGAAAAAGAAATTTGGGGGCATATTGCGCACATACATGCCCTAAGGACATGTATTGGCGTCATATGGCACCTTTTGTTTTTTGGAAAAAAATGCTTTTTGAAAAGAATTTGCAAATTACCACAAACTAGAAGTTGGTGGTAGTTTCCAAATCCTTAATGTTATTTTTTACATATTTTTTGTTCGATACATTGCATTTAAGTAATCGCAAAATTTGCAAATCCTTCAGTGCAATCACAAAATAAAGAATAGCAAATTTTGAATTAAGGACATTTTAAGTAATTTCCACATGTGCAGTGTTTTCAAATTATGATTTGAAAATCGTTTTTGGGGAAAAGGAATGGTTTGCAAATTTATGACAAGGACATAATGGTGTATGCTTCTCTATAAGGCATTTCAGTGTCTCTGATGTCATTTTTCCCATATTACATTATAAGACCTTTCCCCATGGAGCACATTCCTTGTAAATATGCTCCCACCTGTGCATGGTGAATTTAGATTTTGACTGTTTGAGTCACATAGCCATGTTAATAGGGACCAAAAAAAATTGGAAACGCTTTAAAAAAACACATTCATGTGTCTTAAGGACATTTTAAGTCATTTCCCCGTGGACAGTGTTTTGTAAGTGGCGCAAAAGAGTCATACACCTATCATAAATCTGTCCCTAGCATTTTAAATGATTAATTCATGATGACGATAAGGTGTGGCCTATCCAGAGGTTTGTTTAAGGTGAGGCCTACTCAGGATTGCAGATTAAAGTTACGCTTGATGAAGAATACAGAAGAGATAATACATGTAAAGGCCTACCAATGAAGTAAGTGATTTGCACTTTATTTCGCCAGTCATCATAAATGTATCCCTAAGCTTCTTATCTTGTTACAGATGAACCACCATATGTACCATCAAACTATTTTGCATTTCCTAAATAGCGAATTTTAAGGAATAAATAGCAATTCTTTACCATTCCTAATTTGCAATGAGCAAATTGCTAATTGCAAATTACCCATTCATTTCCATGGGCTAGGAGGCTCATAGGAATGAAGGTGCAATTTGCGATTAGCAATTAGCTCATCACAAAATAGGAATTTTTTCAAGGGTGCAGGGGTATCTCAAGAACACCCTGCTGCACCCCTGAAAAAGAAATTTGGGGGCATATGGCACACATACATGCCCTAAGGACATGTATTGGCGTCATATGGCACCTTTTGTTTTTTGGAAAAAAATGCTTTTTGAAAAGAATTCGCAAATTACCACAAACTAGAAGTTGGTGGTAGTTTCCAAATCCTTAATGTCATTTTTTACATATTTTTTGTTTGATACATTACATTTAAGGAATCGCAAAATTTGCAAATCCTTCAGTGCAATCGCAAAATAAGGAATAGCAAATTTTGAATTAAGGACATTTTAAGTCATTTCCACATGTGCAGTGTTTTCAAATTATGATTTGAAAATCGTTTTTGGGGAAAAGTAATGGTTTGCAAATTTATGACAAGGACATAATGGTGTATGCTTCTCTATAAGGCATTTCAGTGTCTCTGATGTCATTTTTCCCATATTACATTATAAGACCTTTCCCCATGGAGCACATTCCTTGTAAATATGCTCCCACCTGTGCATGGTGAATTTAGATTTTGACTGTTTGAGTCACATAGCCATGTTAAAAGTGACCCAAAAAAATTGCAAACGCTTTAAAAAAACACATTCATGTGTCTTAAGGACATTTTGAGTCATTTCCCCGTGGACAGTGTTTTGTAAGTGGCGCAAAAGAGGCATACACCTATCATAAATCTGTCCCTAGCATTTTAAATGATTAATTCATGATGACGATAAGGTGTGGCCTATCCAGAGGTTTGTTTAAGGTGAGGCCTACTCAGGATTGCAGATTAAAGTTACGCTTGATGAAGAATACAGAGGACATAATACATGTAAAGCTCTACCAATGAAGTAAGTGATGTCCACTTCATTGCGCCAGTCATCATAAATGTATCCCTAAGCTTCTTATCTTGTTAGACATCAACCGCCATATGTATCATATAACTATTTTGCATTTCCAAAATAGCGAATTTTAAGGAATAAATAGCGATTCTTTACCATTCCAAATTTGCGATGAGCAAATTGCTAATTGCAAATTACCCATTCATTTCCATGGGCCAGGATGCCCATATGAATGAAGGTGCAATTTGCGATTAGCAATTAGCTCATCGCAAATTAGGAATTTTTCCAAAGGTGCAGGGGTGTCTCAAGAACACCCTGCTGCACCCCTGAAAAATAAATTTGGGGGCATATGGCGCACATAAATTTTAACAACATTCCATTACCTCAAAAACGATTTTCAATTCATAATTTGAAAACACTGCCCACAGGGAAATTACTTAAAATGTCCTTAAGACACATGAAAGTTTTTTTTAAAAGCCTTTGCAAGTTTTTGGGTCACTTTTAACATGGCTATGTAACTCAAACAGTCAAAATCTAAATTTACCATGCACAGGTGGGAGCATATTTACAAGGAATGTGCTCCACAGGGAAAGGTCTTTTAATGTAATATGTGAAAAATGACATCAGAGACACTGAAATGCCTTATAAAGAATCATACACCATTATGTCCTTGTCATAAATTTACAAACCATTCCTTTTCCCCAAAAACGATTTTCAAATCATAATTTGAAAACACTGCACATGAGGAAATGACTTAAAATGTCCTTAAGACACATGAAAGTGTTTTTTGATTGCCTTTCCAGCATGGTTGGGTCACTTTTAACATGGCTATGTAACACAAACATTTAAAATCTAAATTTGCCACGCACAGGTGGGACCATATTTACAAGCAATTTGCGCCACAGAGAAAGGTCTTACATTAAAATGGGAAAAATAACATCAGGGACAGTCAATTGCCGTATAAAGAAGCATACACCATTATGTCCTTGTCATAAATTTAAAAACAATTCCTTTTCCCCAAAAACGATTTTCAAATCATAATTTCAAAACACTGCACATGGGAAAATTACTTAAAATGTCCTTAAGACACATAAAAGCGTTTTTTAATTGCCTTTGCAGCATGTTTGTATCACTTTTAACATGGCTATGTAACACAAACATTCAAAATCTAAATTTTCCATGCACAGATGGGAGCATATTTACAAGCAATTTGCGCCACATAATTCATAATTTTTTCCTTAAAGCACACTATTCTCTATCTAAATTAAAGAAATATTTTCTCACCTTAGCAAATACTTTGAGTTTGAAAACAGTCTCAGAAACACACCAATTTGTCTTCAGCAGAGCAAAAGGTATGCACTCCAGAGTCTGCAGCTATCAAAAGCACAGAAATGCTGTAATTCTTCACACATATCTCTCATGTCACCCAATCAAAACTCTTCCCTCACTTTTTTTCAAATGAAAACCCTTCCCCCCTCTGCCATTTCATGCCTTTTCTGCATAGCAACCACCTCTTGGAAGACCTCTGGTGTTTGCAAGTTCACACAACAATGTTGCAATTGAACTCTGAACTCTCAGTGCACCTGCGTATCCACTGCAATCTTTCATTTAATGATTTTTTATTGACCACTCAAAATACATCTTTCAAAGAACACATCCATGCACCCTAACTTTCTGTTTTCAGCAATCAAAATCCACCAATCACTGTTACTGCTTCATGAACACAGAAACTCCACAGTTTTTTTCATTTTAAACTCTAATTTTTTCAACTGCCATTTCATTGCCACACTTCATCTGACTGCAGGAGAACCTCCTCTCACCATGTTTTCTGTCTGGATTGTTGGACATAGTTATATTCACTGGGCTCACAGGTATGCTGAGAACAGAAAATTACCTAACCTCAATTTACAAGATGTGGAAATTAAGTGGTTTGGCCACAGAGGATTAAAATGTCACCAATTGATACCATTGGTGAAAACCTTTATGCATTTGCCCAAACCTGACCTGTTAATTGTGCACTGTGGAGGTAATGATTTGGGCACTTTGACTGGGGTAGGTCTGGAAATGCTTTTAAAGGACACCTTTGAGCAATTGATGGCACTTTTTCCTCAGACTGCCTTGGTATATTCAAATATATGCCAAAGACAGAAATGGAGGTGGTCAAACCAATTTTGTCCACAAATTGAGAAGTCGAGGAAGCATGTAAACAAATCTGTTTCAGCTTACATGAGAGACCATGGAATGGGCTCCCTGTACAACAATAACTTGCGTTACTACATGCAAGATATCTACAGAGGAGATGGAGTTCACTTCTCAGATGAGGGCAACAGAATTTTCACTCTGAATTTAAGACTGTGCATTGGTACCTACTTATAAGTACCTAAATGTACCATAAACCCAAAAGCTCTTCTCAGAGCTACCCTACATCTGATCACTCACAATTATTATTTTACTCTAACATTTTTCACTAATTTTCAACAAAGTACGCTCCCTGGGATGCTACCCGGTACGCGAACCGGGAGCTAACCTCGCAAAATTTTTTAAAAAAATGTTTTTTTTCGCACATATAAGCCTCCTCAGCCACCCTCACAAAACCTAGGGGGTCAAGATAAGTCTACCGTGCCCCCTTCTACCCATTCTGAACATTATTTGCCCTCCATTTTGTATCTTAATTCGACCGAAACACAAAATGGTGGACTCCCGTAACGCTTAAGGTTCGCGAACCGGGGCGCTCAACGGTTCGCGTACCGGGTCGCTCCCTGGGAAGCGCACCATCAAAAAAGGTGGGAAAGTAGTTCACAGAAAAGCCACTGGAGACAATTTCACCAAATATAGATTAGCTCATACTACATACCAATCCCTACCATTTTCACAAATTTTATTGGAATTCCATTTAGCCATTTAGCCTGTAGACCTCTCTAAATACCCTGAGGTAAATTACTTCACAAAACACATCTGAAGTGTTGGAATTGACAACCAATTAATATGTTACTTTCATTTTCTACTTTTTTTACCTGACATTTCATTGGTTATATACCTGAATATATATAAAGGAAGAGAAGAAAACACAGCCATTTTGACTACTACTTCTTGGTGTACATTTCAATAGTATTTTCACTAATTCCTTCAACTTCTTTCTAAAGGTAAGTTTTTATTTTTAAAACTGAAGTATATTGTGCACTATAAGTTAATATGGTAAACTTTTTCTGATAGTTATATACTATCCCTCTGTAGTAGTTATAGATTTAGATAGACTTCTCTGTTATAGTTATGGATGGAGTTAGGCTTCTCTTGTATAATTATGAATTTACTTACGTTAAATCACATACACTTTTTTATATTCCTACTTCCACTCTGATACTATACACTGCCCAAAGATAAATTCACTGATAAAAACTGCCTATCTAAAATTAATCCCAACAGTGCCCTATCTCTACTAATATATATTTGTTTAATCTAAATTTCAGGCAAAATGGAAGGCGAACAGAAAGTTGAATTTCAAATTGTCCTGCAAGAGAGCAGCCAAGAAATCATTGATGAAAATGATATTGAATTTTTCGATGAAACTTGGGACAAAGAACTACTGCAATGTGTACAAGCAGTAGATAACCTCCTTGAAAATGAGGACATTTTACACCCTCAGAGACTACAATGTATATTCAATGATAATTATGAAATTTCTGACAATGAAATGTTAGAAAGTTTAATAAATTATGAAACACAATCACAATAAAAAAAATGCTTAAAAAATAAAGAAAATAAAAAATAATCAACAAAACCAACAATCAATTAACATACAGCATTTAAAAAGTCTATCATTCATTTTTCATTGCAGTATGCTGCCCAGAACGCTTCCCGGTTCGCGGACCGGGCGCTACTCACGCAAAAAAAACAAAAAAAATTTATTTATTTTTTGCCCCGCGGGGCCCTTTTAAAGCCTCCACATTAAACCTAGGGGGTCAGGGAGGATCTACTATGCCCCCTTATGGTTATTTCCCCCTTTGTTTTGGCCTCCTCTTGTCTCTCAATCCTACCGAGAGACAAGATGGCGGCCGCTCCGGACTGTTTAGAATGTTGACAGACACCGGAGAACCAATCAGCTTCGCTACGCGAAGTTCCGGTACGCGCCCCGGTCCGCGAACCGGGGCGCTGCCCGGTCCGCTGTTACAGATATATATCTTTTTTTAAACGTTAATTTCTCAAAATCCACTGGAGCACATATATTGAGACCTACAAAAGGCACATCGGGCTACCAGTCCCTACAATTTTGCCAAGTTTCGTGCAAATCCATTCAGCCGTTCGGGCTAAAAGTGAGGCCAACCGCCCTATGGAAAACTCAATGTTAAAAACACGTTTTGGGACCCCCCTTTTTTCTCGGCCCCCCCTAGACGAACCCCCCCAAATCTTCAGGGGCTGCTCAGAAACAAAATGTTCCATTTTCCAGAAAATTTCAGCCAATTCCGTCCACAAACGCCAAAGTTATTAGACATAGAATTTTCAAAAATCCCATAGAGAAAAAATCCTAACTATATATACCTACTGGCGACCGCCAGTAGGTAATATATATATATATATATTACCTACTGGTGGTTGCCAGTAGGTAGTTATAGTTAGGACCTAGTTTCCATAGGAAATCCGCAACATTCTATTGGGAATAACTTTGGCGGCGGTTGATGAATCTTCGCAAATTTCTCTAAGAAGATGGCCCGCTCCACTCCGCTCCTTCCCTGAACGTTTTGGGGGGATTCGTCAAGTGGGGGCTGAGAAAAAAGGGGGTCCCAAAACGTGTTTTCCCCATAATATTTTCCATAGGACGATTAGACATGGCTACAGCCCGAACGGCTGAACGGAATTACAAGAAATTTGGCAAAATGGTGGAGTCTGATTCGCAGATCACACTTTTGCTGAAATGGTGTTAATCCTTCCAGTAGTTTCTGAGAAAATCAAAAGCAAAAAAATATATATCTATAAGCGCACACGGTGCGCGAATCGGGTGTGCGCGAGTGGAAATCTGATTTGCTGTTAGACGTCTGTCAACATTCTAATCGGTGGAAACCAGAAAGTGTTGGCCGCCATTTTGTTACTCCGAGGCAGAAGAGAGCCCATAACAAAAGTGGAGAACATGAAAAGGAGGCAGGATAGAGACTCCCTGACGCCCTAGTCCTTCTCAGGGGGTCCCTGAAGGACCCTGAAGGCCTAAAAGGTTTTAAAAATCGCGAGGTGCGCGCACGTTGCGCGCACGTCAGAAAAAAAAAACGACAAAAAATACAGTTAAATACCAAGTTTGAGTGTTTAGATGTTGGTTTCCTCTAAAAAGAGCCGTTGTGTTCATTGAGTGTTTTTTGTACCTACAAGTAAGTACCGATGCAGAGTCGTTTCGTTTCAAAATGCTTTATTCGGTTTGTACAAGTACAACCATATAGCAACATGCATAAATACAATTCACATTTATGTAGATTTAAAATAATGAAACAGTTTGAATTATATCAATGTCTATACACCAAGCCCATTTTTTCGTTATATTATTGTACAAAACATGTCTCATTTGAGTGCAAGAAAAGGCTATTCAATCACTGTAAACAATGTAGCAGCAACTATTATAATAAAGAAAAATGTGTGCAAAAATGCTAGTGTAAAGTGCAAAATACCAATCCTATCGTATACATATGGTACTTTCGGCAGGTGCAAATATGCAATATAAAGTGCATAACAAATAAATACATATGTAAAACAGTTTAACTCGGACGGTAAATTACACATAAAGTAGTGCACATTCATGTTATAAAAATCATGTTATAATTGATTTCCTTAGTGACATACATTTTAAAATGTAGGTGGCCACATAATAACACACGTCTGGAGAAGCTAGATTAAACATCAGTTCCATGGCGGCTCTTGTATTACACATATTATAGTTTAGAAACAATTGCCTCAGATAAAACTTTCTAAAACCAGTATAAAAATTGCAAAATAGTAAAAAGTGGCAAATACTCTGTTTGGATTTTCCATCACATGGACACGGACATGTCCCAGGTTTTTTTGCAAAGGGGAAAGCCACTAAGTGGTGAACTATTCCAAGCCTCAGACGCGCAAGGACAAATCGATGGGAATTAATACTAACAAATGTAAGATAAGAAGATAGACCTGTGCTAAGATTATATTCCATATATAAGTTAAACGTACTTTGCATTGCATACTTGTTCATTCTAGTCCCTTTTGCATGGTCCAGGTAAGTGGATTTAAGGTCACGCTTTGTTAAAGTTGACTCTGTTAGGGTGTCTTTAAAAATATCCTGACAAAAGAGGGTCTTGTACCAAAATTGTATATGTTTGAGCCAGGGGATATTGGAGTGGCGATCGAGTTTAATACAATCCACAATCACTTCCTGTGTGAACCTAGTTTCTTCCTTGGCCCATATAGACCGCCATAGGGACAAGGGACGCAATGCAATCAAATCTGTAACATAATTTAGGCCAAGCTCTCTGTGTGTAATCTCGCTAGAGGCCGCAGCAGGGAGGCATAATAATCGTTTTAAGTACTTGTTTTCCTCCCGCTGGATGGACAGTGCAATTTGGGGGTTATGACCCCATATCCCTGCTCCATACAGGGCAGAGGCCATACACCTTGAATTGTAGATGGAAATCATCTCGCGAATTCTGCGCCCCCCAAGTTTTGATGCAAATCTGAAAATGCAATTTACATTTCTGATCATTTTCAAGTCAACACACGATTGTTCATTGGCCCATCTCCCATCTCCTGAGAAGGTGATGCCTAAATAACAAAAATTCCGGACGGCCTCAAGTTTTTCCCCATCGAGAAAGAATGCCTTATTTATCCTCATTTTCTTTCCACAGGTCATAGTCATCGTCTTACCTTTGTTAATTTTAAGCTTTCTACCCTGTGTAAAAATATAAAACCTGTCAATTAACTTTTGCAGTCCTCTCGCGGTCCTGGAAATCAGGACCGCGTCGTCCGCATATAAAAGGACGGGTATTTGCTTTCCATTGATTATCGGTGCATCGGCATTAGATTCGCGTAAAAATTGATCAACATGATTAATAAAAAGGGAGAATAAAAGTGGGGCTAACACGCACCCTTGTCGGATTCCTCTTCCGATTTTAAAAAAGGGAGTACATTCGCCATCTGTACCGAATCTGACCTTACTTGAAAGACTACTATACATTCTGGCCAGAAGGTGAATGATTTTGACTGGTGCACCCATGGCAAGAAGTATTGGCCAGAGCAGCGCGTGTTCCACCAGATCAAATGCGGAACTTAAATCGGCGAAGCACATAAACAAATTCCCTTCCTTGGCTTTCGTGTACTTGCCGATAATAAGTTCCAGGTTCACGCACTGCTCCATAGTTCCTAGGCCCCTTCGAAACCCATACTGGACAGGTGAGAGGATATTATTGTCTTCTACCCAGGTTTCTAGTCTCACCAGGAGAACGCGACTCAAAATCTTTAGTGACGAGTCCAAGAGTGAAATTGGGCGATAATTTTGTGCTTCTGCCCTGGAACCCTTTTTAAATAGTGGCACTATGATTGATTGTCCCCATGAGGTCGGTAACTTATCTTCAATTGCAGCATTAAAATAACGGGTCAGAATGGGGGCCCATAGAGTGATCTCAAATTTATAAAAATCCACGGGAACCCCATCGGGCCCAGGGGCTTTTCCCCCCTTGCTGTTCTCAATTGCCTCAATCACCTCACTTAGTGTCACAGTAAACAATATTTTCTCCCATTTAAAATAGGTAGCAACATCAGTATTTATAGTTAACACATCAGGGTTAAAATCAGGAATAAAATCAGAGTTAAAAATCCCAGTAAAATGTGCTATCCAGGCCCGGCAACTGACGTGTGAAGTTAGTTCTGGAATGCTATCGTTCTTCAGAAACGGGCTGTTTACAGTCTCCCAAAAAAGTTTGTGATCTTTTGTGTCTGCAGCCAAGTCTAGTTTTGCCCATGCCTAATCCTGCAATTCCTTCTTCCTGATTAAACGTGTAGTTTTGTAGTTGAGCCGCTCTTCCCTGATTTTACTGGCATCTCTAGGTATAGCATCTAATGATGTTTTTAGCTTTTTTAGTGACTGGGCACAATGTTCATCAAACCACACAGCCTTAACCTTCCTTGGTTTCCGATTACTATGTATCAAGGATTTCTCAATCATTTTAGTAATGTTTAGAAAGTTGGATAACAAGGTTCGCGGGCATGTATTAGAAGACAGACAGTACTCAACCTCACTGCTACATTTTAAAATCACATTGGCTACAAAATGAGTTGGGTCAACTTTTATCCATTTCACCCTCATCCCGTTTGGTCTTTCAGCCGCGATATCATGAATTGGTTGACTATAAACATTCCTTTTGGCCCCCCCATCCCAATAGATCCACGGTTACGCTATTGTGATCACTTACTGATTGTTCGATTACCCACACATTGGAGTAGACTACGCAACAAGATATCATAATGTGATCAATAAATGATTGGCTGTTTCTTCCATGGAATGTTGGGCACATAACATTATTTTTATTCTTATTACATTCTAAGAGATCCAGGTCATATTTGGCTAATAAGTTATTTAATGCGCTGCCATAGTTATTATGTGGGAAATGGTTATATACACTAGTATCCCTTCCTGAGTACTCCTCCCTGTGGCCACAAGCCCCCTTCAGAGCATAATTGCATGTTTTGATATTAAAATCTCCTACCCATAGGATTGCGGCTGATTTAGGTGTTCTTGATAAAGTCACATCAATGGCCCGCTCTATGTCAGAAATAATCATTCCCCGTTTGGGCCCCACAATGTTATTGTAGAAATTTACTACTATTAAATCTCTGCATCTACTATGGGCCATGCGAAAAACAGAAGCATGCTCTTCAACTACTATATGATGGCTAACACTAAACTCCGTCAATGCGGTGGATACCAAGGTCACTAGTCCTCCCTTAGCTCTACCAGCCTGGGATGCCACCGCCTTCACACTAAAAGAAGTGTATCCTTCGACGTGTATTTCATCCATGTGCCAGGTTTCTTGCAGACAGATTATGTCGAAGCCCTGTTTAATAAAATCATCCCAGGTGGGGGTAGTTACCTTAGAAGCTATCCCTGCTATGTTCCAAGTAATAGCCCTTAGGTTCTCATCTAAAGTTACATGTGGTATGTCAGTGATAGTTGTAATTAAAGGTGTTAACGGGGTTTCCAATTGGTTATCACCAGTACATATAATTACATCTGTCATAGTTGAGTCATTTAAGTTTGCTAGGGCAGTATCCATCGACCCGGGGGCCTCAATATCGGGTGGCTTAGCAGCGTGAGTACCCCCGAGTCAATCATTCTCATCTAGGGAATTGAATATCTGGAACCTGTTAGCAGTTGGAACTGCATATTGGTCGTAAACGCCAATTCCTGGCCCAGATACGTTGGGGTTATTGAAATAATTGGGGTTTGGTGTTCTAATTAGATTTGGTATTTGTTGTGGTACATAGTGGGTGCCATAGTCAAAAGCAATCCTTGGGTGCTCAGCTAGTTGAACTGGTGCCTGCTGTACAGGCGGGTGAGACATTTGTATTGCTCTGGGATGTTTAAAGTTCTGCACAGGAATTTTAAATCCCACCTGGTTCCTATAAAAGTAGTCCAGGGGGAACAAGGTGGTATTATAATCATTATCTGATACAAGTAAGTACCGATGCAGAGTCTAAAGTTCAAGAGGAAGACTCTGTTTCCCTCATCTGTGAAATGTACACGGTCTCCTCTATAAATGCCTTGTATGTTGTAGCGCAAGTTGTTGTGGTATATAGAACCCATACTATAGTCTCTGAGGAAAGCAGAAACAGACTTATTCACATGTTTCCTTGCTTTCTCAATCTGTGGACAATATTGGTTGGACCAGTTCCATTTTTGCCTTTGGCATATATTAGAATATACAAGGGCAGTTTGTGGAAAAAGTGACATCAATTGCCCAAAGGTGTTCTTTAAAAGCATTTCCAAATCTACCCCAGTCAAAGTGCCTAAGTCATTGCAACCACAGTGCACAATTATGAGGTCAGGGTGTGGGAGATGCAAAAAGGATTTTACCAATGGCATCAATTGGTGAGATCTTAATCGTCTCTGGCCAATCCACATAATATCCACTTTTGCTAAATCAAGGTTGAGAAAGCATCTATTTGCTGCATACCTTTCACTCCAGAAAACATAGCTGTATCCTACAATCCACACTCTAAGCATCTTGAAGGGAGATCTGGTTATACTCAGATGGGCTCTGGAAATGAAATGGCAGTTTGAAAAGTAGTTGTTTAGAAAAAAATGTGGATGAGATTCAATGCACTTGAAAAAATGAAATGATTGGTGGTTTCTGAAAATTCGCATTGAAAACTAGGGTGCATGCTACTGTTTTTTTTTTCATTTCTATATTCTCAGTCCCACCTTGACCCCTTATACTGCCTGACCACCACTGTACTGTCCTAAACCTTGAAACACAATCCCTAGCTAAACCTGCTAAACTCTTTCAACACTACTGCACTGCTTTAAATCCAGAATCACCATCCTCAGCGAATGCCCCTATAATGTTGAAACACCACTGCACCGCCTTAAACCCTGAAACAGCACTCCCTGCATGATCTCCTACAGTGCCCGAACACTGCTGCTGTGCCTTAAAGTCTGCAAGATAACCTCCTGTTATACCCCCTACACTGGGTGAATACTAGTGTAGTTTTCTAAACCCTGAAACAGCACTCCCAGCAAGACCCTCTTTCACTGTAGTAATCATTTTACTGAATTGCAAGGGATACTGTCATCTGTCTAAGATCATAGGACTTTCTAACACATCAACTAAGCAAATTATTCTGCCACAATTTGTTTAAATGAATACTAACTCACAGTGTGATCTTAGACACGTGATAGTATTCCTTGCAATTCAGTAAAAGGATTACTACAGTGAAAGGGAGTCTTGCTGGGAGTGCTGTTTCAGGGTTTAGAGCAGTGCAGTAGTGTTGAAAGAGTTTAGCAGCTTTTGCTAGGGATGGTATTTCAGGGTTTAGGACAGTGCAGTGGTGTTCAGGCATTGTAGGGGGTCATGGTGAGATTGATATTTCTGAGTTTAGAGCAATACAGTTGTGTTTGGGCAGTGTATGCTATCATGCAAGGGCTAGGAGTATAAAGCACTGCATGTCCTAAAGCCTAACTCACTCCATGAGTACATGTATTCCCATGTCTGAAAACACATGCACCGAGCAAGTGATTCTGTCACAATATTCCCAAAAACACACTGACTCACATTGTGATTCTAGACAAATCAAAATATCCCTTGCAATTCACTGTAATGATAACGACGTGCTACTGAAAGATTTTCTATGGCATTTGTGCAGCACACCCAGGATCTCTATTATACAGCATAGAGAGTATTTGAGAATTAAGAGGCCTAACACACATGCTACATAGGACTTTCTACCACTACATGTCCTAAAGCCTGACTTATTTCATGAGTACATGTATTTCCATATTTATAAACACATCAACTAAGCAAAGTATTCTGCAACAATTTTCTGAAATGATACTAACTCACAGAGTGGTCTTACACAAATGACAGTATCCCTTGCAATTCAGTAAAATAAACTAAAGGAGTGCAAGAGGAGTGACAGGATGTTTGCTGGAGTGTTTAGATACTGACTGGAGAATTAAAACTATGAAACACAAGTGTGTAGGTGGTTAAAAGACTGCATGTGAATTGGAGAGGGGTTTGTAGCAGTCTATGTATTAAGGCCTGGATCACTGCATGAGTACTTGGGTACTAACTGACTGATTAGAGTACCTACTAAATTTTAAATAGCTTCATTTGTTACCACAGTGCATACAAGAGAGACATTCTCTTGAAAATCTCTGTACAATAGGACATCAACAATCACAGAGACTTTGCTAAAAGTCAAACAATATACACCTGGAAATAAAAACTCTGCTGTGAGACTCAGTTTATTCCACAATAACTTGGCTACTAGATCAAAAATTTACAATTGTACAAGAAAACTCTCTCAACTCATTTTTTATTTGTAATCATAAATTTATTCTTGTAACATTTCATATTGTAATAGAACATCTAGCATGATTTCATGAGAAATTTCATTGGCTTCTTCATCAACATCAGAACTTCTGACATTAAACTCAATATCTTCTAATGCTTCAATGCATTCATTGTCCAAACTTTCATCCAAAAAAACACAGGTTATATCTCCTGCACCAATAGGTTGTTCTTCATTGCTGCTGTCCACAAAAGGTACATTTAAGTCCTCTATCAGAGTGTTAGAAATTTCAAAAGTGACTTCAATGTAAGGGTGGGCGTAGTTCGCGAAGTAGCGCTACGCGAAGCTACGCGAAGTGCACTTCGCACTACCCGAACTTCACGTAGCACTACGCGAGCTGCGTAGTAGCATGTTCGCACTGTGCAAGATGCGTTTTCAATGATTGCACAGTGCGGACATGCATCCGGCACTGTGCAAGCATTGAAAACGGCATCTTGCACAGTGCGAGCTGTAGTTTTCTGCTGCTCGAGTAGATTATTACTCGAGCGGCAGCTTTCTCAACGCGAACAGGTAGTTTCTCATTGAGAGCGGTCGCGAGCATGCGCAACTACTCACAATGAGAAACCTGACCTCCTCGCGTTGAGAATCTCGCCGGGATGTCATTTTGCTTGCTCGCGGTCGCGAACATGACGTTCAGGACCGCGAACAAGCAAAAAATGACCACTGCACTATGCTACGCTGCACTATGCATGTTCGCACTGTGCTACGTGCAGCTCGCGTAGTGCGAAGTTGCGAAAACTTCGCAAACTCCGCGAGCGTAACGTAGTGCTTTTGTTCTGATTGAAAAGTGACTTCAATGTTGTTCTGATTTTGATCCATAATAAATTGTATTATGTTGCTGTACCTTGCAGAAAAATATAAACACTTTATTTTATTATTTATACTAATAGATAATACAAAACGAGCTTTATCAATTTCATGAGTACATGTATTCCCATATTTTTAAACACATCAACTAAGCAAATTATTCTGCCACATTTTTCTGATACGAATACTGACTCACACTATGATCTTAGACACATGGCAGTACCCCTTGCAATTCAGTATAATAATTACTCCAATGAAAGGGGGTCTTGCTGGGAGTGCTGTTTCAGGATTTAGAGCAGTGAAGTAGTGTTGAAAGAGTATAGCAGGTTTTGCTAGGGATGGTATTTCAGGGTTTAGGACAGTGCAGTAGTTTCAAGCAGTGTATGGGGTCATGGTGAGATTGATATTTCTGACTTTAGAGCAAAACAGTTATGTTTAATGTATAGTATCATGCAAGGACTAGGAGTATAAAGCACTGCATGTCCTAAAGCCTAACTCACTTCATGAGTACATGTATTTCCATATTTTTAAACACATCAACTAAGCAAATTATTCTGTCACATTTTACAGAAATAAATACTGACTCACACCGTGATCTTAGACACATGACAGTATCCCTTGCAATTCAGTAAAATGATTACTACAGTGGAAGGGGGTCTTGCTTGGAGTGCTGTTTCAGGGTTTAGAACAGTGCAGTAGTGTTGAAAGAATTTAGCAGGTTTTGCTAGGGATGGTGTATCAGTGTTTCGGACAGTGCAGTGGTGTTCAGGCAGTATAAGGGGTCAAGGTAGGACTGAGAATGTAGAAATGAAAATTCACTGAAATAATTATTACATGCTAAAGAGAGAGTTGCTATGGCATTTCTACAGCACACCTAGGATGTCTATTACAAAGCATGGAGACTATTTGGGAATTGAGAGGCCTGACACACATGCTGCATAGGACTTTCTACCAATGCATGTTCTAAAGCCCGACTCACTTCATGAGTACATGTATACCCATATTTTTAAACACATCAACTAAGCAAATTATTCTGCCACATTTTTCTGAAGTGAATTCTGACACAC
Source organism: Lissotriton helveticus (assembly GCF_964261635.1). Taxonomy (NCBI): domain Eukaryota; kingdom Metazoa; phylum Chordata; class Amphibia; order Caudata; family Salamandridae; genus Lissotriton; species Lissotriton helveticus. Next base: position 1,179,687,127 of record NC_136063.1, on the reverse strand, counting down.
TGTGATCTTAGACGCATGACAGTATCCCTTCCAATTCAGTAAAATGATTACTACAGTGGAAGGGGGTCTTGCTGGGAATCCTGTTTCAGGGTTTAGAGCAGTGCAGTAGTGTTGCAAGAGTTTAGCAGATTTTGGTACAGATGGTGTTTCAGGGTTTAGGACAGTGCAGTGGTGATCAGGCATGTAGAGGGTGAAGGAGAGACTGGGAATGTAGAAATGAGAATTCACTGAAATGATTACTACATGCTACAGAGACAGTTGCTATGCAATTTCTACAGCACACCCAGGATCTTTATTACACAGCATGGAGACTATTTGGGCATTCAGAGGCCTGGCACACATGCTGCATAGCACTTTGTAGCACTGAATGTCCTAAGGCCTGACGCACTCCATGAGTACATGTATTCCCATATTTTTAAACACATCAACTAAGAAAATTATTCTGCCACAATTTTGTGAAATGAATACTAACTCACACTGTGATCTTAGACACATGACAGTATGCCTTGCAATTCAGTAAAATGATTACTACAGTGAAAGAGGATCTTGCTGGGAGTGCTGTTTCAGAGTTTATAGCAGTGCAGTAGTGTTGAAAGAGTTTAGCAGGTTTTGCTAGGGATGGTGAATCAGGGTTTAGGACAGTGCAGTGCTGTTCAGGCAGTAAAAAGGGTCAAGGTGGGGCTGAGAATATAGAAATGAAAATTCACTGAAATGATTACTACATGCTACAGAGAGAGCTGCTATGGCATTTCTACAGCACACCAAGGATCTCTATTACACAGCAAGGAGACTATTTGGGAATTAAGAAGCCTGACACACATGCTGCACATAACTTTCTAGCACTACATGTCCTAAAGCCTGACTCACTCCATGAGTACATGTATTTCCATATTTTTAAACACTTCAACTAAGAAAATTATTCTGCCACAATTTTATGAAAAGAATACTAACTCACAGTGTGATCTTAGACACATGACAGTATCCCTTAAAATTCAGTAAAATGATTACTACAGTGAAAGGGGGTCTTGCTGGGAGGGCTGTTTCGGGGTTTAGAAAACTACACTAGTATTCACCCAGTGTAGGTGGTATAGCAAGAGGTGTTCTTTCTGACTTTAAGACACAGCAGCAGTGTTCGGGCACTGTAGGAGATCATGCAGGTAGTGCTGTTTCAGGGTTTAGGGCAGTGCAGTGGTGTTTAAACATTATAGGGGCATTCGCTGAGGATGGTGATTCAGGATTTAAAGCAGTGTAGTAGTGTTGAAAGAGTTTAGCAGGTTTTGCTAGGGATGGTGTATCAGGGTTTAAGACAGTGCAGTGCTGTTCAGGCAGTGTAGGGTATCAAGGTGGGACTGAGAATGTAGAAATGAAAATTCACTGAAAGGATTACTACATGCTACAGCGAGAGTTGCTATGGCATTTTTACAAAAGACCCAGGATCTTTATTACACAGCATGGAGGCTATTTGGGAATTAAGAGGCCTGACACACATGCTACATAGGAATTTCTAGCACTACATATCCCAAAGCCTGACTCACTCCATGAGTACATGCATTCCCATATTTTAAACACATCAACTAATCAAATTATTCTGCCACAATTTTTTTTAATGAATACTAAGTCACAGTCTGATCTTAGACACATGACAATATCCCTTGCAATTCAGTAAAATGATTACTACATGCTACAGAGAGAGTTGCTATGGCATTTCTACAGCACACCCAGGATCTCTATTACACAGCATGGAGACTATTTGAGAATAAAGAGGCCTGACACACATGCTGCATAGAACTTTCTAGCACTACATATCCTAAAGCCTGACTCACTCTGTGAGTACATGTTTTCCCATATTTTTTAAACACATCAACTAAGAAAATTATTCTGGCCCTTTTTTTATATGAATACTAACTCACACTATGATCTTAGACACATGACAGTATCCCTTGCAATTCAGTAAAATTATTACTACAGTGAAAGAGGGTCTTGCTGGGAGTGCTCTTTCAGGGTTTAGAAAACTACACTAGTATTCACTCAGTTTAGGGGGTATTGCAGGAGGTGTTCTTTCAAACTTTAAGGCACAGCAGCAGTGTTCAGGCAGTGTAGGAGATCATGCAGGGAGTGCTGTTTCAGGGTTTAGGGCAGTGCAGTGGTGTTTAAACATTATAGAGGCATTCGGTGAGGATGGTGATTCTAGATTTAAAGCAGTGCAGTAGTGTTGAAAGAGTTTAGCAGTTTTTGCTAGGGATGGTGTTTCAGGGTTTAGGACAGTGCAGTGCTGTTCAGGCAGTGTAGGGGGTCAAGGTGGGGACTGTGAATGTAGAAATGAAAATTCACTGAAATGATTAGTACATGCTACAGAGAGAGTTGCTATGGCATTTCTACAGTACACCAAGGATTTTTATTACATGTAGTGCTACAAAGTCCTATGCAGCATGTGTGTCAGGTCTCTTAATTCCCAAATAGTCTCCATGCTGTGTAATAAAGATCCTGGATGTGCTGTAGAAATGCCATTGCAACTCTCTCTGTAGCATGCAGTAATCATTTCAGTGAATTGCAATGGATATTTTGATTTGTCTAGAATCAGAATGTGAGTCAGTGTGTTTTGGGGAATATTGTGACAGAATCACTTGCTCAAAGCATGTGTTTGCAGATATACTGTTTTTTTTTTGAGCGCACAGATGCCCCAGCAAAGGGGCGTCCCGGCGCTATAACTGAAAAGGCAACATAACTCACAGATTGAAAAGGTCAGGAAATATTAATAAGATAAGGGAAAGAGATACGTTTTAACTGCCTTCCTGAAAGCTAGGAGATCTTCTAAGCCTCGGATGTGCGCAGGAAGCGCATTCCACAGCCTAGCGGCCAACACAGTAAAAGAGCGACCACCCAGTCTACTTTTTTTAAAACGCGGCACAAGTGCTAAATTTTGACCCGCAGAGCGCAGGCTACGAGATGGCGTGTACAGGGTCAAAAGATGCTGGAGAATGGTAGGAGTGTCAGTTTTAAGGATTTTGAACGTAAAACACAGAGTCTTAAACTCTATGCGCCTGATTATTGGCAGCCAATGTAGTTTACAAATTGTGCTGCGGGCTGAGCAAAACCATGGCAGGCCTACCAGAGCCCTGGCAGCCGCGTTCTGCACCCGTTGGAGACGCAGGACCTAAGCCTGATTGGCACCCAAAAACAGTGAACTTGCGTAGTCGAACCTTGATGCAATGCTGGCTTGAATCACCAACTGGCGGGTGGAGGCATCAAAAAATTTAAGGATAGGCCTCAGACCACGCAAGATTCCAAAGCATGTGGACGCCACCTTCTTGGTGTGACACGAGAAGGTGAGTTTGGAATCCAGCCACACGCCAAGATTTTTAAATTCGGCGACCGGTTTAGGGGGGGTCCCAACTCATTGGGCCACCAGCTCGCACCCCACAGATCTGGATGTTTCCCTAACACCATCACCTCGGTTTTGAGGGCGTTAAGCTGTAGGCAGTTGGTGGTGAGCCAGCCAGCAACAGCCCTCAGGCCATCCGCAAAGTATGATGCTGCTTGGTCAGAGTCCCCATTGAGAACCACTGCCAATTGAGTATCATCGGCGTAGGATACCATTGTGAGACCCCAACTCTTCGCAACCGCCGCCAGAGGTTGGACATATAAGTTGAAAAGAGTGGGGCTCAACGCCGAACCTTGCGGAACTCCTTGAGTAATGGCGTGAGGTTTTGATCTGAACGGTGGCACTACTACCTGAAATGATCGTTCCGAAAGAAACGATTGGAACCAATCAAGCGCCTGGCCTGATATGCCAGCCTCAGCAAGCCTACGGACAAGAATGGTGTGGGATACAGTGTCAAAGGCGGCACTAAGGTCTAATAAGACCAGTGCGGCCGTTTGACCTGCATCTAGTACAGAGCGGAGATGTTCCACCATATATAGGAGTGCCGTCTCTGTACTATGGCCGGGTCTAAAACCATTCTGTGTGGGATCCATTAGGTGTGCAGAGGTCAGATGTTTTGTTAGGATGTTATTCACGTGGGCCTCTGTGATCTTTGTCACCCATGGAAGGAGGGAGATAGGTCGATAACTCTCCGGCTTCACTGGATCCAGTCCCGGCTTCTTAATGATGGGCATGACACAGGCCGCCTTCCAGCTAGGTGGCACTGATCCGGTGGTAAGGGATTGATCCACCAGTTGTCGAATCGGTGGGAGGCAGATAGACGCCGAGTCCAGAAACTGCGCCGGTCTCAAAGGGTCATCCGGCGAACCAGACTTAATCTTGGCCGCTAGGAGATTAAACTCCAGTTCCGACGGTATGGGAAGCGTGGCCAAGCACTGTGATGTACGCAATGTGAGGATTGTACTGTCAGAAACATCCTTGGGAAAAGAACGGTAGATGGTATTTACCTTCTCCACAAAGAAGCTAGCTAACAACTCACAGTGAGCAAGGGAGCAAATCTCCGTAGTGGGAAGTCTGTTCGCTGTGAGCTCCTTCAAGACCTTGAAGATCAGTTTGGACGGATTGGAGCTGGCTTGGAACTCTCCAGCATAGTAGTCAGCCCGGGCCCGGCAAACAGCTCTATGATACGCCTTAACCCTAGCCAGGTAGTGTACCTTTAAGTCTCTGTCATAATTTTTCTTCCACGCTCTTTCGGCTTGACGGCAGGTGGCTTTAATCCGTCTGAGTGCCTCCGAGTACCAGGGGTTAGGTTGAGAAGAGCGATTTTTACTCCATTTAGCTGGAATGAGTGCATCAAGCGCTTGGACAACCCAGGCGCAAAAGGTGTTGTAACCGGTTGCAACGTCATCTCGAAGAACCAAAGGAGTGGTGGCCAAAAGACGATGGAAGTCCTCTAGTTTGAGCTTTTTCCAGGGACGCCTGAAAGATGTTTTATCAGGCTTCCCGGTGAAGCGTGTTACCATAGTCACACAAAGCTCAATAAGATGGTGATCACTCCATCCCATGGGTCTAGGAGGAGAGATCTCGACCAATTGGAGGTCAGTGAACACCGGGTCAAGAATGTGACCACCCTCATGGGTCGGGAGACGGACCAGTTGAAATAACTGCACAGCTTCGAGATCATCCAGCAAACTGCTAACCGCTGGCAAGTCCGTGGCATCGAAATGTATATTAAGGTCGCCAATGATGGTTATATTGGAGGAAGACAGAGACAAAGAGCTGGCCAGCTCCGGAAGAGCTTTCCTAAAGGCACAATCACTTCCTGGGGGGCGGTAAATCAAAAGGCCTGATAGTGTTTGTGTTTGCCCGACGCTGATGGAAAAATGGGCGCATTCTGCCCCAATCAGGTTCATGGGCTTCCAGGCACAGGTATGGCAGTTTTTAAAAGCCACAGCTATACCACCTCCTCTTCCCTTGCGATTTAAGGTGTGAATTGCATAGCCCGGAGGAAGGGCCAAGTTGATGATAGCCACATCCTCATCATCTAGCCAGGTCTCTGTCATAAAGAAGGCATCAGGGCTTTCTAACGAGATCAGCTCATATATGTCTCGATGGTGTTTCGAGAGAGACCTGACATTGTGGTACAAGATTTTGAAGGTACTAAGAGGAGAAGGTACCTTCTTCCGATGTAATAGTACCTGGCTGGGGGCCAGCAGCGGCGCTGGTAATTCCCACTGACCACACGGACAAGTGTGAGGACCACACAAGGGGTGCTGAGCTGATTGTGGGCAGGGGGGCAGACACTGTCTGATCCGGAAGAGGGCCTGGCTAGAGTATTGAATGCTCATGATTGCAAGACACAGGGTCCTGCCGCAGTCCGCTCGTCCTTAGCGCGGACGGGCACAGACGGGCAGGACTCTGGCTTGACTCCGGCGCGAGTCCGGCGCTACCGCTGCGCGTCACCGCTGCGCGAGTAGAGCGAACATTAAATAGTGTCTGACCTGTGCTCCTATGAAGCGCTAGAGCGCTCAAATACACTCCACACTCGCCACCCCCAAGATGGCGACCAGGCGCCAAACACCAAGGTAAGAGAGTGACAAATCCGCTCAAAACGCGGTGGGGGGCCCAATTATAGTGCAAGTGTGGGGGCACACCAAGAACACTGTAGAACAGGGGAAAATACAATTTAGGCAGACAGAAATGCAAAAATGATAATTTTTAAAATAAGCAGCGCTGTGCAATAAAATTACAGCAGCAAAGCGCGCGAGCGTGCTGTTACCTTTCCAAGGGTCGAGCAAATGAAATGCTCGCCCTAAATGAGAATACATGTACTCATGGAGTGAGTCAGGCTTTAGGACATGTAGTGCTTTATACTCCTAGCCCTTACATGATACCCTACACTGCCCAAGCACAACTGCATTGCTCTAAACTCAGAACTATCAGTCCCACCTTGAACCCCTACAGTGCCTGAACACCACTGCACTGTCTGAAACCCTGAAATACCATCCCTAGCAAAACCTGCTAAACTCTTTCAACACTACTGCACTGCTGTAAACCCTGAAATATCATTTTAAGCAAATGCCCCTATAATGTTCAAACACCACTGCACTGTCTTAAACCCTGAAACTGCACTCCCTACATGATCTCCTACATTGCCCGAACACTGCTGCTGTACCTTAAAATTACTTATGTGGTGAACCAGACTTTACAACATATAGTGCTTCTAATTGCTATGTAGTATGCTAGTAGTGGTGTACAATTCTTTTTTTTAAACATTAACATGTTTTTTTTCTTCAAAACAGATTTTAATTATCTACAGAAAGAAAAAGCAATATGCCGTCAAAGAGTGAGAAAATAAAAAGATATGAACAGGCTTACTTTTACAAGAAAAAAGAAGCACACAATTTATCTAAACAGCAATGTGTGGAAAAAACAAAGAAAGCTCCTGGTAAGTCAACAAAGGATTTTATAAGGAAAATAACACGAAGTAAAAAAAAGTGTGGAGAATCAGGAAAAAAAAATCTGTAACTACAAAGAAAAACCAGATAAAAAAGAAAAATGATGGAAAAATATGTGGTAAAGATAGTGTGTATAGTAATAGACGAACAAATCAGTTTGTTGAGATTCGGAAGCGAATGTTTTATAACAGAGTTGTTTTAAATTTATTAAAAAATATAAAGAATTGTAAAAGAAAAACAGCTTTTTATAAGAAAAAAAATTGAAAGTATTGTTGAGAAGGCTTGAATTAAAAAAAAAATGTTTTTGTAATCAATAGAATTCGAACACTAGAAAAGCCAATCAATGTTATGAAGGCCAAAAGTAAGTGGAAAAGACTAATTCATAGAACTAATATTTGTAATGTTTTTTCTGGAGAATGGAAACATAGTTCAAGTTGTGAGCCGTTTTTTAATGAAGAGAATTATTTTCAGAGTAATGATTTGTTGCATGCAGTTGACACCAGTGGTCAAGCTTATGAGGTTAGGAATGGATGTCCAATTGAAAAAGAGAAAATTGTTCCTAGAAATGCAGAAGAGGTGTTAGCTGATGACATTTTAGGGAGATGTCCTAAGGGTCCAGTGTACACTTGGAATTGTAGTAGTATTTGTAGTGTACGACAGGTTTGTTTTTTTCCACAATTTCTTATGTAAGTATATTAAGAAAAGTGTTAAACAAAAGATTAAGATGTTGCAAGAATTAGACTCTTGCAGAGTCAGAGAACAAACGGGATTACAAGGTCATTCTCTGGCTTGTCTTTCTAAAAAAATATGTTAAAGTGTTTTTCACCATTTCAGGATGTTAGCAGTGCATCATACTCAAGTGAGGAAATTAGTGAGAAGGTTGTATTATGCAAAAAGTCCAGCACTTAAGCTAAAACAGTTAAACAGTGCTCTTTTGCATGGATCTGTGTTAGTTGTAATCAACATTTGTGAAGAAATTGAGGTTAGTTACTTTGGTCCTGAAGAAGACAGTACAGAAACAGATACATTAATAGAAGGACACGTGGAAGAAAATGTACAGGATTTTAGTACAGAAAATTTTGAGCAAGAAGTTAATTGGTTTAAGGTCATTTCAGGTGAAAAGCCAAACTTTTCTTGTAGACAAATTCATTATAAAAATCAGACCAGGTTAGTTGATCTATATTTAAAAAGTGAAAGGGAGAATAATAATGAGTGGAAGGAATGTGCAACTTATTTGTTGGTAGAGAATTGTTTTGATTTGGGTTCTGATCAACGTATTTGTAAATATTGTTATAATAAATTAGATGAGAATAAGATGCCTGCTAGAGCTGTACATAATAATCTTGAGTTGGTAAATATTCTTTCTGTACTGATGGATTTAAATACTTAGGAGTCTATTCTTATTCAATGTGTGCATCCATTTCAGGCTATTGTTCGCATGGAGCATAAAACAAGGAAATTGCCTCCTTCAGATTTAACGAGAGGATTAAAGGGAAGAGTTGTATATTTGCCTCTAAATTTAAAGAAAAATATTGAAAGAATTGGTGTAGAAAATGTGGAAGAGGAACCTCTAGTTATTCTAGTTAATGGCGTTCCTACGAAGAGTAAGAAAATCTGGCAAGAATTAGTGGATGTTAGGAAAGTAAAAAAGGCAACGTTGCATTTGGTAAAAAATAATCAATACTATAAAAATGTGTATGTAGGAGAAGAGGAAACAACTGTAGAAGAGTAGAGTGATTTGCCAACTGGACAAATCGAAAAAGTGGATGTGTCCAGAACTGAAGAAATTTATGAACATTTTAGTGTGCATCCACTTCACTCTAAAGAAGTGATGGGAAATACTATTGCGTTATTTCAAATGAAAGAAGCAAAAGGAAGTCCCATTAGTGTATGGGAAGAAAGCTTGGAAGCTCGTTGCTTCCCTCAGTTATTTCCAACAGGCAGAGGTGGACGATATGATGAACGACCTGTGCAGATTCCTGCATCTGAATACCGGACTTCAAGATTATATGCAGAAGATCCAAGGTTTCGCCAATGTATTCCATATTTGTTTCATCTTCTGTTTGAGAGTGACTTGTCTGGACTTTCTTATGCAGTGAACCATATACTAAAAAGTGGAGTACATTTGCAAAATGTTTCGGCAAAGGACTTTATGGATAAAGTCCAAAAGAAAGATACTGTTTTGGAATCTCAGCTAATTAATCTCATGGCATGTCAACGGGGTACTAATGAGTATTGGTACCGTCGTCATGGGGAATTGAAATGTATGCTAAGAAACTTAGGAACGCCTACATGGTTCCTTACTCTAAGCTGTGCAGAGTATGCTTGGGAAGATTTACTTCAATTTCTTCGAGAGGCAAATGCTAACATAGAAAATATAGAATACAAGACACCTGGAGAACTGTGCTCTTTGGATCCAGTTAATGTATGCAGGTATTTCATTCATAGATTTGAAGCTATGATGTCTTTTATCACAAACAAAAAAAATCCTCCTCTTGGAGAGGTTCTGGATTTCTTTTGGAGAAAGGAGTATCAAGCAAGAGGTGCTCTTCACATACAGATGCTGCTATGGATCAAAGATGCCCCCAAATTTGGAACAGGATCAAATGACACAGGGATGAGTTTTATTGAACAATATTCTACATGTGCTGTACCCAAAAGTAAAGTAGAAAAGAATTTAAGACATCAAGTCTTACGGTTTCAAACCCATCGTTGTGGAAAATGCTGCAGTCGAAAGTACAAATCTAAGGATACGTTCTACACAAAATGTCGATTTGCATTTCCACGTCCAGTATTATCAAAAGGAAGAGTGAACAATTTTATGTCATCTTTGCGACATACTGTCACAAGAAAATCACTGAAAAATACCTACAACTTAAGAAGAAATGAAGAGCCAAAATACATAAATGACTATAACCCAGTCATTTTGTGCATGTGGAATGCTAACATGGATATTCAATATGTTGCAGACAACTCCATTGCTGTAGCTCGATATGTAACGTCTTACATTACTAAATCTGAAAAGATGGAACTAAAGGAAATGTGGGAAGAAATTTCTCATGAAAAGAGCCTAAGAAAGAAATTGTACAGCGACAGTTTGAAGATGTTGTCTCATCGAGAAATCGGAGCATATGAATGTTCAGATCGCTTATCATCTGCAAGTCTATACTCCAAATCTAGAACAATCATTTGGGTGAGTTCAGGTCTTGCAAGAACACGAAACCGAGTTTTGAAATCTGTACAAGAAATTGAGTATTTAGCAGAGAGAGAACCACACAGTACAGATATTTTGAAGACTAATATGTTGGATACATACTATCCAAATAGAAGTAATTATCTTGAACGTTTGTCTCTATGAAGTACTGCAAAGCTATACTTTTAAGAGGAATATTACAGAAGATATCAATAAAGGAGTATATGCTGTGATTGGATCTGAAGGATGTTTAGTGAAACAAAGAAAAGGACTTTTGATTAATCACCGAAAACTGAGTTGCGAAACTGCTGACAAAAGGGAATTTTACTATTTAGCTCTTTTGCAACTCTTTAAGCCCTGGCGAACAGAACTGGAACTACTTGGAGATTTTGACAGTTATGAAGATTCATTCAACGCAACTAAAAATACTATAGAATGTCCCGCTTTTACTAATTATCTGAAAATGTTGAACGACGAAATACAGCAAGAAGCTACAATTGCAGCAGAGATTGCTAGAGACAGTTCTCAAGACAGTCAAAGTTCTCCTTCGTTGAGTCAGGATCCACTAGGAGAACCAATTATTCAAAATGAAGCAGCAACTGCCATGGATGAGGTGGAAACAGCAATGCATCACGCTCAAGAGGATGTATTAAACTCAGAAGAATTGGAAAAACAACTAAATGTTGAGCAAAAACAAATATATGATCAAGTGACAGAACAGATTGAGCATGCTTTTTATCATGAGAAAAAAGAGTGCTCATGTACGTCATTTAAACCTGTCCAACTGTACGTGAGTGGAGAAGCAGGAACTGGAAAAAGTTTTCTAATTAAAGGAATTGCAACTTATCTACAGAAAAGAACTGAGTCGTCACTCTCTTGTGTTGTTACTGCTCCAACTGGGTTGGCAGCACATAACATTAAAGGGATAACTTTTCATCGTTTATTGATGCTGCCAGTAGAGCATGAAAATAAATTAGAATACCACAAGCTATCTGGAGAAGCTTGTTGTGATGTTTCTAGAGTCTTGAAAAAAATGAAACTTCTCATTATTGATGAGGTAAGCATGGTATCACATTTAATGCTTGCCTTTGTGCATTTAAGAATGCAACAAATCCTTAAAACAGAGTATGATGTGTTATTTGGAGGCAAACACGTCATAGTTTCTGGAGATCTACTACAACTAACTCCTGTGAAAGGATAACCAGTATTTAAAACAGTTACACATGAAGACACCAGAAAGTGCCTGGGAAGCATTGGAAATGTTAATATTTGGTCATATTTTGAATATTCAGAACTCATTACAAATGTGCGTCAGGCAAAGGACGCTGATTATAAAAGTATTCTTGAAGATATAAGAATTGGAAAAGTGAGTGAACACGGCAAAGAAGCTTTATAGGCACGATTACTTACAAATTTGTTTCCAAACGAAAATATTCTCCCAGAGAATATATATAAAAAAATTGCAGAAAAGAAATCAGTGATATGCTTGATGCCAACTCTGCAAGAATGTTCAATATTCAATGAAAACATGCTAAACTTAGAAAATCAAGAAATTATAAAACTGGACGCTATTGATAGAATAGACCATGAATGATCTACTATTATTTTGTCAGAAAAGTTGAAGTCAAAAATGGATTCTATAGAGAAATCAATATCTAAAACTGCTGGTTTAGAAAAGAATCTATATGCATGTATAAATCGTCGGATAATTTTACGACGTAATTTACATGTGGAAAGAGGTTTAGTAAATGGAGCAATTAGTAATGTTGTTGATTTTGTGAATTACCCAATTAGAGATGACATTGAATTTTTGAAAATCAAATTTGATAAAAATTGAAGAAGTACAACAATTGAGTCGTTGTTCAGCTCGATTTTTGCTTCGAAAAGATTTATATGTCCGCGGAAAACAGTTTCCTGTTTGTTTGGCATATGCGGTGACTATTCATAAATCTCAAGGTTTAAGTGTAGATTGTGCTTTGGTGAATATTGGAAGTACTGTGTTTAAAGAGGGTATGGCATATGTTGCTTTATCTCGATCAGAACTTTATCTGGATTATACCTGATTGATTTTGATGACACAAAGATTACTGCTGATGTAAATTGTGTAAAAGTGTATAATAGGTTAAGAAGAGAACATGCTCCCAATTTACCTCAATATCCAGTATTTGAAAAGCGTGTGGCAAGTCGAAAAAGAAGATATGAGAAAAATTGTAGCGAGGTTGCAGAGAAAAGAAAAAAACTAGATGAATCAGTGATAGTAAGCAAAAAGAAAAAGGATTCTATTGAAGAGGTTGTTGGTTTTCAGTTTGAAAACAGTTCTGGTGTCAACTGCTATGCTAATGTAGTGGTTAATGTTGTTTTTTTTCTTGAAACTTTACAACAACAAATTGTTGAAAATCGGGATAAAAGATTTTGTTGTTTGTTGAATTCTGTGTTTGAGAAATGTAGTAGTGATAAAACTAAATTAGAAAGTGTTTCTGATATTCGAAATGTTTTAGACCTATGTTCTGGTTTACATTTTCACAGAATATTCAGCAAGATTGTCAGGAATTTCTAATGTATGTGCTTGTTGTATTGCAAGATGAAGGTATAGATATTGAAAATCTTTTTGGCCTTTCTTATCAATGGCAACATGACTGTGACAATTGTTTGTTTTTAAATGGTACTAAAATAGACACCGAAAGATTTATATATTTGAGTTTACCAGACTGCAAATCAGTGTCTTTTAATAATCTAGTTAGAGAAGCAAATCAAAACATGGTCTGTACCCAATGTAACTCACAAATGTTATCTACATTATTTATACAAAGATATGGACAGTATGTAATTTTAATGCTGCAACAATGTAGACCTCATGGAAGAAAACTGACAACTTTAATAAAAAATGTTGTGGCTTCTCAACTATCAATATCAGGAAAAACTTTTGTAACTGTAGCAATTATTTTCCATGATGGTCCTTCTACAACATCAGGACATTACACAGCTTATTTAAAATGTACAAAAGGCTGGACTCATTGTAATGATACTCAATTGATTTTTAAACAACATTTGCCTTATGACTTACCAAATTCTTACCTAGTGTTTTTACAACCAAAATTTTAGGGAAAATAATTGGCCTGGGAAAATTACTGCTGTTAAGAAAGGGAAGTCTGGTGTTGAAAAGTACTTTGTGAATGAGGGTGATCAGGTTCAAAAAATTCTTGTAGTTAACGTAGAGGTAGTGTAAGTGTATCAGATAGTGGGTGATGTGGCTTTCACAGGAGATGTTGATCATCAGTGAGGCAGAGGTGTTTTAGATTTGTTGTAGTTGTTGGAGAAGTTGGTTACATTTTTTATTCCCTTGTTGAGGTTTCTTTTAATGGTATACAGCTCTTTGGTAAGATAAAGGATGAGCAGAGTGTCATCGGCATAGCAGATGATGTTGAGATTCTGATAGCATGCTAGTTGTTTAAGGTTCTATGTACATGATAAATAGCATTGGGTGGAAGTATAACCATTATTAGATGGTACAAAAGATGTTGGTGCTTTTGATTCAGAATGTTGGGAAACGGACGCTTAAGAATACTATTAAGTATCTTCCAAACTAAGGATTTCACTCATACTATTTGGCCATGAGGAATGGTATTTGAAACAAAAAATGACTATTTCAGGTAAATGTTGTTAGCATATGTTTGTATATAAGTTTATTTAGAGTGTATAAAAAAGAAGAATTAATAATGTTTTGTTACTTTGTGATTGTTGGAGATATCACATATTTAGGTAAGAAATTGCTGTTCGAAAAAAACATTTAAGATATGTTTTTTCTAATTTTTACATTAATAATGAAAATGTTGAATGGGTTTTTAAAGACAATCTTATTGATTGTCTTGTTTTTTGCCCGCTGTTATATGATGAGTACTATTGAACTCACTGTTTTCAGTGAAATTCAATATATTCTGAGAACAGCAAAATAAAATAGATAACATATTGTACAAATTATTTTGTATTGTGAAATATATATGATAACTCAATTTTTTCTTCTCTTCCACAGATATTATATTTATATAAAATATATTATTAACTTTTCATTACTTAAAATGTGAGTATGACAAACAAAAAATATTTTCTCATCACTCTCTTACTTCTCCTTCCCTTTTTCACTTTCTTCACTCTGTCTCTTATTCCACTTCCTTTGCTCATCTTACTCTCCATCCCTCACTCTCTTTACTCCCCTTAATTCACCTTTAGACTCCTTCTCTCACCATCAGTACCCTTCCCTCACCCTCACTTACTTTCTCCTGCCCCCTCTTTCTTCTCTGTGACCCTCACTTCTCTTTTCTTTCTTCCTCCATCACTACCCTTCTTTTGCTCTATCCCTCACTCTTTTCTCTCTCTCCCTCACTCTCTTTCCTTCACACCAACCCTCACTCACTTTCAGTCACTCCCCTTCTCCTTTTCCCTCACTTCCTTTTGCTCACTCCCCTTCCTTTATTCCCTCCCTCACTCCCCTTTCCTCCATCCGTCTCTAAATCTCTTCCTCTGTCTCAGTCACTATAACTGCCTCACTCCCTCACAGTCTCTCCCTCTCTTTCTCTCTCTCACTGTCTCCCTCATTCTCCACCAATGTTCCTTTTCTTTATTCTCTCTTTCCATAAATTCTTCTCTCTCACTCACTACTTTTTCATCTATCTTAATATGCTTCTTTTTCCCTCACTATTATTATCATTATTATTATTATTATTATTATTACTTACATTATTATCTCTCTCTCCCTCACCCTTCCTGTCTTTCTCTTTCTGTTTCCTTCCCTCCTACTTTGTCCCTCAGTCCCCTTTCCTCTCTCTTAATCTTCTTCCTTCTCTCTCATTCCCCTATCGTCACCCTCATACCCCTTCTCTCACTGTGACTGCCTTTCACTCAACCTCAGTACTTTTCCCTCACTCACCTTCCCTCACTCCCCTTCCTTCACTCCTCTTTCCTCACTCCCTCACTCCATCTCACTTACTCCCCTTCGTTTATTCCTTCCCTCACTTTTTTTATCCATTTTTCTCTCCCTGTCTCCCTCTGTCTCACTCACTCTAACTGCCTCACTCCGTCTCAGTTCCTTGCTCTCCCTCTCTCTCACTCTGTCCCTCTCTCTCCCTTACCCTTAAATTCATTTCCTCTCTCTTTCTATCACTCCTCCTCTCTTCCTCACTCACTTTCCCTCTCTCCTAATTTTCTTCTTTCTCCCTCATTCATCTTCCCTCACCCTCATACTCCTTCCCTAACTGGCACTGCCCTTCGCTCACCATCACTCCCCTTCCCCCTCTGCACTTCAACCTATCTGTATTTCTCACCACTTCACTTTCCCACTTCCTTTTCCTCACTCCCCCTCGCTCTCCTTCTCTCACTCCATTCCTTACTCTCCTTCTCTCACTCCCCTTTTCTAACTCCCTCCATCCCCTCACTCTGCTTCTCTCTGTCTCACTCCCCATCTCTCACTTTCCCTTACCCCCCTTTTCTCATCCTCATACCCCTTCCCTCACCGTCACTCCACTTCTCTTACCTTCACTCCCTTTACCCTGCTCTACTTCTCCCTCTCTGTCTCTAACTTCCCTTCCCTGTCTCCGTCTCCTGCGCCCCTTTTCTCTTTCCTCCTCCCTCCCTCACTTTCCTTTCCTTACTGCCCTTCCCTTACTCTTTCACTCCCCTTACCTTACTCCCCTACTCTTAGTCCCCTTGTTTCAGTCACTCTTTGATTCCCCTTTCCTCACTCACCATACTACCTTTTCCTCACTCATTTCCTCAGTCCCTTCCTTCCCTTCACTCAGTTATTTCAGTCATTCATTTATACAGTACACATTCATTCAAAAAAAGTATGACACAGTATATTAGAGATATAGCTCATCTTTGAGAAGTGAAGTTAGTTCTTATAAGAACTGTTTTTTTGTCTTTTTTTGTTTTAAATTTATTTTATTTTTTTAACAATTATATATATTTTTTGGTTTTTTTGTAACAAAAAAATAAACAGGTAACCAAAAACTGCTCAACAGGAACAAAAATAATTAAAGAAAAAAATTAATTGCGGGGGCATGAGTGCTGCCTAATCTTTGCCTTAATCAAGTCTACACTCTGCTCTCCATAGCACAAGATCTCATTACAGAAGTTGCATCTTATGTGGACGTTCGCAAAATCCGGCCGGATGTCAAGAGTTCTTGTTGATGGAGATGCTGCCGATGTAGGCGTACTGGGGACAGCAGCTGCAGGATTGTCCCTCAAATGCTGAGTTGAAGCCCGAGCATAATTGTTGGGATGAACGTTCTTTAGATGCCGCATCATTGTATGGATTTATCTTCCATCAGACTTTTTATTGCTTCATTTTACTTTATCGTCAGATTGCATTTGCCGCTATGTGTCCGTTGTTTTCTTCTAAAGTCCAGAAGATCTTTTACCATGGCCTCGGAGAACACGTCAATTGCATTGTGCGGCATTTGTGGCACAAAAACAGATTTAGGTTTGAATGGACTTTCCAGTGTTTCTTGTTCAATACCAACTGACTTCGCTCTTAATGCCAAGGTTCGATATTGGTCCTCTAGGTCAGATGGTGTGTTCCCCATATTCTGCAATAATTCCATAGCTTCCAAATCATTGCAGGTCAGCTGGTCTGTTGCTGTCAGTCTTTGTGCCACTCCTCTGTTCTCTTTCACCCTTGGTTTCAGTTTGGAATATTTATGCAATTTTAGTTTTCCTTTGAAGAAAAACAAGCCGATATACAGCCAAACTACATTGTTTCCCTTACGAGTTAAAGGAAAGCATATAAAAAGGGCATAGCGCATTTATGAGCATTAGATCGTTAATCAGAGGTACATAAGATTTTATGCAGTAACGTGATCCCAAAACCAATAATCATTATTATTTTTATAACATGGTGGTTTATTGTTTATACAAAGGCAATAATGAAATATATGATTTGTAATCAGCAAAAGTATAATTCTTTTTGCAAATGCGATATTGTGCACCTATAATGAATTGTAAATACCTTGATTTCAACAACACAGCTTTGGCGGCTGTGTTTACACTGCAATATAGTCCCTTCTTTGTGTTGTGGCAAACTGAAATGATTGAAAAAGATGGCGGCCTCCCAGTGTCTGTCAACACCGAGGAATGCATCGCCGAAACGCGTCTGTTCTACGTGGAATAAAAACGCCAACTGAAAAGCTACGCGAGGAGTGCTGGTATCTTCTTTTTTTAAAGTAAGAGGATTGTGGAGCTGATATATATATAATTGTACTTATATGCCCACTTGGGCTCAGTTCCAAGGGTTACACGTATTCAACGAGATTCATGTTGTTATCTTGTTCCCCAGCAACGGATATCCAATCACAAGGGGCCATACATGCCTTTACATTGAAGCATCCAATGAGCGCTTAGATTACGGACTAGTGAATAACATGTGATCGCTACTCGGTGCAATATATAAGAATAATGTTATACATGATTTAACATTGCAATTTATTTTCATATGCATTTAAATAATCGTGTTTGCAATTATATGAATGATCAAGTGGTTGTACATAACAAATGTGATGGGTAACATCGCACCATGTAATCATTGCGCTCTAGTGGACAATTCTTGAGTAATTATTACAATACTCGCATGTTTAGCCCCAGCATTATATTATGCTTTGTTTATGTTATGAGAGATCCGAATACATGTTATTAACATAGTACAAAATGGCGACCATGTAAAGGTTTCTGTGAACAATTGTTTTTCACTGGGTGTGTTTTCAGCACTTTAAAAATGGCTGTCATTGTTTGGTTCGGCGAGCGTGAGCAAGCCTTATCGGCGAAACGCGTCGCACTTTTTCAGTCTGCCATTAAATTTTGCAACGAACTCCGTGTGTCCTGGCTTACTTCGCTACTTTGGAGGTAATTGGTGTGGATTTGTAGGCCTGTCGGTGGCCTAACCAGGACCGCGCCACGACAGCCCAAAGTGCACAGACCGGCATTGGAGGTATATATAGTTAGGATTTTTTCTCTATGGGATTTTTGAAAATTCTATGTCTAATAACTTTGGCGTTTGTGGACGGAATTGGCTGAAAGTTTCAGGAAAATGGCACATTTAGTTTCTGAGCAGCCCTTGAAAATTTGGGGGGGGGTTCGTCAAGGGGGGGCCGAGAAAAAAAGGGGGGTCCCAAAACGTGTTTTTAACATTGAGTTTTCCATAGGGCGGTTGGCCTCACTTTTAGCCCGAACGGCTGAATGGATTTGCACGAAACTTGGCAAAATTGTAGGGACTGGTAGCCCGATGTGCCTTTTGTAGGTCTCAATATATGTGCTCCAGTGGATTTTGAGAAATTAACGTTTAAAAAAAGATATATATCTGTAACAGCGGACCGGGCAGCGCTCCAGTACGCGTACTTTTCGCGCAACGGAGCTTTGTGAAGCGAAGCTGATTGGTTCTCCGGCGTCTGTAATCATTCGAAACAGTCCGTAGCGGCCGCCATCTTGTCTCTCGGTAGGATCGAGAGACAAGAGGAGGCCAAAGCGAAGGGGCAAATGACCATAAGGGGGAATAGTAGATCCTCGCTGACCCCCTACGTTTGATGTGGAGGTTTTAAAAGGGCCCCGCGGGGCAAAAAAAAAAAATAATAATAATAATCGAACGGCTGAATGGATTTGCACGAAACTTGGCAAAATATTAGGGACTGGTAGCCCGATGTGCCTTTGCTAGGTCTCAATATATGTGCTCCAGTGGATTTTGAGAAATTAACGTTCAAAAAAAGATATATATCTGTAACAGCGCTCCGCTTCGCGTACTTTTCGCGTTACGGAGCTTTGCGAAGCTGATTGGTTCTCCGGCGTCTGTCAACATTCCAAACAGTCCGTAGCGGCCGCCATCTTGTCTCTCGGTAGGATTGAGAGACAAGAGGAGGCCAAAGCGAAGGGGGAAATGACCATAAGGGGGCATAGTAGATCCTTCCTGACCTCTTAGGTTTGATGTACCATTTTGCCAAGTTTGGTGTAATTCCGTTCAGCCATTCAGGCTGTAGACGTATGTAAATGTCCTATGGAAAATTGCATGGGGAAAACACATTTGAAAGTGTTGAAATTTAGAACCAATTAAAATGTTAGTTTGGTTTTGTATTTGTGTGTGATGAAAGTTAATTGGTTATGTATATATGTCAAATGAGAGGAAACCACAGCCATTTTGTGATACTACTGTCTGAGGTACATTTGTGAGGAATTTTTGGTGGTGAATTTCTGGTGTTTGATTTACACAGTACTAACACTTCTCCTACTTTTAAAAAGGTGAGTTGTTAATTTGTAAGGGGAACTATGTTGTACACTTGAAGATAATTTGAAAAATGTTTTCTGTTATTTATTTGCAGTCCTTCTGTTATACTAAATACTTGATAAAGTTAGTTTTATATTATGTATTACTAAAAACGATAAATGAAAGTGATTATTTTTTTCTGCAATTTACAGCAAGCAATTTCAAAATAAAATGGCTCACAATGAAGAGACCGTGGCAATTTCTTTTCAATTGTCCACTACATTGATTGAAATTGAGAGCACCAATAATGAAATATTGTCACAAGGAGGAGATGACTTGTATGATTCCATTAGATTGATTGAAATGGACAGCACCAATAATGAAATATTGTCACAAGGAGATGACTTGAATGATTCCACTACATTGATTGAAATTGAGAGCACCAATAATGAAATATTGTCACAAGGAGGAGATGACTTGTATGATTCCATTAGATTGATTGAAATGGACAGCACCAATAATGAAATATTGTCACAAGGAGGAGATGACTTGAATGATTCCACTACATTGATTAAAATTGAGAGCACCAATAATGAAATATTGTCACGAGGAGATGACTTGAATGATTCCACTACATTGATTGAAATTGACAGCACCAATAATGAAATATTGTCACAAGGAGGAGATGACTTGAATGATTTTTTTGATCAATCTGTTGATGGCGAATTTATCGAATGTTTGGAGACCATAGAGTTAGAAGAATCATCATTGCAGACTTTTCATGAGGAAATTGCTGATGAGGACATGTTACTAGTTCTTTCAAATTTAGAAAATTCTGAAGAATAAATTTATATTTAGAAATCAAAAATTGTTTGAGACATTATTCATTTTTATTTTTAATTTATGAGGTTGTAGCGAAGTGATTGTAGTATAAAATGAGACTTATAGTATAGAGTGCAACATTTTTATGTTACATGGTAAGTTTACTCATATTTACTTCCCTTCTGCCACTATATTATCTCCAATGTGTATTTGACATCTCTTCTTCATCTCCGGCCTCCTTTCTCTCACTGTCTGTCTCTGATGCATCCTATCACTGCCATTTTGTGTAATTACAGAAGAGAGTAAAATAAAATAGTTCAGAACGTGAAAAGGGGGCAAAGTAGAGTACTCCTC
Source organism: Lissotriton helveticus (assembly GCF_964261635.1). Taxonomy (NCBI): domain Eukaryota; kingdom Metazoa; phylum Chordata; class Amphibia; order Caudata; family Salamandridae; genus Lissotriton; species Lissotriton helveticus. The sequence goes on along the minus strand of NC_136063.1, from coordinate 1,179,666,680 downwards.
ACCCCCTAGGCCTTTTTAGGCGGTCCCAAAAGGATCAGTTTCTGCTTTCCTGAGAGATTATGGTATGAGTTCCATATACCACAATAACTTGCATTACAACATGCAAGATATCTATCTCCTATTACCAACTTTTGGAGATATCCGCGCTAAGCGCGAATATCTCCAAAAAGTAACACCTGCCCTGAGCAGTTCTTAGCCATGTTATCCAATGGGAGGTGGATAACATGGCTAAGAGCATTAGCTCGGTAATGCATGAATATCGCTGAGTTTTTAGCGATATTCATGCATTGCGGCCGTTTATTATCGCATTTGCGATAAACCTTGATAATAGCAAGGTTTATCTTCGATAATTTCTGACGATGCTTAGCGGTAAAAAATTCGTTGGTAAGCATCGTTAGCGATAAATATCGCTTAACTTTGGTAATATGCCCGAACGTCTGTTAACGTTCGATTCGAAGGAAATGAGGAAGTGTTGAAAAACATTGTCTGCGCCATCTTGCCTTTTTTGAAATGCCACACTTTTGTCGTGCACGGCAGCCATTTTAGATGCCTTGACCAGACCCACTCTCTGCACGCTGTCGATTCGTAGCATGGCTCCTCACCCTCGCAAGCATCTTCCCCAGGCACTGGTCACCCCCGCTCTCTGTCTTATGCATGGGCAATAAACCTCCCCCCATCTGCGCTGCTCTTCCCTGAGAATCACACTCTGTGCCCGCCCGACACCTCCCTTTCGCCCTATTCACTACCGCACCCTCTGACACTCCTCTTCCTCTGTGTCCGATTGTCCAGGCTATCACCTAGCCCTGCAGATGTAGTTTATGGCCCCAGCTGTAAAGAATCACCCCTCTTCAAAGGAGTTATAGTAGATCAAGGCCCACACCCGATGAGATCCGTCACACCACACGTGTTCCTACTATCTGAAAACCATCCTGTATTGTGATTGGGGAGGGGACCGAGCCTGAAGCGGAAGATTCCAGGAATGACTCTTTGTACATCAAAGTTTTTACAATTATGTGTCACATTAAAAATATATAGCACTCCAACAAAGTAGTAGGAATATAAAACTTTAATAACATATAAATATATACAACAAAACAAAAACAGTAAAAACATTTAAACAACGAAGAGACCGTGGCAATTTCTTTTGAATTATCCAATAGATTTATTGAAATTGACAGCACCAATAATGAAATATTCTTGTCAGTAGCGGTCTGTTGTGCGAATAGTTCCAAGGCAGCAGAACGCGCTGAAATCTAGATGGCACGAAAGTGATGTCTAGTAAGTTGCCGCCCAGCAAATAACGGCGTGGGGCGCCGCGGGGGTGAGTGAGTCCAGTAGGCACCACAGCTATTCTTACCGGCATTGCAGAATTACTGCTGGGGACAATGCCTGTGCTGTAGCAGGGTCACAGCAGAAACAAAAAGGATTCTGTTGAAGATGTTGTTGGTTTTAAATTTGAAAACAGTTCTGGTGTCAACTGCTATGCTAATGTAGTGGTTAATGTTTTGTTTTCTCTAGAAAATGTAAAAGAGGGGGAGGCAGTCCAAAGTTCCGTTAAAAGGGCAAAGGAAAGGATCGGTGGTTTGAACTATCAGTCAAAAAGGGGAGGGGGTGCAACAATTTTTCCTACCGGGTCACACTGTGCTTTCACCGGAACTGAGGTCTGCAGGATTCTAGTAATTCAAAGTGAGGCTGGCGCCAGCATGGGAGCACCGACGTCCCGCGGATACAGTTTCGTCACTCCACGGGCGATCATGGCAGTCATTCCCCATCGGGGGTCGGAGACTCCCGCGGCTCCTGTAGAATCTTCAAGGTCGTGGAGGACTACGGTGGTGGAGTCAACCAGTGACCGGGCCATTTCTTTATGCTGGGCCCGCTCTTGCCAGGTCGACCGCCATTTTGAGAGTTCGGTAGCTACTGGCGATCGCGGGTTCAAATGAGCGGACGGGCTCCACCCTGCCGGGCGAGACGTTGCAGCATGGCCACAGTGGAAGAACCCTTTTCCGGGCGCCTGGAGCGCTGAGGGTGCAGCTGGGAAGCCTCCACCTGGGGAGGCGGGAGAGGCCTGTTCGCACCGTCTCTCCCTCCCAGTGCACCCCACGGCGTCTCGCTTGAGATTTGTTATGGCCGGACCAGGCGATGAGGACGAGGGGGGGGGGGGTCGGAGGCATGTGCAAGACATCCCCCCCCAGTGTTGTCGCAGCCATTATTCAAGAAAGAAGAAGTGTCCCGTCCGTCTTCGGGCCGGGCTTCCGGTAGATGTCGGCCGGACGCCCCTGGCTCTGGCCCCATGAACGGGTTTCTTGGTTTATCGGCTGCAGCCGAATCCCGTCGGCCTCGGCCCCCTGACCGTTGGTGGCCGGACCGGAAGAGCATGTGGCGGGAGTACCTGCAACTCTCAAGGGCCACCGCGGCCGGACTGGGAGAGAGAGGGGAGGGTCGAGGAGACATTCCCCCCCCCTGCAACTGTTCAGCGTTGTAAAGGCAATCCCCTGGCCGGGTCCCGCTGGCCTTGGCCTCTCCTCCGGCTACACCCTACGTTAGGATCTCCTGGCCGAGGCGTGGCAGCAGGACCTGCCTTATATGGGCTGCTCCCGGCTGGGCGTAGCCGCAACCCTGCCCCACCTTGGAAGTTTCCAGAGTGGGGGCGGATGTTCTACTGACTTGCATTTTCCCTAGTCTATCGATTTTTTTGGCGTGGCAGGCGGTGGGACAGCGAGGGGTGATTTGGTTTCTCTTACTGTTTTTCTGGTCTCTCACCACTGGCATATTTTAACGTTTTCTTGTTTCTAGGACATTAATAGGTTTTATCATTACGTTATGTTATCGTTTCTTTGTTCGTTGTTTAATAAAAGTTCATGTTCATCAGTGGCCTACTGATTTTCGTTTTCCTATTCTTTTCTTTCCAGGTTGTTTCATGCTAAAGTTTCTGTTAACAGGATACAGTGATCACTTCGTTATTATTGCATATGTCCTTTTCACTAGGGGTGCTCTCTGGTCGGGCCAGATGACGTATCTCTAGTAAATGGTCCGGGTGAAACAGGTGCATCAATCAGTGGGGAGTAGATAGGCATGACAGATTACAACGGGGGAGAAAGGTCCGCATTACGTACCCTTTCACTACTTGCAAAGATTTTCCTACGTTTATTTGCAAACAGGGAATACCTCCAAAAAGAACTAATTCCCAAACAGTCAATGTTCGGACAATCAATCAATCAATGAGGAATGAAATAGGTACGACGTGTTAAAGGCTTGCGTTACCTACCCTTCACTATCTGCAAAGGGAGAGAGAATATTCCTATTCTTCCTCGTTTGCAGGCAGAGAAGATCCTTAAGAGAACCAACTTCGAACAATTCAATGCTCGATTCAAACAATCAACAAGGGGTACTGTGAACACAAATGAACGCCGCTTATGTACATACGCATTGCTATTTTCAACAGGTTGTTCCTAATGTTTCTATTTTAGCGAGGTCAAAAAGAGATCCCATTAGTGGCCTACTGATTTTGCCGATTCCTTTTGTTTTTTTACACAGTTTTTCGCTATCTGCAAAGACTAAACAGAGTATTGCGACTCTGTGCTTGTTTGTAAATAGAGAATGAACCAAAGAGAACAATCAATCAAATGGAGAGAGAAGCAGGCACGACGGATTACAAAGGGGGCAAAGGGCTGCGTTAACTACCCTTCACTATCTGCAAAGAGAGAGTACTCCTAATTGAAATGAGGGGTGGGGGGCAGCATTCAAAGCAGATCAGTGTGCATAAACACGAAAATGTTTTTACTTACCACATACTTGACATTCGACAGCTTATGATATTTGCTATTAAAAAACCATTGAAATTCACTGAAAAAACCATAGGTTATAGACCATATATAGTTAGGAATTAGCATTTACAAAACCTTGAAAATTCACTGCAAAAACCATAGGTTAGAGACCATATATAGTTAGCTGGACATTTTATTGACATAAAACCAATGAAATTCCATATATAGTTAGTTGCACTAACTATATATCGCGCACCCACAATCCACTGCTGATGATGTCACATATTACATCATTCATGACATGGTCAGTGACATCACTGATGACATCACTGATGACATCTCAAATGACATCACTGATGACATCACTGATGACATCTCATTTGACATCAATGACCACATCACTGATGATATCATTCATGTGACAATACAATGCATCTCCTCACATTTTAATATAACCTCTGTTTCACCCAGTGTTAAAAAGAGAGTATAATTTTTGAAACCATTGACACACCAATACTAGTTACTACATACGCACTCACTGATTGCTACGTCTACACACACCTTCACTCATTCACCCATACAATCATTCATACATACAATCACTCATCTTTACAACACTATCATATGCACTCATACACCTATACAGACACTCACAGTCTGCCACTCATCCATGGAGTTACTCACACACCTAGTCAGTCCTGTAAAGAATCAATGACACTTCCATTTTCTTGTCTATACAGTTAAACATAGAGCACCTTACATTTTCAAACATATACTAACACATACTTACCTTCTTATACAATCATTGATACAAGTACAGATTGATCTGCACAGAGTCACACACCTCCCAGCTAGCCACACACACACTCAGTCTCCCATACAAATACTTGGGCAATCAATCAATAACCCATATAGTTACTCATATAGCTACTGATCAACACATGCAGCAGTTTACAGAACAACAGACATAATGATGCACAAATTAAGACAGTTTAGTCACTAACCCATGCACTCAGTGAGACACATTTAATCACTCACTCATACAGTCAGTCACGCACCTACTAAATCCTTCATCCAGACACTTCTACATCTACTCATTCTTCAATATGTAAAACATATTTAAACTTTTCAGAAACACACAGTCACTGGATGATGTCATCAGTGATGTCATTTGAGATGTCATCAGTGATGTCATCAGTGATGTCACTGACCATGTCATGAATGATGTAATATGTGACATCATCAGCAGTGGATTGCGGGTGCGCGATATATAGTTAGTGCAACTAACTATATATGGAATTTCATTGGTTTTATGTCAATAAAATGTCCAGCTAACTATATATGGTCTCTAACCTATGGTTTTTGCAGTGAATTTTCAAGGTTTTGTAAATGCTAATTCCTAACTATATATGGTCTATAACCTATGGTTTTTTCAGTGAATTTTCAAGGTTTTGTAAATGCTAATTCCTAACTATATATGGTCTATAACCTATGGTTTTTTCAGTGAATATATATATATATATATATATATATATATTAATGGCTCACACTCCATTTCCTTCGTTGTGAAAACAAAGTTCAGCACTCCCGGGGTACAGGCAGATAATTCTTTATTTCGCCATTAGTCACAGACGCGTTTCGGACGTAAGTCCTTCATCAGTGTTTACTTTGTGCGCCGTCAGGCGGCTACCTATATACATCATTACGACACGCCCTGCAGTGTTATTCAAATGGGTATCGAGATCGCATGTATGCCTCTGCGAAAGGCGCGGCCATCTTGGAACGCATAAAATATGCGCTATAGTATATCTTTTCAACCCATCTAGCCATATATCGGCCTATTGGCCGCAAGGCTGATGTAGCTTACTATATAGCCGTGGATCGGCATATCACCAGCTACCTCCGCTTGCTCCATGCGATTTCGAATTAAAAATTTTTTTTTTTTCAATTTATGACTTCGTCATAGGCATGTCCAAATAACAACATCATCAAATCTAAATTTACAAAAACAGCATCAATTCAGCATCAATTCAGTTGGAATACAGAAGCCTCTGTTTCCATAAAATCTCATGATATCAGGCAACATAGCAAAAGACAAAAACAATCAGATTAATAAGTTAGCCAGAGAACAATTTGAAGTAATTCATTCATTTTCCTAAGTGTACCATTAATCCCTCTCCACTATTCATCCCATGTGGGTGTTTTGTTTGCAGATCAATGATATAGCGGGATTCTAGTCTACGTAGCCTCAAAAGTCTGTTGCCTCCCCTTGGATTAATTGGAACATGATCTATGCCAAAATATTGAAGTAAATCCCTATTACTCTGATGTTCCTTGGCAAAATGTCGTGCCACCGGGTAATGTACATCTTTATTACAGATGGCCCGTTGGTGTTCCAAGATTCGCATATTAACGTTGTTAATTGTACTGCCAATATATTTTAGTCCGCAAGGACATATCAGGCAGTATACGACATAGGGGGTCTGACATGTGATGAACCTAGTTATTTTTCTCGGCATTTGTAGACCAGGAATATTGTATGTTGAAACCCGTTTGCTGTTTTCACAGGCTTAACATTTAGCACATGGAAAGAATCCCTTCATGCCTCTGAGGGTATTGCTTTTCTTAGATTTAAGGGGCATGAGATGACTTTGTACCAATTTATCTTTTAAGGAAATTTGTTTTCGAAAGGTTATTAAGGGACGAATAGGAACATCATGCCCAATAACGGGGTCCAGACGCAACATATGCCAATTTTTAGTTAGTATTTTTCTCGATTGGTTGGCATCACTTGAGAAAGTTGTTACCACCCTGAATTTGTTGTTAAGTTCTGATTGAACCTTTTGTTCTTTGACATTCAGTAGACTCCTTCTTGAAACTTTGGGAACTTTCTCAAATGTTTTCTTAAGAAGAATGGAGTCATATCCCCTGGTTTCAAATCTTACAATGGACTCCTTTGCTGCATTAATGAAGTCGGAATCCCTTGAGCAATTCCGCCGGAGTCTCAACAACTCGCCATAGGGTATACTGCGAATTAGGTTCCCAGGGTGACTACTTTTGGCATGTAATATGCTATTGCCCGAAGTGGGCTTCCTATACAACGATATTTCAAGTTTCCTTCGTTAACAAAAACCTTTAAGTCTAAATAGTGCACCTCTTCTCTGCTTAGATCACTAGTGAAATTTAGGTTCAAGTTGTTTCTGTTCAGATCCCTGATAAAATCCTCTGCCTGGCTGAAGGAGCCCCTCCATACCAGAAACAGGTTGTCTATGTAAAGACGCCACACAACCACATTTTCCGCCCATTTGGCATTGTCACGTCCCAGGGCCACCTGCTCCTCCCACCAGCCCACGAATAGATTTGCGTAACTGGGGGCGAAGCAGGTGCCCATCGCTGTCCCTGAGATCTGTTTGTATAGATCATTTTGAAATAGGAAAATGTTGTGTGTTAAACAGAATTCCAGTAGCATGACGGCGCACAAAGTAAACACTGATGAAGGACTTACGTCCGAAACGCGTCTGTGACTAATGGCGAAATAAAGAATTATCTGCCTGTACCCCGGGAGTGCTGAACTTTGTTTTCACAACGAAGGAAATGGAGTGTGAGCCATTAATTTTGAACGCGTGTACCATCGCGTTTGGAGCACCCGCTCGGGAGTGACCTGTGATCTATGGTACAACACGAGCGCTGATATATATATATATATATATATATATATATATATATATATATATATATATATATCCAACAAAAAGCTTTAGCATTAAGCTGTAGTGGCCTCTATCAGCGGCGGGCCATGGACGGGATCGCCACTCCCTACATACCAGACACACACGTTCACGGTTCCCAAGAACGGAGTCCAGGCCAGCATTAGTTTTCAAAACCGGATTTATTCCAAAGCTTTCACTCGACGCGTTTCGGGAATAGCCTTCCCTTTATCACCTAATGATAAAGGGAAGGCTATTCCCGAAACGCGTCGAGTGAAAGCTTTGGAATAAATCCGGTTTTGAAAACTAATGCTGGCCTGGACTCCGTTCTTGGGAACCGTGAACGTGTGTGTCTGGTATATATATATATATATATATATTGCAAAACAAATTGCCCAAAAGCAGCGAGAGGGCACACCACGGCACTTCACCATTCCAGCCTCGCTGCAGCTCGTCTTCCGCTTCCCAAAGATTTACAATCTGCCTCTGCCGACGCGTTTCGAGGCCAAGGACGCCTCTTCTTCATGGGCTGGCAGTAAAAAACACTGATCACGCACCTCCGTTCAACTTGCCATTTTATTTAAAGTAACTCCCACAGTGGGCGTAGCATCATACAATTAGCAGCGTGATGTTTCTGGGAATTGTAGTCCCCTTGGGAGGTGCAATTTTTTCTCCTATAGTAGGTTCAGTGTCCTTATACTTGATTCACAAGCCGTTTTATAACCCTTAGTAGGGAGGGAAACTGGAAAGACGGGCTAGTTCTGCAAAAAGTACCGTGCTGCATCGGGTAGGAAGGGTTCCATCCTGCAGTCTTTCAAATTCATTGAAGCGGAGCTCCTCTCCACGGTATGAGCGGCCGTGAATAATCTTGCAAAACAAATTGCCCAAAAGCAGCGAGAGGGCACACCACGGCACTTCACCATTCCAGCCTCGCTGCAGCTCGTCTTCCGCTTCCCAAAGATTTACAATCTGCCTCTGCCGACGCGTTTCGAGGCCAAGGACGCCTCTTCTTCATGGGCTGGCAGTAAAAAACACTGATCACGCACCTCCGTTCAACTTGCCATTTTATTTAAAGTAACTCCCACAGTGGGCGTAGCATCATTCAATTAGCAGCGTGATGTTTCTGGGAATTGTAGTCCCCTTGGGAGGTGCAATTTTTTCTCCTATAGTAGGTTCAGTGGGAGTTACTTTAAATAAAATGGCAAGTTGAAGGGAGTTACTTTAAATAAAATGGCAAGTTGAACGGAGGTGCGTGATCAGTGTTTTTTACTGCCAGCCCATGAAGAAGAGGCGTCCTTGGCCTCGAAACGCGTCGGCAGAGGCAGATTGTAAATCTTTGGGAAGCGGAAGACGAGCTGCAGCGAGGCTGGAATGGTGAAGTGCCGTGGTGTGCCCTCTCGCTGCTTTTGGGCAATTTGTTTTGCAATATATATATATATATATATATATATATATATATATAAAGGCATCAGAAGTAAACCTTCACAATTCCAAAAGCATTTTCAATAGTGTTATGTTGCATGTCTTATTGCATGTTTGGTTGCAGACATGTTCCACTGCTTTTGATCATTTATAGAGAGAGGTCACCGGCCAGAACCTCAACATCCATGCAAAGTCTCCAAAAGGGAAAATCAGCTTGTCATTCCAGAACTGTTTGCGAGTTCAGATGACATCCTTTTGGCTACTTTTGGAAATGTGGCAATAAGTTAGTAACTGCCTTAGGGGTAATACACAGATATTACAAATGGGTGATTGTGAGAATTTTGTTTAATTAGAATTTTTGCAATACATCTGCTATGTGTAACACTCAACTACAAGATCTATAAGGTGGTATGCCCTGTAAAGGTAAGATTCCTGAATAGTGTAACTCTGGACCTCTATATCTGGGAAAGTACACCAATCATGTAGTGTTACATGTAAAAAAAAAATCTTTGCACTTCCTGGTTGACCCACCACCAAATTCAATTCTCCCTGAATGCCATTGTAATTTACTACATAATCAGGAAACCCTCATACCAATACTTTCAATCTAAGTCTAATTACCAGATATGCATGTGAATGGACCACTACAGATCCCACAGTACACAGCCTTGTGACCTGAGAGACAACTGGAACTCAGGGAGGGTGGAAATATACTCACTTGCGGGTCAAGTCTTCAGTGGGTCATATGTCTCCAAAGTACAATATATTGGATTCTGCTGTTCTTTAGTGTTAGACATGGCATCCTTGGGGTGGTTTCCCCTAACATTTTGCTTTCTGACCTCCTATTTCTGACCTTTTTCGCTGACTTTTTGCTGATTTGGAGACTGAGCACTTTACCGCTGCTAACCAGTGCTGAAGTGCTCTTTATCTAAAATGATGTAACATTGGCTTATCCACAATTGGCATATTTGATTTACTTATAAGTCTCTAGTAAAGAGCACTGCCTGTTCCCAGGGCCTGTTAATTAAATGCTACCGGTGGACCTGCAGCACTGATTGTGCCACCCACTTAAGTAGCCCTCTAAATATGTGTCAGGCCAATGCAGGGCCTGTGTGTGGAGTTTCTAACTGCCATATCGACCTCGCAAGTTAATCTACTTGCCAGGCACAAACCTTCCTTTTTATTACATATAGGTGAGCCCAAAATTAGGCCCTGGCAGTCCATGGGCAAGGTGCAGAATATTTTTTTTTAAAAGAGGGACATGTACTTTTAAGTTTTACATGTCCTGGGTGAACTACTTTGAAATTAATTAGTTTTTCACTACTGTAAGGCCTATCTCGCCCATGGGATAACATTGAGACTTACTGATTACAATTTATAGGTGCAATTTCCAATTGGGAAATGAGAGGAAACCCAAATATAGTGTTTCTGGAATCACAATTTAAAAATACAACTTAGCGTGAAGTTGGTTTTCAACTGTAGTTTTGAAAATGTCAGTTTTAGAAAGGTGGCATTTTCTTACTTAAACCATTTGGTGCTTTTCTGCCTGCCAGTGGAATACACGTCTGGAGTGGGTAATAGCTGTCTTTCTGCATGCCCTCTAGAAATCCAAACACAAAGGAAGTGTAGGTGCGACTACCTATTCATCTGCATATTGAAGGGTTATCCCGAGCAAAATTAGAGGGAGGAGCTGACACTCTTCACCTGTAAGGGTTGGGTCCTGTCCCTACAAAAAAGATTGCATATGCTCCTATAGTTAGTCTTGAGCCAGGGCAGCAAAGGCAGGCATTTGTGAAGTTTAAAGCATCTCTTTAAAGTCTCCCTACTTAAAAGGCTAAATGGGGTATACGTACTGAGTCTGCTGGAATTAAGGACAGTCTGTCAGGAAGTAGCGCTGTGTGCTGTAGGAGAAACTGCCACTCTACTAATTTGCTTTGCTGTGTTGGGCTGCTGCCTGCTGATTGCTGTGCGAGGGACTGCCACTTTGCAGAATTGCTTTGCTGTGTTGGCCTGCTGCTTGTTACTGCTCGCCTGGGAGTGACAAAGACTAGACCTGCTCCCTACTTCCTAGAAACTAAGTTTCTCCAATGGCTTATTGGCTTGTCTCCTGTTGCTGTGGTCTCAAGGATATCAAACACTTCACTTTCATCTTCAACTCAGCACCACGGCTTTACTTGCTGTAAGTCTTGCTCTGCCCAGTCGCCCAAACAAGTCCACTGCCCTTGGAAGTCAGTTTAAAATGCTGTATTTGCCCAGAACATGTACATACATACCACTGTGGGGACTAGAACCAGTGTATCACACTTGGAACCACCGCATTGCATCCGGAATCACCACACCAAAACCAGCCCATGGCCGCCATTACTTAGAGAAGATCGACTCATCTCCCCTCTAGCATGTATTTGCCTGGCACATCGCCTTCAGAACCACTGCGCTCTGAAATAGACACTTTGTACTGATACATTCTGAATGTTGGACTGTTTTTGGTGTTTTACACATATCCTAGATTAGTGATTGACTAACTGGCAACAATCTTCCTTGTGCATTTCTCTTTAATATTTTTGAGTATTTGTGATCCTGTGACATTTTTCACTACTGGGGTTTGTGAAATAAATCTATACGAGTTTGTGTTCTAATTTATGTTGAACTATATGATAGGTCCAGATTCATTCTTATGGGTTGTGGTTCTTTTGTGCTGTTCATGTTATGTGCATTCCTCTCTGAGCCACCTCCATGTTGTGACAATCATACTCACCTACACGAGCGCTTACCCACTGGTACTACTTTTCAAAGGGCATACGGTTCAGGCAGGAGGTGCAGACTTGTAGTCAAACACTTCAAGAGAAAGAACAGGTGTGTTACTATGTGGCATTTTTTTTAACCTGGAAGTATGCATACATGGTCTTTTCTTTCGCTTGATGTTTTTTTTTTTTTTTTTTTAAGTTTTTGAAAACCTTTATTCGGAATCAGAACACACAGCTATTTAGCCTAACATCCCGGAGGCAAGGCAGCAAAAACAAAGGAGGGCAACAGTGTCCAACAATAGGAGCATAATCAGCAAAGGTTAATTTTATTTTTTATAGAAAACAACAACTGGCGCCCGTGGGCGCGAAAGTGGCATTACGTAAAGCAGGACGCTGTGCGCCGGTGAAGGGTAGGAAATAGGGCAGGAATATCAGGAGAGGACGGAGGGAGGTGGGGAAGGGCATCAGGAGGAAGAAGCACTACGAAGTTCAGTTGGCGTCCCAGGTCAGGGGAACGCAGCCTCCTGTTGGTCAACTGGTTCAGGTGGTTGGCAAATATCCCCCCTATATTCATTCCATGCTCCCCAGATTTTCGTCCAGTTCTGCGGCCTCCCCCTAGCTACATAGACCGTCTTCTCCCGAATCATACACCAGTCCATATTGGCCTTCCACTGCACTAGTAGAGGGGCCGCAGTCGCACCCCACCGCTGAGCTATGTCCCTCTTCGCCACCATGTTCCCAAGGGCGACCCACCTAGTCTGAGCAACATTATGGTCTGACGGTTCCCAGATATTTAGGAGGCACCGACGGGCCTCCGCATGGGCGGCCACGCCAGTAACCTCCGCCATCACGCGGTGAACCCTCCTCCAATAGGAGGCGATCACCGGGCACTCCCAAAGGATATGTAGGAAGGTGGCAGGAGCCCCACACCCTCTGCGGCAAAGCCCATCAGAGGAGAAACCCATGCGCATCAGTCGGGGCCCAGTCACGTACACCCGGTGGAGGATCTTAAACTGCACAAGGCGGAGACGGGAAGAGATGGCAACCTCCTTAGGAGAGGAAACCGCACACCGCCAATCCTCGTCGTCCAGTTCAAGGCCATCCGCCACCCACCGCTCTCTCAGGCCAAGGAGGAGGTCTGTGCGTGCATTTATCAATTTCTTGTACGAGAGGGAGATCGCACTGTCTGGCACATGCCCGTCCAGGATCCTATCCTCCAGTGGGGAACTTTCAGGAATGGCGCCATCCGGCGGGGAGGCGGAGATCAGCGCATGTCTCAGCTGTGCATAGCGGAAGAACTCCGCCGCGCCCAGCTGATATTCAGCCTGCAACTGGGAGAAGGTCTTAAGCACGCCCCCAGCAATCATATCCTCAACCCTGCTAATGCCAATGAGATCCCACTTGTCAAAGCCCTTGGTGTGCCACAGTCTACCCAGGATGTCGGAATCAAAGAGGGGAGTGAACCTCGTGAGTCTGCCCTGCCATCCCTGCGCCTTGGTAACTGCTTTCCAGATACGAACCGCCGTTAGAGTGGGGCCCGTAAGTTTGCGGTCAAGGGACTTGGAGTATAGGGCACGGTAGTAATTACCGCCACCCATCAGCCATCTGTCCATGGCGTATCCAGGGTTCACCACTGGGCCGTAGAATCCATGGTTAAGGGCAGCGAGCTGGGATGACCAATAGTACCGGCGCACGTCAGGGAGGGCTATGCCCCCATCATACCAGGGGAGCGTGAGTTTGTGGAGGGCCACACGAGGGCGACCCTCCCAGAGGAGAGTACGGAGAAGGCCGTCAACGTCACGAAAGTAGCGGGCAGGGACCGGGTCTTGCGAATTCTGTAGGGCATAGAGGAACCTGGGAAGAGCCATCATCTTAAAAAGGGCAGCGCGGCCTAGGAGGGAAAGCGGCAGGTGGCGCCAACTATCGACGTCACGCCGCAGCCGCTGAAGTGGAGGGAGCAGATTGTTATCATACCTGAGCTTGGCATTACCGGATATGTATATACCCAGATATTTAAAGCCGCGCGAGGCGATCTGGATGCCGCAGCCCCCCGGGAGGCGCGGGGTATCCCCTTTAAGGACATAGAGGGAAGACTTGGCCCAGTTAATGACCAGGCCAGAGTATCGCCCAAACAGTCTGACGACATCACAGGCCACAATAAGGGAGCTACCCGGTGAAGACATGTACAGCAATATGTCATCAGCGTAGAGGGAGACCCTGTCCTCAAATCCAGGGGCCCATTCGATACCTCTCAAGTCGGGATGGGACCGCAACTGCGCCGCAAGGGGTTCAAGAGCCAGGGCAAACAACAAGGGGGACAGGGGGCAGCCCTGTCTGGTGCCACGGCGCAGGGGGAAGGATGCCGACAGGCGACCATTGACCGTCACATTGGCCATCGGGTCCGCATAGAGGAGTTTGACCCAGCCAATGAAGACGGGACCGAACCCAAGTTTAGCCAGAACCGCCCATAAGTAAGGCCATTCCAGTGAATCAAAGGCCATGGTAGCGTCCAGGGACGTCAACACCGCCGGGTCCTTAAGAGTGTGGGCCCGGGCCATAACCCCGTGGAGGCGACGCAAGTTCAGGGCAGTGTTGCGGTGCGGGATGAATCCCGATTGATCGGGGTGGACAAGGTCACTAATCACTCCAACCAACCGGTTAGCCAGGAGTTTGGCCAGGATCTTAGGTTCCACGTTAAGGAGGGAGATGGGGCGGTAGGAGCGACAGACGTCACGTGGTTTGCCCTCCTTGTGGATGACCACGATGGTAGCAAGTCGCTGGTCCAAGGGAAGGGAGCCTCTCTCAAAGGATTCAAGGAACATCTTACGGAGATGCGGGGAAACCGCATCCGATCGGATCTTGTATAGTTCCACCGGAATACCATTGGGCCCAGAGGCCTTGCCCGAATTAAGGGAGCGTATCGCCAGGCCGATCTCGTCCGCTGTAATGTCCCTATCCAGGTCCTCCCTCTCTGCCTCGGAGAGACTAGGCAGGTCTATATCAGCGAGGAAGGTCGTATTATCCGCCTCCGAGAACTCCGAGACAGACTCATAGACACCACGGAAGTAGTCCGCGAAAGAGTCAACAATGGCGCTGGGGTCTGTGAGGAGCGTACCATCGTTACCGAGGAGCTCCGGCACCACTCGGCTGGCCATCTCCCTCCTGTCAAGCCACGCCAAGAGTCTCCCGGCCTTATCGCCCACATCATAGATGCGGCCCTGCTGTTCCTTGGCGAGAACAAGGGCGGCATTAGTGGCCAAGTCATGGTACTCCGCCTGTTTCAGCGCAAGAATGTGGAGGGCCAGGGGGTCCGAACCGGAGCGCAGCTGGGCCTCAAGGTGTAGCACCTCCTGCTCAATGGCCAGCATAGCCGAGTCCCTATCCCGGCGGGTGGCCGCGATGAGTGCCTGGGCCTCACCACGGAGCACCGTCTTAAAGGCTTCCCAGAGTGTAACGGCCGACTCCACCGAGCCCACATTTTCGGAAAAGTATAGGTCGATAGATTTGGCCAAAAGGGTGCGGGTCTTAAAATCTCGAAAGTACCAGGGATTGATCGCTGCCGGGCGGTCCGACAGAGTCACGCCAAAGTCGAAAGAGACCCACAACGGGGAATGATCGGAAATGCCTCGGGCAAGGAAGCGGGCCTCCGACACAGCTAGGGCATCCGAGGCCAACGTGAGGACATAATCAAGGCGCGAGAGACTCCCGTGCGCACCCGAAAGAAAGGAAAATTGACGAAGCGTGGGGTGTAAAAGCCGCCACGTGTCCACCAGCCCAGTAGAGTCAAGGAAGGACGGCAACCACATCCGCGGGCCACTCAGGTCGCGAGGCGGCTGGCGGTCGAGGAGGCCAGAGCAAACCGCATTAAAGTCGCCCCCCACGATCAGACGACCAGCCGGCATAGACAAAATGGCAACACCAAGGTCCTGGAAAGTACTAGATTGAAGCCCTGGAGGGACGTACACGGACAACAGCGTGAGGGAACGCCCCTCCCATCTCCCGGACACGGCTGCGTACCTCCCCCTATCATCTATCAAAGTGGTCCCTATCTCTAAGGGAAGGGATGCGCGCACAAGAATCCCCGCCCCCCTGGAACCGGAAGAGAACCCCGAATGAGCCACCATCTTGTACCCCTTGCGATTCAGGGCTTTACAGGCATTGCCCACCAAGTGCGTTTCTTGAAGGAGTACAACATCTGGCATATGCCGCTTAATCAATTGAATAACCACCCCTCTCTTAATCCGATCACCCAACCCGTTAACATTCCAACTGAGAATTTTCAATACCCTACCCCTCATCCCTCCACCACCCACCCCACCCCCCACCCAAAGACACGTGCGTCAGGAAGAGTCCAGGATCGCCATTGTCCGTGTGCCACAAAAAGGAGAAAAAGAAAAACAAAACACAAACCAAAAATGTACCCAACCAACCCCCCTCCCTGCACCCCTGCGTTAGACTAGAAAGCCCCCCCAACATGCAGTGTGCCTGTCGCCCCATTAACTACTCTACCGAAGACCCAGAGGAGGAAGGAATCCCCGTGGAATCGTCCCGCCACCCACCTTCAAAAAAGGAGAGAATAAGCACACCAAAACAGTAGTCCAACGGACCTTCGAGGCAGGGGCAGCCCCGGCCCCCAGTTCATTCCTGCCGCTCCGCTCCGCCCGAGGCCCCTCCAACATCCTCCTCGCGCTCCTCCCGCTCTGGCGTGACAGTGTCCAGCCACTCGCTCACGTTGTCCGGATAATCAAAGAAGTAGGCGCGGCCCTTGAATTCCACGCGGAGCCTCGCAGGGAATTGCATAGAGTATTTGAGACCCATATCCCTGAGGCGTCTCTTGACCCCCGCGTAGCTCAGTCTTTGGCGTTGCACCAGCCTGGTGAAATCCGGGTAAAAGTGAACCTCCGCGTTCTGATAGTGTAGTGGGCCATGCGATCTGGACGCCTGGAGGATCGCATCCCGATCTCTGAAGTTAAGAAGGCGCGCCACAATGGGTCGCGGCGCCGCCCCTGTCTTAGGCGGACCACCGGGTACACGGTGGGCACGCTCCACCGAAAAGAAGTTGCTCAGCCCGGAGGGCGCCAGATGCGTCTTAACCAGTTCCTCAACAAAAAGGTCCGCTGCGCCATCCTCGGCCCCTTCCGGAACCCCAACTAAGCGAACGTTCTGCCGCCTGGCTCGCCCCTCAAAATCCTCCAGCCTTTTAGAGAACTGATCGGCGGTGGCTTTCAGGTTCCGGACCTCTGCCTGTAGGTCAGAGACATCCGAGGTCAGACTAGTGGCCTTAATGTCCAGCGCTCTCACCCGGTCATTCGTCTTCCCCAAGTCAGTTCTGATCAAAGCAATATCGATGGCCATGGAGTCCACCTTGTGGGACAGAACCTCGTGTTGGTGTTGTCCGTCAGTACGGAGGCTGGTGATGGCACCCATAATGTCCACCAGGGTAGGATCCGAGCCGTCCGGCGGGGCAATCACTGGGGTTCCCTTGGAGACAACACCCGACGCAGGTGGCGAGTTAAGATTGACATACCGCTCTATACGGTTGTTCTGCGTCTGCGGTTTGCCCCGAATCCCTTTAGCCGATGCCCTCTCCGGAGCGCCTCTGCCCGCCATGTTGGGTCCTCAAGAACAAAGGACCAGCGGTCGCAGGACAGGGGCCACAGCCAGGAGTCAATCAGATCAGAAAGACAAGCAGGTCGACCAGAGCAGGGCTAGAGCACCGCGTCTTCACCAGGGAGGTGGCAAACAAGGCCCCCGCAGCACGATCGAGCGAAGCGGCGAAGGGACGATGTCCGGATGGACAATGGCACCGTTACGGAGCGGAGCACAGCTCGACGTAACTCCGCTCAGGAGCCACCGATTCGGGATCCGAGTGCAGCCCCCGCCCCAGCAGGCCGCCAGCTTTACAGTGCCACCAACGTGGACCAGGATTGTAAGCAGGATAGTTGCGGTGGATCGGACGGTCCACGGAGCTCCGAGCTTACGCGGCCATCTTGGTCGCCCGCGAAGCTCCTCCCCTCGCTTGATGTTTTAATCTCCTTCGAAGTGTGTCTCGTTGGTAGCTTATTGTCTCTTTTATTGGTAAATCAGCTCCCGGTGGAGTTCTCAAATTATAGCATTACAGCAACTCTCCCCGCTTGCTGTTGCCCTGTACATTTTTGCTTTGAAGTGGTTAAGAATAAGGGGGAAGCAGAAGAGGTAAATATCACTCTTACCCATATACGGCAAATATACGTGCTGCTGGTCCAGTAACATCAAGGCTTCTCAACTTCCCACTGGGTACCGGCGGTGTACCAGAAGAACAACTGCCATGTCCCCCCATACATACTCATGCCGTTACT
Organism: Lissotriton helveticus; assembly: GCF_964261635.1. NCBI lineage: Eukaryota > Metazoa > Chordata > Amphibia > Caudata > Salamandridae > Lissotriton > Lissotriton helveticus. The sequence continues at coordinate 1,179,648,705 of NC_136063.1, read as the reverse complement.
TACTTCGTCAATGATTTTGGCTCTCCCTTGACTATCATTGCTGTAACGCAAAGTGCAGCTTTTGTGTTGCTGGTCGACACTACTGGCCGCTGTAGCGAGAAATCAGTTCTCACCAGAGATTCGCAATGGCGGTCCTCGTAGGTGGCAGAGTCTTGGCAAAAATGGGCCTATTTGCGAGGAGCCCAATCTTCTTGTCTTTCATCTTTCCTGAGGAGGAGTAAACACTGTTGCCAGCCATGGGTCCATACCTAGGGATCAGGGACTCACTCCAGCAGAGGTCAGAAGGGCTCAAGCAGGACCAATGCAACAGTTCAGCTGGACAGTTACAGGAAGGCCTCTGAAACATGTTGTGTCCTTGTATCTCACACAGGAGACCCATGCAGTTAATCAGTTTAGCCTGGGATGACTGCAAGCAGGGTCGGTCTTCCTTTTCAGACAACAAGACAGTCTTAGAAAGCAGCAGGGCAATCCTGTGGCAGCAGCTCAGTCCTTTTGTAACTTCCTCAGGTCTAGGATTGTTCTTATCAGTGTCTCGAGAGGACCAATATTTAACCCTGTGCCTGACTTTGTGTGATAGGAACTCCCTGTTCTATCCCCACATCTGGTTTTGGAAAAATGCTCATTCCCCTGTCAAGGCTAAAAACTGCCTGGGGTGACCAAAGGCAGGGCAGGGATGTTGCCAGATGTATTTATGTGTGCTTTAGGTAAAGCCCATTGAAGAGTAAGTGGATCTGAGTGAAGCTCTTTTCAGTGATCTTGCCAGGATGTCCCATCCTTTCAACACCCAAGCCCCTTTGTGTTTCCATCTGGAAGTAATACACAAACACTAGCAGCAGAGCACCGTTCCCTCTAGGACGCGCGCGCGCGCACCTCTCCTGACCGCAGCACGCAGCACCTCGCGTGAAGCGAGCACAAAGTCAGGACGTCGTGCCGTCAGCCGCTTTGAAAGAAGCGAGCGACGCGAATGTGGCGGAGCGGTCGTGAGGAGTGCAGGTAAGGAGGCGGGGGAGGGCTTGTGGCGCTTGCGGCTATGTAGGAGCGCGGAGCAGACTCTGGCCTTTTGTTTAAGTATTGCTGTTAATCGGAGCGTATTGCTGTTAATCAGAGCCCCTTCACGCGCTCCGATTAACAGCACTACTTAAACAAAAGGCCAGAGTCTGCCCCGCGTCCTCACAGTACACAAGAGCTGTGACACAGAAGGGCACAAAAAAGAAGAGGAAAACGAGTGAAACAGAGGGCAGAAGGGCACAAAAAAGGGGAAAACGAGTGAAACAGAGGGCAGAAGGGCACAAAAAAGAATGGGCAAACGAGTGAAACAGAGGGCAGAAGTGCACAAAAAAAGGGGAAAAGAGTGAAAGGGAGGGCAGAAGAGCACAAAAAACAAGGGAAAACGAGTGGAACAGAGGGCAGAAGAGCACAAAAAAAGGGGAAAAAGAGTGAAACAGAGGGCAGAAGGGCACAAAAAAGAAGGGGAAAACAAGTCAAACAGAGGGCAGAAGGGCGCAAAAAAAAGGGGAAAACGAGTGAAACAGAGGGCAGAAGGCACAAAAAAGAAGGCGAAAACGAGTGAAACAGAGGGCAGAAGGGCACAAAAAAAGGGGAAGCGAATGAATAGAGGGCAGAAGGGCACAAAAAACGAGGGGAAAACGAGTGGAACAGAGGGCAGAACGTGCCAGTTTGACCAAATCATGTCATGGCGTGCTTATCCAATTTGCAAACTGCCCTTAAGGCCCTTATTGTGGCGCTGTATGTGTGAAAATGCACCATCTTTTCACTTTGTAAAGTAAGCGTTTTGAGTGCCATTTGGCACCGCAGACACGCGCGGTTTGGTTCCTGGCGCACAAAGCCACAGAGACCCTCCACTGCCGCAAACAGAGGAAAAAATGCCAACTTTCTAAAAGTAGCATTTTCAGAATTGTAACTTAAAGTCTGACTTCACCATAATGATTTAAAGTTACAATTAATTTGAGGGCAAACAGCATATCTCTATCTGCTCCAAAATTGGCACTTATTAAATGTGATAAGGTAAACCAGTGTTAGTCAGTGAGTGAGCTAGGACTTAACCAGTGAAAAAATGACTTTAGGAGTTTTTCACTACAAGGACATGTTAAATTAAGTACAAATGTCCTAGTTTTTAAATACATTGCACACTGCCCTGTGAGCCTAGGAGCCTTTAGGGCCTACCCTAGGAGGAATGTCTGTTTAGGTCTGGCAAAAGGTTTTATTTCCAAGGTCAAAAGGTAATTCAAAAACTGCATTATAGACTGCAGTGGTTGCCTGAGACGTGTCTTAAAAGTTCACTTTAGTGGGTGGCGCAGTGAGTGCTGCAGGCCCACTAATAGCATTTAATGTACGGGCAAGGGGCACATGTAGTACCATCTACTATGGACTTACAAGTAAATTAAATGTGTCAATAAGGAGAATGCCAATTTTACCATGTTTCAATGAGAGAGAGAAGATGCACCTTAGTGCCGGTTAGCAGTGGTAAAAAGCAGAGCCCTAGAGCCAACAAAAACAAAATCAAATTAAAATCAGCAAAACAGGTGGAGTGAAGGCAACATGTTTGTGGGACTACCACACCAAGGTTGTAAGGTCTAACAGCCCAGCACTACACATGGTCAACCAAAGGTAGTGCAACACCCTCCCCTTGTAAACAATGGAAGTTGAGACTTAAAATAAAACCCTAAAGAGGGAATGTTAAACTAAATGTATATATTTAAAATAGTTAAAAATATATTTAAAAAATCACTAATAATTATGGAAATAGTGCATATCTATTTTTCGATAATAATTTTTTTAATTAATACATAGTACTACAAAAGTGTAAGTTACAAAAAATTGCTACACAACTGCACATTTGTGAATACCAAAAAGTAGTAAATGTACTTGTAAGTATAAATGTACTCAAAAGTGTAAGTTACCTTTGTGAATCAGTCCCAATAATTTGGGGGGTTTAAAGTAAAACTGGCATTCCTTACCTTGCTCAAAACCATACTGAAACTGGGCTGTGACATGCCAGGCAGATGTCCAACTAGGCTCTGTTATCTGCCAGTGACAATTGAGCAGCACAGCCAGCAGTAGTTTTGTAAGTGTAGTGAAAGCCCTAATAACTATACTGAGCTGAAGTAAATTCCCACAAGGCTACAGAAGGTATAGATGGTGTCCCTTTCCAGTTGCTACATCATGAGAATGAAGGAGTGGGTCATCTTGTGAGTATTCTTCTGTGCCAAAGGGCTGGACATGGTCTTATGAGCTGGACTCCATCTTGCAGCTAAAGAAGAGCCTTGCTGGACCAATATTTGAACTTCAGGTAGACTGAAGTACTCTGCAATGTGTGCTTACTTCATGGTGCTACCTGCAAGTTGGTGAGGGTACTTGTAGACTTCATTTACTGTCCTTGTAGGTGACTGGAGGCCCCTTTGATTTCATGTGTTCCATGCTTCACTATTGCGGGCAATGGTGTCTGTGAAAGTGTGACGTGAATTTAAAAGGGTATTAGTTTTGTCTTAGTAATCATACATTAAATGTTCATTATACACATTTTGGTATATAATGTCATTTTACGTTTAAATGTTCTCTATGAAAGATTTTTGAAATTATCAAAATTTAACACCTGGTCCAATTTGGTTAATGCCTTGGAGGTATTCCATCACGCTCTCTCTATAACATTGCTACATATGATTGTGTTGTTTTAGAAACAGTAATAGGGCATGTAAACATGCTTGCTGAATCCAGCCGTGATTTCTACATACCGTTTCATCACAGACATAAATCCTTGTAATCGAAGACAATGGTATTAACACCTGGAAATAGGTAGTAATGTATGGATTACGAAGTTTAACAGGTCAGTAATGAATACATTACCACCCCCCACCCTGCCCCTCCCCCTCCCCATGTCACCGCCCGCAGGTACTCCCACCACCGGCCGCAGCTGGATGAAAGACAAGTCATGTAATATAGGAAAAAATGTTGGCTTACTTGGGGGCCTATTCACAAACTCTCTTTTGTTGTACGTTAATCATAGTACAATAGTACTACTACTGTGAAACAAAATGCTATTAACAAAGTTATGTGTGGAAGTTCTTTCTCCTCCTCTCATATCATTTTCTGTGCAGAGAGATCCGCTCCCTCTGCAGAATCTCCCCACATGTGAGTATACGTTTTTGTACAAATCTGGGTGGAACAGAGGAGAGTGCTGGAAGCTGAGGAGTACTTATGATTAGAGGGGCGAGGCTAAGGAAGGAGTAAGGAGGCATTTAGGGAGGGCTAGGGATGGTTTTAGGGAGATGGTTCACCCACCCATGAATGTGTAAGCCCTTTGCTATTCACAAACTCTATTTCTAAAGTTGCTACAGCCAAAAGGTATGCACAACTGTAGTCAATTACTTCAGGGCAGAGCTGGAGTAGGTCCAGCACCACACATGGCCAACCACTAATACTGCAACACCCTCCCCAAATACATATGTGGAGCTATGGGCTTAAAATAAAACCCCTTAGGAAATAAAGCGAAATTGCATAAAATTACTTAAAATAATTACAAATAGTATATTTATGATTAAATTAGAAAATATGTTCTAGCAATTTTGTTTTATTTAAAAAATAATGTAAACGTTTTATTAAAATATGATTAAATTACTTTCAATAAATTCTATAACAACTTGTAATAATTATTTATACGTTATACAAAATGTAATGTATTTAATTTTGGTAAAAATGTTTTCTTTAATTTAAAATTAAACACAATAATTTGTATTTAATTTAATATATTGAAATGAATTAAAGATTTCAAACAAAATTACTGAAATACTGCTGTAGCATTTTTGTGCGTTCTGCTTTTAAAATGAATATATAAAATGTATTCACAATAATATTCATCATACAAATGTAATACATTTTTCGAGTTAAATATGCTTTTTTACTTTTCCCTATACTTTACTGAGGGTAAACTCAGGAGCTAAGACAGAAATATCCGTATGGTAAACTATAGGGAAAAGTAATAATGTTTAGTCCCGTGAGCTCTCAGTTTTAATGAAGGATAGAGCCGCACCTGCCATCCGCGACATTACTGAATGAAATGAATTCACATTTAAAGATAAGTGGAAAAAAAAAATGTACAGAACCAAATGTATTTTTGTACTTGACCACAAATCCTTAAATTTAGGTCGCGACAAAATAATATTGCTCATGGCCAGTCTTACAAATTCTGTAGCAATGTCGGACATTTCTCCCTCATTATTAATCCCACCAAAAAAACTCGTATAAAGAAAACCCTCATAGCAACATTTTTCTTCCTTTACCAGATGTGAAAGCACATTATTCAAGCTACCTGTAAATTATCTAAAGGCGATATTTGTAGATCAACAACAAAAACGCGGGAACGTTTATTATGACTTGAATTCAAATCCAACTCTTTTTATTTGGCGGTTCAAACAATCTCCAAGCCAAAATAACTCTTTTGACCGTGAAACAAACCCTGGGCACGCTAGCATGTCTGTTCTAAATGATTAAATGTCTTCCCAAATAATTTCTGATAGTATTTATTACCAATACTCTGTCAGGCTAATTGTTACATTTCCCATTCACAATGAAGACCCAGTGAAATATAAAGTATAATTCTTGCAATTAGCCGTGTGTATAAAACATCATGAAGTTTGAAGGAACACATTAATTATATTCAGATATAATCGGTTATGTGTATAATTATGGCAGACAAATTACTGGAGGAGCGCATTAGCATAACATAATTTCCATTTCCCTTAGCCGTTTGCCATGCAGGAACTAAGCTAGTGCTCAGTCACTGACATTTGATATTTCCCAAGACAGATTCCTCTTCATATATCATACAGTCATGGAATATTTATCACCATAACCTTTGAATGCAACAGGAAGTAGAATGTGCATCACAGAAGTGCATCGTTGCGCAGTGACGTGTGATATATAGATGATATCAAATTTCAAGAAATATATTTTATAGTGTGTCGCAGCTGAGCATAAACGGTCTGCTTATGGATTTCTTAACAGTGTGCCGAAAGAAAGATTATTTGAATATACAGTATTTAAAATATCAAAAAGATTGAACAGCAAGGACAATAACATTATAACACTCTTAGATGTGCAGTTCTATGGAGAAAATATGGGTGCAAGATCAGGTTAGATCATTCTAACCCAATGGGACACAGAGAAGGACCTGATTGCGACTCGCCGGGCAGTGCAGATTCGTTTGCAGGTGTTTACCATCCAGATTTACAGGAAGCATTACCTTGGGCACAACAGGGCAAAGAGTGCAAAAAACCAGCATGAGTGCGATGGGATGTCAGTGGCGTAAAGAAACTTGAGCCACCCCCTCGCAAAGTACAGAGAGGTCCCTGTTCCTCCGAAGTCAGTCAGCAGCTCTCAGGCCAGGGTACAGTGCTGAGGGTGCCCCCTGGATTTCACCCCGCTGCGTTGGGGCTGAGAGGGGCCTATGTTATGCCACTGTGGAATGAGTGAAATCATGGGCACTTTGTCACCCCCATTCCTAGCTGTCAATCGAAGAGCTCACTGTGTCACTGGATTGAAGCTGGCTTGGCTGATATGGGGTAATCCTACGAAATGGGTCCCAGGATGCTTGTTTCTGGTCCAAGGAGGGCCTGGCTTGGCAGTTCGGGTTGGACTGTTGCCATGAGGCACAGGGTCAAGATTGATTTTCATATGACTGGGCTTCTTGTCGATGGCAGCCTAGACAATGATTAGAATCGCAAGCCCCTCCGTTCCCCACCCGCTTGTGGGTGACGCTTCTTCAGCGCAGGACTTCACATCAAAAGCTCCTCAACAACGACATCCTCGGCGACGACGCAGGACCTTTCATCACAGCCGCACAGCTCCTCAAAAACACCGGTGCTCGACATATCTCCACACCAGGACCTCGCATCGCATTTTCTGCATGATGCATCCTTAGCGGGCCTAACTTTGTCCCTGAGGTTGGCCTGAACTTGCGACTTTATCCTGGTCCAGTGCAACCAGATAACCACAGTTGCCACTTTGTGGTTTTTTGCTGCTATTTTTACATAAATGTTTAAAACTGCATATCTCTGCTTCTATCAATTGTTGTTTTGTTGGTGTGGTCTTAAATTATTTATTAAATTTTACTCTACTTTTCCGGATTGATGTGGGGTTTTTCTTGTGTTTTGTTTCACTTTCTTACTGTATTTTAATTGCTGCATAAATATTTTGCACATTGCTTCTAATGTCAGCCTGACTGCTTTGTGCTAAGCTACAAGAGGGCATGCATGTGACTTCACCCCACAGAGAATTGTGGTTGCTGCTTGAGTAGGGTTTCACCCACTTCAACCAGCAGCCCAGTATCTTAAAACCTGTTATAAGCAAATCAGATTTGGTCCTCCTCCAGTAGGAACAGTTAAGCCAAATCTGCCCGGCCAGGTACACCTGGACAGGAAAACAAACAAGACTATCTTAATTTTATTCTCCATAGGCCTCACAAATGAGGGATAGCTTGTATGCTAAAGCACAGGGAGCACTGGACCCACATCTAGGCATAAAAAGCATACTTATGGTGTAACCCAGAGTAAAACACGAAGGTGATGGGTAGAATACTTGCACATAGTCTCAGTGGCTCTTAATCGCTTGGGTCATGTTACTGTTGATCATCATTTGCCTACTATGACACTCCAGAGACCAGCTACATGCAAATCAGCTCTGCTACTACTCTTATAGCACCGTCCAAGCCAGGTCTCACTCAACAAGAACTCATTCACCCCAAACTGGATTTGGCATACTTAGGCTTCATCAGTGAGGTATATTTAGAGTCTTGTGGTACAGAGAGTAAGGGCTCACCTCCTGACATACTCATCACACTAGGGCATCACACTGAAGAAAACAAGGTGATGGGAGTAATGCTTGTAAACAGTCTGAGTCTTTTCTCTCCACAGGTAACACATGGTGGGCATATATTATGTGCTGTTATGCTAGGTTATGTTACATTTTATTATATTATATTATATTATATGTAAGGCTCCCTGATTACTGTTTTTACTGATTTTTACAGAAAAATACAGACAGAAAACATTCATTTTCTTGTCTGTATTTATTTTTAAATGTGTTTAAAAACGGAAATTTGGTTGCTTTTTGAGTAATTCGAAATACTGTCTGCCATGACTGCCAGGCCAATAACTGTGTGGATTGATAGATAAGGGGGTAAAAAAGAAAGGAATTTTAGTAAAGAAGCTTTAACAGCAGTAGATATGCACAAGGCTGATACTGAAATTTGCATATTTTCATATAAATGCACTGATTTATTTTCTGCAGGTATTAACAGCACTGAAACCTGGCAGACATTCAAGCATGAGTGCATATTTATCGGTTTAATAAATGTGGAAGTATAATAATTTCGGCTTAATCTTTCCAGAAAATCCAAGAATAAATATGGATAAATACAGATCAAATTAGGAAAAAATAAATATGGCTAAATACAGACGGAATTGACCGACAAAACAAACCATAAAACTGGGAGCCCTAATTATATTATATTAAATTATATTATATTATATTATAATATAATATATTATATTATATTATATTATATTATATTATATTATATTATATTATATTATATTATGAAATTGATATGCACACCCTCTCTGCAGGGACCTTACCTCAGTCAGCAGCGAGTGATTTATGGAGGCTGTGTGCAGCCCTCCATTCCGGGGGTCAAGGGTAGCCATACTGCATTAAAATAGGGCTAAATATAGGCCTCTGACAATCACCTAACAGAGTAGTTAATAAGAGGCAGAGAAGTGAGCTTTTTCTGGGGGTAGTCTTTCACCCATGGTGCACAGATATTCTATTTGCTTACCGTGCCCATTTTGAGAGTAGCATGTGGAAGGATTTGGGGCTGGAGGTACTGCTTAATCTGGTCCATGTGCTGGGTAGCAGTACTTTGAAGTAAACTTTTAAGTCCTAACTTTACTACTACTAAATGCCTTCTGTGAATACCAAAAGTAGTAAGTTTAGGATTTGATCTCAGATTAGTTATGTGAATCTGCCCCTTTGATTGTAAACAGGTCATAACGTTATGGGGCATACAGAGGCCATAAGTGGTATGCAGCATCTTGCTAGGCTGACATCTGACATAAAATGTTGCTGCATCCAGGACAATGCTACATAGTTATCAGATTTAAAGTGTCAAGACCTATTGCATCCCTAAAGCACTGTTTTGTGGACATTGTGAATTACAGAGAAGTATCCTGAACTCATGAGTTGTAGAAAACAAACCTTGAATTAATCATTGCCCCTTAATTTGACCTCTTAAAACTAAAAGTTCAGCAATGGACGGATTCTTAAAAGACGAATTGCATACGTAAATATTTTCATGAACACTGTATAAGGTATTAGATTTTCAATTTGTGTATACACTGCTATGAATAGGAAGAATATGATGTTAGTGGTATTCCTTACCTCTCAATTTCACAGGCGCCCAGTAGAAACTATTCTCATCTTCCAGAAAACATCTACTGACAGAGCATGAGGTAGGTATTCAAAACGTAATGAAAGGTATTCATGCATATATATTTTCTAGATATTAATATTTACTTTTGTTTTGATTTCAGGGATTCAATGTTTTGTGTTGATGTACAGAGAGTTGGTAATACAGAGATATTGTTAAAATATATCTATTTATAAAGAAATTGCATTGAGGACCTAATTCAGAGTTCCACTGCACCTTTGGGGTGGTGAATTTACCATTATCGTAGAGTAAATCCTTGGCAGTAACAGGCAATTACAAGTTAAACCACATGGAATAGGGAATTGCCCTATGACACAAGATTTACTGGTCATAAAACCACAACAAATTCCCAATTTCATGGGGTTTAGCACATCTATTTGCCATATGCTCTGGGCAGGAGGTAAAAGTATGCTTCTGCCTCATGGCTCTAGTGAGGAGGAGTAGGGGGTTGAGGAGAATAGAGAAGAAAAACGAAAGGTATGTTCTAGGATGGGGAGCACTTGAAGTGCAGTCTGCCAGTTACAAACTGAGCATGAAGCTTGTCTACTACTGTAGCTAAAACCTCATGGGATTCTTGTGGGCAAAATTAAAGTCCAGAAAAAATAGGTTTGATGTTCCTACACCAGGGAAAACCATGTGTGACAACACCAGCCCTCTCTGAATAAGATGGAGCAGAATTCCATTCAGTAATTCCGCTCAACCTTACACAATCTCAGGGGCAGTTTATTCTAATCATAAGTTACTTAAGATATCCCTTTTTTGTAGAGATCCACTCCATCCTGCAGACCTCCTCATTCTCAAAACTGACAATGCAGAGTGTGGAGTCTTATGTCTCTTGTTATCTCGCTTAGCCCATTCCTCTTTCCTCACTTCTCCCATGGACTCTTATGTGCAGTATATGTGATCACTGGTTTGGACACTGAATAATGTGAAAGAGCATTGCTTCCTTTGAACCCCGTGCGCAAAGTTCAATCAATCAATCAGGGGTTTGTGAAGTGCAACTACTCCCCCACAAGAGTATCAAGGCGCTGGGAGGGGTCGGTCTCTGTTGAGTGCTGGGATCATCCGAAGAGCCAGGTCTTGAGGTCCTTCCTCAACAGGGGCAGTGTGGGGGTTTGCTGGAGGTCGAGAGGGAGTTTGTTCCAGGCCTTGGCTGCAAGGTAGAATAAAGGACCTGCCTCCCATTCTGGTCTTGTAGATATGCTGGATGGTGGCTTGAGAGATGTCAGCAGATCAGAGGTGTGTCTTGGGTGCGTTGAACGAGTCTGCTGGTCTGATGTGGTGGAGGGCCTTGTAGGTTTGAGTGAGGAGCTTGAAGATTATTATTTTTTAGATGGGGAGCAAGTGGTGATCCCGGAGGTGATGGGTGATGTGGTGGTGGCAGGGATGTTTAGAATCAGTCTGGCTGTGATGCTCTGGACGGTATGGAGCTTGAGAAGTAGTTTCTTGTTGATTCTGGTGTAGAGAGCATTGCCGTAGTTCAGTCTCCAGCTGATGAAGGTGTGCATGACCGTTTTTCTTGATCCAGGTGGGATCCATCTAAACGTTTTTTGGAGTGTGCGGAGTGTGTTGAAGCAGGCTGAGGATAGGACATTGATATGGTGGTTCATAGTGAGCAATGAGTCTTGTGTGATGTTGAGGTTTTCTGTGTGGTCAGGTGGGGGGCTTCTGAGGGTGGGGAGGCCACCAGGTGTCATCCCAGGCAGATGGGGTGGAGCCAAGGACAATGACTTCTGTTTTCCCGGAGCTGAGTTTCCAGCAGCTCTTCTTCATCCAGGTGGCGACGGCTTTCATCCCTTCTTGGAAATGGTGCCTGGTGATGTTGGGTTCTTTGATGAGGGAGAGGATGAGCTGGGTGTTGTTGGCATAGAAGAAGATGATGAGCCCTTGGTTTCTGCCGATAGTTTTGAGGGGGACCATTCACATCTGGTCTCTTTTAGTTCCAAGAGGAAGGGGTGAGTCTGAATCACTGAGTTCTGCCTGTGATCAATGAGCATATCCAGTCAATGGCCTTTCCACAGATTCCAGCGTCCGGTAGTCTGGTCACTAGTATGCTGTGGGAGATGGTGTTGAATACCGCTGAGAGGTCCAGGAGGATGATGGCTACCTTTTGGCCCTGGTTGAGGAAGGAGCGGATGTCGTCGGTGGCGGCGAGTAGGGCTGTCTCAGTGCCGTGGTTGCTATGGGAATCCAGATAGGATGTTGTTGGCTTTTATGAAGTTTGCTAGCTGTGTGTTAATAGCCTTTTCGATTACCTTTAGTGTGAATAAAAGCAGGGAGATGGGTCTCAAGTTCTTGAGATCCGTCGGGTCTACAGAGGGTTTCTTCAGGAGGGGATCGACTTCAGCTGGTTTCCAGTTGTCAGGGAATGTGGTGATTTTGAGGGAGCAGTTTATCGTCTGGCATAGTTCGGGTGTGATGGCAGTGGCGGCTGGGTGGAAGATGTCAGGTGGGCAAGCAGGGGTCAGAGGGTGCTCCAGAGTGGAAGCTCTTTATGGTCTTTAATGCATATTCTGTTGTGAACGGGGTCCAGGTGAGCAGGGTCTAATGGATGGTGTTGCTGGGGTATGAGCTGGAGTGGTGCAGAGGTCTTGATTGTCTCAGTTTTCGTGGATAGTCTTAATCTTGAGATGAAAAAAGGTGCTGAGTCGGTTCCCGAGGTCTTGGGAGTGTGTGACATCTGTTGTTTCACTGCTGAGGTTGACAAATTCCTTGAAGATGGAGAAGAGTTCCTTAGAGTTGTGGGCGTTGGTGTGAATTCTGTCTTGGAAGTAGTTCTTTTTTGTGGATTTGATGCGGTGGTAATGTGCTGCGGTGGCTGCTCTGTAGGTGGTGCATGTTTCTGGGGATTTGTTGTTCCTCCATTTCTTTTTTAGTTGTCAGCAGGAGTGCTTGGATTCTTGGTGTGCAGGGGTGAACCAGCTTCTTTTCTTGGAGTGTCGCCTTGTGGCTTTCTTGAGAGGGGCGAGGGCGTTGGCACGGTTTGTGATCCAGCGGTGGAGGTTGCGTGCCATGGTGTTGGCATCTGGCATTGTTAGTGGTTGGGTGCTTGTGAGGGCGGAGGTGAGCTGGTCTTCGGTGATGTTGCTTCAGCTTCTACATGGGTGGCGGTGGGCATGCTTATGTACAGGGTTTTTTTTGTAAGGAGAAGTGGATGCAGTGATGGCCTATCCAGAGGAGTTCTGTGTTTTGGCTGAAGGAGATGCTGTCTCCTTCTGAGAAGACATGTTCAAGTGTGTGTCCCGCTTTATGCATGGGGCAGTGACAAGTGGCTTCAGTCCTATGTTGGCGAGTTTCTCTAAGTGGGCCAGTGTGTTTAGGTCATTGTGGTTGTCCAGGTGGAAGTTTAGGTCTCCGAGAGGGATGCAGTCTGTGGAGGCAAGGGCGTGGGGTGCAATGAGATGGGTGATGGTGTTAGTGAAAAGAGCACGGAGTCCGGGTGGCCTGTTGAGGGTTCTGCTGAGAGTCATTTTAGGGTTCGTCTGGATTTGAAAGTGAAGATCCTCCATGAGGGTCAAAGTGTTTTTAGGCCGGTGGTTGTCATGCGGACGAAGCATTTGTGGATGATGGAGATGCCTCCTCCTGGGCGGGTGGGGTGGTCATTTTACAGGATCTTGTATCCGTCGGAAATGGCGGTGGTGATGTCGGGCGCGGAGTTGGTGTTGGTCTAGGTTTCTGTGAGGGAGGCGACATCTGACACCTAGGTGTTGAGGAAGTACCAGATTTCTATGTCATGCCTGTGTAGGAAGCACACGTTGAGGAAGATGCAGATCAGTGGTTTGTCAACGGTTATATCCGGTAGGCTGGGTGCTGCTGCTGGGGTGCGGAGGTGGGTGAAGGTGCAACGGCAGTGTCAACAGTAGATCGTGCCTTGAGTGCTGCTTGGCATCTAGAGCTGGCAGTTGTTGCTGCGTTTGGTGTTGAGAGTGTGGAGGGTGCTGGAGTCGTAGCGGATATTGGTCCCTGGCGCTGGTCACGGTCAGGTCACGGATGGGTGCAGACGAGCTCGCATTAAGTAGGGGTCGGGGAGGGTGGTCAGCTGGGAGGCAGGAGCGGAAAAGGACACACTGGATGGGGAGGGGCAGAGGGGGCAGCAGCGGCCTAGAGCACGAGGGAGACAGGAAAAGAGCAAGAAAAAATGTTGTAATATTCGCTACCCAATGCATTATTTTGATATATTCTTGCATTGTTTTGTCAGCTACTTACAAACCAAACCAGTTTTACCACTTAGATGACCATTTTGAAAAACCCTCAAGGCTAGTCTCGAACAACCATTACAGTGATTACTTCAAGTACATCATTGGCCTATATACTTTTCCTTTAACTGTTTAGGGTAAACAGCCTACTGACAGTGCTTTGCATTAATGCGATATTCTCAACCTGTAAATATATGAAAATGTATTCTTTGGGTATTTACATTTTTTTCTGTTAGTCAACAAAGGTTCTAAATGCAGGTGTATCAAATAATTATTAAACAAGCTGCAATTTATACCCAGCCCAAACATTATTACTTTTGGACTGACATATTGAGGCTAGGCCTGTTTATTCTACATTGATGAACCCATTTTATTAAGGTATGTTCAAAAACGTAATAATATTATTCCACACACAGGTCATATCCAAAGGTACCTTCATTTTAATATGCTTGGGGCGGAATCCAGGCTATGTCAATTGCGTAAGCCAGAATAACTGCAAATATTATAAATATGAATAAATTAGGTTTTTGAGGCATGAACTCGGCAAATTTGTACATCCTATTACCTAGAGCGGCTCGGCAATAGAACTGAAAGTTAGGTGGGGCCCAACCACTTTGTATAAGAGGAGACTGTATAATCCTGTCTCTTATGATTTCATATAAACCTGGCTGCCAATGAGTTCAAGCTGTGAAAAATGGGGATACACATAGAGAAAGCCTTAAAATGATATTGTGACTTTGGAAATATAGCAATGTTTGCTAAATTGGTGCAAACTACTAAGGTTACATGAAAGTGTTCACATTTCCTAAAAAGTCTAGAACGAAACACAGGTTCATAAAAGTATTTTAAATAGCCCACCATTACATCTAACCACAGTCACCGTAGTAATTTTACTTATTGCTTTCTTGGGATTAGTTGTAAATATTAACATATTGTCTTCAAATGCTACAAATATTTGGATATATTTGAGGTACTCTAAGCAATATGGTGCTCAAATGCCAATGATCCTTGAAAGAAACAGTTATAGAGGCTGTACAGAGAGCATGAGAATCACGCAATACCTGCTGAGTTTTGGCTGTGAATTTCTAATATTAGACAAATAAGTCAATCATAGCAAATGTCTCACACACATCAAAATGAGCGTGGTTGTGCCTCTTTTGCCTCCCAAATCAGCAACGTAATCCCTTAAGGGCCCTCATTAATCAGCTATAACTATAGCCTCTTAATCAGCCAGATTGGTTTTCACCAGGCCTAGGGCTGTTGACCAAGACTTCTGCTACATCAAGAATGAATAGAAAAATGCAAAAGTTGTCATACTGGATCATCTCCTTCTTGCTCATTTGAGAAGTCATCAGTGATGTCATGAGTGATGTCATTGACCATGTCATGAGTGATGTAATATGTGACATCATCAGCAGTGCCCTGCGGGGGCAGCTAACTATTATGGCCGAATTTCTCTGGTTTTGTACAAGTGAAAAGTCTGCCTAACTATAACGTTCTGGTAACCTGTGTTTTTTCTGTGAATTTCTAGGTTTTGTTTAATGCAAATTCCTAACTATAAAATACCTGAAACCTAAGTTTCTTCAGTGAATTTCTAAGGTTTTTCAAAATCTAATTTCTAACTATAACATTCCTGTAACCTGTTGTTTTTTTCCATGAATTTCTAAGGTTTTTTAAATGCTAATTCCTTACTATAATGTCCCTGAAACTTATTTCAGTAAATATATATACATATATTTATACATATATAATTTTTATATATTCAAATTTTTTCTAGAATTTTGTTAAATATATTTCTATAGAAGTATACACATATTTATAAATATTTAAGTATCAAAACTTTTAAAAGAAAATATAAAAATGGATTTGCGTACTGACGCGGTACTTCGCGGTTTGTACGCAGACTCATTCATATATTTAAAAGTGTAAAATATAGTGACTTTAATACTTTATGTATATCTTAGGGGTAGTAGTTTAGTTGTAAAGTAATATAAGCAATATGTAGTTATGCTAAATGGTAATTAAACATTAAATTTATGTATTTTGCAGGTTGGCGACACCATCGCGCACACTACCGGGTCTTACTTCTGGATCCTCGTAGGAATCGCGGCTCCAGCGTGACTTTTTACAGTTATATTTTACATAATGTATAATTTATAATGATTATTACTTTAATATTTTGTTATTAATTAAATTAAACCTTGTTTCTTTCAAAAATGTAAATGCGGAATCGCGACCCGGATGCGACCCTTTCTTTTTTATTTGTAATATATATAGACAAAAATAATCTTAAGTTAAAGGTTACAGTTTTGCTAAGATAGTAAATAAACTTGTATATTAATAAAAAGAAAGTTAATTGTACGTTTTTTTAATAATAATTTCAGGAATTGCCGTACGTCTGCGTAGATCATAACTTCCTGATTTGTGTACAGGATGCAAATCTAATGTTTTTAAACAATATTATATATCAATATAGATTCATTTACTTTATTTTAATTAAAGAGGTACAGTTATTTATAAATAAAGTATTATAAGATACAAGCAAATATTGTGGAAATGTAAATTTAAAAGAAGTTGCGAAATCACTTCTGGTACGCAGTGGCACCTCGGAGGAGTCGCGCACCCCATGTGACACGAAAAATTAGATTGGATTGATTAAAGATCCTGTCATCCTTAAGTTTGCTAGATCCCACCTTGTTTCTTCTAATATTGGGTGTGGTTGGCAACAGTCAAACTCAATCAGGAAGAACCTATTTTTCAGGTGTTTTAATGTTTTTTGGATTCAAAATTACACTCAACAAGAATTGCAAGAGGAGGTGGAGCAGACCCTTTTGGAGGGGGAAGAGGAGCCACCACACAAGAAGAAGGAGAGTGTGGTCTTGCAATGTTTTACCATTTTGGCAGCCAGAAGAAAGGCAACATGCAGAAGGTTATCAGCAACATATGCAAAAAGGTGATGTCTCAGGGATCAGAGAAAAAATATTCTTGCGGTACACCTTCTATGTACAAGCGCCTGAAGACAATGCATCAAAACCGTCCTGCAAGTGCTGAACTTGCAAGACTTAATGCAAGTGAAGGTGACCAAGATGCGCAATCTTCAACATCAAGAGCTAGCAACAGACTGCAGAGCATTCCCCCAAATCTACCTGATTTCGCCAAGGCAGGACTTTTTTTCCCTAAATGCATTATGGTTTGAAGTGTGGGGTAACAGGTTGTCCAAACCACGTTAGACACCATTAAAAACCATTGTTGTTAATTTGTTTTACCACAGTTAGGCATGCTGTTGTGTGCTTGTTTTTTGTTTACATTTTCATGTTCAAAATAAAAAACATACCAAAAAAACTACTAAACAGTTTAAAAAAAAAGAAAACAGAAATTAGTTTTAAAAAAAAGGTTCTTACGGAATCACCCATTCTGGTTTAAAAAAGAAAAAGCATATGTTGTGTGTATAGATGAGTCATTGGGTAGTGTCTGTGTGTCTGTGTGATTGGATGAGTGCATACGTAGAGGCTGAGTGATTGGATGAGTTAATGGGTAGTGCTTGAGAGAATGGATGAGTGCAAGGGTAATGTCTGGGTGATTGTGTGAGTGCATGCATGGTGCCTTGGTGATTGGAAGAATGCATGAATAGTGCCTTGGTGATTGGATGAGTGCTTGGGTAGTGCCTGGGTGATTGGATCAGTGCAAGGCCAGTGTCTGGGTGTAAAGCTGGACAATTCCCTGAGTATGAAGCTACAGGTGCAGACTGTGGCCGGTCAGTGCTTTGGCTTTTTGAAAATGCTTAAACAATTTCTGTCAGTTCTTCAGATCTCACACAGGAAAACTGTGGTCCAGGCCCCGAATAGTCTAGGCTGGATTATGTGAATATTCTATATCTTGGCCTCCCAGAGTATCTGCTTACCCGCTGCAAAATGCTACAGCCAGGGCTATTCTATCTCTTTGCCCCAGGACTCGGGTATATGTTCATCTGAACTCTCTCCGTTGGTTACTGATCTGTAAGTGGATACAGTTTAAGGCCCTTGTATTGGCTTTCAAGACCTTGCATGGCTCTGGAGCCCCCTAGCTGAGGAAGAGTGTTAAATTTTTGCCTTATCCATCGCTCTCTCCGTTGCGTCTCTTTGGCATTATTCTGCACCCCAGTGGTGAAGCACTCCCGAATAGGAGGACGCTCCTTTCAGCTTCAAGTGGCTAAACTATGGAATAACCTACCGCTTGCTCTGAGATTACTTCAGGATTTGCTTCCTTTCAGAAAAGCCCTTAAGACATGGCTGTTTCAACAATAACTTAGCACTATGCTTTCCTGTATATTACCCCTCCCTTTTATGTCCGTCTTCACTCACCTCAGCGCCGGGATGTTCAGTAGAGTAGCTGTGCCCTTTGTAAAACCCCTTTTAACATAACATAACATTGCATGACTGCATGAGTAGTGTCTGAATGAACGACTTAGTGCAAGGGTATTATTGCCTGGCTCATTGGATGAGTGCACGGGTAGTGTCTGAGTGATTAGATCAGTGGTTCCCAAACTGTGCACCGCAGCGCCCTGGTGCGTCCTTATCAGTAGCCAGGGGTGCCGCGCATGATGTGGGAAACATAGCGTCTGCTGCGTTAGGCCCCCTGTGCAGCGATGTCAGAAGTGCAAAGCGCCAGAACACCAGAGTAATAGAGCGCTATAAAAACAAATAAACACATGGTCACACGCACACTCATGCATAAATAAACACACAAACGCCGCGCACAGGCTTCATTTCTAACAAGCCAAGCCCCATTTTCTTTCTTTTCCTACATGGGGCGACTGGAATCAAACAGGTGTCAAAAACATTATGACTCGCCTCGCTGCTATTATTGAAGTCGACACATCGCATCTGAGCAGAAGAAGGATTATATAATTCTGTTTTAATCGAAGGGCCATAAATGTTGTATGTAGACCAGTAAAAGTCATATTGTCTGGCGTGCGAATGAAAAAATTGTACTGCGTGTATTTGGAATGCGTCATGAAATAAAAAGAGAGATATATGCAAGAAAGATTCTTGACTAGAGTAAACGATATATAGCAGAGATAAAGGTTAAAAAACGGAAGAAAGACAGAGGGGCCAATTCCGATTCGGTAAAATCCCCTACAATTCGCCGTACCGAGCATTTTTCCCGTACGATTCGTATACCTACAACGTCCCGGTACGTACGATCAAGTACGATCCTAAGCCAAAGCACATCTACATACGAATCGTACCAAACCCCATACGATCAGAAAATACATACGATTCATATCCAGGTCACACAGTACGCACAGCCGTACGTAAACAGGCAGCAGTTTCCTGCCCAGCAAGTACGATCCGTGTCGATGACACTCCGTATGACCCTATTGCTATGGGAGCTGAAAATCTCCGTTAAAAGCAGAGTCCGGCCCGAACCGCACCCCTGTACGCAACAGACACGCCATGAACCCCATCGGCCGTGTCATCCCAGTCCTGTACGCCTACGACCTGGTGCACAGAAACAGACGACGGCGCATATGGTGAGAACAACGTACCGCAACAACAGAAGTGTACTTGTATGGTGCGTCACACGTTCGCGTATACCACCATTACAATAGTGCTACGAGCTGCACACATAAGAGGGTGGGTGGATATGACTCCCAGCAGTGCCCAGACATAAGAGGGGTGGGTGGATATGACTTCCAGCAGTGCCCATACATAAGAGGGGTGGGTGGATATGACTCCCAGCAGTGCCCAGACATATAAGGGGTGGGTGTAAATGACTCCCAGCAGTGCCCAGACATAAGAGGGGTGGGTGTATATGACTCCCAGCAGTGCCCAACAGAATGGGGGTGGGTGTATATGACTCCCAGCAGTGCCCAACAGTATGGGGGTGGGTTGATATCACTCCCAGCAGTGCCAAGACATAAGAGGGGTGGGTGGATATGACTCCCAGCAGTGCCCAGACATAAAGAGGGGTGGGTGGATATGACTCCCAGCAGTGCCCAGACATAAGAGGGGTGGTTGGATATGACTCCCAGCAGTGCCCAGACATAAGAGGGGTGGGTGGATACGCCTCCCAGCAGTGCCCAGACATAAGAGGAGTGGGTGCAGAGGACTCCCAGCAGTGCCCAGACATAAGAGGGGTGGGTGGATATGACTCCCAGCAGTGCCCAGACATAAGAAGGGTGGGTGGATATGACTCCCAGTAGTACCCAGACATAAGAGGGGTGGGTGCACAGGACTCCCAGCAGTGCCCAGACATAAGAGGGGTGGGTGGATTTGACTCCCAGCAGTGCCCAACAGTATGGGGGTGGGTGGATATGACTCCCAGCAGTGCCCAACAGTATGGTGGTGGATGGATATGACTCCCAGCAGTGCCCAACAGAATGGGGGTGGGCGTATATGACTCCCAGCAGTGCCCAGACATAAGAGGGGTGGGTAGATATGACTCCCAGCAGTGCCCAGACATTAGAGGGGTGGGTGCAGAGGACTCCCAGCAGTGCCCACACATAAGAGGGGTGGGTGGATATGACTCCCAGCAGTGCCCAACAGTATGGGGGTGGGTGGATATGACTCCCAGAAGTGCCCAGACATAAGAGGGGTGGGTGCATATGACTCCCAGCAGTGCCCAGACAAAAGAGGGGTGGGTGGATATCACTCCCAGCAGTGCCCAGATATAAGAGGGGTGGGTGGATTTGACTCCCAGCAGTGCCCAGACATATGAGGGGTGGGTGTACATGACTCCCAGCTGTGCCCAGACATAAGAGGGGTGGGTGGATATGATTCCCAGCAGTACCCAACAGAATGGGGTGGGTGTATATGACTCCCAGCAGTGCCCAACCATGAGAGTGGTGGGTGGATATGACTCCCAGCAGTGCCTAGACATAAGAGGGGTGGGTGGATATGACTCCCAGCAGTGCCCAGACATAAGAGGTGTGGGTGGATATGACTCCCAGCAGTGCCCAGACATAGGAGGGGTGGGTGCAGAGGACTCTCAGTGGTGCCCAGACATAAGAGGGGTTGGTGCAGAGGACTCCCAGCAGTGCTCAGTTATAGGGGGGTGGGCATTATCATCATCATACAACAACAACATGGGTGTATGTTTACATCCCTAACCTGTGAGAGTCCTGATAGCGTCACAGCAACACATCACTTACAGCAGTGTCCCACTACAAGGAGGATGGATTTCTGTCACACACTGCATGACACACCACATGTGGGTATGATGTCAGATCCCTCATGCATATCCAGCCATGGAGGTTACAGGCAACCTACACACCCTACCATCATGACACAATAGTGTATAGTCATGTAACAGCCCACCAAACAAATAGAGCAAAAAGGAAAAACACACTGTCATGTACATCCCTGGCCTGATATGAATGTCCAGGTGGTGAAACATGTACTCTCTCATGGAAGGAACAAGGTTGAAACCCCTTAGATACAAAGCACAAAATTGTGAGTTGTGTGCACAAATACCCTGCATAACAAATCCAAACATAAGGGTAAGGGTGTGATTATACATCTACATAGTGTGAAAAAGGGTGAATGTGTCCATGAAGGCATTTCTACATACTAAAATCACAAGTACAGTGAGTAGCATGTATTGCACAGACTAATGAGCAGAACTCATCTGTGAGCAGGCATGGCCATTGCTGAAGGGAACGTTCAACAAAATAGTAAATCTGCACACATGTCAGCACAACAATTGTGCAACTTTCTGTAGTGAAGATCTCATGTGTCACTGAGGAAAGGGACACTCTTTGGGACAATGTCTGTAGGCAAACTGAACACAAGCAAACAAAGATTATTTGCTGCAACATTGTGATGGCACATAGATACCATGGTTCACCTCATTCCCATCATAAAATAGACATCTTACACGATCCCAAAACATTACCATGACACCAACACCTAGGCACACAGCACCTAACGCAAGTACCTGAAATGCAATAGTTTAGAATGAAAAATAAAATGCTTTATTCAGCTCCAAAAGAAAAATGAATTCAAAAATGAGTCCCGGCTCAAACAAGGCCAATGGCCAGTCCACATTAAAGTTTGTTTGGGGTACGTTGGGGAGGTTGTCGACCCCAAACTTGCCTGCACATGATGGAGCTAAAAGGTTGTTTACCCGTGGGGGGCATCATCTGGGTCAGGGACCGGCACCGCAGGGACAGTAGAGGAAAGGGTAGGTGTTGTGGGTGCAGGGGGGGAGGAATCCTCCTCAGTGGCTTGTGCAGCGCCAAAGGTGAAAATAAATTCAGCGCTGCACTCTGCTGCCAGTTCAGCCAGACCATCACCTGCACCCGGGGACACAATGGGAGTTGAGGTAGAGGGCTGTGAGTCTTGCAGACTTTTTCTGTGGCTGCGTGCCTGCCGTCTGACCCCAGGCATTGTGGGTGTGCCTGCATCCCTCTGAGATTGCATGCCAGGAGATCTGCGTTTACACTTCGGTGGTGGTGTGCTGGGTGTGCCTGTTGGTGTGCATGATCTTGTGTGTCTGCTTGTGCTCTGGACAGGTATAGGAGAGGGGGCTGTGGGTGGGTCTGACGGAGGGGGGGACGGACCGCTGCAGGAGGGCAACTGCTGCCGTCAGTGAGGAGTCCATGGACGATAGAATCCGACGTTGGTCAGATATCGTAGCTGACATGCCCTCCATGAATAACAACAACTGTGTCAGTATTGTAGTGTGGCCATGGAGGACAGTCAGCATTGATGTCTGACCAACATGAATCTGCCGGAGTAGGTCCACAGACTCGGCACTGAGGGCAGCAGGGGAGACAGGGGCAGGGGCTGCGGTACCGGGACGAAGGAGACATGGGGGGCAGCACAGACAGAAGGGACTCTGGTAACTGGTAGGGTCTGGAGGAGGCGGGGACAGACACAGTGATGGAAGATGGTGTTGCCGCGTATTCCCCCTCCTCCTGGGAGTCAGAAGCCGAGCCGTCCGCTTGGTAAGAAGTGTCACCTTCCAAAGGTCTGGCCGCCTGACTCTCCTCACCCTCCGTGCCACTGGCTCCCTCCGACTCCTCAGCGCTGGTGGCACTGCTGCTGGGTCCCTCCTCCTGGTCCGTGCTCATGTCTCCTCCTGTGTCGGTTGATGATGCTGTTGGCAAGGAGAAGAAACAAAAATGCATCACTCACCTGTACACATCTGACACATGAGCACAACATCAGTTGGTCACACTGCAAACCATGGCATGCATCATGAGTAACAGCCAGATAGCTCAGCACATATTTGAGACTAGTACTGCACAGTTGGTATAGACACAATACTACTTGGACACAAGGATCCAAAGAACAGACCAGGCCACAACTTGAATGAGAGTCATGCTGAGGAGCTTCTGTTTGTTTACAGGAGAGCAGATCTATACAATGAAGTGATGCCACCTCAAGTTCACAAAGAAATAAACAGTTGTGTTGCTCCTCAGGGCAAACTAACACACCTCACTCCCCAAGGTGACACCACACCCAGAGCCCTGTAAGTACATTTTGGTGAAGACTAATGTCACGAATTGTTGCCATCTTGGGACTCATCATACTTCACACATTCAACATGTATTGAATGTGTAAATTAGCCATCTTGTGAAGATAACACGTATGTGCCTGCCTGCAAGATCTCTCAAGGAAATGCACACCAAAAACGTAGACACATTCATTGAAACAGCTGTCACACTTTAAGATGAAACACTGTTAGAAACAAATGGCGTGGACCATGTACCATATACATGGTCCAAGGGAGGTCTTGATGGCTTGACACACATTAGTCTGTACAATTGACACCAAAGGAGTCTCAAGCACTCAAGACCACTGTGGGGACATGTCTATGGAGATCAAGGCACACCATTAATCACTAACACTGGCCTCCTTCAAAAGCTGCCTGCTTATTCCAAAACATTGCAAATGTTGTTTGGTGTAACCTACACAATTTGTCATATGAACACATTCAAAACATAAACAACTCTCAACAAGTTTTGGGAGTGCCAAGGTACATTCATCAATGTGAGACCACTTCAAATGTGTCAGTCCTCACAGGGGCTTCTATCACCTGATCATATAGTTGCTAGCACATAAGACCCACTGGCTGTCATGTGAAGTGGCCCACATGTCCCCAATCAGGACAATGCTTAAGCTAATGTGCCTGTAATTGTGGAGAACAAAATCATTGCTGCATCGTGGACACACCCAGATCCACATACAAAATGTCAACACAGTAGTGTGCACACTAAGACAAAACAGCGTTGCACCAGAACTACATACATGTGGCAAAAATAATTGAGGCACAAACATCTCTGGAAGCAAACGACATAGCCTGTAAAGCCCCTAATGAAAGCACTGCCCACCATCACAGGGGAAGTGCATGGAGAAAAATCTACCTCCCAATTTACATCCACAGCTCACAACTGCCAAGACCAAACAGGCAGGCCCATCACACATCTCCTGCACAACACCCCCATCACTCAGTCAATGTGATTGATACAGCTCAAGAAGTGAAAACTCAGAATCAGGGTAACAAAAACAGTGTTGCAACTTTTTTAAAAGTAAACCAAGGTCACCTCTTGGGGCTGGCAACACATATTAGTCACAAACAACAAACAACAGATTCTTGTGAACAGGCACACAGGCACTAGCCAGTGTGAGTATGCAAAAGCCAAATCTTGTATCCATGGCCAGTGTGCACATGAGAGTGTGCAACAAAAATGTTGGTGCACCTGGCACAAACAAGGAAAATGTGCCATATGTATGATACAGAGCCTGGTTGATTCGATAGTCTCCCTAAGACCCAGTGGTCCTTCCCTTCACTTATCTGTAACGCTGTTTTACACAACCAATACAGGCTGGAGAATGTCTAAAGAAAAGGCAATTCATGCAAATAAGCTTCCGAAATGAAAAAAAAAATCAAAGTTTTTCTGAAATTTAAAAATGTTCTACCGGTAGAAATTTTGTCTGTGTGAATGATCAGAGCATGTAACTATATCAACAGGTATTGGAAAAGCAAATAGATTTCGGGTGCATTTAGAGCTTTAACTGTATTTAAAAAGCCTGCTGCTTCAAAGAATAAAATCTTTTAAAAGACTGCTGCAGTGGAAAACATAATAAAAACGTGTGTTTGCTGTACACAATGCACCTATGAGATAAATAATTTAATGTGTCAAATCAGTATACTTTTGGAAAGGAAGTAGGTGAAATGAATGATACACAAAACAGCTGACAACACGAGGGGAGACAGCAATACTCTCCCAGAATTATGTTAAAAATTGTTAACAGTAATCAGATAGACAGCTGCGCTTTTAAACCATACCTAAAAACAGTCATCCTCCATGAAAAACAGGGGAGACATAAACATTCCAAAGTTATACATAGCGTTTTCTTCATTCTGATGGAACATTCATGAATCTTCACTATTTGAAGAGTGCACCATGCATCCTACAACTGACGACTTCATAGCGGCTCAGGCACTCTCTCTCAAAAAGCAAATATGATGATGTCAGAAATGTGGAATCCCTCTAGAACTCTTGAAGAGACCATGTTTGAAACCTAAACCTCATTTGGGCTCTCCGAAAACAAGATACCAATAAAGCATTTTAGGGTTTATATTTTTCCGACAACCAGCCTAGAAAGAAGGTTTCATTAGCATTTGAAAATGACTGCCTGAAAACACAACACCTGCCACTTAAATACTCTGGGGTATAATTACAAGAAGGTGTGATAACTACCGCAAGAGTAGCGTAACACAACTTTCAACATTGAAGCCCATCGCAGGAAAACAATTCTTGACAATGTGGAATTCACAACATGGCAGTTGCATGCGATAGTCTGCCGACACCACGGCCAATGCCCCGCGACACAACCACCTTGACGGAGATAAAGACACAAACCCCAACGCGAAAAAACCTGTGATGGGCAAAAGCGCGATACGAAAACAGTGACAACCAGTGCGAGGTCAGCAATACACACGTGTAATGTGGGGAAAAGCACAAGAACAGCATACTGAAAAAGCCACAGAACAAAATCCAACAACAGCAGAGTACCACAGATGCACCCTGGCCAACTGCAGAGGACTACATGTACACCACAACTACCTAGCACCGTGGAAGAACAGAACCAACAGGCACACCGCATGAAAGAATCCAGTGGCAGACAAATCAGAGCCACACGATCGACACACAACACCATGCAGCATACGCACATCGGCAGGAGTGCACCTCGACATTGACAACATCCCGGTACAAACAGCACCCCCACCACATTTGAACACATGACACAACTGATTCCACAAATGTGCACGACCTGGCAGTTCACATCTGATATTGCATGGAAAAGTAACATTAAAATGTACAAGGACAAGCTGAAACCTGCAAACATGTTTTATTCACACATGCAGTGCATATGGACATTTACTACTGTTGCTTGATTGCCATGGATGGCCCCATTGTGACGTGCTCATGAGAAGTAAGCGTCAATGAAGGTATTCCTACGGGCCATTCCTACCGCTGCTGCAGTGGGATGTGGCCCACCTGCCCATTCAATACCATCATCGTCCGGTACCTCTGGGACTGGGATCCATGGGCTCTGGTGCGAACACAGATGTTGTGCAACACACCACATGCAACAATCAGCTTGCATACGATGTCTGAGCTGTACAGGAGCTTCCCACCTGTGCCATCCAGGCACCTGAAACATGACTTCAACATGCTAAATGTACGTTCCACGATACCCCTGGTGCGTATGTGGGCTGCATTGTACTGCCTCTGGGCGGGTGTGTTCGGATCTCAGAGAGGTGTTATCATTCAAGGGCAGAGTGCATATCCTTGATCACCTGTGACAGTGCAGGGAGAAAAGAGCAAATACTTGGTTTGGACGAATGTGATGCCAGGCCCACCAATCCAGTGACGCTTGTGCTGGGTGTGTGTGGGGTGAGTGGGTGCCAGCCCGCAGGTAGTAGCTGATGCTGGCAACCACACCCACAAATACAATGTCAGAAATAAAAGGGGATGACACCCTTCACACAGGGCTAGTGGCCCCTGATGCACAGCCGGCAAAATGTGCCCACTGCCTTGGGCAGCTGACCTGCGGGAGACTGGGGTAGGGTCATGTGGGTAGAGCAGTGCCTCAAATGTGTTATGGCTGCATTTTGCAACTCCACACGTTCAACTGGTGTGTGACTGTGGTGCCATGAAATGTCTGTTTTGGGTGCAGGGGTAGGCCAGGATGACCATGGAGTGGTGTGGTTGTGTCTGGCAGCTGGTCATATAGTTTGGCATGTTGATTGAGGTTTGGTCACGTGTGCATCCCCACAGTTGTGCATTGTGCTATGGAGGCATTGGGATGTGTGGTGTGTTGACTTGGTACTTACCAACGAGCAGTCCCGTTCCATATGTGCCATCCTGAAAGCGCTAATTGATGATGGACTATCGGAAGATGAAGGAATCATGCACACTTCCTAGGTAGTTTTTGACGACATTGGTATAGAGACCCCGGTGGTTCACTATTGCCTACACATTGATGGAATATGTGTGATTTCTGTTGCGGTAGTGGTGTGCACTATCCACAGGGGGATATGAGTGCAGTTGATTGCCCCCAACACGGCCGGGAATCCGGCTATGGCGTAGAAACCTTGGTTTGTCTCAGCTGTTCCTGCGCAGTGTTGGGGAAGTGGGAAGTGAAGGTACTGGGATATGAAGCTGAGGATGACATCCAGGACAGGTGTGATGAACTTGGGTAGGGCTGGCTGTGAGACCCCTCTGACTCTGGCAGTTGTTGGTTGGAAAGTACCAGAGGCCAACAGGTGCAGCACAGCCAGCAGCTTTGTCTGTGGAGGGATGTTGGTCCTCCGCTGTGTTGGGACCATCAGCCTGTTGGCGATGTGGGTCATGATGCGGTGAATGGTTGTCCCTTTGACCCTGTAGTGGGCAATGACTTCCTCGGGCTTCAGGTCTGTTAGAGTGGTGCGTTTTTGGTAGTTCCGCTGTCTTACTCTGCGTTACCTCTATGGTGGTGCGGATCTGGGTCCTGGGGGTGTATGCGGTCCTGGGATGATGGGTGTTGTGGCCCTGTTGGGCTCCGAGTTGCATGATCAGTAGCTCGATGGCATTGTTTGCTCTTTGGGTGTGGCTATGTGCAGGGCTCCGTTGTCTACTGCAGGTAGTCGTCCGTCTTTACACCTGCTTGCGGCAGGTGTTAAATACCTGCGGCTACCGTGGCTTATCGCCTGTTTTCAGCTTGCCTCACTGATCTGTTACTTTGTTGTGAAAGAGGTGTTGTTGTTTTTTCATGTGTTTCTGCACGGGAACACCTACTCTGCATCTCATTCGCATTAGCTGGTGGTGTCTGCCATGGTGTTCGGTTTTGGGGCTGTTATCATGGGAATTCTGACTATCCCCCAGATTCATCAAACCCAAATTTTGCGAATTATAAATTGCGAGAAATACCGAATTGCAATTTAGAATTCGCAGAATGGGATTCATCAACAAATGCGACCAAAAAAAGCGAATCGCAAATGGCCGCAATTGCCGTTTGTGATTTTTCTCAAATCGCTAAATAAATCGCAGAAACTGCCTTTTTCTGAGAATAAATTGCGATTTCGCAATTACCGAAATCGCAAATTGAGATATCGCTAATTGCGAGATCGCAAAAACGTGAAGTCGCATTTTGAGCACAGTGATGACATTACAACCAGGAAGCAGGCAGTTCTCTCCCTCATTCTGCATACTGAGCCTGAAGTGGAAGCAGCACTGGCCAGAGCTCCACTGCAGACCACCTCCAGCTCAAAATCAGGAGACACCCCACAGCAGAAAATGTCCCAGGAAGCAGCAGGGAGCAGTTCCACAGGAAGGAAACGTAAAATCAAATTCTCTGAGCAAGAATTGGAATTCTTAATTGAGGGAGTGAGCAAAGACCATGACCGGCTCTTTGGGAAGGACTCAAGGAGGGTGCCTGAGGCGGAGAAAAGGCGCATTTGGATGAGCATCCGCACCAAAGTAAGTGCAGTTGGAGTGACCCAGCGCTCCACAGATGACTTGAAGAAGAGGTAGTATGACCTCAGAGGGCGTGCCAAGGAAAGGATTGCAGAGAGGCTGGGGGAGCGTGTTGCAACTGGAGGAGGAGAGCCCACCGTACCACCCAGCACCCCACTGGAGGACCTCGTGGAGGACACCCTTAATCCCGAGGCATGCGTGGGAGTAACCCAGCTGGAGTCCTCCCGACTCACCCAAGAATTCCAAGGTAAGTGCCATGTGACTGCTACCCTGTCCCCTAACAATGGCCATGACCCCAGAGCTACCCATTAGAAACCCCAGTCATGCAGCCCATGCACACCATAAAAGCCCTATTGCATTGTGGGCATGTAGTCTGACCACAATTTCCATTTAGCCCCATACAGCCAGACCTGTCCAGTGAGAGTCAATCCTACAGCCAGTCAGGGAATGCTAGCCTGCATGCATGTAGCAACCTTCCATGTGCAAGATACATGTCATTAATCAACGTCCACTTTACATCACAGGTGGCGCTGAAGAACCCAGCATTGAAAGTGAGGCCCTGCAAATAGACGACAAACCCAAGGACACCGAGGGAGACGTCCATCCTTCCCCTCAACCAGGACCATCAGGGCCAGCACCAGCAGTAGTACCACCACCTGCCCCTGTGGACAGGGCCACCCCAGCAACAACAGGCACGCCACAACCACCCTGTGGGATACCCATGCCAGTGGCACTGGCGACTACAGCTGCTGCACGGAAGCAAACAAGGCTCACAGCCACTGTGAGATCACAGTCAGCGGACTGGTGAGGGAGCCGCATGACACAACACCACGTGCCGGCAGGGGGGTAAATATGCGGGTACCTGGCCTGTCAATTGAGCGTCGTATGCTCCGCGTACACCAAAAGCAGGCACGTCACCTTGCAGCCATCCACCTGCAACTGCACAAGACTGCACGGAATGTGGGACAGCTCTCTGACAGAATGGAGAGGATGACCGCGGCAGTCGAGGAAAACACCCAGGCCATGTTGACCCAGCGGGACATCAACCGGCGCCGGCACCGCCAGCTGCTGACCCGCCTGTCTGCGTACACATGCTCGAACCACATTATTGGGAATACCACCTCCCAACTATCACGTCGCTCATTGGCGATGCAAGTACAAATGGTGCAATGCTGCCAGGATGTCGCTAGGGCACTGGAGCAAGACACCACTGCAGTGCAGAGTCTGCAGGCGACTGGCCATGGCCAGGCAGGTGGGGGGTATGACGCAAGTGAGGGCAATTCAAGCCACAGCAGCCTGTCGATGCCACTGGTGACAGTACCCCGCCGCAGCACTAGGCCCACTGCTGCCTCACAGGCAAGTGCTGAGGAAGAGCTGGAAAGGCGACTGGGAGCGTGCGCCCGGAGGCGCCACTGACAATTTATTGTGTACCATGCAGGGCTATGCTGATTAAACAATCATGCCCTCCTCACATACATGGGGATGTATGAGTCAATACAGCTCTCATGTAACTGTAAGAAAATTGCCACAAGAAAACAATAATATTTATTCAGTACCAGTTAATCAGACTCAGGTCATTATTTCGATTGTCATGCATGAGTGAAGTGTTGGGTGAGGGGAGTGGGTGCACTAGAAACAGTTAATTGTGATATGGTTGCGGCGCCTGTGTCCTTCAGCAGGATTCTCCCCGCGTGCATGACGCACATGTGTAGGTGGGCGGTTGTCCCCTTCCGACTCACTGCCAGAGATCTCTACAGGTATCCTGCGCTTGGTAGCAATGTTGTGGAGTATTGCACACACAGCCACAATGCGAAAGCAGACCTCAGGCTGGTATTTGAGGGCCCCACCAGTCTTGTGAAGTATGCGGAATCGGCTCTTCAAAAGCCCAAATGTCCTCTCAATGCAATTTCTTGTGCTGATGTGTGCAGCATTGTAACGCCGTTGCTGCGGTGTGGCAGTGTTGAGGTATGGGGTGAGGAGGTACTCACGGAGACCGTTGGCGCTGTCACCTAAATGAAAGGAGCAGAGGGTGAGTGCCTGTTATGCGCAGCTACATGGTCACAATGTAATATTTGGTGGCATGTGTACTTACCTAGAAGGTGTCCTTCACCAAAGTCCCCCCTGGCCAGTCGTGTGTGCATGCCGCTGTGCCGGAATATGAAGGAGTCATGCGTGCTGCCCGGGTTTTGTGCCACTATGTCCGTAATGATTGTCTTAGCGTTGCACACCATCTGGATATTCAGGGAGTGGTAGGACTTGCGGTTCCGGTACATGTATTCGGTTTGTGCAGGTGGGCAGATGTGGATTTGGGTACAGTCAATGCATCCGATTACATGTGGGAATTGCGCAATGTTGTAAAAAGCAAGCTTGGTTTGATTCAAGTCCTGTTGGGTGGTCGGGAATGTGATGTGATGGTGTAGCCGGGTCAGTATTGCCTCCAGGAAACTCCTTAGGCAGCGGGACATGGTGCTCTGGGAGATCCCCCCTGCAACGGTAACTACCCCCAGGAAGATTCCGGAGGCCAGGAGGTGCAGGCTGCACAAGACCTGGACATGGGTGAGCACGGCATTGTTCCTCCTTGTTGGGTGCTGCATCAGGGGGTCTAGGTCCCGGATCAGCTTAGTGATCATTGCCCCATTCAGGCGGTACTTGAAGTAGATTTGCTCCTCGGTTTGGCCCAAAAGGGTGATCGGCAGGCCGAATATTCGCTCATCGATCCTGCGTCTGTTCCTTGCTGCAGCCTGGAGCCTTCGCCGCTGGACCACCATGTAGAGTCCTGGCATTGTGAGGTCCTCATGCTCCAACTGTGTCTCCTTAAGTGTGTTTGGTCAGGCCTGCACCTGTGGATAGTTAAGTATTTTTTTTTTGTATTGACTTCATGGTTACCACCTGGTTTGGATTCTCCTTAAATTGTGCGTCGCAAATAGCGATTTTCTCATTTTTCGCTATTTGCAAGTTTTCATGAATTGTGTTTGCGATTATTTAGGGAGTTCGCAAAATATTTTGCAGAATCCTTGGATTATCGCTATTTCCGAATCGCTAAAGGGGTTCCTCCTAGATTCTGCAATTTATTTTGCGAATTCGCAATATATTTTTAGCGATTTTGCAATTTTGGACATTTTTTGATCATGATTTGCTTTTCTTTTGATTGCAATCGCAATAGCTAATTCGCAGCTATTGCGATCGCAATTTTGGTTGATGAATCTGGCTGTATGTCTACTGTTAGCACCAGCTTGTGAATGGTGGGGTAAATTTATCACAACTTTGGCTGCTCTACAGAGCCGGTAATTCAGTGATAGCTCCTTGTGAATATGCCCCTCTATGTTATCACACTCATATGTAATGGGACCAACGAGGTAAATATTGTGGCTCAATGTTCTTCCACACACAGTACTTCAGAGTGTGTCTAGTATTAAAAGCTTGGGCAGGGATGGCTATCAATTAAAAATAGTGTCAGCCACCTCACACAGCTGGCAATCTATATGCATAAAATGATTCATTTTCCAATGGACAGCTCAGCCAGAAATAAAAAAAAAGAATTTCTGGAATTGTATATCATTATCACAACCTACACACGTGCAGTCTATTAGCTCGTGAAACTAATGTAAGCAGGCACTTCAGAGAAGAAAACTAAGGCATAGAAAAGTACTGAATTTCCACAAAGTCTGCGATACTAAGCCGTTCAAATGTCAGTCAGAAAAAGCAGGATTATAAATGTTCTTCAAAATGTTATGATCATCCCTGGAGTTTAGGGATCTCCGTGAGATTGTTCGTTATAGAGTAACCCACAGGGCACAATGTCTAGTCGCTTCTGGTTTTTTTGTGCTTCTTTTGAGAAGAAAACATTAGTTGAGGCGAACAGAGCATCTGAGGGTCAAAGGTATGCAATATTCTTTTGAGATTGAAATCTCTTGAAAATGCATGGAACAGTGTCAGCAAAAAGGGAATTCTCAAACGACTGTAGAATCGCTTTTAGAGACGGCTTGCCAGCCCCGTAGGAGCTCTTAATCTCACCCAAAGCGCCAGTTTGAGATACACATTTAAGAAATCAAACTCACAGCGAAAAAATAAGAATGAACTGTGTTAGGCAGATATGCGTCATCAAGAGGGAATTAACTATTAGAACTAATTATCAATAATCGAAGAACAACATGTTCCCGAATGTTCCTGTGCACATGTCCCGCAGTAGAGAGCCTTTGTCAAGATAGCTAGAATATACATATTCCAGGACCCGGACTTTAAATGGTAGTGGAAGAAAACGATGCCATACGTTTTTCTTCTGTCTACAGAAAATGCCTACTTTATAAGACATTAAAAAAATGTGAACATCTGCACACACATGGAGATGATGCCTTTTCCACTATGTGAGCTGTTTCCAGAGTAAAAAAATTATGTACACCTTTTTGGGGAAAAAATTGGAACACTAAATTCATAGAACCATACCTGTACAGTCAACACTATCAATTGAGGATTTTGAGCTGAATAGCTCAGCCTTATTCTGGGGTAGACCCTGGTTCATGTAAGGGCTTAATGTTTGTAGTATTTGAGGGAAGTTTTGAATAGGTCAGGGATGTATATGTGTGAGTGTTAGACTTGGCATCTTTTTTCATGTTTCCCCTGTCTTTTGGCTTTCTGACCTCAAGGTTTTGACTCTGTTTTTGCTGGT
Organism: Lissotriton helveticus; assembly: GCF_964261635.1. Lineage (NCBI taxonomy): Eukaryota > Metazoa > Chordata > Amphibia > Caudata > Salamandridae > Lissotriton > Lissotriton helveticus. The sequence continues at coordinate 1,179,615,388 of NC_136063.1, read as the reverse complement.
TTCATGTTTCTGTGCACTTTCTCTCTGCTGTTCAGTGGTAACGTGCAAGTGCTTCTGTTGTAAAATGTTGTTATGGATTGGTGATTCCATGATTGGTTATTTGATTCACTAGTCAGTCCCTAATGCAGTGCACTGTTTGTGCCCAGGGCCTGATATCTAATGCTGCTAGTGGGCTTGCAGCACTGCAGCTGTTCAAAGGTAACTCATACCTGCCACTTCAGTGTCTGTGTGCAGTCTAGTACTGCCATGTCGACTTGGCAAGTACACCCACATGCCAGGCCCTAACTTTCCATTTTCTTATATGTGAGTCACCCCTAAAGTAGGCCCAAGGTACCCCTGTGCGCAGAGTGCAGTGTATGTGAAAGGTTGTCCACCTCATTGAAGTTAGTTTGGGAGCATCGCCAGGACTCAATAAACCCTGGTGGGACCGTAGTCCCAGGATTCTTTATTGACAGCTGCTGCCTGCATTAGCCCCAAGACGCATCACCCTGGTGGGGAACTACCAGTGCCAGGGTGTAACACTCCTTTAACGCAGTGATGCTAGCGAGGGTGAGGTGCCAAAGTCAACTCCTCGCATAATGCGCGGCTACACCCAATGCTGCGCGGGACACACGCTGAACACGCCCAGGCCAAGGGCGGGTCTGTCCTTTCCCATCATTGCCAGGAAGAGGCAGGGCAGGGCTACACCCTTGACTTTGACCTTCTGCTGTAAAATGCGGGTAAGACTTTTCTGGTGCATTCCTTTGTTATACTGCCTGCTTCGTGTTGAACTTTGTGCAGACACTCGCTACTATCTGGTCCTATCACAGCGGAGCCCAAGGAGGATTACGGGGAAGTGTATTTACAGTGGGGATAAGGAAAGAGCCTCCTAATCAGCTCAAGGGAAGAGTTCTGTCTATCTTTCCCCCACAGCAGTGGACTGGGCTGCTCCTATGCACCTTCTGACAATTTTATCCCGACTGCTGTATGATTAGCTTCCATTCACGTGATTCTTCCTAGTATGGATTACAAAGTGTGGGGAATAATTGTTAGTTCATCCGTTAACTCTACTCTCTGCATTTTCTGTGGCTAGGTAATTACATCAATCGCAGGTGCTTGTTCTCTGGCTTAAAGTTGGGTGGTTACACTGCAGGTCTGCTTAGGTTCAACAATCTGTAAATGCTTTACTTTGATAACTTTATTTCGGTCATAGACCATAAAAGTGCAATAAAATATATACAAGCACAATGTTGAAATATAAATACATCGAGTTAAAAGGTTATTAAACAGTAGATATCAAAGTAATAGTTGTGAATGGAAGCGGCCGTCCCTTAGTCCTTGTGGATTATCACGGATCTTCTCCTCCACATACCGAGAAGAAACCTGGAAACAGCGAAGACAATGGGGGGGGGTAGTATCATAAGTTAAGACTCTAAGGGCGAGAGCACAGTGCCTAAAGCCCAAGTTCTTGCAAAGTGGGGTAATCCAGCACTTCCGAATTTCGCCATATGCTGGGCAGAAGAAGAGGATGTGTATAATGTCTTCCCTGTCATGATTGCAGGCAGGGCAGTTAGGTTTCGTCGCTTTAGCCCATCTTGATGTGAATTCTCCAACTGGTAGGGAGCCATGTCTCAGTTGAATATAAAGCTTTCTTGCCAGTGGAGGTTGCACCAAGTCCAAAAACGCCTCCATCCTGAATTCATCTTTAGTTGTTAGAAACTCATTGGATAGTCTGCCCAGGGAATTAGAGGAGTGTAGCATTTTGAGGTTATATACTTTAACAGCTGCCACCAGGACAGACCTTTGGGTCCTCAAACAGCTATCCTCCGGTGTGTCCCAAAGTTGGGGAAGGCCGATTTGATAGAAAAGGGACTTAACATGTGCTAGCCATGATATGTTCTTGATCTTTAACTGCCCCCAAATGATTTTAAATTCTGCTCTGAACGGTTTCAGCTCCGGGACAGACCAGAGCCTTCTCCAATAGAGCAGAGGTCGGGCTGCCGCCAGCTCAGTAATAGGTTCCAGACCCAAGTCCAGACGTAGTGGGAGCAAAGGTGTACTTTGCGGAAGATCAAACAGATGCCGCATGAAAGAATGTTCTGCTTTCATCAGGTTGCATGTATTAGTGTGTCCCCAGAGTTCGGCTGCATATAAGGCTGCAGACCTGACCTGTATGTTATATATCTCTAGGGCAGGGGTAACCGGTTTGTAAGTTGAGGCACTGCAAAATCTGCCTATGCCGCCCACTATCTGTGCTAATCTCAGGGAGGATTTAGAGACTTGCTGGTCCCATTTAAATTGTTCTGTCAGAGTCACTCCCAAGTATATGAAGGTCTTAACTCTCTCAAGAGGGGTTCCGTTTAATGTGGGGTTGGGGCGAGTGTGCCTCGGGGGGGTTGAAGATCATAAACTTGGTTTTCTCCAAGTTGATCTCCAAGCCTCATGTGGCGCAAAAAGAAACAAACCCATCCAGAACCCGCTGGATGCCCAATGATGTCCGCGACAACAACAAGGTGTCGTCCGCGAACATCAGAGCGTGCACCCTACCAGTGGCCAGGCGTGGTGCATCATTGTCCTTGACACAATTAAGTCTGTCTATCAGGCCGTTGACATATAAGCTGAAGAGGGTAGGGGCTAGTACGCAGCCCTGACGTACTCCTCGTGTGACAGGGAATCGATCAGATAATTCCCCGTTCTTCCCACACCTTACCTGGGCATAATTCCCAGTGTGGAGCCGAATTATGGAGTGCAGTAAGTAGGGAGGGAGACCAAGATCCTCCAAGACCGTCCAGAGCCTCTCCCTCGGGACCAGATCGAATGCGGCCCGCAGGTCCACAAAGACAAGGTAGAGGCTGCCACCCTCTACTCTTGCAATTTTCCAATATAGGACCTGGAGTCGAAAGATCTGGTCCAGGGTCGAGACCCCTGATCTAAAACCGGCTTGGAGGGTGGTCAAGATTTTGTTTTCCTCCAACCAGCCCAATAGCCTCTCCAGCAGAATTCGGCCCATCAACTTCTGTGTGGTATCAAGTAGACTAATTGGTCTATAGTTTGATGGAGCAAGTGGACAGCCCTTTTTAAAGATTGGAACAATCTCTGCCCCCCAGCCATGTTTCAGGGACTGGGGATCCCCGTATAACAGCATTAAACAGAACCAACAGATATGGGGCCCAGATCTTTGGCTGGGATCTAAAAAGATCTCCAGGGAGCTTATCCAAGCCCGGGGCCTTATTCGGAAGCAATTTTTCAATTGCCAGTTCGACTTCCCCGAGTGTGATGTTAATTGGGCAGTAAGCGGGGGCTCCAGTAAGGGCACCTATTTTTACAGTTGCAGGACAAAGTCCTGGTCCAGGGCCCAAGGCCCCCGACAGTCTACGCTCATGCGGGGGTTCTGGGGCCATTGGGAGCTCGGGAGCTTGGTTAGAGCCAAGCGTTCTCTGAGGGGAAGACCCTAAGCCCGGGGCCCCCTGCAGTCGACACTCATGCAGGGGGTCCCGTAGTGTGCTGATGCGGGTGTTCGAGGTCCCCGGTCCCAAGGCCCCCGGCAGTCGGCTCTCGTGCGGGGGGTCTAGGGCGACCGAGGTCTCAGAGGCCCGATCAGAGCTAGGGTTCTGGCAAGAGCGGGACCCAGTGACCGGGGCCCCCAGCAATCGACACTCATGCAAGGGGTCCCGAGTCATACGGGTGCAAAGGACCAAACTCTCGGTCCCCGGGGCCCCCGGCAGTCGGCTCTCATGCCCGGGGTCCCGCGGCACAGCATCCCGTATAGTCAGAGCCAGTTCTGAAAACTCTCCCTGGGGCAACCACCCACTAACCTCCCTCTCAGGGCTTGTGTAAAGTGACTTAAAGTGAGCCTCCCACACCATAGGGGCAATATTCGAGACCCCAGTGTCTCTCTCACCTATCGCTGAAGAGGTGACAATTAGCCAAAAGGTCTTTGAATCTTTTAAAAGCAGTGCCTGTCTCAGCTCCTCCCACCTAGATTCCTCCCACTCACTCTTTGCTCTAATAAGTGCCTTCTTATACAGCAGTCTAGTTGTTCTAATTTTAGGGACCTCCTTGGATTTAATGGCCATAAGAAGATCTTTCTTAAGATTTTTGCATATGTGGTTGTGCCAGGGATGTATTTTATTCCGGTGTGGCTTGGACCCGCAAACCGGATAAAATACCGCCCCTAGACTCTCAACTAACTTTGTGTGGATTTCTATAGTCTGCCCATGGGAAGTAGAGTTTCCCATGTCACTTATTAATGGGACAGCTAACTGATAAATTTGTGCAAGACGGGTAGGAGAGTCTAGACACGAAGGCCATTTTACTCTTCTCCTATTATTAGATAAAATATAAGGTGGGGGTGCCAAGATGGAGTTAGAGGCAGGATTAGTCAACCCAAATGCACCGGGTTTAAGCGATAATACCAGGGCATTGTGGTCGCTATCATGCCTTGGGACAACTTCAAAATCTTTAAACTTGCCCCAGTCTTTAGCCTCCATCATGAGGTAATCGATATTAGAAGTTCGATTAATCCTGTTATATGTAGGCAGGGCAGTATTTTTATTATTGCCCCTTCCATTGCATGCCCGCAGAGACATGGCAAGGGTCATGGCGTTAATTTGTAAAACTAGCGGGGTCCAGGCTTTTACTGGGGTTATTTTTGAGGCGGGAATTTGCCAAAGCAAGTCCACCTCATCCTCCTCACACAACTCAGATCCACTCAGTGGCTCGTACTGACAATTCAGATCACCACCTAGGATGATCAAGGTTGCAGGGTCAAGTGATTGAAGGAAGTGGTCGAGCGCTTGAATGGTGCTCGATTCTTTTCCATTAATTATGGGCCTAGAATAGATGTTAATAATAGCTAGTGTGGATCCGCTAACAGATGTTAGCAAAACACACAGAATATCAGGCGAGTTTGTGGCCACCTGTGCGCCCTGCATGCCTATATGCAGACCTACCCATATAGCAAGGCCTCCCGAAGGACGGCCTTTCCCGCGTGTGACTGCAGGAATGGCATAGGTTGCAAAACCAGGGTTTTCAATCTTCTCAAGGGACCAGGTTTCTTGCATTAGGCAGATATCAAAAGTGGACATGAAGGAGGTCAAGTCAGGTATAGGTAGCTTACTTTTTAGACCTGCGACATTCCACAAGAGTATTTTTATACTGCACTCCCCATCCCTTACTTTATCCTTTACACCCCCTCGCTCATTTGGTGGTACCTGATTATGTCTCTGATCAATCTTTGTCTCCTCCCCATTAAAGATTGTGGGGAGAGAGTCACAGAGCCATCAGAGGATGGTGGCTCTTCTTGAGTTACAACATCTACCACTGGGCAGCCTTCTTTGTGATCTCTTGGGCATGAGCAAGACCGCGAGAGTCAATCCACCTCCTCGAGGACGGTAAACCTATTCCAGTGGGGTTGTATTGGAGAGAGCTGGGATTGCGATGGGAAAACCTCCCCAAAAGGCTGCCAGGGATGAATCCCGTTTAGATGGAAGACAGGAATCCTAAAGTTCTGTGGTCTCCTATTTTGGGGCTGTTTATAGCTCGGAGTAGGGTAAAAATAGGACAAATGCATAGGAAATATTTGCGACTCTCTATAGGAAGGGGATCTGCAAATGTGGTCAACAGCAGAAGGGTCCCTAAAATTGATTGTTATAACATCCCCTGCCACTGTTTTGGGGCCCCTCCCAATCCATCCTACTCTTCTCACTGCCAATATGTGGCCTGACATATTAGGGGGTAGGGGTCTGTTCAAGCTTAGCCACTGTATGCACTTATTATGTAGTTCAACCTCTTGCTCTCTCTTCCCCTTACTAAGGGGTGGAATTCCCACTAGGGCCACTACAAATGGTTGGGCTTCTGGAGGCAAATCTATTGTTGGCAGAGGTTTGGATGTTACTTTGGGTGTGAGAGTTCTTGGTGTTGCTTTTTTTTGTGCTGTGTTTTTACCCTCCTTGGGATGTTGGCTGGGTCTAACAGACTGACCCACAGCGGGAGAAATTTTAGGACCTGATGACTTGGGCACGGGTATAGGTACAGGGTTTGTGTTTTTAACAGCAGTAGTTGCCGGACCTGGCTTTCTAATTGAGTCTGCCGGGGTAGTAGATTTAGCTGTGTCTGGGCACGGTACCTTTACAGAGGCACTATCTTGGACAGTGGATAGTGGGTTGGCTTTGGGGATGTGTAGTTTAGTTGTACCCATAGAATTGTTATTTAACATTGATGCTATCCTATCTAGTTTGGAGACCAGGGGTTTAATATGGGATGCAATTATTTGCTCCAAACTATTCTGAAGATCCGTCACCATATTGGTAACCCAGCAAAGTATCCCTGTAGGTGGGTGCCGAAGGAAGGGCTTGCACAAGTACGCCTCCCGGCGGAAGCCCCAGCTGGCAGGCGGCGTCCCCGCGAAGCAGGGGACGCTGGGGAATGTAGTCTCTCCTGCCCAGCCCCTCTCGGCGGCCACGGGTGATTTGCGGTGGTGGGGTCTGGCAGGGAAGGCTGGAGTCCTGGAGACACAGCAACGAGATGATGGTAAGCCCCAAAGGTGGTAAAAGTGATCCCCGCTCTGCCGAAGGAAGGGCTTGCACAAGTACGCCTCCCGGCGGAAGCCCCAGCTGGCAGGCGGCGTCCCCGCGAAGCAGGGGACGCTGGGGAATGTAGTGTCTCCTGCCCAGCCCCTCTCGGCGGCCACGGGTGATTTGCGGCGGCGGGGGCAGGCAGGGAAGGCTGGAGTCCTGGAGACACAGCAACGAGATGATGGTAAGCCCCAAAGGTGGTAAAAGTGATCCCCCTCTGTAAATGCACCTGTTCTGCTAAACAGCTTCAACCCCAAATAATCCCCTCCTCCCCACTGCCCCAACCTCAAACAATAGAATGCTACAGAGGGCTATAGGTGCGGTAACTACAGAAAAAGAAGTCTCTGAAAGATGCATGTCATTAATCCCAGATCTTTCTCCCCCATTGCTAGATCCATTTACTTCCAAACCCCCACCCCAGCTCCTACACCTAGGGAACACGTGCCTTCGCCATCCCCATGAGAAGAAGCTGCACCAAAAATTGTAACCCGGAAGGGGGCTGCTGCTCCTAGTACACACAAGAATGGGAAGCGTAAGCAAGTAAGTGAGGGGGGCACCCAAAAGTTAGAAAGTAAAAGGGGGGCCTAATATTAGCGTGGAGCCTTTGGATAACTTTGATGTCACTGTAGAATATACTACCAACACTCAAACAGAATGGTTTATTCATCTTGGGTGCAGATCCTGTTAACAGATTTCTTGACCCAACTTAGAGCTATTGTGAAGGAAGAAGTCGCCCCCCTAGCTGATCATATACACAATTTGGAAACATTGGGGGATACTAGGCAAGCACACATATGTACTACTTCTGCACAAACATTATTGAGGGGGATTGATGCTAGCTGTCAGGTAGACAGCCCAAGCTTGACACCCTCAGGCAAGCCCAGGATGCCAAGGAACCAAAATTCCACCAGTCTCTGGGGCCCCAGTTGGTTCAATGACCACACGCCCTTGAGAGACAAAGCCACCCAGATGCCTGCACTAAGTCTAGGTGCACAGGAGACACAAGATCACACTACCCGCACAGCATCAAGGAATGTTCATCATCATTTTAACTTTATTTCGGTTTGTTTATGAACCATAAAAGTACATCGAAAAATAGAAAAAGTACGTTTAGAACTCAACTAATACACAGTTACATTTCATTTTGGATGTTTGCAATAAATCAGTTAGCGTGCGGTTTATAATGTGACGATAAAAACACTAAGACAGTAGAATACAAGGGATAAAAAAAAATTAAAACACGGTGGAAGACTAGTTATTACTGAGGCAGAGCACTCTACCTACATTAAGTAGGTTACTACTACCGAATCAGTCTTCGTCTAATTAACCACATCGAAAACAAAAATTTAGCAATAGCAGTAACTATCAGTGCATTAGTATCAGTTTTTAAAATTCTAAAATAGTCTATATAATTCCTGACTCCTAGGTTCACACATAGCTGTATGATCCATTTTTTTCTGCTGACAGAATAAGCAGGGCAAAACAAGATCACATGGATTAAGGATTCATTTGGGTCATTGCAACCTGGACAAGGGCGAGCTAAACCCAATTTCCATTTATCAGTGTAAGAATGGAGGGGTAGTGTAACATATCTGAACTGTAAATACAGTTTTTTTGCTAAGACATGTTCTATAATGTCTAATTCCTTCTCAAAACTGTAGACATTCTTGAAATCCAAAAAGCTGTCAGTGAGGCTAGAAGGCCTGGCTGATCGAAGGACCTCTTCTAAGTTATAATATTTTATAGACTCAGCCAGGGTTCTCTTTGAGATGGATTTGCATGTGTCCTCCGGGTTGGACCAGAGATTCTCCATGCCGATCCTAGACGCCTGCCCCCTTATAAAAGATAACCACTTTATCCTCCCTGCGCCCGGGCGTGCCATCACAATCTTTAATTCTTCTCTATAGCACTCAAGCTCCGGGACACTCCACAATCTACGCCAATAGAGAAGCGGGCGTGAGGCAATTACTTCTGCAATGGGCCTCAGATTTATATCCAACCTTAGTGGAACTAGAGGGGTGTTAATTGGTAAGGAGAGCAGCTGTCTAATAAATTTATTCTCTGTTGTGCTGATCTCGTTCGCTGGACAATGGCCCCAGAGTTCCGCCCGTAAAGGGTGGATGATCTGGTTTGAACCTTATATATTTCCAGCGGTACGCTGACTAGCTTATGGACACAAGATTTCTGCACTTTAAGGATACCCCCCATAGACTGAGAAAGGGTTAAATTAGCCTTAGTCATTTGGGTTTCCCAACTCATTTTATCGTTTAAGGTCAGGCCTAGGTAAGTGAAATTATTTACCCTTTCCAGGGCTCGTCCATCCATTGTCGGGCGTGGACAATTAGTTGCAGTGCCATTAAACACCATGTACTTGGTTTTATCTATGTTAATTACCAGATTCCTGTTCCTACAGAATTTGGTGAATTGGTCTAACACCCGCTGCATCCCCATAGATGTTTTTGAGAGCAGCAGGGTGTCATCCGCAAACATGAGTGCAGGAAATTTACCACCAGCTAAGTTAGGGGCGTCACTGTTATGTACACTAATTAGGTCATCAACAAGGCCATTTAAAAAAAGGGAAAATAGCGTAGGGGCCAGTACGCATCCCTGCCTAACTCCCTTCTCAATGGGAAAATCTCTTGTTAGCTGGCCGTATTTGCCATAACGAACCTTTGCATAGGTTCCTTCATGGAGTCTTTTGAATTGGTGGCATAAATAGGGTGGAATCCCCATTGTTGTTAATATACTCCAGAGTTGGTTTCTGTCCACCATGTCAAATGCGGATTTGAGGTCCACAAATGTCAGGTAGAGGCTCCCCCCTTCCATCACCACATGCTTCCAGTAAAGGACCTGAAGCCGTAGTAATTGGTCAATGGTCGATGTTTTAGCACGGAACCCTGCTTGCAGGTGGGAGAGGATGTTGTTCTCACTAATCCAATCTTGCAAGCGTTGCAAAAGCAGTTTGGCATAGATTTTTTGAGTAACGTCAATAAGACTGATTGGTCTATAATTTGACGGGGCCAACGGAGATCCCTTTTTATAAATCGGAATAATTTCGGCCCCCAGCCAAGTGCTTGGAGGCTCTTGGCCGTCAAGAATAGCATTAAATATGACGGTCAAGTAGGGGACCCAGATCTTCGGCTCATCTCTGAAAAGATCACCAGGGATCTTGTCCAACCCTGGGGCCTTGTTACATTTTAGCCCTTGGACTGCAAGTGTGACTTCCGACATAGTAAAGGGGGGGGAAGGGCATTCAGGGCCCGGTCTCAAAGACGTTATTAGTAACGCATTATGGGGGGAAGCAGGGCTAGAGTAAAGATCAACAAAGTATGCACACCAGGCTTCCTCGGCGATGTTGGGATCGATCTTTACCTTGCCTTCTGGTTTCCCAATATGGACCAAGTTCCAAAAGGTTCGGGCATCTTTCGCTATTAATGCCTGTTTGATGGCCTTCCATTTCTCTGTTTCCCATTCAGATTTTGCATGGGAGAGGAGATTCTTATAGGCATTCCTTGCAGCCATAATGGTTGCTCTATGACCTGATTTGATGGCAGAAATTAGAGTGGTCTTCGCCTTCCTACAGGACTGGTTATACCAGGGATTTGTGACACATGACTGTCGGTTAGTCTGTTTTGCCGGTTTAGAAAAACTAACCGCAAGGGCCAGCATTAATTCTTTATGTATGGTTAAAAATTTAGCGTCTTTATCAGGATTGTAGGCGTTTTCATGCAATATATTTAGGCGCTCAAGGTGGGGAATGACACTTTTATACAGTGATGCCAGATTGTCTGGGGACGGCTTAATAGAGGACCATCGAATTTTTTTACCACCCTGTGTGATCCTAATGGCACTGGAAACCAAATCAGCTTCTTGGTACTCCCCGTCATGGTTTGGCACTTCCAGTTCTGTTACCAAGGGGTTGTGGTCACTTTCCACGCGGTCAAGTACGTGGAAACATCGAATCAGGTGCCATAGGGACATGCTAACCAAAAGGTAATCTATTGTTGTCAAGTGGCCCATTCCATTATAGGTACTCCTTCCTGGGCTATCCCCCGGGAAGCGGCCATTGCAAGCTCTAAGTGAGAATGTATATGTCAATGAGGTGAGCTGCATGGCCATGGGTGTCCAGATTTTAACTTGGTAAACATTTGGGGGTGGGATCCGGCAGGCGTCATCCTCATCTGTTGTTAACTGTGAGACTCCCCCAAGTGGTTCATAATGACAATTGAAGTCCCCCCCCCATTATCACCTTGGTATCACTTGAGAAGCTGTTTAATAGGGCAGTTAGGGACTCTAAAGTATAAGAAACCGTACCCCCCAAAACCGGACATAGATAGATGTTGATAATCACTATTTTGGGTGTGTTTCTGCGGGTTAGGAGAATACATAAAATATCACAGGAATTGGTGTTAATTCTTTTAACCGAGAACCCAAGATGGACACCCACCCATATGGTCAGTCCACCAGATGGTCTGCCTCCAGGACCTTTGGTTGCAGGCTCGGCGTAAGTAACGAAACCCAATCTATGCTGAATAGTCCAAGCCCAAGTCTCTTGCAATATACAGATACCATGGTTATCCACATAGTCACACCACTCCATGTTAATTGCAAGGTTGGGAATGACAACACAGCACTCACCATGCAGAGCATAAACAAAAGCAACATTATTTCAACAGGACCCAGAGAGACTAGAGAAGTGCTCGGCGGGAAGAGGGCCAAGTGGGTAGGACAGAAGTAACAATCGAGCCTTCCGTAAATTTACCCCCAGACTCACCGCCTTATATGATCATACTGACAGGGGTACCAGAACTTAACAAGCATTTGCAATGCAATAGGTCGCGCATTTACACCACTTTGAGCTATTGACATTTTAAATGAAAATGCCCTTTATTTTTATTTTAGTTTTAAAAAAATAAACAAAAGGCATTGTCATTTACAATGCCAATAGCTTAACTTCTTGCATATTGAACACATAGGTATTCTATATATTTGCAGTGATAGTGATCTCACACCTATATCTGCAGTGATGGTGATCTCACACCTATAGCTGCAGTGATAGTGATCTCACATCTATATCTGCAGTGATAGTGATCTCACACCTATATCTGCAGTTATAGTAATCTCACACCTATATCTGCAGTGATAGTAATCTCACACCTATATCTGCAGTGATAGTAATCTCACACTTATATCTGAAGTAATGGTGATCTCACACCTAAATATCTGCAGTGATAGTGATCTCACACCTATATCTGAAGTAATGGTGATCTCACACCTAAATATCTGCAGTGATAGTCATTTCACATGTATATCTGCAGTAATTTTGATCGCACACCTATATCTGCAGTGATAGTGATCTCACATCTATATCTGCAGTGATCGTGATCTCACACCTATATTCGAAGTAATGGTGATATCACAACTATAGCGGCAGTGATAGTGATCTCACACCAAGATCTGCAGTGACAGTGGTGTCCCACCTACATCTGCAGTGATAGTGATCTCACACCAATATCTCCAGTGATGGTGATCTCACACATATATCTGTGGTAATAGTGATCTCACACCTATATCTGAAGTAATGGTGATGATCTCACACCTATATCTGCAGTGATATTGATCTCACAACTATAGCTACAGTGATAGTGGTCTTACACCTATAGCTGCAGTGACAGTGATCTCACACCTATATCTGCAGTAATATTGATCACACACCTATATCTACAGTGATAGTGATCTCGCTACTATATCTGAAGTAATGGTGATCACACACCTATAGCTGCAGTGATAGTGATCTCACACCTATATCTGCAGTGATGGTGATCTCACACCTATATCTGCAGTGATAGTCACCTCACACCTATATCTGAAGTAATGGTGATCTCACATCTATATCTGCAGTGATAGTGATCTCACACCTGTATGTGCAGTGATGGTGTTCTAAAACCAATATCTACAGTGATAAAAACTCACACCTATATCTGCAGTGATAGTGATCTCATACCTATATCTGCAGTGATAGTGATCTCACACCAATATCTGTAGTGATGGTGTTCTCACATCAGTATGTACAGTGATAAAACACTCACAGCTATATCTGCAGTGATAGTGATCTTATACCTATATGTGCAGTAATAGTGATCTCATACCTATATTTGCAGTGATAGTGATCTACCACCAATATCTGCAGTGATGTGATCTCACCCCTATATCTACAGTGATAGAGATCCCACACCTATATCTGCAGTAATAGTGATCTCACACCTATATTGGCAGAGATGGTGATCTCACGCCTATATCTGCAGTGATAGTGATCTCACACCAATGTCTGCACTGATGGTGGTCTCACACCTATATCTGCAGTGATATTGATCTCACACCTATATCTGCAGTGATAGTGATCTCACACCTGTATCTGAAGTAATGGTGATCTGGCACCTATATCTAAAGTAATGGTAATCTCACACCTATATCTGCAGTGATTGTGATCTCACACCTATATCTGCAGTGATGTTGATCTCACACATACATCTGGAGTGATAGTGATCTCACACCTATATATAAAGTAATGGTGATCTCACACCTATATCTGCAGTGATAGCGATCTCACACCTATATCTGCATTTATGGTGATCTCACACCAATATCGACAGTTATAGGGATCTCACACCCATAGCTGCAGTGATAGTGATCTCACACCTATATCTGAAGTATTGGTGATCTCACATCTATATGTGCAGTGATGTTGATCTTACACCTATATCTGCAGTGATAGTGATCTCATACCTATCTCTGCAGTGATAGTGATCTCACACCAAAATCTGCAGTGATGGTGACCTCACACCTATATCTACAGTGTTAGAGATCTCACACCTATATATGCAGTCATAGTTATCTCACACCTATATCTGCAGTGATGGTGATCTCACACCTATATCTGCAGTGATAGTGATCTCACATCAATATCTGCAGTGATGGTGGTCTCACACCTATATCTGCAATGATATTGATCTCACATCTATATCTGCAGTGATAGTGATCTAACACCTATATCTGAAGTAATGGTGATCTGACAGGCTATATCTAAAGTAATGGTGATCTCACACCTATATCTGCAGTGATAGTGATCTCACACCTATATCAGAAGTAATGGTACTCTCACACCTATATCTGCAGTGATAGTGATCTCACACCTATATCTGCAGTGATGGTGATCGCACACCTATATCTGAAGTAATGGTGATATCACACTTCTATCTGAAGTAATGGTGATCCTCACCTATATCTGAAGTATTGGTGATCTCACATCTATATTTGCAGTGATGGTGATCTCACACCTATATGTGCAGTGATGGTGGTCTCACACTAATATCTACAGTGATAGTGAGCTCAGACCTATATCGGTAGTGATAGTGATCTCACACCACTATCTGCAGTGACTATGATCTCACACGAATATCTACAGTGATAAAGATCTCATATCTATATCATTAGTGATAGTGACCTCACACCTATATCTGCAGTGATGGTGATCTCACACCTATATCTGCAGTGATAGTCACCTCACACCTATATCTGAAGTAATGGTGATCTCACATCTATATCTGCAGTGATAGTGATCTCACACCTGTATGTGCAGTGATGATGATCTCACACCAATATCTACAGTGATAGAGACCTCACACCTATATCTGCAGTGATAGTGATCTCACACCAATATCTACAGTGATATCGATGTAACACCTATATCTGCTGTGATATTGATCTCACACATATATCTGAAGTAATGGTGACCTCACACTTATATCTGCAGTGATAGTGATCTCACACCTATATCTGAAGTAATGGTGATTTCACACCACTATCTACAGTGATACAGATCTCACACCTATATCTGCAATGATAGTGATCTCATACCTATATCTGCATTGGTAGTGATCTCACACCAATATCTGCAGTGATGATGATCTCACACCAATATCTACAGTGATAGAGATCTCACACCTATATCTGCAGTGATACTGATCTCACACATATCTCTGCAGTGATAGTGATCTCACACCTATATCTGCAGTGATAGTGATCTCACACCCATAACTGAAGTATTGGTGACCTCAGACCTATATCTGCAGTGACAGTGATATCACACCTATATGTGCACTGATGGTGCTCCCACACCGATATCTACAGTAATAGAGACCTCACACCTATATCTGCAGTGATAGTGATCTCACACCAATATCTGCAGTGATAGAGGTCTCACACCTATATCTGCAGTGATAGTGATCTCACACCTATATCTGAACTAATGGTGACCTCACACCTATATTTGCAGTGAGAGTGATCTCACACCTATATGTGCAGCGATGGTGCGCTCACACCAATATCTACAGTGATAGAGATCTGACACCTATATCTGCAGTGATAGTGATCTCGGATCACTGAAATATTATCGAGGGACAGAATATCGACCAACAAAAATATCGTTGACAAAATATCGAGAGACAAAATATCGAGTTTCTATCTACAAACAGGTAAGTACAAAAATATCGAGTTAAAAATATCGTTTACAAAAATATAGTTGTAAAAAATATCGACTTTAATAAAAACAATGTTTAATTACATTAATATAAAAAAGTAATTACTAAAATATACTTAACAATACTTAAAATAACTTTTAATAATTAAATAATTAATGAAAGTAAAAAAAGCATATTTTTTTAATCATATTTCTTAAAACATATATATATATATAGTAACACAATTTAATTAAATAATAGCCAATATTATTAACCTACAAATACAAAAGAGTAAAAATTACTATTCCCACTCCAGTGGGTGCAACAGTAGGGAAAGCGTTGGATAGCGTAGGGGTTAAAATTACTATTCCCACTGCAAAGAGTGCAACAGTGGATATATGACGTTACAACGCAACTTTTACAACGCACTACCATTACAACGTAAGTATTGGTAAGTATATAATAATTTTTTTTATTTAAATTATTTACAATTAATTTAATATAATTTAATTTAATTTAATTTCATTAAATTAATTTAATGTAAATTTAATTTTACTTTATTTTTACACTGTACCCCTGTACCCCAAAAACCCAAAACTGACCCTGAACCCTAAAAAAAACCCTTTACCCAAAAACCCAAAACTGACCCTGAACCCTAAAAATACCCCTTTACCCAAAAACTAAAAACTGACCCTGAACCCTAAAAATACCCCTTTACCCAAAAACTAAAAACTGACCCTGAACCCTAAAAATACTCCTTTACCCAAAAACTAAAAACTGACCCTGAACCCTAAAAATACCCCTTTACCCAAAAACTAAAAACTGACCCTGAACCCTAAAAATACCCCTTTACCCAAAAACTAAAAACTGACCCTGAACCCTAAAAATACCCCTTTACCCAAACACTAAAAACTGACCCTGAACCCTAAAAATACCCCTTTACCCAAAAACTAAAAACTGACCCTGAACCCTAAAAATACCCCTTTACCCAAAAACCAAAAACTGACCCTGAACCCTAAAAATACCCATTTAATTTAACATAATTAGCAAATAATCAATTAAATTAAATTAATTACCAATGACATTTTAATTAATTAACAAATATTTTTAATTAACAATTAATTAAATATTACTACCAATTAATACATTTACATATTTAATTAATTATAATTAAATTACTTCCCACCCTATTCCCCTATAAACCCACAACCTGCTACAGGAAATAAATTATTTTAATTTACATAATTAGCAATTAATTAATTAAATTAAATTAATTACCAATTACATTTTAATTAATTAACAAATATTTTTAATTAACAATTAATTAAATATTACTACCAATTATTAAATTTACATATTTTATTAATTATAATTAAATTACTTCCCACCCTATTCCCCTATAAACCCACAACCCGCTACAGGAAATAAATTATTTAAATTTACACAATTAGCAATTGATCAATTCAATTAAATTAATTACCAATTAAATTTTAAATAATTAACAAATATTATTTAATTACCAATTAATTAAATATTACTACCAATTAATACATTTACATATTTAATTAATTATAATTAAATTACTTCCCACCCTATTCCCCTATAAACCCACAACCCGCTACAGGAAATAAATTATTTTAATTTACATAATTAGCAATTAATCAATTAAATTTGAAATAATGAACAAATATTATTTAATTACCAATTAATTAATTATTACTACCAATTAATAAATTTACATATTTAATTAATTATAATTAAATTACTTCCCACCCTATTCCCCTATAAACCCACAACCCGCTACAGAATAAAATTACACAATAATTAAAAAAAATCATTAATTAAAAATAATTATAACATAAAATGACACTTTTCACACATATTATAACATAAAAAACACTATAAATAATTAAATATTATTTAAAAAACGATATTTTTTACTATCTAGATTATATACTTGGATATTTTCACTTTCTATATTATTTACAGTCGATATTACTTCACTTACCTTAAAAACGATATTTTGGCTGTCTATATTCTGTCCTGTCGATATTTTGTCCAAACGATATTTCGAACTCGATATTCTGTCCAAACGATATTTTGGAGTCGATATTATGTCTGTGCACCAGTGATCTCACACCAATATATGCAGTGATGGTGATCTCTAACCAGTATCTACAGTGATAGGGATCTCAGTTGGTAACTGGAACTTTGGCTCCTCACTCGTCTTCCCACATCATGAAGCGAGACCAGACTCTTGTCAACATATCTGCCTTTCCAGTCGCAGATGGCATTGTCTGGGATGCTGTGGATTAACAAATGTATGACTCGACTGAAGTAAACGATGCAATGCGGTAATCTAAATACCTTTATTTGGTATATAATAAATAATCTTGGAACGCAGATGTGTGCCAGGTAACAAAGCTCACAGTTCCAGGCACATTCGAGTTAGAAAGCGATATGAGATTTTATTTTAGAAAGGTACGTTTTAACAGATTCTTTATGGATAAAACATATACTCCCCCCTAGTGTATCAGGGTTTAAACCTAAATCCACCTTCACACCAAGCTTAGCCCAAATAGATAAGAACGTGGAAGTTTTTGAGAAGGTGGTGGAAATGGAAATTAAAAATCTGAGAAAGACAGGAGTTAAATTTCAGAATAACAATTTATGTAAAAAACAGAGGGAAGCACTCAACAGTCTACGTGGGAGTGATGAATTAACAATCAAACCGGCCGATAAGGGCGGGGGTGTGGTAATATTCGATACACCCAAGTATGAAGGAAAAATGAGAGAACTCCTTGATGTGAGGGAACACTACATGCATATCAAATTCAGTGAAATAGGGACTTTGAGAAGAGAAGTTGAGAGTCTCTTAAACCTAGGAAAAGAGGAAGGCTGGATCTGCGGTAACGAATATAAGTTTTTACTTAACGCACATCCTGTCATCCCGGCAATCTATGGATTGCCAAAAATCCATAAATGTGTCTCCAACCCGCCCATTTATTTATTTATTTATTCATTTATAGAGCGCATGGTTACACTAACGGTGTGTCCCCTTGAGACCTATAGTGAGTAGTATAGGTTCAATATTGGAGCCGTTAAGTAACTACGTGATCACTTCTTAAAGCCCATTGTGAGGAGACAGAGGTCTTACCTCAAGGACACGCGCATCCAATCACCATCTTTGAAGGGCAGGGCTTCAACAGGGTGACCCAAATCTCGGTCACCCTGCACAATGAAGCCCTATATACTATTATTCCTCAGGATAGTACCATTGAGGTTATCGATGACATTTTAGAGAAGGAGGACCTCGATGGTGGAAACAAAGGATTTATCATCTCATTAGAGATATGATTAGAGTTAATCCTAAAAAAATATCTTTTTGTTCAAAGATGAACTGTTTCTGCAGGTTAAGTGGACCAGCATGGGGGCCACTTGTGCCCCCAGTCTGGCCTGTCTTTATGTGGGTGATTTTGAAAATAAACACATTTTTATTGAGATGGCCCCCTTTTATGAGAATGTGACCTTCTGGCACCATTTCATAGACGACATCATCTTCATATGGAACGGTGCCAGCACGGATCTAAAGGAGTTCCTAGACTGGATTAACTTGGGTGATCCCAACCTCAGGTTTACGGCCCATTATAGTGACTCCAGAGTAGAGTTTTTAGACATTATAATAAAAAATGATGATAAAACCCTGGGGGTGGAACTTTATACGAAGCCTACAGATAAAAATGTAATCCTACAGTATACCAGTAACCATCCCCGCTCACAAAAAGACTTTGGGGAATTTTTGTGACTACGCAGACATTGTACGACACTAGACTATTATCATGCGGAAAACACAAAAAGAAAATTGAAGGCTAGAGGTTATCCCAATAAATTGGTAAAAAACTAATTGAAGAGGGCGAGGTTCTACGATAGGGACAGCCTTTTGGATCAGAACAAAAAGAAGCAGAGAGAATTAGAGAATGTTAGGATTGTGTTTGTTACCCAGTATTCCCATATGAGCAATCAAATAAAAAATATTGTAAATAGGAACTGGAAGATACTCAACTATGGCAGGGAAGAACAACTAGATAAACCCTTGTTCTCCTTCAGGAGAAATAAAACGATTAGAAATTCACTAGTGAGCACTTATAAAATTCACCAAGAAAGCAACTCACCTTGACAGGGGAGCAAGCAAAGGGAAACATCAAATGCGGTACCTGCTCCATTTGTCCACAGTGTTTGGAAGGAAAAAACACTGTATTTGCTGGCAAGAAATTGCTCCCCGAAACATTAAATAATTGCCGCAGTAAAAATGTGATCTACTTACTGATCTGCCTATGTGGATTGGGATACGTGGGGGAGACAAGTAGGGAGTTTCGCACCACATTCTCAAACATAAATCAGCAGTTAGAACTAATAAAGCTAATGCCCCTTTAACAGACCATTTTCAGGATAAAAACAACAAGTGAGATGAATTCACATGGTTCATCCTCGAAAAGATCAGGATTAACAGGAGAGGGGAGATAGAGAGCAAAAGAGAAAACAAAGCGAACAGTGCTTCATTTGTCATCTTAATACGGTTGAGGAGGGCCTTAATACTAGAGAAGACTGGTTCAGAATAATACAGCCATAAACAGTCCAATATGTATAAAAAAAGATATAGATTAATCTTTCTTGACGGACCAGTTGTGTGATTAATGATTTAGAATTCTGGGTCAGAAAGAACGCACTTCAATAGGCTCCCCTTAAATACCTATTTCGTGCTCTGGAATTATTTAACTGTCTATTGCTGTAGAAAATATGTAGGTTATTAGATCGTATTCGGGATATTTTACCACCAGAGATAGCTAGAGTGCTCTGCTCTATGTGAGGACCTAAGGTAGAGAGTTAAGGTAGAGACCAAAGTATATCATCTTCATAATGCTGCTAGCAATATAAATAAGAAATGTGCACAGATGACAGCATGTATAATAGAAATATGAGCCGATTTGAGCACAACATCACCATGGGTACGCTTTAGGCTACAGACATGACATCGGGCTAATCAGAGGAGATAACATAGGAGCTCCGGTACCATATAGAGAGGCAGAACCAATGACCAGGCGGCTTACTTTTTAGGTTTTGCCTGGCGAAAGCTGCGCTCTGCGCAGCTTTTTTGCGCAGGCGAAAACCTAATGAGTATAGTAGGGGAGACAGGAACGGCCCCGTCTTCCATTGGCTAGCTCCATAAATGGAGGCTAGCCATTGGAAGACGGGCCTGTCCGTCAATGCCGGACCAGATTCGGGGGCGTTCCCGAGAATTTTTGGCTTTTGGCTACGTCACGCTACGTCAGCCGAAAGCCAAAAATTCTCGGGAAAGCCCCCGAACCCCATTGCGCTTTATTTGTGCCTGCATAGCGCTGGACGCGCTTATATTTCTCCCCCGATCGCTTCATAGCGCTTTTCTGCCCTAGCGAGTGCCCACCTCGCTTATTTGTTATTTAAATTATCCCCTGGCAGGCGCCCAGGGACCTTGCCGCTATTGTTTCTTTCACCTCGAGGGAGCCCACCCCTCGGTGAATTCACTCCCCGCCTGCAGTAGCTGAGGCGGGCCGCCGCGCTGCCCGCGGCGACCCGGAAGTGACTAGCCGGCCGGCCAATCCTAGCGCGGCCGGCCGGAAGTGCCCGCCCCCCGCAGCCCGGGGGAAGAAGGAAGACGGCAGCCCAGGAGAAGAAGTATGGCGGCTCACGCGGGGCTCCCGTGGCCTGGAGGGAGCCCCGGGAGAAGCGGAGGACGTTGCCGGTCTCCCATGCTGAAGAGGGAGACCGGAGAAGTGCCCAAGAGATTGCTGCCGTCGCAAGGAGCCCCCGCCAGGACGGCGGCCCAGGAGAAGAAGTATGGCAGCCCACGCGGGGCTCCAGTGACCTGGAGGGAGCCCCGGGAGAAGCGGAGGACGTTGCCGGTCTCCCATGCCGAGAAGGGAGACCGGAGAAGTGCCCAAGAGATTGCCGCCATCGCAAGGAGCCCCCGCCAGAGTGCCCGGTAAGTTAAATGGGCTACCGAGCGCAGCAGCACCACCACCAGAGGCTTGGGGCTCAGAGCCGCACCATGGTGGACCTGGGCGGCTGCCCCAGGAGACACCTCTGTGAGCCCCTGCCGCCCCCCGCCCTGCTCTGCTGGGCCCTGCTGCTGCTCTGCTTGGGGCTCGGAGCCGCACCATGGTGGACCTGGGTGGCTGCCCCAGGAGACACCTCTGCGAGCCCCTGCCGTCCCCCGCCCTGCTCTGCTGGGCCCTGCTGCTGCTCTGCGCCCCGGAGAGCTCCGCGCTGGCAGACTTCTCAGGTAAGACCCTCTCTGCTTCCCAGCCTGTCCTCTCCCAGCCTGTCGTCACCCAGCCTGTCGTCACCCAGCCTGCCCTCTCCCAGCCTGTCCTCTCCCAGCCTGTCCTCTCCCAGCCTGTCCTCTCGCAGCCTGTCCACTCCCAGCCTGTCCACTCCCAGCCTGTCCACTCCCAGCCTGTCCACTCCCAGCCTGTCCACTCCCAGCCTGTCCACTCCCAGCCTGTCCACTCCCAGCCTGTCCACTCCCAGCCTGTCCACTCCCAGCCTGTCCACTCGCAGCCTGTCCTCTCGCAGCCTGTCCTCTCGCAGCCTGTCCTCTCGCAGCCTGCCCACTCCCAGCCTGCCCACTCCCAGCCTGCCCACTCCCAGCCTGCCCTCTCCCAGCCTGCCCTCTCGCAGCCTGTCCCCTCGCAGCCTGCCCACTCCCAGCCTGCCCACTCCCAGCCTGCCCACTCCCAGCCTGCCCTCTCCCAGCCTGCCCTCTCCCAGCCTGCCCTCTCCCAGCCTGTCCTCTCCCAGCCTGTCCTCTCGCAGCCTGCCCACTCCCAGCCTGCCCTCTCCCAGCCTGTCCTCTCGCAGCCTGCCCACTCCCGGCCTGCCCACTCCCGGCCTGCCCACTCCTAGCCTGCCCTCTCTCAGCCTGTCCCCTCCCTGCCCTTTCCCAGCCTGTCCTCTTCCAGCCTGTCCACTTCCAGCCTGCCCTCTCCCAGCCTGTCCCCTCCATGACCTTCCCCAGCCTGTCCTCTCCCAGCTTGTCCACTTCCAGCCTGCCCTCTCCCAACCTGCCCTCTCCCAGCCTGTCCCCTCCCTGCCCTCTCCCAGCCTGCCATCTCCCAGCCTGTCCCCTCCCTGCCCTCTCCCAGCCTGTCCTCTCCCTGCCTGTTGTCGTGTCCCGGTGGCAGCAGGCAAGAGCGTGCACTGCGTCCCCGAAGTAACAGCCCTAAAGCAAGCAAGAAGTACGCCCCCCTCCCACCAATCCCTGTTAGGTAGTGGAAACTGTCCAAACTGGGGTGCAGACAGCCCCTCTCACCTTTCGGCCTGGTACCACTGCACCAGCCGCACTACTTCCCTACTGACCGTTCTCCACTTCAGCCCCGTCTAAATTACAATTCCTGCTTGTGACCCTTTTGCCTGCTTGTGCTTGTTTTCGTGACCCTGTTGCCTGCTTGTGCCTCCGTGTGCCCCTGTTGCCTGCTTGTGCCTCCGTGTGCCCCTGTTGCCTGCTTGTGCCTCCGTGTGTCCCTGTTGCCTGCTTGTGCCTCCGTTTTCGTGCCCCTGTCGCCTGCTTGTGCCTCAGTTTTCGTGCCCCTGTTGCCTGCTTGTGCCTCAGTTTTCGTGCCCCTGTTGCCTGCTTGTGCCTCCGTGTGCCCCTGTTGCCTGCTTGTGCCTCCGTGTGCCCCTGTTGCCTGCTTGTGCCTCCGTGTGCCCCTGTTGCCTGCTTGTGCCTCCGGGTGCCCCTGTTGCCTGCTTGTGCCTCCGGGTGCCCCTGTTGCCTGCTTGTACCTCCATGTGCCCCTGTTGCCTGCTTGTGCCTCCGTGTGCCCCTGTTGCCTGCTTGTGCCTCCGTTTTCGTGCCCCTGTTGCCTGCTTGTGCTTCCGTGTGCCCCTGTTGCCTGCTTGTGCCTCCGTGTGCCCCTGTTGCCTGCTTGTGCCTCCGTGTGCCCCTGTTGCCTGCTTGTGCCTCCGTGTGCCCCTGTTGCCTGCTTGTGCTGTGTGGGTGTGTGTGGAAGGCTCTGTGTGGGTGTGTGGAGGACTCTGTGTGGCTGTGTGTGTGGGGAGCTTTGTGTGGCTGTGTGTGTGGGGGGCTTTGTGTGGCTGTGAGTGTGGGGGGCTCTGTGTGGCTGTGTGTGTGGGGGGCTCTGTGTGGGTGTGTGTGTGGGGGGGCTCTGTGTGTGTTTGTGTCATTTACGAGAGATAAAGCTAGTGGCATTGTAAATGACAATGCCATTTATTTATGTTAAAAAAAACATAAATAAAAATAATGTCAAGAGCAATGCCAATAGCTCAAACTTTAACAAAGGCAAAACCATTGCATTGTAAATGCTTGTTGGAAGATTGCGCTGTACCAACCAGCAATGTCCAGTTCTACGTATAGGAAGACAAATGTAAAGGGGACCGTGTGTGTACCAATGACTATGCCGCACTGAGTACTAAGGATGGGACTAAGAAAATAGGCAGGCAAATTAGGAAGCACGAAACACTATTTAAAGAGTGGGTAGTACGGCGTTGTGTTTGGCGGAGTTTCGTGAAACCGGAATAACCGAAGGCACTACGACCGAAACACTTAAGGTGAGAAGGGGCTTTAAAGACATCCACGAGGATGCTATATAGAGGAGGTCGGGGAAGGAAATTGAGTTAATATGATACTCTTTCTTCTCTCCTCAAGCGGCACAATCTATTTGACGGCCCAGATTTATGACATCGGGGTGAGAAGGTGGGCGTTGCAAAAAACGAATGTAACGTGAGAAGCCTCCCTCACAAGCAGAATTAAAGTAACGTTTCTGGGCCCAAGTTGCTTAGAGGGTGAATCTTAGAATAACATAGGAGATATCCAATTAAGGAATCTTTTCACTCCCCACAGAGTGGTAACCAAATCTATCGTGCGGGACAAAGTACAAAAGTTTAGGTTGCACTCAACCCAGATAGCAAATATAATTGAGGTGAGATACCATACGAAGCGGCAATTTATGATAAAGTTCATCTTAGTTCATGAAATTGGATTTTAAATTAGATCCGTTGTCTTACAGAACCGAGAGACAGTTTCGTGCAGAAAAAGAATATAATAATCCTCAATGCAACAGCGAAGGAATAATTCCTAACCTTCCATTGCGGTGGATATTCTAGGGCCAGTTGGTGAATTGAAAGAGTAAAGTAAGTAAAGTAATTTATTGGGTATGGTTAATTAAAACCTTTACAATATTAAATACATAAAAGAAAAGAAAGGAATATTCGGACTGGCCTTAGGTAAAAATACATCAACAATCTTTAAAAACATCATTTAAAAGTCATATCACTTTGTTAGTGTTTTGAGCCATTCCTTGCTCATCAGTCCTACGGTTTGGTTCAGGGGGTCCCCATTTTTTCAGTTTTCAGGATTAGAAGGCTCGCCTTCTGCAAGAATTTGGCGGCCCTACAAGCTGTCTGCAGCTGATGACTATTCAGTGCTAACATGACGGCAGGCCGACATGTTCTGATTTGATAAAAGTGAAATATATGTAATAGATAGTAACGTCTCAGACTGGTCAATGATGGGCAAATGCACAGTATGTGAATCAGTGTTTCTTCAGTTCGGCCACATAGTCTGCAAAGTGCTGTCGGCCATGTTTGCTTCCATGCGGGAGTCTGATCTTTTGAAGTGTAGGTTCCCGTATTCGTAGAAGCATTTGTTGTGTAGGAGCTGTTATGTGGTTGACTAAGTATGGTTGCGGGGCACTTCTCTCGTACGTGGCTAGTACCGTCCAGCCATGTTTTTTCTTTGCTAGTTCTGCTTTGTCAAAGATCCAAGATTGTCCTTTTGCCGCACAGTTGTCTATTTTTTTGAAGGCCGCGAAGGTGTGATTTATATTCCATGCCTCTTGCATGTTAAGTTGTATCAGTGCTTCTTCCAATGATGTTTTCCAGGTATTTTTTGCGTCTGTTCGGTTATTTATTTCAAACCAACAGCGTCCCATCAGCGTGTCCTCTTGTGCTGCTCTTAGTTTCCTGCACCTTTTTAGTATGGCGGCTTGTCTGACTTGGTGCTGATTTGATAGCCCAAATTCAAGGCGTACTTGCACTTGTGATGCAAACTTTGGTATATGAAACATGTATTTAAACAGTTCTGATTGTTGTAAATTCAGGAAGTTTGCATCTTTGCCTCTGAATAGTTCCGAACCGTACATTAGAGATGGTAGAAACTTTGCCTCAATTACCTTCAAGAGGTATAAGTTGGATGTACATTTCAATTTTGTTTTCAGTAAGTTTAGAGCGAACCATAGTTTATTAGACTGGGCTTTTCTGTGCTGTTCGTGAATTTTTAGTGTCCATCTTGAGTCGACCACTACTCCCAGGTACTTGTAAGAGGGGCTTCGATCTATGGTGTTACCCACAATGTGCCATTTGAAAGATTGCCGCCCTTGCCGTGATGCGAAACAGACAATCTTCGTTTTATTGTCGTTAAATTGCAACCAATTCGCACTGACGTATTCGTGCAATCTTGTGATGGAACGTTGTAGACCCAAGGGAGTCTGGCTGCATAAAACTATGTCATCAGCATACTGTAGACTCTTTATTTTGTGATGTGCTAGCTTTGGCGGGTCACTTTGTATCTCCGAGATACTGTTATCAAGGTCGGCGGTGAAGATGTTGAAAAGGGTGGGAGCTAATATGCATCCCTGCTTGAGGCCAATTTGAGTGGGAATTTTTTTTGTCGTTCTGTTGCCATTGCCTAGTTTGATCTTGACCCAGGTAGATGTGTATAGGTTTATGATTGCTCGTAACAACTTCGGTGGTATACACTAATTGGCCATCTTTTGCCATAGAATCTCCCTTGGTACTGTGTCGAACGCCGCTTTTATGTCTACAAAACAGGTATATAGTTTTGTAGACCTTTCCTTTGCTCTTTCGACAAGAAGGTTTAATGCGAGAAGATTACATGTAGTGTTGGTTCCGGGTCTGAACCCCGTCTGGGTGATTGGCAGAATATTATTAGAGCTGACCCAGTCTTCCAAGGCTCTCAAGAGACTGGATGCGTATATTTTAGCCTCTACGTCGATTAGAGCTATCAGCCTGTAATTTGCTGGGTCTGTTCTTGTACCTGCTGTAAATATTGGGTGCAAAATACTCCCTCTCCATGATGGAGGAATGCTTCCTGTTTGGAAGGCGTTGTTGTACAATGGGGTGAGATATTCCGCCCAGAAGGGTTGATCGTGTTTGAACAGCCCGTTTGGCAAACCATTTGGGCCTGGTGCGCCTTTTGACCTTAGTTTTTTGATGACCATTTGTACTTGAAATGGTGTTCGTCAAAGTTTTGGTCCGCTTCTTGCTTTTCGTGTTGTTGATAGGTAAGATGGTATAAATTCCGTAATTGGAGATTGTTCTTTTGGGTTTGCTCTAAATACTGAATCCAGTCTTCCTGTAGTATGTTTGAATTGATGACCTGTGCAGAGCCATTTGCAACTTTGTTGATTTCTGCCCAAAATTTCCGGTTATTGTTTGATTTGCTTGATTCTAAGAGTTGTTGCCAAATTTCTGTTTGTTGTTTTGACTTTTCTAACCAAACATCTTTTTTATATTTTTGCCTTAGAATATGGATTTGGCGCTTGGTATATTCACCCTTTAGCTTGCCTTTTCCTAATAACTTTCTGACTTCTTGATTTAAGATCCTTTTTTTACACACTATTGAGCCCAAGGGCGACTGGAGTACTTTGCATGGTTTCCTTCTGTTTGTGCTATGTAGTGTATCAAGGACCCCCTGGTTAGGATATGGCTCCTGGGTCAGGGAAAACAATTTTTTGTGCAAAGGTATATACCCAGGCAGACTTACAAGACAAGACCTGTTTTTTTTTTATAAAAACACATTATACAAAAAACACAAACAAAACCATAAAATTTGCGCAATGAACTGTAATGATATCAAAATTAATCTTTAATTTTGCTAAAAAATGAATAAATACATATAGATTAGTATACATGATATACACAATAAAAACTAATAGTTATTGATATAATCCTTTTTTTTAAAAGAATCACAAGATTTCATCAACAATTATCAATAAAAAATATATTACTGATTCAGGCGGACTTGGCTGTATCTGTCAACGCGTTTCGACAATCTATTTTGTCTTCCTCAGGACAAGTGTATTTCAGCCACTGTTCTAAACAAAATAAAACATTGCTTTAATTGGCATCAAAATGACAGTGCATTGCATCTTTGCTGCTTTCATTCATAAAGTGGTTCTGTTCAGGTATCATTTGTTCAATAAAGATTCTTATATAGCCAGACTTGTACTGTTTTTTAAAGGGAGGGCTGTTACCGATAGAGAGTTGGAAACATTTATTTCTCTTTTTGTCTGTAGTACTCGATTCTTTAGATAATACATGATGATTCTAAGACATTTAGGAACAATCTGAGCGATAAAACACATATCAAATACTGTCATCTAGACAATGGTGTAACATTTATAGCATTCAGAGGTACCTATATCGGTACTTACTTTTTAGTATTATAATACATTTTTCTAAATTTATACCCTATTAAACTTTCTATTACTTTATGTTTCACACTAATTGCAAAGTTATCTATATCTTAAGGTATTCCTATATTGCTAATCCCCTACTTTTTATTGCTCAGATAACAAAAAACCAAGTCTTACCTAAAATTCTTTATGTTCTCGACATACTTAGAAAACTTTATTGAAGGGAGTAAGGCACCTTTCTTTAATTTTTGGAGTAGGTATGTGAAATCTGTATGGGGAGAGAGTTGTATTTTTCAAGAGAGTTTTCACAATATTTGTTTCCTAATCTTTATAGTTCTCATTTGCGCAATCCCGTATTTTTTACCTGTTCAGACGTAATTCACTGCTCCCATCTCACTTCTACCTTCTACCTTCAAAAATCCTCCTGACAATTTTCTTAAATAACGAATGATTCTGAAATAGGGTTTTAGTCAGGCATTAGCTCAGCAGGTTTATTAACACAATTAGTGACAAAAAATGATGTTTAATTTAACACACCTATTCCTGAGTCCTTTCAGTCTCACGATCTTTGGAAGAAACCTCAGGCGCTTCCCACCGATTCACCACTGCAACACATAGTTGTTTACAGAAAAGGTGACCTGTTTTTACAATATACGATATTTACTCATTTGACAAAGAAGTTCCTCTATTCTAATTATTTTCGGTAATTTTTCCTTTATTTTTACCTTAAAAAAGCAGTCAAATCCCCAACGTGGATAATAAGTAATCCTGTGCAGTTATTATTATGTAGACTGTTTAAGTTCCTCACAATGACGGACAGATAAAGTTGTTAGGGAGCACACACCGTACCGTAATGAGAGTAGTCTGTAGATAGCCTGTTTTTATTAAAAAAAACACAAGAATAGATGGTGTTTTCAGTAACTTGTTTTTTAAAAACGTATTTATCGACAAATATCAGCATTTCTAGATTGTTTTTTACCTTGACGAATCTTTGAGATTTAAACAAGATGATTACGAATCACTACATTTTTTTCCTTTTCTTTGTTCCTCATACTTGGCGGTTAAGACGTTTTATGCTGGGCGGGGTAGATGGTTTGTTTAAGATACGGAACCCGCTAGCTCTAGGAGAAACATAGCGAAAGTGCGTTTAGGATTAGGCGCCAAGCAGACACTGCGTTTAAAATTAGGCGTCAAGCAGTCACTAAGTCGCTTTACAATGTTACACCTAGTTGTTGCATATTATCGAGCTCTTACTGTTTTATCGCTTTGGTATTCACACGCGTGTGCTCCCGTCAGTGGTTCATGCAGAAAAGGAGGATTTCACCAAGTCCCTTTTCTACTACTATTTATATCCGCGAGTTTACTGGTCGTTCCGATTAAGTCCTGCCTCTATTTAAAGTGGTATGGTGATCTAAAGGCGGAACCATATACCACGAGGAAATTTTTCTTTAAACTTGTCATATATTGCTGATATATTTATCAAAATACTTATTGGGAATATAACTTTTGGAAGTTTATCTTCTTAACGTTATCCATCTTCTGGTGTTTTTCCTAGTCAGTATTCTATGTTTTTTTACTCGTATTTTAGGTGCATTTTTCTAGGGAATTATTTTAATGCAAGCAAATTAATAATCGTATTTGGCAGGCTATTATAAGGATTTCCCTCACATAAATTTTAAATATATAGTCACTCATACCGGCAGTTCAGAAAGAAATTAGCTGAGACTAGTTCAGTTTGTTCCCTATATTATTGCATTCTCCCATGGTAAGTCCTGGTTTAAACCATGGTTAAATGTTCCGAGGATAAAAATCCAAAAGACTTCTCTTTTTTTACGTATTTCATCACCTCCTTGTGTTTTCTGTAAATGTATTCTTTCCAGAATACGCCATTTAAGGTCATCTGGTGCATGCTTATATTCCATAAAATGGTTCACAAGTGGTGCTGATAACTTCTGTGTTTTAATTGCTGACCTATGTTCTGTTAGCCTGGTTTTTATCATGCGGGACGTCTCTCCCACATACCCTAGATTACAAGGGCATGTTATCAAGTAGATTACATTCTTAGTATTACAAGTCCATAACTCTTTTGCCTGAATATTTACATTGTTGAATATCATGTTTTC
Source organism: Lissotriton helveticus (assembly GCF_964261635.1). Lineage (NCBI taxonomy): Eukaryota > Metazoa > Chordata > Amphibia > Caudata > Salamandridae > Lissotriton > Lissotriton helveticus. Next base: position 1,179,585,698 of record NC_136063.1, on the reverse strand, counting down.
ACCGGTTATAATGGTGTCACAAGACTGACAAGATCCACAACGTGAAGTACCTCTAATCGCATTGGTTCCCTCAATGGATTTTTGTATAGAAGGATTATTTCTTGTATTACCTCTATATCGGGAACGTACTATTTGATCCTTTAAGTTTTTGTTTCGCCTATGGGCGAACATAGGTTTTGGTAGTTTTTGTTGATTGTCAAGTACATTCAACAAGTGCCAGTTAGAGTTAATTATTTGTCTGACTGTAGAGTCCATAGTTGAGTGCTTGGTTATACACACCAGTTTAGGGTCAGATTTTTGCTTTTGAGAATTTAAAAGGGCATCTCGATCGTAGAAACGGGCCCTCTTATAGGCCTCTATAACAAGACGATGAGGGTATCCTCTTTGGATAAATTTCTGTTTCATAATTTCCGCTTGGGTGTCAAAATCCTTTATGTTTGTACAATTACGCCTAACTCTCAAAAACTGAGAGAAGGGGATGCTGTCTTTTTGACACCTTGGGTGGTAACTTTGGAAATGTAAAAGGGTATTTCGAGCAGTGGGTTTTGTATATAAATCCACTTCAAGGACGCCATCATTATTTTTTATATTTATATCCAAAAACTCAACGTTGGATTTGTTGATATGTGCAGTGAAGCGTAAATTTTCATCCGTAAGATTTAGCCATTGGAGGAATTCCCTCAGAGTCTGTTCCCCATCGGTCCATACAAAGAAAATATCATCTATGTAACGGTACCAATGGGAAACAGACTCGAAGAAAGGGGCCACTTCATTAAAAATAAATTTGCTCTCAAAGAGGGTCATATAGATGTTTGCTAACGAGGGGGCCATAGAGGCCCCCATGCTTACTCCCTTAATTTGCAGATATAGATCTTCACCGAATTCAAAGAAATGTTCTCTCAATCCTAACGTCAGGCAATCCATGATAAAGGGTTTGGAACAGGGAATCTGATGTAAGTCGATAAACCACATTGTGGCCTCTATTGCTCCTATCTGGGGTATATTGCTATAAAGCGACTCGATATCGAGAGTCACTAAGATATCATTATGTTCATTATATGCCAAGTTTTCTACCTTTGCTATTATATCGCCTGTGTCTTTCACATATGATGGTGAAAGCGAGATATATGGGCGAAGAATATTGTCCAGATATTTTGAGAGAGCCTCAAGAGGTGTCCCTATTGTCGAGACAATTGGTCGATAGGGTGGATTTCTCTGGTCCTTGTGGATCTTAGGCAATCCATATATGCAAGATACCTTCTTCTCTGATGTGTTTAAGAATTAAAATTCTTTTTTATTTCTTATCCCCTCATTTAAAGCTTTTGAAGTTAGTCTATTTATAGTTTTGACTATTCTTTCTGTTGGATTAGATCTAATCTTTTTATAGAAAATAGGGTCACTTAGCATTTTAGTCATGTTATTTTCATATATATTACAATCCAATAGGACTATACCACCACCTTTATCACTGCTTTTAATCACGAGTGTCTTGTCATTCTTCAATTTTTCAAGTGAATCATGTTCCTCTTTTGAAATATTATATCTGGGTTTTGGAATGAATTTCAAGGCCTGATCTAAACGTTTAAGGACAACTTTTTCAAAGATGGCCATTTCCGGACCTACTTGTTGTAGAGAAGGGGTAAAAGTCGAAGGTAAAGCTACAATGTTGTTAATTGTATTATCTACCTCCATTGATTCATTTTGTTGGAAAAAAAAAAAAATTCATCTAATTTTTCTAAGGAAGGAATGGATATCGCGATAAAGTTCAAATGTATTTACTTTGGCATGCGGAACAAAGGATAAACCCTTGGTAAGGAGAGATAAATCTGAAGGCTCAAGAGTTTGGGAGGATAAGTTGAATATAGGGATTACATCCCGTTCCTCCAATATTGTTTGTTCCTCGTCTCTAAGTATTGTTGAGGTTCCTGGGCATATTGGTTGGTCTGGTAGTTGCCTCTTGTATGATTCTGGAACCTGACTCTCTGACGGCCTCTCCTCCCCCCCCGTTGGCCTAAAAAAGGTTGACGACTATTCCTCTGGCCGTTTCTGGGTTCGAAGGGTCTGTCATCCTGATATCCCATATTACCTTCTTCCTCTGAATCTGAAGCAGAGGAATTTGAGAAGTTGTTGATTCTATGTTGGAAAGTAGGGTTGTATGTTCCTGTTTGTGAGTCAGTTTTGAAGAAACCTTCCACAATATATGGATATGTTCTTTCCACGGTATAAAACCTCTTATCTTTCAAAAATGTGTCTTCCTTTCTTTTTTTCCAATAATCAGCGAATGATAGGATATCCTTTCTTATGGTTTCTAGTTGTTTTTCTGCTTCCTCCATAGTTGTAGATTTTTTAATTTTATCTTCAAGTTCCTGTATTTCTTTTTTTATTTCAACGGCTATTTCTTTAGATGTCGATATGATCAAAATCATAAGGTCCCCAGAACAGCGACTCGCAATCATACTCCACTTAATTAGAAAAGTCTTGATGTCTACAAAAAGGCCCGGGATGTTACGTACCCTAAGGCCCATTGGGATTATGCCATTCTTAAGATAATTCAGCATAAACTCTCCATGGGCCTCTATTCTAATGAGTTTCTTTTGGAGATTTAGTAATTTATTGTAATCGCTGTTATTTTGAGGGTTACTAGCATGGTTATTGCTAAAATCTACATTAGTGCCTACTAATGTGGCGAAGTCCTCGTCTGAAAAGCCAAAAGTTTGAAGGTTGGCCATTCTATCCTAAATTTATTATATAAATGTTACGGCAAAATCTAGGGTGATTGGAAATGAAATAACAAACCAAGGATTCAACACTTAAAAAAGGAGAAGAAAGGGATACAATATTAAACAGAATTTTCCAACAAAAAAGGGGTTAGATAATTCACAAAAGTCCCACACGGATGCACCGTGGGTAATACTATGTAGTGTATCAAGGACCCCCTGGTTAGGATATGGCTCCTGGGTCAGGGAAAACAATTTTTTGTGCAAAGGTATATACCCAGGCAGACTTACAAGACAAGATCTGGCTTTTTTTTATAAAAACACATTATACAAAAAACACAAACAAAACCATAAAATTAGCGCAATGAACTGTAATGATATCAAAATTAATCTTTAATTTTGCTAAAAAATGAATAAATACATATAGATTAGTATACATGATATACACAATAAAAACTAATAGTTATTGATATAATCCTTTTTTTTAAAGAATCACAAGATTTCATCAACAATTATCAATAAAAAATATATTCCTGATTCAGGCGGACTTGGCTGTATCTGTCAACGCGTTTCGACAATCTATTTTGCCTTCCTCAGGACAAGTGTATATTCAGCCACTGTTCTAAACAAAATAAAACATTGCTTTAATTGGCATCAAAATTACAGTGCATTGCATCTTTGCTGCTTTCATTCATAAAGTGGTTCTGTTCAGGTATCATTTGTTCAATAAAGATTCTTATATAGCCAGACTTGTACTGTTTTTTAAAGGGAGGGCTGTTACCTATAGAGAGTTGGAAACATTTATTTCTCATTTTGTCTGTAGTACTCGATTCTTTAGATAATACATGATGATTCTAAGACATTTAGGAACAATCTGAGCGATAAAACACATATCAAATACTGTCATCTAGACAATGGCGTAACATTTATAGCATTCAGAGGTACCTATATCGGTACTTACTTTTTAGTATTATAATACATTTTTCTAAATGTATACCCTATTAAACTTTCTATTACTTTATGTTTCACACTAATTGCAAAGTTATCTATATCTTAAGGTATTCCTATATTGCTAATCCCCTACTTTTTATTGCTCAGATAACAAAAAACCAAGTCTTACCTAAAATTCTTTATGTTCTCGACATACTTAGAAAACTTTATTGAAGGGAGTGAGGCACCTTTCTTTAATTTTTGGAGTAGGTATGTGAAATCTGTATGGGGAGAGAGTTGTATTTTTCAAGAGAGTTTTCACAATATTTGTTTTCTAATCTTTATAGTTCTCATTTGCGCAATCCCGTATTTTTTACCTGTTCAGACGTAATTCACTGCTCCCATCTCACTTCTACCTTCTACCTTCAAAAATCCTCCTGACAATTTTCTTAAATAACGAATGATTCTGAAATAGGGTTTTAGTCAGGCATTAGCTCAGCAGGTTTATTAACACAATTAGTGACAAAAAATGATGTTTAATTTAACACACCTATTCCTGAGTCCTTTCAGTCTCACGATCTTTGGAAGAAACCTCAGGCGCTTCCCACCGATTCACCAGTGCAACACATAGTTGTTTACAGAAAAGGTGACCTGTTTTTACAATATACGATATTTACTCATTTGACAAAGAAGTTCCTCTATTCTAATTATTTTCGGTAATTTTTCCTTTATTTTTACCTTAAAAAAGCAGTCAAATCCCCAACGTGGATAATGAGTAATCCTGTGCAGTTATTGTTATGTAGACTGTTTAAGTTCCTCACAATGACGGACAGATAAAGTTGTTAGGGAGCACACCACCGTACCGTAATGAGAGTAGTCTGTAGATAGCCTGTTTTTATAAAAAAAAAAACAAGAATAGATGGTGTTTTCAGTAACTTGTTTTTTAAAAACGTATTTATCGACAAATATCAGCATTTCTAGATTGTTTTTTACCTTGACGAATCTTTGAGATTTAAACAAGATGATTACGAATCACTATGTTTTTTTCCTTTTCTTTGTTCCTCATACTTGGCGGTTAAGACGTTTTATGCTGGGCGGGGTAGATGGTTTGTTTAAGATACGGAACCTGCTAGCTCTAGGAGAAACATAGCGAAACTGCGTTTAGGATTAGGCGCCAAGCAGACACTGCGTTTAAAATTAGGCGTCAAGCAGTCACTAAGTCGCTTTACAATGTTACACCTAGTTGTTGCATATTATCGAGCTCTTAACGTTTTATCGCTTTGGTATTCACACGCGTGTGCTCCCGTCAGTAGTTCGTGCAGAAAAGGAGGATTTCACCAAGTCCCTTTTCTACTACTATTTATATCCGCGAGTTTACTGGTCGTTCCGATTAAGTCCTGCCTCTATTTAAAGTGGTATGGTGATCTAAAGGCAGAACCATATACCACGAGGAAATTTTTCTTTAAACTTGTCATATATTGCTGATATATTTATCAAAATACTTATTGGGAATATAACTTTTGGAAGTTTATCTTCTTAACATTATCCATCTTCTGGTGTTTTTCCTAGTCAGTATTCTATGTTTTTTTACTCGTATTTTAGGTGCATTTTTCTAGGGAATTATTTGAATGCAAGCAAATTAATAATCGTATTTGGCAGGCTATTATAAGGATTTCCCTCATATAAATTTTAAATATATAGTCACTCATACCGGCAGTTCAGAAAGAAATTAGCTGAGACTAGTTCAGTTTGTTCCCTATATTATTGCATTCTCCCATGGTAAGTCCTGGTTTAAACCATGGTTAAATGTTCCGAGGGTAAAAATCCAAAAGACTTCTCTTTTTTTACGTATTTCATCACCTCCTTGTGTTTTCTGTAAATGTATTCTTTCCAGAATACGCCATTTAAGGTCTTCTGGTGCATGCTTATATTCCATAAAATGGTTCACAAGTGGTGCTGATAACTTCTGTGTTTTAATTGCTGACCTATGTTCTGTTAGCCTGGTTTTTATCATGCGGGACGTCTCTCCCACACACCCTAGATTACAAGGGCATGTTATCAAGTAGATTACATTCTTAGTATTACAAGTCCATAACTCTTTTGCCTGAATATTTACTTTGTTGAATATCATGTTTTCACCGGTTATAATGGTGTCACAAGACTGACAAGATCCACAACGTGAAGTACCTCTAATCGCAGTGGTTCCCTCAATGGATTTTTGTATAAAAGGATTATTTCTTGTATTACCTCTTGTTAGACCTGTCTGGCTTTTTGCGTAGTCCCTCTAATTTATTATTTATTTTGTCCCCTTTTTGCCCCTCATACCCTTGATAATTTTTGTCCACTAACTTTTTATAGGTGTTGGTCAGGGGGATAGGTGTTCTTTTTCCCCCTCATAGTTTTTCACCTCAGGCCCAGAGGCCTGTTCTGACAGGAAAAGTTGGAACCACACAAAATGGTGGTTACCAACTGCCTTAACTGCCAAACCCAGAACTTGCCCATAGACCAGTATAGGGCGTTCCAGAACCTTCTGGTCCATTCTGGACCACTGAGGGACAGCCTATATAAGGCGGAATGCGGGGCAGCCATTTTGTCTACCTGAGAGAGTCAGCTGGAGGACAGGATGTAGCTAAGGGTGGGAAGAGGCTAGACATAGGGTTGACCTCCTGGACTGGGAAGCTGCCTTACTGATCCACCATACTACCCCCCTTTTGAGTTACTTGACCTGACCCCGCTGTGGAGGGTTACTGGAGACCCTGGGCACCTGACTAATCCCTTGACTGGAAGAGCAGGGAAGTGAACAGGAGAAGGAGACTGCAGCGTAGAAGAGTGTAGTCCTCTGCCCAGCATAAAGTTCCTAGTGAGACTGTTGCAGTAAGAAACCCAAACGGAGTGGGGCTAATCCTTGTGCCCCCCTCTTTGCTCAGCTAGTAAATAGACTCTGCTTGACTGCTGGTGCCTCAATCCTACCGTGACCCTCTTCTTACCGGTTGCAGCGAGGGCTGGGGAAGCGGAGGCAGCGAGTCAACGAGCTGTGCCGGTTCTGAACTGGCGTGTGAGCGCTGAGGTAGTGGAGGCAGGGAAGCAACGAGCCGTTCTGCCTTTAATTGGTGCAAGGCGAGCGGTGCCGATTTGGACCTGCTGCTGCAAGCCCTGAGGTGAGGAGCGGACCGGGAGAAGCTCTCGGCGACTTCCGGGTGGGCGGAGAAGAAGGGCAGCGCAGTGCGAGCAGCGCGGTCTCTGTCAGTGAGACACTCGCTTTCCGCGCATGCCCCGTTGAGCCGCCGGGCTCCGTGAGGCGGAGCCGGATCGGAGGAGTGGGAAGAGGTAGTGACGCTCATCTGCGCCAGCCCGTCCTTGCAGCGCCAACACCAGGTTAGCGGAAGCGGAGCTCGTCAGCGCCGGGCCGCCTCAGCAGGGCCAGCCCAAAATTGTGTGTGGCCAAATACGGAAGAACGACTGTGGGGTCTGCGGAGAGGAGAATCAGACCCCGGTAATCCCCGCGCCAGCCGGGATAACAGGTGGATGGTTGGGCGGGAAGCGCCTGACACAGCGGCTGCCAGCCGGAGCCTCGGGGAAGCTTCCTGTCAACACCAGCACGTGGGGACTCGAGACGCTTCGTCTCCACAGTGAAGTAAGGTGAACAGGAGGGGAAAAAGGAGGGAAGATTGAGCCTCTGGGAATCAATCCCCTCTCTCCGAAGAGCAGAGGAGGGGAATTCTTTACGGGTCTGCCGGTGAATGAGGAAAGTGATGCTCAAGCCCGCAGGGAGACACATTAGTCATTAGTTGTGTTCTTCCACAGAGTTATATGGTGAGGGGAGTAGCTTGAGAGAGCAAACAGCAAAGAAAGGTTGCTGGTGTCAATGTAGATTCTGGTAACTTTAAAACCCTCAGTGACTGTATACTAAAAAGAGGGGTTCAGTAGTATTGTGGGAGACAAATATTGTGTACTGCATAGTAACCATATCTAATTAATTCTGGAGTCTGATTAAACGTACTAGGGATGTTAATTGATGATTTAAGTTAGCATTTCTACAGAGATTGTAACAATTTCATGACTAAACTGTACTGAGTTGTAAACTTTAAAAAGGAAAACTGCTGGAGATGTTGACTTAGTAACTGTGAAAGACTAGGTACATTTACAGATTGAATGTATAATATTTAGTTGTGAATTCTGAAAGTAAAAGAGCAAAGATATTATTTTTATAAACCAGTACTTATTTTTCCAACATTGGTGTAGCGTCCTTTTTATGTGTTATTGCGTGGATTTACTGTTGGGTGGTTTGCAACCTTCACACTTGTGCCTCTAGAATTGCATGTCTTACCCTAGGCCAGGCTACCCTAGGTGACCTGTCATCCCAGGTTCTAACATTTGGTGCCTAGCGGTGGGATACTGACTTGGTTGCAGCTACTCATTAGTAATTCAACGCAATACACTGACCTACACCAGGAGTTTTCTCCTTGCGGCCCTCCTAATTTGAATTTTGTTTTTTTCAAATTTATTTCTGGTGGTGGGTGGAGGTTAACCTCAGGTCACTTCTTGGTTTTCTCCTGTGTGTTAATTTTATTCCATAGTGAAAGATGGAATTGAATTTTAAAGAGCTAGAATCCCATACTGTGACCCAACTCAAAGAATGGTGTCAGCAACAAGGGGTATTCTTTAACAAAGGTGCCAGGAAAGGCGAGTTGCTGACAAGCATAAGGGCATGGGTGGAAGCTCATTTAGTGGAAGAACCAGATACCGAAGAGAGTGACGGGGACACTGTCCTTGAGATTGCAATGTTGAACCAAGCTGGAAGGGGGAATCTGCTGACAGGTCCCAGGACACCTTCGAGGGAGGGCAGCAGCGTCTCAGAGAGGGGTTTAACTGACGCCGAGCTAGAAGATAGGAGGGAGGAGAGGAGAATGAAGTTGGAATTAGCTAGGATGGATATGGAAAGGGAGGACAGGAGGTTAGCCCATGAGCGAACCATCAAAGAGATGGACCTACAAGCCTTAATACGAAGGTCTCCCAATCCAGATAATGGTGGCAGCGAAAATAAGGTGAACACCAGGGAACCCAGACCCTATTTACCCAAAGATGTCATCGCTAGTTACACCCCAGGCGATGACATTGCCAAATGGCTGGCCGCCTACGAAGTTTCTCTAAGGGCTCACGGGATCTTAGAAACTCACTGGGGAGGTGGGCTGTATAAATACATGCCCCCTGCTGGCAGAGACACCTTGTTGGCTCTGGAGCAGGATGAGCAAACCCACTACCCTACAATGAAGGTGGCACTGGTGAAGAAGTTTGGACTTACCCCTGAAAGGTACAGACAGAAATTCAGGGGAAGTCACAAACTGAGTACCCAGAATTGGGTAGACTTTTTAGACTACGCCAAGAAAGCTTTGGAGGGTTGGGTCAAGGGCAGCGAGGTGAAAGATTATGAGGGGCTGTACAATCTATTTTTGAAAGAACACCTCCTCGAGAAATGTTTTCCCGAGTTGCGCCAACACCTGGTGGACAGCAAGCTGACCAATCCCCGGAAGCTTGCAGAGGAGGCGGACACTTGGGCAAGTACCCGGGTGTCCTCAAAGGGGACTGGAGGGGATTCTCAAAAAGCCGGACAGGGCGCCCCCCAGAAGAAGGAGGGGGGAGATAAAAAGAAGGAGTTCTCCAAAGGTCCCCAAAATAATTTCCAAGGTAAGGGAGCAGGTTTCACCCCTAAGGCAAACCCGCCCAGAAACCCTAATCCTGGCCAAAGCCAGCAGCCAAGGGTTCTCCACTGTTTTGAATGTGGTGGTGTTGGACATTATAAGGGAGATGTCAGATGCCCAAAGAGACCACCCCCTCCCACCGGAGGAAAGTCACCGGGAGTAGCTAGTGTAGCGCTCGGGGAGGAGTTGCCCTTAGATAAGGGGGGTGAGTGGGCGGGTGTCACCTTAGTGTCCCTGGGAGAACGGGAGATGGTTCCAAAGATCCAGGTGCCCCCAAATACTACAAAGTATGGGCAGTGGGTCACCATCAATGGCCAGAGAGGGGAAGCTCTGAGAGATACAGGAGCCAGTATGACTATGGTGAGGAGTCAACTGGTGTCTCCAGAGCAGGTGTTTCCAATGTACTCCACCCCGCCGCGATGGCTGACGGCAGAATGGGCCACTATCCAGTGGCTGAGGTTCCCTTTGAGTGGGAGGGGGTTGCAGGTTCACTTCGAGTTGCCGTAAGCCCTGCCGTGCCAGTTGATTGTCTGTTGGGGAATGACATGGAGCACAACACTTGGAGAGAGGTGGAATACCGGACGCATTCTGCGATGCTGGATACACCTGACTGGGCCTGTGTAAGCACACGGTCTGCGACTGCCCGGAGAGGGAGTTCGCCTGGGTTGGAGCCTGGAACAATGGCCCAACCCGCTGCTAAAAAGGGACAGACCCGGAGACAGGAAGAGCCTGCTCCGGCTTCCACACCGCATGAGACAGATCGGCCACCTGCGGTGGTGGACCAGGAGTCCGTGGAGGGGGAAGTAGACTCTCTGGAGGATTTACCCATCCCTGCCGAGTGGCATGTGGAGGGAGGTCCTACCAGAGAGGAATTCTGTAAGGGGCAGAGGGAGTGCCCCACCCTTGAGGGACTGAGGCGACAGGCTGAAGCCCAGGCAGCAGGTGATGCTACGGGACACCACCATATTTACTGGGAGGATGGACTCCTCTACAGTGAACCCAAGGTACCCCTACCTGGCTCATCAAGGGCCTTGGTGGTCCCGCAGCAATACCGAGCCTTTCTGCTGGAATTGGCTCATGCAATACCCTTGGCAGGACACTTAAGCCAGGACAAGACCTTTGCTCGGCTTGTCCTCCACTTTTACTGGCCTCAGATGAAAGTGGCGTCCAACACTTACTGTCGGACATGTGTATCCTGCCAGGCCATTGGGAAAACAGGAGTGAAGCTGAAAGCTCCCCTGGAACCACTTCCAGTCGTTAGCACCCCCTTTGAAAGGGTGGGCATCGACATTGTAGGGCCATTGGATCCACCAACAACAGCTGGTCACAGGTTTATCCTGGTTCTGGTGGATCATGCCACACGGTACCCAGAGGCCATTCCTCTGAGGACAGTCACAGCACCTGTGGTGGCTAGGGCCCTGATGGGAATCTTTACCCAAGTAGGATTCCCCAAGGAAGTTGTGTCTGACAGGGGGACCAACTTTCTGTCAGCTTACATGCGGGCGATGTGGAAGGAGTGTGGAGTGACTTACCGGTTCACCACTCCTTATCACCCCCAGTCGAATGGATTGGTAGAGAGGTTCAATAAGACCCTGAAGGGCATGATAAGAAGTCTGCCTGAGAGCCTACGGAGGAAATGGGACGTCCTCCTGCCTTGCTTGCTGTTCTCCTACAGAGAGGTGCCGCAGAAGGGAGTGGGCTTCAGCCCTTTTGAATTGTTGTACGGGCACCCTGTGCGTGGACCTCTCAGCCTGGTGAAGGATGGATGGGAAAAGTCTCCCAGGAAGCCTCCTCAGGATGTGGTGAGCTACATGCTGGCCTTTAGGAGCCAGATGGCCAAGTTGTGGAAGCAGGCTTCTGATAACTTGGAGGCCAGCCAGGCAGTAATGAAGGAATGGTACGACCAAAATGCTCACCCGGTGGAGTTGGAGCTTGGCCAAAAAGTGTGGGTGATGGAACCTGGAGAGCTAAGTGCCCTTCAAGATCGTTGGACAGGCCCATTTGAGGTGTTGGAGAAGAAGGGTAAGGCCACTTACTTGGTGGATCTCAAGACCCCACGACAGCCCCTACGGGTGCTGCATGCCAATCGCCTCAAACCCCACCATGAGAGGCCAGAGGTCATCCTGATGATGGTGACGGATGGTGCCGAGGAAGCAGAAAGCGAGCCTCTCCCTGATCTCTTTTCATCCCAAGAGAAGGATGGGTCGGTGGAGGGAGTGATTCTCTCCCCATCCCTAACTCCTGAGCAACGAGAGGATTGCCGCCAGGTATTGGAGCAGTACTCTTCGTTGTTCTCCCTTGTCCCGGGAAGAACCCACCTGTGTACCCATGATGTGGACACAGGAGACAGCCCCCCAGTGAAGTCAAAGACCTACAGGCTGTCAGACAAGGTGAAGGCTAGCATCCATGGAGAGGTTGCCAAGATGCTAGAGCTAGGAGTGATAGAACCTTCCAATAGCCCTTGGTCCAGTCCGGTGGTGCTTGTGCCAAAAGCCGCCCCACCAGGCACCACACCAGAACTGAGGTTCTGTGTGGATTACCGAGGACTGAACTCAGTTACAAAGACTGATGCTCATCCGATCCCTAGGGCGGATGAGTTAATTGACCGGCTAGGAGCTGCCCAATACCTAAGTACCTTTGACCTCACTTCAGGGTACTGGCAGATCTCCTTGACAGATGGAGCAAAGGAAAGGTCAGCCTTCTCCACGCCTGAGGGACACTTCCAATTTTGTGTGATGCCCTTTGGGCTCAAAAATGCCCCTGCCACATTTCAGCGGCTGGTGAATCAGGTCCTCTCTGGAATGGAGAGTTTCTCTGCTGCCTACCTGGATGACATTGCTGTCTTCAGTAGCAGTTGGGAGGACCATTTGCAACATTTGCAAGCAGTTCTCCAGGCCCTGAAAAAGGCTGGATTGACAATCAAGGCCAGCAAATGCCAGATTGGGCAGGGGTCGGTTGTGTACCTTGGACACTTGGTGGGAAGGGGTCAGTGCAGCCCCTGCAGGCAAAGATTGAGGCAATCATGGCCTGGGAACCCCCCAAGACACAGACTGAGGTCCGAGCTTTCCTGGGCCTCACAGGTTACTACCGTCGCTTTGTGAAGGGGTATGGCACTATTGTAGCGCCCCTCACAGAGCTCACCTCAAAGAAACAACCTCGACGGGTAGTTTGGACGAGGGCTTGTCAGCAAGCCTTCGAAAAGTTGAAGCAGGCAATGTGTGCAGCACCGGTCCTGAAGGCTCCAGACTTCTCCAAGGAGTTCATTGTCCAAACAGATGCATCAGAACATGGCATTGGGGCAGTGTTATCGCAACTAAATGAAGAGGGCCTGGATCAGCCTGTAGTCTTCTTATCCAGGAGACTGCTTCCCCGGGAACAGAAGTGGAGTGCAATTGAGAGGGAAGCTTTTGCGGTGGTGTGGGCTCTGAAGAAGCTGCGGCCATACCTCTTTGGCTCGCACTTCCTGGTTCAGACTGACCACCGACCCCTTCGTTGGCTGATGCAAATGAAGGGGGAAAATCCCAAGCTGTTGAGGTGGTCTATCTCCCTACAGGGAATGGACTTCCGGGTGGAACATCGGCCTGGAGTGGACCACGCCAATGCAGACGGTCTCTCCAGGTATTTCCGCCTTAGTGATGAGGACTCCCAAGGGGTTGAGTAGTTCTCCCCCCTTTCAGCTGGGGGGGACGCGTGTTAGACCTGTCTGGCTTTTTGCGTAGTCCCTCCAATTTATTATTTATTTTGTCCCCTTTTTGCCCCTCATACCCTTGATAATTTTTGTCCACTAACTTTTTATAGGTGTTGGTCAGGGGGATAGGTGTTCTTTTTCCCCCTCATAGTTTTTCACCTTAGGCCCAGAGGCCTGTTCTGACAGGAAAAGTTGGAACCACACAAAATGGTGGTTACCAACTGCCTTAACTGCCAAACCCAGAACTTGCCCATAGACCAGTATAGGGCGTTCCAGAACCTTCTGGTCCATTCTGGACCACTGAGGGACAGCCTATATAAGGCGGAATGCGGGGCAGCCATTTTGTCTACCTGAGAGAGTCAGCTGGAGGACAGGCTGTAGCTAAGGGTGGGAAGAGGGTAGACATAGGGTTGACCTCCTGGACTGGGAAGCTGCCTTACTGATCCACCATACTACCCCCCTTTTGAGTTACTTGACCTGACCCCGCTGTGGAGGGTTACTGGAGACCCTGGGCGCCTGACTAATCCCTTGACTGGAAGAGCAGGGAAGTGAACAGGAGAAGGAGACTGCAGCCTAGAAGAGTGTAGTCCTCTGCCCAGCATAAAGTTCCTAGTGAGACTGTTGCAGTAAGAAACCCAAACGGAGTGGGGCTAATCCTTGTGCCCCCCTCTTTGCTCAGCTAGTAAATAGACTCTGCTTGACTGCTGGTGCCTCAATCCTACCGTGACCCTCTTCTTACCGGTTGGAGCGAGGGCTGGGGAAGCGGAGGCAGCGAGTCAACGAGCTGTGCCGGTTCTGAACTGGCGTGTGAGCGCTGAGGTAGTGGAGGCAGGGAAGCAACGAGCCGTTCTGCCTTTAATTGGTGCAAGGCAAGCGGCGCCGATTTGGACCTGCTGCTGCAAGCCCTGAGGTGAGGAGTGGACCGGGAGAAGCTCTCGGCGACTTCCGGGTGGGCGGAGAAGAAGGGCAGCGCAGTGCGAGCAGCGCGGTCTCTGTCAGTGAGACACTCGCTTTCCGCGCATGCCCCGTTGAGCCGCCGGGCTCCGTGAGGCGGAGCCGGATCGGAGGAGTGGGAAGAGGTAGTGACGCTCATCTGCGCCAGCCCGTCCTTGCAGTGCCAACACCAGGTTAGCGGAAGCGGAGCTCGTCAGCGCCGGGCCGCCTCAGCAGGGCCAGCCCGAAATTGTGTGTGGCCAAATACAGAAGAACGACTGTGGGGTCTGCGGAGAGGAGAATCAGACCCCGGTAATCCCCGCGCCAGCCGGGATAACAGGTGGCTGGTTGGGCGGGAAGCGCCTGACACAGCGGCTGCCAGCCGGAGCCTCGGGGAAGCTTCCTGTCAACACCAGCACGTGGGGACTCGAGACGCTTCGTCTCCACAGTGAAGTAAGGTGAACGGGAGGGGAAAAAGGAGGGAAGACTGAGCCTCTGGGAATCAATCCCCTCTCTCCGAAGAGCAGAGGAGGGGAATTCTTTAAGGGTCTGCCGGTGAATGAGGAAAGTGATGCTCAAGCCCGCAGGGAGACACATTAGTCATTAGTTGTGTTCTTCCACAGAGTTATATGGTGAGGGGAGTAGCTTGAGAGAGCAAACAGCAAAGAAAGGTTGCTGGTGTCAATGTAGATTCTGGTAACTTTAAAACCCTCAGTGACTGTATACTAAAAAGAGGGGTTCAGTAGTATTGTGGGAGACAAATATTGTGTACTGCATAGTAACCATATCTAATTAATTCTGGAGTCTGATTAAACGTACTAGGGATGTTAATTGATGATTTAAGTTAGCATTTCTACAGAGATTGTAACAATTTCATGACTAAACTGTACTGAGTTGTAAACTTTAAAAAGGAAAACTGCTGGAGATGTTGACTTAGTAACTGTGAAAGACTAGGTACATTTACAGATTGAATGTATAATATTTAGTTGTGAATTCTGAAAGTAAAAGAGCAAAGATATTATTTTTATAAACCAGCACTTATTTTTCCAACATTGGTGTAGCGTCCTTTTTATGTGTTATTGCGTGGATTTACTGTTGGGTGGTTTGCAACCTTCACACTTGTGCCTCTAGAATTGCATGTCTTACCCTAGGCCAGGCTACCCTAGGTGACCTGTCATCCCAGGTTCTAACACCTCTATATCGGGAACGTACTATTTGATCCTTCAAGTTTTTGTTTCGCCTATGGGCGAACATAGGTTTTGTTAGTTTTTGTTGATTGTCAAGTACATTCAACAAGTGCCAGTTAGAGTTAATTATTTGTCTGACTGTAGAGTCCATAGTTGAGTGCTTGGTTATACACACCAGTTTAGGGTCAGATTTTTGCTTTTGAGAATTTAAAAGGGCATCTCGATCGTAGAAACGGGCACTCTTATAGGCCTCTCTAACAAGACGATGAGGGTATCCTCTTTGGATAAATTTCTGTTTCATAATTTCCGCTTGGGTGTCAAAATCCTTTATGTTTGTACAATTACGCCTAACTCTCAAAAACTGAGAGAAGGGGATGCTGTCTTTTTGACACCTTGGGTGGTAACTTTGGAAATGTAAAAGGGTATTTCGAGCAGTGGGTTTTGTATATAAATCCACTTCAAGGACGCCATCATTATTTTTTATATTTATATCCAAAAACTCAACCTTGGATTTGTTGATATGTGCAGTGAAGCGTAAATTTTCATCCGTCAGATTTAGCCATTGGAGGAATTCCCTCAGAGTCTGTTCCCCATCGGTCCATACAAAGAAAATACCATCTATGTAACAGTACCAATGGGAAACAGACTCGAAGAAAGGGGCCACTTCATTAAAAATAAATTTGCTCTCAAAGAGGGTCATATAGATGTTTGCTATCGAGGGGGCCATAGAGGCCCCCATGCTTACTCCCTTAATTTGCAGATATAGATCTTGACCGAATTCAAAGAAATTTTCTCTCAATACTAATGTCAGGCAATCCATGATAAAGGGTTTGGAACAGGGAATCTGATGTAAGTCGATAAACCACATTGTGGCCTCTATTGCTCCTATATGGGGTATATTGCTATAAAGCGACTCGATATCGAGAGTCACTAAGATATCATTATGTTCATTATATGCCAAGTTTTCTACCTTTGCTATTATATCGCCTGTGTCTTTCACATATGATGGTGAAAGCGAGATATATGGGCGAAGAATATTGTCCAGATATTTTGAGAGAGCCTCAAGAGTTGTCCCTATTGTCGAGACAATTGGTCGATAGGGTGGATTTCTCTGGTCCTTGTGGATCTTAGGCAATCCATATATGCAAGATACCTTCTTCTCTGATGTGTTTAAGAATTCAAATTCTTTTTTATTTATTATCCCCTCATTTAAAGCTTTTGAAGTAAGTCTATTTATAGTTTTGACAATTCTTTCTGTTGGATTAGATCTAATCTTTTTATAGAAAATAGGGTCACTTAGCATTTTATTCATGTTATTTTCATATATATTACAATCCAATAGGACTATACCACCACCTTTATTACTGCTTTTAATCACGAGTGTCTTGTCATTCTTCAATTTTTCAAGTGAATCATGTTCCTCTTTTGAAATATTATATCTGGGTTTTGGAATGAATTTCAAGGCCTGATCTAAACGTTTAAGGACAACTTTTTCAAAGATGGCCATTTCCGGACCTACTTGTTGTAGAGAAGGGGTAAAAGTAGAAGGTAAAGCTACAATGTTGTTAATTGTATTATCTACCTCCATTGATTCATTTTGTTGGAAAAAAAATTTTAATCTAATTTTTCTAAGGAAGGAATGGATATCACGATAAAGTTCAAATGTATTTACTTTGGCATGCGGAACAAAGGATAAACCCTTGGTAAGGAGAGATAAATCTGAAGGCTCAAGAGTTTGGGAGGATAAGTTGAATATAGGGATTACATCCCGTTCCTCCAATATTGTTTGTTCCTCGTCTCTAAGTATTGTTGAGGTTCCTGGGCATATTGGTTGGTCTGGTAGTTGCCTCTTGTATGATTCTGGAACCTGACTCTCTGACGGCCTCTCCTCCCCCCCGTTGGCCTAAAAAAGGTTGACGACTATTCCTCTGGCCGTTTCTGGGTTCGAAGGGTCTGTCATCCTGATATCCCATATTACCTTCTTCCTCTGAATCTGAAGCAGAGGAATTTGAGAAGTTGTTGATTCTATGTTGGAAAGTAGGGTTGTATGTTCCTGTTTGTGAGTCAGTTTTGAAGAAACCTTCCACAATATATGGATATGTTCTTTCCACGGTATAAAACCTCTTATCTTTCAAAAATTTGTCTTCCTTTCTTTTTTTCAAATAATCAGCGAATGATAGGATATCCTTTCTTATGGTTTCTAGTTGTTTTTCTGCTTCCTCCATAGTTGTAGATTTTTTAATTTTATCTTCAAGTTCCTGTATTTCTTTTTTTATTTCAACGGCTATTTCTTTAGATGTCGATATGATCAAAATCATAAGGTCCCTAGAACAGCGACTCGCAATCATACTCCACTTAATTAGAAAAGTCTTGATGTCTACAAAAAGGCCAGGGATGTTACGTACCCTAAGGCCCATTGGGATTATGCCATTCTTAAGATAATTCAGAATAAATTCTCCATGGGCCTCGATTCTAATGAGTTTCTTTTGGAGATTTAGTAATTTATTGTAATCGCTGTTATTTTGAGGGTTACTAGCCTGGTTATTGCCAAAATCTACATTAGTGCCTACTAATGTGGCGAAGTCCTCGTCTGAAAAGCCAAAAGTTTGAAGGTTGGCCATTCTATCCTAAATTTATTATATAAATGTTACGCCAAAATCTACGGTGATTGGAAATGAAATAACAAACCAAGGATTCAACACTTAAAAAAGGAGAAGAAAGGGATACAATATTAAACAAAATTTTCCAACAAAAAAGGGGTTAGATAATTCACAAAAGTCCCACACGGATGCACCGTGGGTAATACTATGTAGTGTATCAAGGACCCCCTGGTTAGGATATGGCTCCTGGGTCAGGGAAAACATTTTTTTGTGCAAAGGTATATACCCAGGCAGACTTACAAGACAAGATCTGGCTTTTATTTATAAAAACACATTATACAAAAAACACAAACAAAACCATAACATTAGCGCAATGAACTGTAATGATATCAATATTAATCTTTAATTTTGCTAAAAAATGAATAAATACATATAGATTAGTATACATGATATACACAATAAAAACTAATAGTTATTGATATAATCCTTTTTTTTAAAGAATCACAAGATTTCATCAACAATTATCAATAAAAAATATATTCCTGATTCAGGCGGACTTGGCTGTATCTGTCAACGCGTTTCGACAATTTATTTATTTATTTATTTATTTTTAACATTTATTAAGCGCGAACAAATGCCCGCAGGCGTCTTGGCGCTGTACTTTTAATACTCTCCTATGTGATCTTTAGTTTTGTGATCTTACAATTTTCAGAGGTCGAATAACCATGTCTTCAGTTTCTTCCTGAAGAGCATGAGATTTGGGCTAGATCTTATGGTTTGCGGGAGTGTATTCCATAGCTTTGGGGCGGCCACTAGGAAACGTCTGTCTCCCCAGTTGACCAGCCTAGTCCGTGGCACTACCAGATCATTCTGTCTTGCTGATCGTAGCGTCCGAGTAGGAATGTATGGGGTAAGATGGTCACACAAAAATTGAGGCGCTTGCTGATGTAATGACTTATAGACGATGCACAGTGTTTTAAATTTGATTCTATTCCTTACCGGAAGCCAGTGAAGATTTCTCAATGTCTCAGCTATTGGTTTGAATTTAGGGATATTAAGGAGAAGTCTGGCTGCCGCATTCTGGATTGTCTGCATTTTCTTGATAATCCGGACTTGAGCGTTGGCAAGCAAGCCGTTGCAGTAATCCAATGCTGATAGGACAAGGGCGCTGACCAATGTTTTGCCCACATTTTTAGGGAGAAAAGGAAGAATCTTCCTAACCAGTCGTAATTTATAGAAAGCTGTGGAGGCCATTTGATTGGCATGTGCCATAAAATTTAAATTGTCATCGAAGATGACACCCAAATTTCTCACCTTCGTGGTTGGTTTGGGGACAGCTCCAAAAGAAGATGGCCACCAGATTGAAGACCAGCTGGGACTGAGGTGGCCAAAAGTGACCACCTCAGTTTTCTCGGAATTTAATTTCAAACAGTTTGCAGACATCCATTGTCCAATGGCCAGCATACCTGTTTTGAAATTCTCCGCCACTGTTTCCCCATCATTTCTGACAGCCAGTATCAGCTGTGTATCATCTGCATATGAGGTAAGGTTCATCCCGTGCGCTTTGATGGTTTTTGCGAGGTCCGACACATATATATTAAATAGTGTCGGACTAAGGGATGAACCTTGAGGTACCCCACATGGCAGTGATAACTCAGCAGATGTGAACTGGCCCATTGTGACGGCCTGAGATCTCCCTGTCAGAAAGGATGCCAATAGTTTTTTTGCTAGACCTTGCACGCCCATTTTTTCGACACGGTTGACTAAGATCTTATGGTCAACCGTGTCGAAGGTGGCCGACAGATCTAAGAGAACCAGTAGTGCGGTGCCACCCTGGTCTCTGATTAGTCGAATATCATCCGCCGCCTTAATGAGCGCAGTCTCCGTTCCATGAGACTTGCGGAATCCAAATTGTGTTTCATCGAGCAGATGATATTGCTCGATGTATTCCGCAAGTTGGACATTCATGGCTTTCTCAACTATCTTAGCAACAAATGGAAGGTTTGCTATAGGCCTATAATTTTTCAGTTCAGTTTTATCTAAACCAGGCTTCTTCAAGAGCGGTTTTAATAAGGTCTTTTTTAGATAGTTAGGGAAGATACCTGTACGGAACATTAGGTTACATATCTGGGTAATGACTGGGATCATAGTGTCCATTAGCAGACGAAGGGTGTTCAAAGGACAGGGGTCCAGGGCCGATCCAGATTTGATTGTTTTAACACTGTTCTGGATTTGATCCTCCGTTACCTCTGCAAAACAAGAGAGGTTATTGCTTAATGAAGGTGTATTTACTTTTTCATTGCCATGGTTAACTCCAAGATTGAATGCTGAAAAGATATCATTCACCTTGGTGAAAAAGAAAGCTGCCAAAGAGTCACAGAAAGTTTGTGAACAAGGGGGATTAAGGTCTGGGGCACATCCCGCCAGATGTTTAGTTATTTCAAAGAGCTTTTTATTTGAATTTTTTGCATTTTCAATTTGCTCTGTGTAATACCTTTTTTTTGTTTCTGTGATCAGAAGTTTATATTGGGATAAAGATTCCTTATACACTTTCCTGTTTTCATTATCGTATTTTTTCCTCCAGATTCTTTCTTTATTTCTGCATTGCTGTTTTAGTTTTTTCAGCTCCTCAGTATACCAAGGTGCTGAAGGGGAGCTTCTATTCCTGGACAATCTTTTTACTGGTACCAGCTTGTTAGCTGCCTGGCTCACCCATGTTTGGTATTGCTCAATAACCGTTTCTGGGTCATTAGCCCAAGTAGGTAGTGAGTCCTGTAACGCATCCTTAAGGCTGGGAATACTAATGTCCTTCCAGACTTTAAACGATTCTCGTTTAGAGAGTGGAGTTGTTACAGTGGGTGTTTTATTAATTTGTATAGTTGCCGATATCAGGTAGTGATCAGACCATGTCAGTGGCAGGACATCGGTTACTATCATATTGTCCAAATTAGTGAATATACCATCCAGGGTATGGCCTGCAGTATGTGTAGGTCCTTTCACCAACTGAGATAAACCGACAAGCTCCATTTCAGATTGCAGAGATGTGGTGTCTTTATCTTCATTACAGTCTAGATGAAAATTAAAATCACCTAGCAGTGTTATGAATTTATCTGTGGCTAAGGTTTCTAGCATAGTGGCAATTTCTGTGAGAAATCCTGACTGAATTTCTGGTCGTCTGTATAAAAGTATACCTTTGAAGTTGTATGAAGGGGTCAGATAAATATCAAAATGAAATGCCTCGCATGTCATAGAAGGGATTGCAGTGGTACGAATTTTAAAAGTGTCCCTGGCAATTATGGCAATCCCACCCCCTCTTTTACCGGATCTATCCAGTCTATAGCATTTGAATCCTTGTGGAACGGCTATCACCAGATCTGGGTCAGATGCTTTGTCCAACCAGGTCTCTGTTAGGAACATTATGTCTATGCTCCTGTCTGTGAGTACATCGGCTATTTCCTGCCTATGTTTGGCTAATGAGCGCACGTTGATAAGGGCTATGATGAACTGTTGTTTTATCTGGTAGGAGTTATCATTACCCACCATTTTATGTGATAGGGGGATGGATGTCTGACAGTGTTTACAGTCCAAGACAGTATTAGATAATAAAAGATCTGGACTGTACCTTGTACATTCCTCCATGACTTGTGGGCGGAGGTCAGTCAGTGCAGTACGCGCATAGGATGTAGAGTGGGCGAGTACCGTCGAGCCAGGGGTGGTGGCCCTAGGCCCGTGTCCGGCGCGGACGGGCGCAGACGGGCTTGCCTTTGGCGCGCCTTCGCGCCCGCCCGCTGCGCGGACGGAATGGCCTCGTCATAATATACTGTGCAGAGGAGGGTGGGAGGCGTCCTGTCACTAGACCGCCAACCCTTCCTCCCTCCAAGATGGCGCCTTTCCCCGCGTTATCAGCCCCTAATCGGCCACGCCGGGAGGAGAAAGGTGAGGGGATGTGCCTCGGTGCAACGTGAGTCTTGCACACGAGGGCGCGTTAATGCTGTGCGGAATTTAAAATGCCACCATTAAAATATAAACAATTTTAAGAATTTTTGCTTCTACATGCAGTGCAAATTAAAAGCGTTACCAATAAAATATCTACAGATCTTAAGAGTTGTCGCTTCTATCACCACAATCTATTTTGTCTTCCTCAGGACAAGTGTATATTCAGCCACTGTTCTAAACAAAATAAAACATTGCTTTAATTGGCATCAAAATTACAGTGCATTGCATCTTTGCTGCTTTCATTCATAAAGTGGTTCTGTTCAGGTATCATTTGTTCAATAAAGATTCTTATATAGCCAGACTTGTACTGTTTTTTAAAGGGAGGGCTGTTACCGATAGAGAGTTGGAAACATTTATTTCTCATTTTGTCTGTAGTACTCGATTCTTTAGATAATACATGATGATTCTAAGACATTTAGGAACAATCTGAGCGATAAAACACATATCAAATACTGTCATCTAGACAATGGCGTAACATTTATAGCATTCAGAGGTACCTATATCGGTACTTACTTTTTAGTATTATAATACATTTTTCTAAATGTATACCCTATTAAACTTTCTATTACTTTATGTTTCACACTAATTGCAAAGTTATCTATATCTTAAGGTATTCCTATATTGCTAATCCCCTACTTTTTATTGCTCAGATAACAAAAAACCAAGTCTTACCTAAAATTCTTTATGTTCTCGACATCCTTAGAAAACTTTATTGAAGGGAGTGAAGCACCTTTCTTTAATTTTTGGAGTAGGTATGTGAAATCTGTATGGGGAGAGAGTTGTATTTTTCAAGAGAGTTTTCACAATATTTGTTTCCTAATCTTTATAGTTCTCATTTGTGCAATCCTGTATTTTGTACCTGTTCAGACGTAATTCACTGCTCCCATCTCACTTCTACCTTCTACCTTCAAAAATCCTCCTGACAATTTTCTTAAATAACGAATGATTCTGAAATAGAGTTTTAGTCAGGCATTAGCTCAGCAGGTTTATTAACACAATTAGTGACAAAAAATGATGTTTAATTTAACACACCTATTCCTGAGTCCTTTCAGTCTCACGATGTTTGGAAGAAACCTCAGGCGCTTCCCACCGATTCACCACTGCAACACATAGTTGTTTACAGAAAAGGTGACCTGTTTTTACAATATACGATATTTACTCATTTGACAAAGAAGTTCCTCTATTCTAATTATTTTCGGTAATTTTTCCTTTATTTTTACCTTAAAAAAGCAGTCAAATCCCCAACGTGGATAATGAGGTTTTATACCGTGGAAAGAACATATCCATATATTGTGGAAGGTTTCTTCAAAACTGACTCACAAACAGGAACATACAACCCTACTTTCCAACATAGAATCAACAACTTCTCAAATTCCTCTGCTTCAGATTCAGAGGAAGAAGGTAATATGGGATATCAGGATGACAGACCCTTCGAACCCAGAAACGGCCAGGGGAATAGTCGTCAACCTTTTTTAGGCCAACGGGGGGGGAGGAGAGGCCGTCAGAGAGTCAGGTTCCAGAATCATACAAGAGGCAACTACCAGACCAACCAATATGCCCAGGAACCTCAACAATACTTAGAGACGAGGAACAAACAATATTGGAGGAACGGGATGTAATCCCTATATTCAACTTATCCTCCCAAACTCTTGAGCCTTCAGATTTATCTCTCCTTACCAAGGGTTTATCCTTTGTTCCGCATGCCAAAGTAAATACATTTGAACTTTATCGTGATATCCATTCCTTCCTTAGAAAAATTAGATTAAATTTTTTTTTCCAACAAAATGAATCAATGGAGGTAGATAATACAATTAACAACATTGTAGCTTTACCTTCTACTTTTACCCATTCTCAACAACAAGTAGGTCCGGAAATGGCCATCTTTGAAAAAGTTGTCCTTAAACGTTTAGATCAGGCCTTGAAATTCATTCCAAAACCCAGATATAATATTTCAAAAGAGGAACATGATTCACTTGAAAAATTGAAGAATGACAAGACACTCGTGATTAAAAGCAGTGATAAAGGTGGTGGTATAGTCCTATTGGATTGTAATATATATGAAAATAACATGACTAAAATGCTAAGTGACCCTATTTTCTATAAAAGGATTAGATCTAATCCAACAGAAAGAATAGTCAAAACTATAAATAGACTAACTTCAAAAGCTTTAAATGAGGGGATAATAAATAAAAAAGAATTTGAATTCTTAAACACATCAGAGAAGAAGGTATCTTGCATATATGGATTGCCTAAGATCCACAAGGACCAGAGAAATCCACCCTATCGACCAATTGTCTCGACAATAGGGACACCTCTTGAGGCTCTCTCAAAATATCTGGACAATATTCTTCGCCCATATATCTCGCTTTCACCATCATATGTGAAAGACACAGGCGATATAATAGCAAAGGTAGAAAACTTGGCATATAATGAACATAATGATATCTTAGTGACTCTGGATATTGAGTCGCTTTATAGCAATATACCCCAGATAGGAGCAATAGAGGCCACAATGTGGTTTATCGACTTACATCAGATTCCCTGTTCCAAACCCTTTATCATGGATTGCCTGACATTAGTATTGAGAGAAAATTTCTTTGAATTCTGTGAAGATCTATATCTGCAAACTAAGGGAGTAAGCATGGGGGCCTCTATGGCCCCCTCGTAGCAAACATCTATATGACCCTCTTTGAGAGCAAATTTATTTTTAATGAAGTGGCCCCTTTCTTCGAGTCTGTTTCCCATTGGTACCGTTACATAGATGATATTTTCTTTGTATGGACCGATGGGGAACAGACTCTGAGGGAATTCCTCCAATGGCTAAATCTGACGGATGAAAATTTACGCTTCACTGCACATATCAACAAATCCAAGGTTGAGTTTTTGGATATAAATATAAAAAATAATGATGGCGTCCTTGAAGTGGATTTATATACAAAACCCACTGCTCGAAATACCCTTTTACATTTCCAAAGTTACCACCCAAGGTGTCAAAAAGACAGCATCCCCTTCTCTCAGTTTTTGAGAGTTAGGCGTAATTGTACAAACAAAGGATTTTGACACCCAAGCGGAAATTATGAAACAGAAATTTATCCAAAGAGGATACCCTCATCGTCTTGTTAGAGAGGCCTATAAGAGGGCCCGTTTCTACGATCGAGATGTCCTTTTAAATTCTCAAAAGCAAAAATCTGACCCTAAACTGGTGTGTATAACCAAGCACTCAACTATGGACTCTACAGTCAGACAAATAATTAACTCTAACTGGCACTTGTTGAATGTACTTGACAATCAACAAAAACTACCAAAACCTATGTTTGCCCATAGGCGAAACAAAAACTTAAAGGATCAAATAGTACGTTCCCGATATAGAGGTAATACAAGAAATAATCCTTTTATACAAAAATCCATTGAGGGAACCAATGCGATTAGAGGTACTTCACGTTGTGGATCTTGTCAGTCTTGTGACACCATTATAACCGGTGAAAACATGATATTCAACAATGTAAATATTCAGGCAAAAGAGTTATGGACTTGTAATACTAAGAATGTAATCTACTTGATAACATGCCCTTGTAATCTAGGGTATGTGGGAGAGACGTCCCGCATGATAAAAACCAGGCTAACAGAACATAGGTCAGCAATTAAAACACAGAAGTTATCAGCACCACTTGTGAACCATTTTATGGAATATAAGCATGCACCAGAAGACCTTAAATGGCGTATTCTGGAAAGAATACATTTACAGAAAACACAAGGAGGTGATGAAATACGTAAAAAAAGAGAAGTCTTTTGGATTTTTACCCTCGGAACATTTAACCATGGTTTAAACCAGGACTTACCATGGGAGAATGCAATAATATAGGGAACAAACTGAACTAGTCTCAGCTAATTTCTATCTGAACTGCCGGTATGAGTGACTATATATTTAAAATTTATGTGAGGGAAATCCTTATAATAGCCTGCCAAATACGATTATTAATTTGCTTGCATTAAAATAATTCCCTAAAAAAATGCACCTAAAATACGAGTAAAAAAACATAGAATACTGACTAGGAAAAACACCAGAAGATGGATAACGTTAAGAAGATAAACTTCCAAAAGTTATATTCCCAATAAGTATTTTGATAAATATATCAGCAATATATGACAAGTTTAAAGAAAAATTTCCTCGTGGTATATGGTTCCGCCTTTAGATCACCATACCACTTTAAATAGAGGCAGGACTTAATCGGAACGACCAGTAAACTCGCGGATATAAATAGTAGTAGAAAAGGGACTTGGTGAAATCCTCCTTTTCTGCACGAACCACTGACGGGAGCACACGCGTGTGAATACCAAAGCGATAAAACGGTAAGAGCTCGATAATATGCAACAACTAGGTGTAACATTGTAAAGCGACTTAGTGACTGCTTGACGCCTAATCCTAAACGCAGTTTCGCTATGTTTCTCCTAGAGCTAGCGGGTTCCGTATCTTAAACAAACCATCTACCCCGCCCAGCATAAAACGTCTTAACCGCCAAGTATGAGGAACAAAGAAAAGGAAAAAAACGTAGTGATTCGTAATCATCTTGTTTAAATCTCAAAGATTCGTCAAGGTAAAAAACAATCTAGAAATGCTGATATTTGTCGATAAATACGTTTTTAAAAAACAAGTTACTGAAAACACCATCTATTCTTGTGTTTTTTTTTATAAAAACAGGCTATCTACAGACTACTCTCATTACGGTACGGTGGTGTGCTCCCTAACAACTTTATCTGTCCGTCATTGTGAGGAACTTAAACAGTCTACATAATAATAACTGCACAGGATTACTCATTATCCACGTTGGGGATTTGACTGCTTTTTTAAGGTAAAAATAAAGGAAAAATTACCGAAAATAATTAGAATAGAGGAACTTCTTTGTCAAATGAGTAAATATCGTATATTGTAAAAACAGGTCACCTTTTCTGTAAACAACTATGTGTTGCAGTGGTGAATCGGTGGGAAGCGCCTCAGGTTTCTTCCAAAGATCGTGAGACTGAAAGGACTCAGGAATAGGTGTGTTAAATTAAACATCATTTTTTGTCACTAATTGTGTTAATAAACCTGCTGAGCTAATGCCTGACTAAAACCCTATTTCAGAATCATTCGTTATTTAAGAAAATTGTCAGGAGGATTTTTGAAGGTAGAAGGTAGAAGTGAGATGGGAGCAGTGAATTACGTCTGAACAGGTAAAAAATACGGGATTGCGCAAATGAGAACTATAAAGATTAGGAAACAAATATTGTGAAAACTCTCTTGAAAAATACAACTCTCTCCCCATACAGATTTCACATACCTACTCCAAAAATTAAAGAAAGGTGCCTCACTCCCTTCAATAAAGTTTTCTAAGTATGTCGAGAACATAAAGAATTTTAGGTAAGACTTGTTTTTTTGTTATCTGAGCAATAAAAAGTAGGGGATTAGCAATATAGGAATACCTTAAGATATAGATAACTTTGCAATTAGTGTGAAACATAAAGTAATAGAAAGTTTAATAGGGTATAAATTTAGAAAAATGTATTATAATACTAAAAAGTAAGTACCGATATAGGTACCTCTGAATGCTATAAATGTTACGCCATTGTCTAGATGACAGTATTTGATATGTGTTTTATCGCTCAGATTGTTCCTAAATGTCTTAGAATAATCATGTATTATCTAAAGAATCGAGTACTACAGACAAAATGAGAAATAAATGTTTCCAACTCTCTATCGGTAACAGCCCTCCCTTTAAAAAACAGTACAAGTCTGGCTATATAAGAATCTTTATTGAACAAATGATACCTGAACAGAACCACTTTATGAATGAAAGCAGCAAAGATGCAATGCACTGTAATTTTGATGCCAATTAAAGCAATGTTTTATTTTGTTTAGAACAGTGGCTGAATATACACTTGTCCTGAGGAAGACAAAATAGATTGTCGAAACGCGTTGACAGATACAGCCAAGTCCGCCTGAATCAGGAATATATTTTTTATTGATAATTGTTGAAAAAAAAAAAAGGATTATATCAATAACTATTAGTTTTTATTGTGTATATCATGTATACTAATCTATATGTATTTATTCATTTTTTAGCAAAATTAAAGATTAATTTTGATATCATTACAGTTCATTGCGCTAATTTTATGGTTTTGTTTGTGTTTTTTGTATAATGTGTTTTTATAAAAAAAAGCCAGATCTTGTCTTGTAAGTCTTCCTTTTGTTTGTGTACGTTTGATGACCAAATCTGTCCGTTAGGGTGGTGATCATCTTTTCCCAATTTTCCTGGTGTGCCGTTTGGCTGTTCCCGGTGACTTCTGCATGCACTTTTTTCACGTGTACCATAATTTCTTTGACGTTCTTTCCATTCCATACTAATCGCTTGAGATTGTATGGACTCGGGGATTCAATCAAATCGTTACATGCTGGGGCCCTGGAGTATTGGTAGCTGAGCACGATTGATTGTGGGCTATGATCGCTCTCCAATCTGTGAATTATTCTGAAGGTAACTATTGTTTGTAATACCTCTGGGTCCACTATGGTGTAATCTAAAACTGCTTGAGCCTGTTTGGTGATTCGGGTCAGGGACGCCGGCTGATCTTGCGGAAAGCGGCCATTCAGAGTGATCAGTCCAATATCGGTGAACATTTGTGAGCACTGCTGGCCGTAGTTGTCCTTTTTCCGAAGGTTTGTTATCAGAGGGGGAATGGTTTTGCCGTTCCGTTTGTTAAGGTTGGTGTATGAGACATGGTCCTTTTGTAGTAGGAACATATTCAGGTCTCCTGCCACTACCAGCCCCGCCTGTGGGTAAGTGGATTGCATTGATTTGACGAGCGCTTTTAGGGTCAGGATTTTCTCTGATTTCTTCTTGGGTTCCGGGTGGATGTAGGTATTGCAGATTACCAATGACCGAGACTCTTGAGCGCCCTGTGGTCCTAAAAAGGGATCAGGAGGTAACTTGATTTTAATGCACTGGATCCATGTTTGACCCGTGTCGATGGTGACGTAGGTCCAAGGAATGCTGGTGTTCAAATAGATCGATAGGCCTCCAGCGGCCCTGCCTAGTAGGCCTCTTTTGATGGCATATAGTTGGATTTCTTTGAAGCCATCTATAGGTTCGGGCGTGGTTGACCAAGTCTCTTGGAGTAGAATGACGTCAAATTGTTTTAGAAATGCAGATAATTCTGCATCTTTGATTTTGCCCCCCAACCCGTTTATATTCCATGAGCATACTTTCAAGTTCGGTGTTCATGCTTCATTCGTATTGTGGTCCACTGGACTTGATGTTGGGGGTAAGATTTTGCGTCTGTTGTTTGATCCTCCTAATGTGCCATGGTGAATGATACGTAGATTGGACCATCCTCCCTTGATACTCTCCGAGCCGCTGACTGCCCCCCGAAGTATTCCGCTGTTTGGTCGTGATCCTTCCTCTGCCAACAGGGATAACGGGCCCGGATATCTTTCTAATGCTACTGGTCTAATTTCAATTCCCCATTTTGCAAATTTTTCTCTGTTTTGCCAAAATTCTTTAGCTATCATGGGGTCCTTCCATGTTGCCACTGTCATTTCTCTCCTGTTTGTGTTTGCGATTGGTTTAAATTCAATGCTTTCGATGTGGTTTGTATTCAAATGTCTCAGAGATTCAATAACCTTGGTAAGTTTTAAAATGGCGCTCCGATTGAGGATATCGTGCTTCCCCCTGGAGCTATAGTGTGGGATGATTTCATGTGTTAGTGTACCTGCTGGGTAAGTTGAGTCTGACTCTTCTTTTTTTTGATCCTCATTCCTGATTTGGGTGATTGTTTTGACTGTCTTAACTGGGTTGCCCTGGATTTAAGGAATGGGCTGAGCTGCTGGCTCAATGGAGGGAGCGGGTTGGTGAGGTCTTGGGAACTCAAGGCCTTGAATGGTGGCTCTTAACTGCTGCACGTTGGGCGTAGGTTTTTCCTTTTGTGCCTTTGTCGTTATCGAAAAGTAGTGCATGATGCCTTTTTGTTCTCCTTGCGGCTTCTGCACAGAAGAGCAACCCGCCGGTTGCGTTTTTGAGTACTCTTGTGTTGGAGGGTATGCACTTTGGCTGCTGGAAGGTTCTATTGATGTGGCTGTCAGGCGCAGACTTGGTGGAAGGGGATCCTGCCAAATTTCCCCTTGCTCTTCCTGGATCTTCTTGCTTAAGTCTTTACCCTTCAGTTCTTGGGGTGTAGTTTCTGAGGTCAGGTTCGTTTTTTGGTTGCTAGCCGCTGGGAGGTCTTGGCTCTGATGCCTATTGGGATGTAATGTTACTTTTTTTCCTTGCTGCTTGTTTTGCCTGGCTTTCCTCAGTCTCTTGCGTTCACGTTTAGTTAGGGAGGCAGTTTGTTTTTGTTGCCCGTTCGGTAGGGGGCAGAGATCTTCACTCCCTAGGTTGACTGGATCCTCAGTGCCTTTGTGTTGGGATGTTGTGTCTTCTGGGATTGCTCTCTGGACGGTTGGTGAGTGATTTATTGTGGGGCTGCCTTCCGTTAGGTCCACCCTAATGTCCTCGCCGGTTGAGGTGTCGCAACTAGTTGTGCTTGTCAAATTTTCCGGAAGATTTTCTATGGCGTGAGTTTCCGTGATTTTTTGATGCTCATTTGTTTTGTTTTGTACATCTGACAGCATGTCAGTTAAAATAGTCAGTAGAACTTTGAGGTGGTTCATTGTTTCGAAACACTGGCATTCGTGGCACATTGTGTGCGGGTCTTTCTGTACCCGTTCTATAAGGGAATTTAGCTCTAGTATCTTTCTGTCAATGCCCACCACGTGAGATGCCAGGATTTGAAGAAGATCTATCTGTAACTCTAATTTTTCGGAGTGTTGGATTAGTGCTGTGGAAATGGTTTGCATGATACTTATGAATGGCGGCCACAGTGGAGCCTGCGCCAGTGACTGGTTGTCTCAGACGTGAGTCCCTTGCTCACTTTGCCACTGGATTCAAGCAAGCCGGGCTGAAGACGGCTGAAATGCCAGAAACCGGTCCTCGGAAGTTTCTTTCCGGTCCAGGGAAGGCATGGTTTGGCAGTTCGGGCTGGACTGTTCCCATGAGGCACAGGGTCAGACTGATTTGCATATGGCCATGTCTGAACAGGGGTGGCAGAGTGGGCTAAAGAACGGTGATAGATTAAACCCAGATCTGTTGACTGAGTGTGAGTGTTTGATTGGTTCAGATGCTCCGTCCATCACCACCCCATTGATGTGCCTACTACGCAATGGCTGCTCCTCTTTTGGTCCTACACACCCCAGATCGGCTGCAAATGCTTCATGACCGTATGTTTGACTGCTATGGTACACTGTTGCAGCTTTGCATACTACACGTGCGTGCAACCCATCTTCTCCTGATTGGAATGTTCCTTTCAATGGGCATTGGATCTCTGCCTCTCCAATACATCATCTCCCGACCCAGACTACGACCTGTTGATGAGTCCCTCAGTGGCCCAGGAGCAAGAATGCTCCGTGGTTGGTTTTATGGCATGTGCGGCTGCACTTGGAGTGTTGGCACAATGGGATATCTGTGTGGTTGCGCAGGATCTCCTACAACATATGTACATTGAATATCACGCAAGTTGTCTTGCGGTGGTCTTGGAATCTCCGAATAGTGATGATCATGCCTGCTCCTTCTGCTTGCTTAATTGGATGGCATCTCTTTTTTCTACTGATGACCATGATTTCCCATTGGAGGCAGTGGCTGTTTACTTGTTTACTGCTCATACACTCTGAAAGATTGAAATGGCAGGTGCACATATTTGCCTATTTTGATGGTATTTTTGGGCAAAGTAGAGGTTTGCACCCAATTTACAATCCCATTTTTTTTTCTTTTGATTTATTTTTTCCTCTCCACTATCCACTTTTTTCCAAAATCGATAGACTATAGAAACTCATGAACTCTGCTCACGCTTCTTGAACTCTGTGTTCATCCTATGCTTACATCCAATGGACTGACCAGGGGAGGGTGTAGTGAGGATACGGGATTCACTGCGGACATTGCTAAGTTAGCACATGTTAGTACACGCTTGACTGCCATGTTGCCGTCTTTGCACACGTTTCTATATTATTTTGTTTTCGCAAAACCAGTGCTTGTGCTCGTCCACATGAAAACCGTCTACATTTCACATTTCTTGCTGTACTCTGTGGGTCTCGTCTGCACATCTTGTTCAAGGTCGAAAAAACAATGTCTCTCGTTGATCTGCTTTGGTATGTTCCAACACATGTTAGACATAATTCACACACATCTGCACTACAAAAAATCGAGTGCTTTTAATAAGGCATTGCATGCTTGTTAGGCATTTGAAGAATAACTTTCCAGAGGGAAGAGCTGTGTTCGAACGGAGATGTAAACTTTTTTCATCTAAACCTAGAGGTATGGGGTGCCCCCAGACTAAGCCCAGAGGTCTTCTATTTCTACTAAAAACAAGTTCCCAGCAGGGGGAGGGTGGCAAGGCACAGTACTCCTTTTTCCAATATTTTTTTTAAAAACAATTTTATTAAGATATATTGCAGAGCATTTCAATGACATTATTACAGTCGACGTTAATATAAACATCATTATTATGATCTCTTTATCTACTACAGTCATACAGAATTCAATAAATCGTCCCTTCCCTCTCAAACCCTCCCGTCCACTAACAACCATCTCACGGGAGCCATCTAATACTTTAGCATCACAAACTTCCATCTTAGTCAGAGTCAGACTGTGGGGGTTCACAAATGCCTTTTTCCAATATCTTTATAGAATGATATCCCCTGTTCATTTTCTATGGAATTTTAACAATGCTTACTATCTTGTGCTTATGCATTTTGCTGCTAGTATTGGCTCGTATACTGCATTATAGAGCACCTTAGTTAAAATAAACATTTTAAACTATAAAGTGTCACTGATTATTCCTGTTGTGGACAAGTATGAGTGAGTGAGCGAAAGAGCGTTCTTGCTCCCGCGATTCCTGGGAGGATCTGAGTTACATGTTCTAGGATGTCTAATTATTGGTAGCTTCACTGTAGTACAGAGAACAAATGAGACACTATAGCTAGTCGGATTGGGGTTCTGGGCACTAAGCTGGGATTTTGGTACATCACTTCACACTGAGGTCCTGGTTTCCTGCTCAAAGTTCTGCATTAGTGCAGAATCCCTGCAACAGTTCCTCATCCTCCCAAGACAAGAAACAAATAGTGGTTTGTTAGTCGCATACTAAAAATAACATGTGCCAAAATACAAGTATATTTGTAACGTGGCCTGTACAGCTCCTCCGGGCTTTGTAATGAAGCTAGGAAAGGTTAGCCCGGGCACTTCTTCTGGTACAAATTAAGCACTATAAAAGAGGCAGTAATGAAACATTATGCTGCTCATAGAATGTGCGGAATACCAGTAAATTGATATTGCTATACTGTTACCATGAGCACTTACAATCTTATTAACATTTATACAGATGATTTTCATAATAACAATTTATAGGGAGCCTCACTGCCGTCAAAACGGATGGTATTATTTTAGAGCGGATCGGAGCCCAGTTATTCAGCACTTTCTAAGCAGGTGATAAGAAAGTACAAATGCTAAACAGTATTAACGTTTAAATAAAACACCAAAACTTTAAACGTTCCCGTTTTAAGGGAAGCACAAAAAACCCAGTTTTTACACAGTGCTTGCAAATAGCCACAGTGAGAGATAGCTCGGTGGGTTGGACAAAAGCAGCAGAGATGCGAAATAGTGCAGGGACAACTCAGTTCCTCATCCTCCTGAGACCAGAAAGAAATAGTGATTTGTCAGCCGCATACTGAATATATAACCTGTGCCAGAATACAATTCTATTTGTGGCGTGGCCTGTACAGCTCCTCCAGCCTTTGTAATAAAGCTACGAAAGGTAACTCCCTGCACCACTTTTGGTACAAGAAGTGAAAGGACTGGACTGAACTGTCTGCAACTTCCTTTTTGTGAGTTTCTCCAAGGGCTTGAGGTAGAGCTTTCCCTCTGTTCAATAAGTCTCAGGAACAGCAAAGACTTCAAGTTCTTCTGCCTTCAGCACTGGGGACTGTGTGTGATGTGCTGCAACAGAAGAAAAAGCAACCCAATGCCACCTACAATGCTGCTGCCAACTCAGTGTCCTGAAAGCACTGCAGAGGGCACCACCGCACGCTGCACTGCAATGCTGGTCTCAACAATGACACCATCCAATGCCACCACCGAGTCGCTGCTCGCACCGCAACCTATGGGCACTGCACTTTGTACCGCCTACTTCACGCCACTGCCTTGGTATCCCTGACAATGATGCACCAAGCGGACATCGTAGCCAGAGCTTGCACCGTGGTTTGAGGGCACCGCTCATAAGTTACACGATGCACTGTCCTCATTCCAAACCACAGCCGTGGCCCACAGACGCTGGTGCCATTGACTCCAGTTCGTCAGCCGATGACAGCGATTCAACAATGACGATGGCGATACCTGCACCATGACCCGCCAGCATCGCACCACTTCGCACCGCAGCCCTGGTCTCACTGACGCCGCTGGACGAACGTCACTGAGCAGCTGCCTGCACTGCAATCTGAGGGCACCACACACCGCACTGCTGCACTTCACACTGCAGCTCCGATGCCTGCCAACACCAACGCTCCTAACTTCAACCACGAGGAGTTCGATCTGCAACGCGTGTGACTTCAAGGGCCCAATGACTCCTGCACTAACCTCTGGAACAGAGGTCTGCGGACGCCGGCCCTACAGGGCTCATCGAGAGTTCACCGATGCCCTACATTTCTAAAGGTACTGTTTTGCTTTTCTTCCCAACACCATAGTTGGCCCACGACGCCGCAGTCGGCCATGACTGTTTGGATTTGTTGTTCACGATACCATGATAGCCCCAGACGGAGCTATCAACTTCAAGGAAGTGTATTTCAAGTATATTTTGATTACTAAAGTTTTCTGAAAACTATATGGTGGATTTTTATCGTTTATGGGCTTGTTTTGGATATATAAAAATATTGGATCTTTTTCTAAACAAGTGTGCTGTCTTTTGTAGTGCTTTCACTGTTTTACTGTTGGTTATGTGCAAATTCTTTACAAACTGCCTCTAGAATAATCCTGACTGCTCATGCCAAGCTACCAAGGGGGTGAGCAGGGGTTATTTTAGAAGTTTGTCTCCCTTACCCTGACTAGAAGAAAGGGTCCCTATTTGGACAAAGGTACCTACTTCTGCCAACTAGAGACCCCCGTTTCTAACAGCAAGGTGTTGTTAAATTCATACTGCAGTTTGATCTAATATGTTGCTCTCTTCTTATTTTAGAGTGACGACCAGGGTAAGATCAAGCAAAAAAAAGTGTAGACTGACGATCTTGAGAAGCAGACTAATTGTGGAATAGCAGAATGTGCATCCCTGGGGTATCACTCAGCTCAAAGAGAAAAATATTCTATAATACATCATAATATGTAAAAGCTGTGCATCATTAGCACTTCACAGTTAAATCATAGCACATTGAGCTGTAAAATGCACGTCAGAATCAGAGTGGAATCATTTCAGGAGCACACATCACATTGATGTACAAAATCACATTTGGGAGCAACATGTCTTTGAGGTGTAAAATCATTTTTAGGTGTAAAATCACCCACTGGGCAAAGTAAGCGAGTTTGTGGTATCACACTAAGGGTACAATTGCATATAGTTGAAAAATAGCCCTTGATGAAAAATTCACAGGAGAGTAAAAACAGGTACGGTAGCAACACTTCTATTCTGAAACCAAAACACAAAGCCATTCAGAAGTGGATATTAGAACACAGTTAGTGCAATATGAAGAGGAATGTAGCGCCTGTTCACATTTAGGTCTACAAGTGCATTTAGGTGCAACATCACATTTGAAGTCAACAGCAGTGTGGTGTCACATTTCAGTGCAGAATCATTCAGTACATGTCATGTTTGATGTACAAGATGTACATTAGTATGACATCAAATCTTCTGCTTCTACATTGAAGTGTAAAATCTCTCTTTGTGCAATTTGATCGTGAGTGTGAAAAACCTTCTGGTGAACGATAACGTTTGGGTGTAAAACCACTTATTGATGCAACATTACTCTTGGGTGCACAATCATCTTTGACACACATAAGCAGCAAAATTGTGTTATAATAGGACCAAAAACACACCAACGTGCACTTAAGTGTGGTTAAGGACTCTTGGAGTGACATCAGCAGGAGTGTACAAACACTTTTAGTAGCATAAATCATATGTAAATACAAGAACAAATGTGGGTGCAAATCACTCCAAGATGCGCTGCAAAATCAAAGTCATGCTTCATCAACAGAGTTTCGAAACCCTTTTGCGAGCACAAATGGGCCGGTATTGCTGCACAAGAAAGATTCACTTCATCATTCTTGCACTGCATATGTAAGAGCTCGTTAGATAGCCACATTAAATCACTGAATAGCCACTAAAGGTGAGACAAATACATGTCTGGTTTTATCCAAAATCTGATTGGCACTTTCTTCAAGCAATGGCTGAAGTGAGATGACTTGCACAAAAAAAATGCTGAGAGGCAGTGTCATAAACTCCATCTCTGTGTATGCGTTTGGTGTTGATGACATGAGCTCAAGAGAGAGATAAATCTGGTTGAAGCTAGAACTAAAAATAAACAGACCCTTGCGATGCAGCCCCATTATGAAGTGCAGTTTAAAATTATTTGCATCGTACTAATAATCACCTGAAATTATTGAGAACAAACTAGGTGTGGTCAATTTTTTATGTCAATCACCACATGTAGCAGTGGCAAGACTATGAGATTTATTTAAAGTCTGGTGGACGTGGCACTCTTCCGAAACAAGAAAAAATTGGGGTCACAAGCACACCTGTTAAACTGTTTTCCTAACTACTCACTCAATTAAACGGTTTGATCTATCTATTGCGTGCTCCTCGGTGTCATAGAGCTGCCTGTCTCTTAGAGCGGCGGTTCAAGACAAACTGTCTGGAACAAACCGAAGGCACAGCTTAAATTGACTTATTCGGACTATTGCAGATTATTGCAACAAAAAAACTAACTTTAAAGAAACACAAAAACAATTATTCATTCATTTTGCATCTATGTTATTGTTCAATGCTTCATTTGTAAATATTCATGTGTTAAACATGTACTGCTTTTTATCAGGTCATTACTTCATGACTCTTATGATACATCAGTTGTTTGTTCATGCAGATCTGAGGTTTACATCAAACACACTTTTTTTTTATCAGAGACGCATTTATTTTTAACAGCGATTCGTGATTGTTGGCCAAATGCGCTCCTGTCCCTTCGTCAGGGGACACTGTAAATGAAAACAATAAATGCCATTCAATTTACAAAAAATTTCTCTGATGCCACAACTCAGCATGATAATGATATACATAGCCAAAAAAGAACATTTGAGACGTACAAGGTTGAAGAAGCTGCACTAATGTTACAAATCTGAAAGTTTGAGCTACCGTGCATAAATTTGCAAAGTAAACACGTGCTAGGTGATACATGCTAGACACTGGTGAGTGATACAGTGAAGAGCTCAAGAGCCACATGCAACAACATAGCTTTCATAGAGATTCAGAGGGTCCGAATAGATGGGAACTAAATAACTGAAATAGCAGATGAAGAAACTGCCATTAGTGTGTGCTCAAGCTACACACACTACGTCTTGTCATAAATCACAAGACAATCGAAATAAGGAGTATGTGCTGGTGAACGACAAGGTGCATTCAGAAGTGAAGTGATGACGATGAAAGCAGAGTGCTGTGCGCCAATAATCAAAACATGATCCGAGCCAGTGAACAAGGCATAAGTGCGGAACTAACCGGTAAAGTTGCTAGAGCCTGACGCGGTGGAAACCACGCAGAGGCAGGAACAAACATGGTATAGCTAAGGAAAGAAAACTACTAGAGAGCAATAGAGGTGACTGTTTGCTTAGCCGAATACTAAATGTGCGAATATAGAACGTGAACCATACCTGTTCACGTTTAAACTGTCCACGCTCGTAATACATGGTCTGTAGAGAGACAGAAAGTTTAGATAGTACTCTATTGATTGACCGGATTAAAAACCAGGGACCATAACAGGTGAAGTACTGACTTCTATGAAAAAGATGTTCTCTGTGTATGTCGATAGGTGTACGCTGGTGCGTTCACGAAACGTTCAGACGCGAGCGAATGCTCACTGAATACAAATACACGCTGGGGGTCAAGTGACGGTGAATAGACATAGAAAGTGAATGTGCTCGGTGGCCATGTTGGAGGAGTGTTAGAAACAGAAACTACGATTGACAAGCGAATTCCATACAGAGAGAAAGGAGACCATAAAACTGGTGAATAAGTAAACAAGCAAGACAGCAAGTGTTCACGGAGAAATCTGAACTGAGAAACATGGCCTACTGTTACCAAAAATGCTTAAACATCAATACATAAATGAGAATAGAAAACCTTACTTCTACATGATACTACCTATACTATGAAAATAAATCATTCCAAAACAAGCCACATATTTCTTCCGCTGTAATACAAGTGTCATATGCTATTATGCACTTGTAATGCAGAAGATAGGACATCCGTCACATTTGAGACAGATTATCCCATCTTCTAAACTCTAAATAAGGCCCTAGTACTCAAAAGCAGCTGCAGTTTTATTGGGGCAATGAACTGCACCCCCAAAATACGTGTTTGATAAAGCAAATAATTTGAAAAGTTTCATGTAAAATGTCCATACTTTTTAATTTGAAAAAAGAGTTTCGGACAAGTCATATTTGGTGCAGATGTTTCTTATCAGAATCAACTCGAAGGTTTCTTTGCTAGCAATCCATTGCCGAACCCACACCATCTAGTATTTAGCCAACCGGGATATTCATGAGAGTTTTGAAAGGAGAATAGCTCATTTCAAAACAGACATGTGCTTGCACGGAATCGTTCTCTTAAATAATTTCAGTTCAACCCTTAACTTATAATGGAGGTTTCCAACTCTGCACCAAAATCTTCTTCTCTGTAATGGATCTTTGCCACCAGTTTAGAATTCAGGATCAATAAGAAGCATCTTGTAGAGTTAGTGATGTCCCCAATAAAGACACTGGAGCCCGTATTACTTGTGGTGCATTTATTTCTATTATTCCCTAAAGAGCGCCGAGTCTACTGCTTATGCTCCGGCGCTGCACTCGCTCTCGCGCTCTCCTGCGCATGCGCAGGCAGCCGATCCTCGCTACCAGCACGTCACGTCGCCGACGTGACGTGCAACCACTAGACCGTCTCTACATATCTCCCCTTTTTCCAACACAAACATTTTCTTAACTTACAGTCCGTCGCTCAAATCATAGTCTCTGAATCTTGTGGGCTTGACCACCGCCCTGCCACGCCGGGTCTGTCTTACCGGGGTGGTGTGGCTCTCTCCTTCGCTGATTCTACTGCTTCCTCTTGCTTCTGCTTGTCCAGTTACCTCGCTCTGGTTCTCTCCGGCCCTCGGCTCCTGCTCGGCGCATCCCGCCTTCACCTGTCGCTGTTCTTCTCCTCTCCTATCAGGTTCCGCCTCCAGATGTTCTTGTTGGCCGAGTTCAGTCTCTCCATCCTCATCATCTACTCCCTCATAGTTCCAAGATAGAATTTTATTGCATCTTGCCATGCGGTCCTGTGACCATACATTCCCATCACTTAACCTAGCCGCTCTGCCCATTATTTCCTTCACTTGCATGGGCTTGCTGTATTTGCTCTCTCCCTTCCTTTGTAGCGTGGGCAACTTCACTCTCACCCATTCACCTTCTTCCAGCTCATCGTCTTTCACGTTTCTCCTCTTGTTGTAGTGTTTTGTGTAGACTGCTTGTGCTTTCTCTATGTTGGCACGCACCACTGCGGGTGAC
Organism: Lissotriton helveticus; assembly: GCF_964261635.1. Lineage (NCBI taxonomy): Eukaryota > Metazoa > Chordata > Amphibia > Caudata > Salamandridae > Lissotriton > Lissotriton helveticus. Next base: position 1,179,546,102 of record NC_136063.1, on the reverse strand, counting down.
CATTCACTCACTATTGTTTTCTCTTTCCACACCCGATTGTCTTGGGTAAATGGTTCTCGGTAACGCAATAACTGGAAGGGGCTGTATCCTGTGCTTGTGGGAGTTATCCTATACGCCCATAACATGTGCCATATGTCCTTCTCCCAATCCTTGTTGTCCTCAATGGCTGCTTGGATTGACCCCATCACTACTCTATTGAAGCGCTCCACTTGACCATTCCCCGCCGGGTGATATATGGATGTGTGCTTCGCTGTGATGCCGTTCCTTTGCATGAAATTGTTCCATTTCTCCGACCTGAACTGGGGGCCGTTATCGCTGAGGATGGACTTCGGAATGCCTTCCCTCACAAAGGTGTCTGCTAAAAATTTCACGATGTTTTCTGTGTCCATGGTTTCTTCTATTTTCACTTCTGGCCATTTCGAGTACTTGTCTACTAGGACACACACATACTTTTGTACTCCTTGTGTGTCTAGGATTGGGCCTAGGATGTCTACTGACAGTTCCTCCCATGGATTCTTTGGAGGTTCGAATGTACCGAGTGCTGGGCGTAGTGGTTTGAGTGTCTTGTCAGCACCCTGGCACCTTGGGCACTCTCTTACATGTCGCTCTGCTCTTATATCCATTCCTGGCCACCAATAATCTTGTTTGGACCTCAACTTTAGTTTTCCGATTCCCATGTGTCCCTCATGTAGCATGTCCAGCAGTCTGGGAATAATGCTTGTTGGGGGGAACGACTTTTCCGCCTCTGTACATGAATATTCCTTGGTCGTCTATGGACAATTCTTCCCTGACTTCGAAGTAGGGGTTGAGTTCCCCACGAGTGTGTCTCTTGTCAGGCCAGCCTTGGGTGATGTATAGCTTCACTTCCTCTAACGTTTGGTCTTCTGCATACGCCTGTTTCCACTCCTGAAGGCTGATGACCTTCTCATGGTCCTCCATGAGTGCGACCCATTCTTCTGCTCCCACCTTGTCTTCCTCACTCGGATCCATGGCCGCCGCTCTGCTCAGGTAGTCTGCCACTCTGTTCTTGCTGCCCGGGATATGCTCCACATCATACCTGAACTCAAGTAGTTTCAGTGTCATTTTGGATATGCGGGGCGTGGCATCCGCGTGCCCGCTCGATGTTAACACCTTCAGTAATGGCTTGTGGTCCGTCCGCAATTGGAACCGTGTGCCCCACAGAAACTGTCTGAATCTCGTGGTGGCCCACACCACTGCCAGCATCTCTTTCTCTATCACGCTGTACTTCTCCGTTTCGCTCAGCGTGCGTGAGGCAAAGCTTATTGTTTCTAGTCTACCCTGTCCCCGGTCTTGCATGAGGACGGCACCCAGTCCTTTGTCGCTGGCATCTGTGGTTAGTACGGTCTTTCCTTGGGGGTCGTACCCTTGGAGTGGTATTGCTCCCGCTACTTCCTTTTTGATGACGTCAAATTCCCGTTGTGTCTCCTCTGACCAACAGAATTCCGTGTTCTCTTTTGTCAGCTGCCTCATGTGATGAGTCTTGGAGGAAAAGTGCTGTACAAACTTGCCATAGTACTCCGCCATTCCCAGGAATGATCTGACCTCTTCCTTGTTGGTGGGTGGTGGTGCTTCACAGATCGCTCTCACGTTTTCTGCTTTAGGAGTCACTCCTTGCACTCCTATCTCATGCCCTAGGTATGTCACTGAGTTCATCCCTATCCGGCATTTGGACCATTCCGCTGTGAGTCCTTTTCTTTCTAAGGTCCTCAACACTTTCCCCAGCTTCACATCATGGTCTTGCCTGTCTCTCCCCATTACCAGGATGTCATCCTGGAAGTATTGGACGTCGGTGATGTCCTTGAACAGTTGGTGCATCAGCTTCTGGAACACCGCTGCCGCAGAGGCCAGTCCAAATGGCATGCGGCGGAACTGGTAGCACCCGAACGGGGTGATGAACGATGTTAGTTTCCGGCTTTCCGGATGTATAGCTATTTGATGGTACGCGGAGGTCAAGTCTATGGTGGAGTACCACTTAATCCCCCTTGTGCTAGCCAGAATCTCCTCTATCCTAGGTAAGGGGAACTTTTCCAACACAATGTTCTTATTCAGTTCCCGCAAGTCGACGCACAGCCGGACCTTCCCGCTGGGTTTCTTGACTACTACCAGGGGCCCCAGCCACTCAGCGCATGTGATGGGCTCAATGATCCCCTTCCTTTCCAGGTCTTAGAGTTCCTCCCGTACGGCTTCCTTCACTGCTAACGGGATGTTTCTTGCTTTGTGAGCTACAGGTAGGGCATCCTCTTTTAGGGCGATTTTGTGGGCGAACTTTTCCAGCTTTCCAATTGTGCCCCCGAACACCTTGGGGTATTCATTCCTCCATTTGTCGAGATCGGGCCACGCTTCCTGGTCCGTTAGTAGTATCTGTTCCTTGCCTCCTGGATCCAGCTTTATGCCCAGGTCACCCTGATCGAGCCATCCCAGGACAGATGGGCCTCTCTCCGACACATAGAGCTTACAGTAAGCAGATCGGCCCCGGAATTCAAAAGTCAACGGTCTGAATCCCGCCATTGGAATGCGATCTCCGTTGTAGGTGACGGGGCGAATGTCTAGTTTTTCTAGTTCTGGGCCTAGTCGCGGCACGAATTTCTCCTCCCACACTGCTCTCTGGACGATGGTGAAGGGCGAGCCCGTGTCTGCCACCACGCTGATTGTGATTCCTCCTATTGCCATTTCTAGGACGGGTTTCATTGTCCTTTTCCCGTCTACTCCCAGGACCTGACCGTCCGTGCTCAACACCTGATCATCAATGTAGATCACCGTGACGACATCCTCCTCTGCGTCTTCGTCTTGGTCTTCACTGCCTTGGTCCACGTATCTCACCATGCCCTTGGAGGCCTTCTTCCGACAGACCTTTTCATAGTGGCCAATTATTCCGCAGTACATGCATTTGGCGCGAAATGCGGGACACTTCCTGTCGTGCGCCTCATGCGACCAGCTCCCGCACCTGTAGCATGGCTTCTTGCTGCTCCCTGCCTGTTTCCCTTGTGGGCTTGTGTTGCTTTGCCACTTGTTGGGTCCTCTCTCCATTGGCTTCCTGTTCTGATATTCTCTGCGGGGTCTTTCGTCGTCTACCTTGTTCACCATGGCGTTGGACGCAGTTTCTTTCCTCGTTACTTCTGCGCATCGTCGTGCTAATTCAGTCCTTTTGACGATGACCAACACCTCTTTCAGCGTAGTGTCTCCACTGGCCCACAGTTTGTCCTGCACTGACGTGCACGTGGTATGCATCACCACCTGGTCTTTAATGAACTCCTCTTCCCAGTTGTCGTATTTGCATGTTGATGCTAACCGCTTTAGCGCCGCCACGTATTCCTCCACCGTTTCTCCCTGACGTTGCTTCCTCTGTTGGAAATTGAACCTGTCCACAGAGACGCACACTGCCGGTCTGAAGTGTTCGCTGAGGTCGTCAAGTGCGTGGGCGTATACGTCGTCGTCCGTAGAAGTTCTCTGTTTCGGTACTAGGCTCTTGTAAAGTCTCAGCCCTTCCGGGCCCAGGTTCAGTAACAAAATGCGTTTTTTTCTCGCGGGTTTAAACACCTCTTCGTTCTCATCTTCCAGGACTCCTATGAAATTGTCTATATATTCTTTCCAGTCCTCCCACTTCATAAGCGGTTCTCCGGGGCGGGGTAAAAATTGTACCGGCGCCATTGCGTATCCAGTCTGCGCGCTCATTTTCTCACTCTTGACCTTGGGTTGTGCACTCCCTTGGCTCCTAGGACTCCCTGGTGCGTCGTCCTGCTCTTCCTCGCTTGTTTGGGCGTGGGGACTACCTGTGTCAGCCCACTCGCTCTTCGGTGGGTTATCCAGCGCGGTTGCCCTTGTCTTCTGGGCTGCTGTGTGGGTTGGCGCGCTTTTCTGCTGGTCTCTGGGGTCTGTCCCCTCTTCGTCGTTCCTCTGTACCTCTCCTTCGGGTGCTCTTGGGCTCTGCCGCGCTCTTTAGGGTACCTGCGTTGTAAATTTGAGGTCTTCCTTGTCTCTCTGTACTTTGGGCTCTTGCTTGGTACTGCTGGTGACCTGGTGCTCTCCGTGTCGTGTGGGGATCACTCTGGTGGTCTTTTCTTGCTGGGGGGTCATCATCCCACCCTCGTCGCCATTGTAGAGTTAGTGATGTCCCCAATAAAGACACTGGAGCCCGTATTACTTGTGGTGCATTTATTTCTATTATTCCCTAAAGAGCGCCGAGCCTACTGCTTATGCTCCGGCGCTGCACTCGCTCTCGCGCTCTCCTGCGCATGCGCAGGCAGCCGATCCTCGCTACCAGCACGTCACGTCGCCAACGTGACGTGCAACCACTAGACCGTCTCTACACATCTCGATAGATATCATCAGTCTTGTCATTTAGCTCAGCTGAGTGTTTTGGATCAGTTCAAAAACCTTTATTTATCGATAAGAGTTTAGTATTTGTTTTGTCTTTTTATTCAAATTAGTAAATCAGATAAATCTGTTTACAGAAATATCAACAAAAGTTATAGTTAGAATCAATCAAATAAATTGCAAGGGTTCCATGAAGGAAATATCCTTGTTCTGCTCTCAACGGATTCTAAAGTACCAGAACCCATACAGACTCCTTTTAGAAAAGAGCAAGCTTGAAAGGAGCACTGTAATAGAATCAGATTGAAGCTGAGCACTTCATGTAGTTCCAGAAACTTGTCTGAATCTCTTCTCTCAAATAAGCATCAGCACATAGTTGCAGTAACAACTGTTCAAAGTTAAGCTAAGAAAATAGTCACAGCAGTAGCCATAACGATTACAAAAATAGACACTCACAAAGTAGTAAGCAACAGAGATCACCATCAGCAGTAGCTAACAGTGAATAGGGTAAAAAGTGCTAAGGGAGAAAGTGATGGTCGCAGAAGAATGGTCTGGAACGGACTGGACTACACTGCCTTATTTCTAACTAGGAACACATATATTATAAACACAAAACATATGTACCAATCCATACTGGTCTTAGTCATCTTAAAATGAAATACAAAAACAATCTGGCGGTCAAAATGAGAGAAAGAAAAGATAAAACCTAACAAATGGTTAAATGCCCCACTACCACTGTGTAGCCTCCCAGAATGAAGTAAACCAATAAGGTAATACTCATATCTGAGACAGAGACTCTCACGAAACAGTCAGATTTCCATCAATTGCCAAGAGCGGCCAGTGTCATTATTTGGATATCACTTGCTTCCACTTAATCTCTTAAACACAGAGAGAGATCATGTTGTTCTGGTTTCGTAGTAGTCACAGTAACCACCATAGACAAGTTGTAAAGAAGGGAACTGGTGACTCTTTTAGTCAATAATTTCCATGATATTAAAAATAGATATCCATAGTGATGGAAAAAGATAAGTGCAGTGCAAGTGAGTGAAAATATGAAAAGGATATGGAAGAAAAAACCTTTTTTTTATAATATTCCTCCCAAACCTAGTAAAAAAGTGCAGAAGCGGCATGTAAAAAATATACCACTGATCACAAAATGGTCGACTAGTTTCAACCAATCGAGCTTCTCACCCAGGATTTCTTCGGGACCTATGCTTTAAAAGCTACTGCATTCATGGAAGATATACATTTGTACATAATCATATTACCTCAATACAGGCAGAGTGATTTTCACACCTGAAGGAAATAATGACAAAAGAACACAAAACAGTTGTTGAAAGGACAAATACCAGTAAAAACCTCCTTATCTTATCTTTCTGTGCCCATCTCAGTGACATTAACCATGAATCAAGAACAAATCCACTCACCTGTCCTGTACAAGGTGATAACCTTACCTCACCCGGTAACCTCTCAGGTAAACGAGACTCCGCCCTGTAAACAATCATGTGAACACATTTTAGAAGGGGGCATTCATGAGAAACCTTTTTCGGATAGACTGTTATCTGGGGAACAGTGCACCATTAAAATCAAGTTCATTGGTAGGAAGGACGCATCAGCCGCACCGGCTTACTCTACTGTGCTAAACTATGTTGATAGCCTAGTGCTACAGGGCATATGTTATTCATTTGTTATATGCTGATTTTGTACAGTATTGCGAAAACCTTATTGAGAGATTGCTTGCATATACAGAAATCAGATCTTTGATAAACAAACTCTGTATTAAAACTGCCCCACTGTAGAAATTAAGTGTTATCCTAAAAGTGCGATGTTTCTATGTTTGTTATGCTCTTTGTAAAACAAACAAAACTTCGTGTCTGACATCATCAGCAGTTTAAACCTGATAGTGCGTCTCTGTGCCCTTTCAGCAACTACCTAACAATGCCTCCATAGCAAACTCTGTTTTGAGTGCGATCAAACTATATTCATTACTAGGAGCTGATGCTCAGTCGCGCTCTTCACCCATTCAGTGGCTACACAAACAAGCATTTACAATGCAATGGTCTCGGCATTATTAAAGGTAGAGCTATTGGCATTGCTCAATATATATATTTTTTTTAAATCATAAATAAATGGCATTGTCATTTACATTGTCAATAGCTTAATCGTTAAATACATGGCATTGTCATTTACAATGCCAATAGCTTAATAGCTCGCAAATGCATGACCTATTGCATTTACACCCACACAGAGCCACACATACAGAGCCACGCACATAGAGCCACAGAGCCACACACACAGAGCCACACACACAGAGCCACACACTCAGAGCCACACACACACAGAGCCACACACACACACAGCCACACACACACAGAGACACACACACACACCCAGAGCCACACACACACACACACACACAGAGCCACACACACACACCCAGAGCCACACACACACACCCAGAGCCACACACACACACCCAGAGCTACACACACACACAGAGCCACACTCACACACCCAGAGCCACACTCACACACCCAGAGCCACACTCACACACCCAGAGCCACACTCACACACCCAGAGCCACTCACACCCAGAGCCACACACACCCAGAGCCACATACACACACGAGAGAGCAAGCACAGCGAGGGGGCAGGGAAGCAAGCACAGCCAGGGGGCAGGGAAGCAAGCACAGCCAGGGGGAAGGGAAGCAAGCACAGCCAAGGGGCAGGGAAGCAAGCACAGTCAGGGGGCAGGGAAGCAAGCACAGCCAGGGGGCAGGGAAGCAAGCACAGCCAGGGGGCAGGGGAGCAAGCACAGCCAGGGGGCAGGGAAGCAAGCACAGCTAGGGGGCAGGGGAGCAAGCACAGCCAGGGAGCAGCTGCCAGCAGAGGTTTGTTTGGCGAGAGATCTCCCGCTCTGGCTCTGTGAAAGGCCTAATATCTGGCAGAAGATCTACTTCTTGATCTCATGGAACTCAACAAGTCTGCCTTCCCGACAGCGAACCTACCCAGACATCCAACTGCACCAATGCGAAGTACTAAGACTAAGGCTACCTCATCAGCCCAGAACCTCAAGATTCATAAAAGCGGTCCAACATGCTTTAGATCATCAATCTGAGCACACAAGTGGATAAACCACAAATCACACACTATCTATCTCAGAATGATCACTTTGACACACAAGCGCCAGCTGCCAACAACCTGGTCACTGTGTTCAACAATAAACTATCCCCATCTTCATGCCAAAACCATAAGCCTTGAAACAGCATACATGGAAAATCACAAAACCTTGTGTGCACAACACTGTCCGTAATTAATGTAAACTGGAGTTGCCAAGTTATTAGGACAGAAGGACATGTCCAGTAGTAGACAATATTACTCAAACAGAAGAATACGTTTTATAATTGTGTTCCTGATTGACACTTCTGCTAGCCGAACTTGTTATTGGCTTGTCAGGGAAGGTGCACAGTATCAAACAGATCAAGATTTGTGGAGTTATGAGAGAGAGAGAGAGAGAGAGAGAGAGAGAGAGAGAGAGCGAGTCTCTTTAGCTCTCTCTGAGTTTTGGTGTGTATGTGTGTGGCTGTTTTTTTCATGTGATTGCTGTTCGAATAATGAGGGTGAGAGGAATGTGAGGGAAACAGTTCGAGAAAAAATGGATGAATCAAAGCAGAAATTTAGGCCACAAGAAATGTAAGGTAACGGACGAACCGACCACCATGTGTGGCAGGATGACCTAAATTATGTGGCATGCCACTGGCAGCATCATGTGTGGCACTTTTCTTTTTTTATAGTAACTTTAAATCTGTGAGTAAGAAACAAAGTTTTTGGTTATGATCTGCAAATTAAGCCCTGGGGGGTTAATGCTGTGCTCAATCTAGCCCCTTATTTATTTTTTTATGACGCAGGAATGTCCGAGTCCTGCCACAACAAAATGTTCCTGTTGTGGTCGGCCAATCAGGCTGACTTTTCCCCTTTAAATTAGACAATTCCGAGCATATCTGGACAAAAAGAATTCTCAAAAACAGCAGAAAAGATTTTCACAAAATCTCAAAAAGCACACTAAGTAAAGGTCTAACATTGTGTCAAATCGGATCAGCCATGTTTTCTGTAACAGAGAGTGAAGTTTCCTATTGAAATCAGCATGGGAAATAGCACTTTTTTAATCCCCCCTCACCCGGGCTCCCACTTGACGGTTTAGCATGAAACTTTCCATTAAAGAGCCAGAGGTGGGTGACATTTTTGTGTGCACATTTGTGAAAGGGTGGCTAAGTTATTATCAAAACAGAAAAAACTCTTCCTATAGAAACTAACCTGACTAATTGCACAGTGACAACTGCCACTATGTGTGTATATATGAGCAAGCAAGCAGATGTGCAGGGCCCCCCTCTGACTCTCATACACAGCATGGCCTACTACTGGACATAGGCGCTAGCGACCTATCTTCTCACATCCGGGCTGCACGTATGCTGTCACTGCAGCACTTCCCTCCCATAGCTCTTCCAGGCAAAGCTACACAGACCGTTTCAAATGCCCATAGCAACTCGCATCCACCTCGCTGTTTTATGCGTGCACTGCTAGGTCTGCTGCAATCATAGTCGTTTGAGGCATGGGCAAAGTGGACTGTGACCTAGGGCCCCAGTCATTCAGGGGGACCCCAGATAAAGCTAGCTTTGTTCTGCAGTGAGTCTTGCCCTGATGACACCGAATAATTCTCAAACAGATTATTATAGATGCTGTGGACATGAAAGAGCTGAAATTCAAAATTGTCCCGAACAGGGGCCCATAAAATGACTTTGGCCCAGGGTCCATGAAATCCTTAAGATGTCCCTGGTTGCAATAATGCGCTACTCTTACATATAGATAGGCCAGTATTTCCAGAAGTGCACGCCCCTACCTGGAAGTGAGGTTCCGTGATTTTCGACTCTGCTTCGTAGTCAGCCGCCATTTTGTGACAGCCGCCATTTTGTATTGCCCTACGCTGTCAGCTGGGCCTGCTGCTACAGATGTGCACATTTGCCACTGCCGAGGCCAGCTACTGCACGCACCGCTGGCTATACTTCTGCCGTAATGCACAACCCCACACCCCTTCTACGCGGACAGCTGGGCCTGCTGCGAGAGCGGGACGAAGGAGAGCTGCGGGCGGAGGGAGGGGGGGAGCGGGACGAAGGAGAGCTGCGGGCGGAGGGAGGGGGGAGCGGGACGAAGGAGAGCTGTGGGTGGAGGGAGGGGTGAGCGGGACGAAGGAGAGCTGAGGGCGGAGGGAAGGGGGGGCAGAGCAGGACGAAGGAGAGCTGCGGGCGGAGGGAGGGGGGACGAGCAAAGCAGCTCTGGAAACCACCACCGTCTTTCTCCGAGGCAAAGCAGAAATGCCTCGGAGAAAGCATGGTAATTTTCGCATTCGGGGGCGTGTGTTTTGTTGTTCTGAGTGACGGGTGATGTCACTGGCGAAAGAACAGCAAAATGTACGCCCCCGAATCCGAAAGACACGGAGCTTGTTTCGAGTGACGCCCCTCTCCTCCAATGGCTGGCCTCCGTTTAGGAAGCCAGCCAATGGAGGAGAGACAAAAAGAGAGGCGGGATAAAGCAGCCACTCTAAGAATCAATAATTCTCCGGACTTCCGGCTTGGCCTACGGCCAAGCCTACGGTCCCTCGACCTAAAAAGCCTCCAAAGCTAGCTCTGTTTGTACCGAGTGTGACCCAACTGCACTCCTTCGCAAGGAGCTGGTACTTCAATCGCGCTGTCCTGTATGGTGCGTACTTATAAACCAAACTCCATTTCCTTATTTCCTTGCTAGAACCACGGTTATATGCAAAGAACTAATATAGCATACTCACGCATGATTCTAATATATTCTAATCAAGCATTCAAATCCAATGTGCGTTAATTTTGCAAAGCATGGTAGTTTCATCTGATGCAATAGGCTTCATTGGGATCAACAGGATTTCTTAACCCCTTCGACGCTCATGACGAGCTGGGCTCGTCATGAGGTAGCCTCCTCGCACGCTCATGATGAGCCCAGCTCGTCATGAATAATGGGTTTTTGCATATTCCAGCACAGCAGGGGAAAATGCGCCGCAACGATGCGGTTAAAAAGTACAATGTAAACAGAATGATTTTGGTTTAAAATAAAAGCAGCATTAGACAAAAAACACATGAACACAGAAGAACTACAAGGTCGCCATTAGTGACGTCATCATGTAGTCTAAAGACGCGACGCGACGTGCTCACGGCGTCTGTCTAGCTAAAATAGAGCAAGGACGGTGCCTCTGGACCTCCCAAGAACTTGGGTCAAGACCGGGACACCGACGGAGAGGTGAGGCAGCCTGATGCATTTAGAACGTTTGAATGCTTCTTTAGAATATATTAGAATCATGCGCGATTATGCTATATTAGTTCTTTGCATATAACCGCGGTTCTAGCAAGGAAATAAGGAAATAAGGAAATGAAGTTTTGGGTTATAAGTACGCACCATACAGGAGAGCGCATTGGAAGTACCAGCTCCTGGCAAGGAGTGCAGTTGGGTCACACTCGGTACGAACAGAGCTAGCTTTGGAAGCTTTTTTGTGTAGCCACTGAAAGAGCGCGACTGAGCATCAGCTCCTAGTAATGAATGTAGTTTGATCGCACTCGATAACAGAGTTTGCTAAGGAGGCATTGTTATGTAGGTGCTGAAAGGGCGCAGAGATGCACTATCAGGTTTAAACTGCTGATGATGTCAGACGCGAAGTTTTGGTTGTTTTACAAAGACCATAACAAACATAGAAACATCGCGCTATTAGGATAACACTTAATTTCTACAGTGGCGCAGTTTTAATACAGAGTTTGTTTATCAGAGATCTGATTTCTGTATATGCAAGCAATCTCTCAATAAGGTTTTCACAAAACCTGTACAAAATGAGCATATAAGAAATGAAAACATATGCCCTGTAGCACTAGGCTATCAACATAGTTCAGCAGAGTAGAGTAACCCGGTGAGACTGGTGTGTCCTTCTTACCAAAGAATTTGATTTTAATGGTGCACTGTTCCCCAGATAACAGTCTATCCGAAAAAGGTTTCTCATGAATGCCCCCCTCTAAAATGTGTTCACATGATTGTTTACAGGGCGGGGTCTCATTTACCTGAATGGTTACCTGGTGACGTGAGTCTATCACCTTGTACAGGACAGGTGAGTGGATTTGTTCTTGATACATGGTTAATGCCACTGAGATGGGCACAGAAAGATAAGATAAGGACGTTTTTACTGGTATATGTCCTTTCAACAACTGTTTTGTGTTCTTTTGTCATTATTTCCTTCAGGTGGGAAAATCACTCTGCCTGTATTGAGGTAATATGATTATGTACAAATGTATGTCTTCCACAAATGCAGTAGCTTTTAAAGCATAGGTCTTGAAGAAAGCCTGGGGGAGCAGCCTGATTGGCTGAAACTAGTCAACTATTTTGTGATCAGCGGTATATTTGTTACACACTGCTTCTTCACTTTTTTACTAGGTTTGGGAGAAATATTATAATAAAACGTTTTTTTCTTCCATATCCTTTTTATATTTTCACTCACTTGCACTGCACTTATCTTTTTCCATCACTATGGATATCTATTGCTAATATCATGGAAATTATTGACTAAAGGAGTCATCAGTTCCCTTCTTTACAACTTGTCTATGGTGGTTACTGTGACTACTACGAAACCAGAACCACATGATCTCTCTCTGTGTTTAAGAGATTAAGTGGAAGCAAGTGATATCCAAATGATGACACTGGCCGCTCTTGGCAGTTGATGGAAATCTGACTGTTTTGTAAGAGTCTATATCTCAGATATGAGTATTACCTAATTGGTTTACTTCATTCTGGGAGGCTACACAGTGGTAGTGGGGCATTTAACCAGTTGTTGGGTTTTATCTTTTCTTTCTCTCTTTTTGACCACCAAATTGTTTTTGTATTTAATCTTAGTGGAATTTGGGGATTGAATCTGGAAACCGGTCATTAAACTATTCCTAGGACCCTTGTCCCTTTGTGGATGTGTATGCAGGAATTAGTCATCTTCAGCCAATGAGGAAAGATCGTCCAATGGTCTCCTGCTTCTTCCTTCATTCCCACGATAAGCATATGAGGTAGGCAAGATGCTAGCTACGTATGCCAGCTTAGTTACAAAACATTCATGTGCGTTAGCTTTACTCTGAGTTCCCATGAGAACCCTGCAGTCTAAACTATTAGCTATTCAATATTCCACTGCATGACAATTAAATATTCTGAAGGCAGAAACATTCTACTTGTAACCTTTGACATTAAGTCATGAAATTCACCTCTTCATGTAAGCATTATTGTTTTAATACACTAGTAAGCATCGTGAATATGTGGCAGCTAGAAAACTGACCAAATATGAGAACATGTAGGTTAGGAAAAGAAGAAATACATTTAAGTCAGCATCTTCTACACAAATGACTCCTTTAAACAAGTGTGAATCATTTATCAAATCATATTGCATAGTTCAGCATTTCCTAAAAGCATTTATTTATTTAAGAAGAAAAATAACTGAAAGGTAGAAAATGAAAGACACCTAGTCTGCCTACTAATCTAATTACAATAAACACGAGCGCTTAATGCAAAAATCATGCTACACATTAAATTTGCACATTTAAGAAAAGGTCAATTTTTCCTAGTTTCCTTCTATTAAGCATTTTTGTGTCAATGTCTTGTGTAAATTATGGCATTTATATAAGCTTAATTATTCTACTCTATCACATGCAAACCTATTGTTGATGATAAAACTATAGGTTCCTAATGAATCGCTGGCACACCTTAACTTCTTTTAGCTTATGCCTATCAAGGACTATTGAAGCAGACTACGTGTAACAAACAACTGCCTGATAGATCATTGCTTGGCAGGTCCTGTATCATATTGTCAAAGCATTGCGACATAGGTTCTCAATCAATTAATCAATCAATAAGCTTTATTCAATTATTTAAAGACAGCCATAAAAGCACAAATAACTAACAATACATTGCATGAAAATAAAAAAACATGCATATAACAAATTTAAAACAATCAGCAAATGTATAGCATTTTTTAAGAAGAACCCAATAGCGAAACACACAGGGATTAGGGGGCATGCTCAAAAAATGAAGTGCATGCTAGTGCTGATAAAAGCTGTGCAATTTAGGAATTGGCAGTAAAAATGTATGTTTAAAAGGCATATGATATTTGTTGGACCTGTCAGCCTTAGGGTGGTCTTCCCTGAAACTTTTTGCCTTTTTGTCTTCATTTTTGTAGCTGAAGTTTGTTTTTGTTGGCCTTAGGACTCTGTTCACTTTACTACTGTTAACCAGTGCTGAAGTGCTTGTGCTCACTCCCCTAAACATGGTAAAATTAGCTTATATCTAATTTACATTTTTATTTACTTATCAGTGCCTTGTAGAGTGGCAAACCGTGTACCTAGTACCTGTACATTAAATGCTACCTGTGTGCCTAGAGCACTTATTGTGTCACCTACTTAATTAGAACATGTCTGAGGTCTACCATCGCATCCTAAATTCAGTTTTAAACTGCCAAGTCAGCCTGTCAAAATAACCCCCTTGCCAAGCCTTAAACTCCCAATTTATTGAATATAATTCACCCAATGGTAGGCCCTAGGTAGCCCATAACATTTTAGTTGTACGTGTCCTGAGAGTAAAAAACTCCTAAATTAATTTTTCACTACTGTGAGTTCTATAGGATAACATGGACGTGTGCTAGTATCTCACCGCGCTAGCTGCTGCAGGTCGTGATTTTTATTCTCGCTCTGAATTTGAAAACTATCGTGTTTTTAAACTGTGTAATTTACCTGTGTGTCCTGAATACTGCTGATTACTGATCACTCGCACCACCAGCCACTCCGCCCCTACCCCGGTCCACCACGGGCTCGTCCCGATTGTTGTGGAGGGTAGGGCGGCCAATCACCACTTAGAATGCTGGGAGGCAGAGGTAGGGGGTAGCGCGTATGACACATAAGGAGATTCACTTCCGGACGCGCAGCGGACGCGCGCCGCAGCAGCCGCGCCAAAGGAAAGCCCGTCTGCGCCCGTCCCCGCCTGTGCTGTGACCAGCGCCAGCCATGCTGCCGGTAGCACCCCTTGGAGGCGAACCTGCTGGTTGAGATCCTAATTATGAGCTTTGAGGCCTGGGACTAAATGCAGCAACACTAAATGCAATCCCCTTTGGCTGACAAGCAAGCACTTCGCGTGCAAGGACTGCTCCTTCTCTCTCGCCCCTTTTCCGGATAGCCCTCGAGTATATCAGTATATGGGGAGAGGGGTTGGCCTAACGGCTAGGGCGCTCGACCTCGGACCTTGGGATCTGGGTTCGAGTCTCGGTAACGACGCCAAAAACCTCCTGTGATTCTGGGCAAATCACTTAATCTCCCCGTGCCTAAAATGAATGCGTGTCCTCATGTAACGTAACTGGTGCTATGTAAAGCGCTCTGATACCTGATTCAGTTCGGGTCTCGTTCACGCTATTTAAAAGTCTGCGGAAAAAAAAAAATCTGAAAACTAGCCAACACCGGCCCAATTGAAACAATGTACTTCAGCATTTCTGATGCTTCACTGCTAATTTTTGCAGGGGTATTGATCTACAATCCTCCTAACACCCAGCCTTCCTATCTCACTGTGCTATTAGTCACACTCGCAAACCTATCCCTGAAACACCCCCACTTCACCACTCTGGGTGATTTTAACCTGCATGTTGATGATAGGTCCTGCGTAAAAGCTAGGTCCTTGGTTGAAACTCTAGCGGGCATAAATCTTGACCAGAGTGTATCCAGCCCCACTCACAATGCGGGTCACACCCTAGACCTTGTTTTTTCGAACCTGCCGGCCCTTACCACCTTGCCGAAACTCTCCCTGACTTGGTCAGATCACTTTTTAATTCTGTTTAACCTGACCACCACCCCCCCCCCTCTGATTTCTCACAGCAGGACGGAGAACTTGGGAAGAAAATGGTATAAAATTACCTGTGATACGCTTGAACCTGTAATGACCAACTGGAACTGGCAACCCTCAGACAATCATGAATACCGTTGTCAAGAAGTTTATTAAGTATATCTCCACGGTTATTGACATATTGCCTCCTTACATTCCTTCTCATCGGTCCGTACAAAACCTTCTGCCCCTTGGTTCTCTTCAACGTTGAAGAAAAATCCAAATATAAGAGACTTGAACGCTCCTGGCAATCTACTTATGATCCTGCTGCCAAAATTACACACAGAACTGGCTTGAAAAAATTCCATAAATTAAAACTGACCACCATGAAAGAATATTTCGCCCATAAAATCAAAACCGCAGACAACTCGGCCAAAACATTATACCAAATTGTGAAAGACTTTACTAAACCGGTGGCTCTTACTCACCCTATCAAACCCAGTCAAGTGCTCTGTGATGGCCTCTCTGATTTCTTTCATAATAAAATTGCGGATATCTCTTCCTCCTTCATTCCCCTGGAGAGGCCCAGTGAAGTGACCTCAGCCCAGCACATCTCTCCCCCTAGTGAAAAGACGCTCCTCAACTTTGAGGCTATTTCAATAGACACGTCACTCCAAAAAATGCAGCAGTGTAAATCAGGGTCATCCCCTGACCCGGTCCCCGCCCGGGTGTTCACCTCCCTGGTGCCAGTTATCATCCAACCTCTAATCACAATAGGGAAGGCCTCCCTTCTCTCCGGTCAATTTCCTCTAGCATGGAAACAGGCTACATTGATCCCCATTTTGAAAAAACCTGAGGCGGATCCCTAAGTTTATAGTAACTATCTTCCCATATCCCTGCTCCCCAAACCTTCTAAAATCCTGGAAGAAATCGTACAAGAACAGCTGGCCGTCGATCTGGAGACCTGTAATCTCCTCCATGACTCACAGTCCGGTTTTAGGTCCAGTTATAGCACGGAGACAGCACTTCTCGAGGTCACAGAGACAATTAGGGAAAGCATGGACAGAGGCGAGATAGCCATGTTGGTGCTCCTCGATCTGTCTGTGGCTTTCGACACCGTCTCCCATTCCATACTGTTGGACAGATTCCACAATATGGGGGTACGTGACACTCTTCCAACCTGGATAATTTCTAACAGATAGAACGCAACAGGTATGGTGTCGTCCCTACTTCTCTAAAGATAAAAAGCCCCTCGATTGCAGAGTCCCCCAGGGATCGGATCTCAGCCCCCTCTTTATTAACCCCTCCCATGCTGGTGACGGAACTGCTCCGTCACCAGCCACGGACGGCTGTGCTGATGACGGAGCTGCGCTGTCAAACCGAACTATCAAAGTTTCGGAGTGCAAAAGTCACCTAAGGACAGCCTGTTAAGCACATGGGTGAACATTATGTTGAGAAGCATACAAACACTAATGGGTCATCTACAGATTGGTTGGCGTAATCCGCACCATGGCGCAATGGGTTACCATCAAAATAGACTTGATGATCAGTCCTATCATCTGGCCATACCCAGGTGTGATATAGGCTAGTCCCCTGATCATTGGGACTTGTAAGCCACACCATTCGTTGCTGGTTTTGGATTTGGTCCTACCAACATAAATGAGCCACCATCTGATTGCTGATCTTTTGATGGTTAGTGAAATAAAGTGCAACAAACGAATTATTAAGTGTAGTGAGTTAAAATAGGATGGTGTGTCCCTCTTCTATAAATTTTATTCTTCGGCTGAGCAACACCTCCTAATTAAAAAACTAGAACAGTGCAATGAAGACAGTCAACAAATATCTGTCTGATAATGGGCCGACACGTTTCTGCCTATTGGGCAACCTGTCCCTTGGCTTTCATCAGGGCCTCTGTTCTTATAATCACACTCATTTTTGTATATTTTTCCTCTATAGAAATCCTATTTTCCAAGTGATACGGAGGTTCAAGGTTCTCGGTTGGTACAGGTTGTATCGTATCCAACCCCTTCTTTCTGTTTTTGTTTGTAATCACTAAGTGCAACGACTATAAGAACAGAGGCCCTGATGAAAGCCAAGGGACAGGTTGCCCGATAGGCAGAAACATGCCGGCCCATTATCAGACAGATATTTGTTGACTGTCTTCATTGCACTGTTCTAGTTTTTTAATTAGGAGGTGTTGCTCAGCCGAAGAATAAAATTAATAGAAGAGAGACACACCATCATATTTTAACTCACTACACTTAATATTTTGTTTGTTGCACTTTATTTCACTAACCATCAAAAGATCAGCAATCAGATGGTGGCTCAGTTATGTTGGTAGGACCAAATCCAAAACCAGCAACGAATGGTGTGGCTTACAAGTCCCAATGATCAGGGGACTAGCCTATATCACACCTGGGTATGGCCAGATGATAGGACTGATCATCAAGTCTATTTTGATGGTAACCCATTGCGCCATGGTGCGGATTACGCCAACCAATCTGTAGATGGCCCATTAGTGTCTGTATGCTTCTCAACATAATGTTCACCCATGTGCTTAACAGGCTGTCCTTAGGTGACGTTTGCACTCCGAAACTTTGATAGTTTGGTTTGACAGCGCAGCTTATCTTCTCAGCTGTTAGACCCCCTGTGTTTCTGTGTTGTATATGTAGAGGTATCTGGGGAAATTAACCAGGGTGGGTCTTTAAACTTTGAATCCCTGTGACCCTCATTGAATGGTTGTTTTATGATATTGTTTTTTAGTCAATCAATCAAAAATAACTATTTGATTCATTGAATCATAAAAGTATACATCACATATAAAACCTCTTTAAAACTTTCTATACAACATTTAGGGTAGATAGTATATAAATTCACAGTTTAAAAAAGTTAAAACATGATTTTAAACACTCAGCATATTCTCTGTCCCTCCAAAAATTACAGGATGGATTTAAAGGCTATAATCAGTCACACAGCCATGTTTCACTAACACAATTCATAACGTTTTCTAATGGATAGGGCAGTTCTGATAAAATTATGCACAGCAGTGAAAACAACAGCAGATGGCAAGGATCGAAAATAGTTAAAACCCTCTTGATGAGAATAAGGACACATTTCCTTCAGGATTGGCCTAATAAAACGAGTTCTTATGGCTTCATATAATGTACAAATGAGCATAAAGTACATTGTGCTTTGTTTGGCAGAATTATTACATGAACAGGGAGTCGGTCTCTCACACCAACTTGCCTGTTTAGGAATAGCCACAAGAAAGTGCAGTGTACCAAAACAAAACCTTGTCAGGAGGAAGCGTGATTGTGTATGAGTGGTAAAGGTTAAGTAGAATTTTGGACCTCTTGGCTGCCTATAAATTAAGAACTCGTCCGCCAAGTTGGGCATCCTTATTTTGTTATAATAAGCATTTTTTATTGTTCATTTCATGTTAGATTGTATACTTTCGAGATTATCATAATAAATTCCCAGACCAATGTTATTAAACACGTTTTTACCCTAACAGAGTCAAGGGATAGACAATGCCTTATCCAAACTCATACAAGCCTTAATAATCGCTCTAGAAAATGACAATTCCTCTGAGGACCCCACTTTCCCCCATAAGATCAATGGGGCAATTTTTATTCTGTCTTCAACATAATCCACTCCAAATTCAGAGTGACATCATTTTGTAGGCGAACTGATAGGGACCATCAGTAATCTTTTAAGAAATGTATTTTTAGGGATTTGTAGCTGGCTGTTGATTGCCCCATACTCCTGCCCCATAGGTTGCAACTGACCGGCATTTAGCTTTATATAAAATAAGTATTTCCGCATACGGCTTATGTCCCAGCTTACATGCAAAGCGGAACAAACCCTCTATAATTCTACTAGTATGTAGGGCCCTCGTGCAATCAGATAGTTACAATTCAATTTATTGTTGAAAACATTCCCCAGATACATAAAGCTCAGTACTTTATCTATAATCTTTTCTTTTACCACAAATGTTCTTGTTTTTGTTTGTTTTGGGCCACACACCACAATAAAAGACTTGCTAAAATGTTCTTTAGGATCCAATGCCATCATAAAATTGGTAAAAGCAATCAAAGCTTTTTGAAGGTGTTGGACCTGGCCCTTTTCTGGCAGGTTCACCCCGAAACTTTTTTCTTTTTCCTAGCCTGTTGCTGGAACCTGGTGTTGGTGCTTTTAGGCCTTTGCGCACTTGTTCACTGTGGTACAGTGTAACGTGCGTGAGCTCTCTGTGTATGTGTGTGAGTGACCTGCCCTCCCATAGGAATGCCTCGGGAATATGTGTGACCATGGTAGTTCCTGATGTGTGGGGAGTGCAGGGTCGAGTTTGATATGTACGAACTCGTGAGATTGAATGCTGCGTAGTGGTATATGCGGCATGATTGTGTCTAGTGTAGAAGTGCCACTTTTAGAAGTTGGCATATTTGTGTAATTTGTGTCTGGCGTGTGATTGGCTGAGGCTGGCTGGTGAGCCTGGCTCCAAGAGTCTGGCAGGGTCTGCCCCGGTGGTGAATGGAGTGTTTAGCATGCTGATGTGAGGGGAGGAGTGAGCCTGGGCCTGCTTGTGGATTGACCATCTGGTTTGAGGGTCCTGAGTGAGGCTGGGTTTTCCCCACACAATGCTGGCTCCACCCCCTGGGGTGCGTCTGATGTCCCTAGCCTGGTCAGTGAAAGGAATTCCCTATAACCAGTTCTAGCTGGTTCTCACACTGCCTGCACCCTTTAGACAAAGGATTTTGGGTATAAAAAGGGTGCTGTGACACTCTAAAAATGTTCTTGTTTCCAACTTGAATCCTGCCAGGGGCGTGTTGCTGCTTGGGCTCAGGGAAAGGCTTGCCTCCCTGAGCCCTGCCCAGACCCTGGATACCTGATGGACCCTGTGCTGGGACCCCCCTGCTTTGCCTGGGGGGATTGGAGGGCTTTTTCTTTGCTGATGGGCTGGTTTCTTCAACTCTTGGTTGCAGGACTTTGCTGCATCCCCTGAAGAACTTTGCTGGAGCTTTATCTGTCCTTCTAGCGCTTGGGAGCGCTGTTTTTCCTGTCCTAAGCACCTGGGAGCGCTTTTTCCTGCTTGTAGCGCTGGGAGCGCGCTTAATGCCCTCTAGCGCTTGGAAGCGCTTTATTTTTACATATAGCGCTAGGAGCGCTTTATTTCTGGTTCTAGCACTAGGGAGCGCTTTATAGCTATAGCGCTTGTGAGCGCTGTTCCTGGGCCCCTTGCGCTTGAGAGCGCTGGATTCATCAAGGCAGGTGCCCACCCGGCTTCCAACATTTATTTTATGCCCTCGTTTTGCCCTGAGGAGAAGCCGCCGCTGGCCCGGGACCCCTTGTGACGTTTCCCCGGGCCGCGCCGTGATTGGCTGACCGGCCCGGGATTCCTTGATGACGTTTCCCCGGGCCGCGCCGTGATTGGCTGCCGGCCCGAGGAGAGAAAGAAGACCAGCGAGTCGGCCATTGCGGGGCTCCCGGGAGCTGGGGAGAGCCCTGCTGGTGCAATGGACGATGTTGCCGGTCTCCCGTGATTGAGAGGTAGACCGGAGAAGAAGAGAGCCCCGCGGATCCCCCGCCCGACGCTGGAGCTGGACCGGGTCTCGAGGACCGAGTCGGTGAGTAGGGCAGAGCAAGAAGGGGCAATGGGGATCTGCCCGCTCCCCCAAGAGAGCAAATGATGGTGGTGCCAAGACCGGCACCGACACAGAGCGGCCCGTTTGCCCAGTGGGCCGCTCCAACGTGGAGAATTGTGTTCTGGGCTAGCAGGCCCATGATGTGCTCAACTAGGGGCGTGATCCTAGTGGTGCATTCAGGGCGGCCCCGGTTAGCAGTGGGTCACCCCAACGTTGTCTAGAGCCCACGAGGCTCCCTGGGGGCATTTGTATTTAGAGCCTCGAGGCTCCCACGACCACGGGGACATTATCGTCCCAAGAGCCTGTGTGGCTCCAGCATTTGGCCATGTGTGGTGTCAGAGCCTGTGTGACTCCAACGTCCTGCGCAGTGTGGTGTAAGAGCCTGTGTGGCTCCAACGATTGAGCACAGTTCTGTCCTAGGGTCAGTGAGGACCCTGTCGCAGTTTTATCTCCCAGCTGCCCAGCAATTAGTGGGCAGCTGCACCGTTTAGGTCTTGTGATTGTTCCCAGGTGCCCAGCAAGTAGTGGGCACCTGCAACGTTTAGGTTTTGCGCCAGTGGCGCACCCCTGACTGGCGCTGCATTGGCAGCACGCCCTGACATTCTGGACACAGGGCTCTTTAGTCCCTTTATTAGATGGGGGCTGGTATGTGATTTTATTTAGGCGCAATGTGATTATCTATGTGATGGTAATTGCCTAATGTCAGTTTTGCGCAGTGTGATGTGGTGCTAGGAAATGTAATGCATTTAATATGATTACGCACCTTGATCTTACACCTCTGAATGTTTTTAGGCATCATGTGTTTTTGCGCTATTGAGGTATGTTCTGGCACCTCTGAATGTTTTATGCATCATGTGTCTTCCTTGTTATTACACCTCTGAATGTGTTGGTTTATGCATCATGTGTTTTTCCTTCCCTACACCTCTGAATGTTGTGATGCATCATGTGTAATGTGTTCTTGCTGATACCCCTAAATGTATTTTATTCTTAGGTGGTTGTTCTTTCCAGTACAGGTGGTCCTAGAGAGGTCCTGGTCCCCTGCGTGACATTCTCCTAAGGTGGTTAGGGTTGCGTAGGTGGTACTTACCTGTTACCAGTAGTTACTGGTTGTGTGCTATTCTTGCTAATTTGTGCTACAGTGATTTTATATCCTTTTCTTCTAATTTCTGACAGTATTTCTATTTCTAAAAGTGTTGATTCTGACAGTGGCCCATGTGGCCCTGTCTTGTGAATAATCCTTTGTGAATATTGCCCGTGCCAGTTGGTACAATGTACATGTGTGATTTCTATCTGATGTGATTTTGACAATACAGAAGTTATTTTTATATAACCTTGTGTGGAGTTCCTTTTGTGGTGTGCCTAGGATGTTGTTGCTGTTGTGTGCTGGCGCAAATGCTTTACACATTGCCTCCGAGTTTAGCCTTACTGCTAGTGCTAAGCTACCAAGGGGGTGAGCAGGGGTTATCTTGGCATGTGACTCCCGTGCTCTGACTAGAACAGTGGTTTCTGCCTGGCTTTGGCGTCAGCCTTAGCCTACCAGAAATAATCCGTTCTAACAGAAGGCTATTTACAGTTAAATTCATCAGTACTGTATCATCTGCATATGAAAGGAGGGGAACTGCCTTACCTCCTATAATTGGATAGGCCAAATGCTGTTCTAATAAAAATTTCTCTACTCCATTTGTGTATAGGAGAAATAAAAAGGGGGCCAAAATGCATCCCTGTCTAATGCCCTCTGTGGACTCTATAGGCCTAGTTTTTTCACCCTCTGGTCCATAACATATGGAGACAGAGGTTGTCAAGTGTAACCTACGTAACAGGGTAATGAGTGCCTCCTCGAAGCCCATTTTTTCAATTAATGTCCACAGCTTCCTCCTGTTAACTGTGTCAAAAAGCGCTGGATAAGTCCATAAGATAAGATAAGACCAGAGTCATTGGCCCAAGTTTCCAGACAGGCGAGAATTACCCTCCCCAGTGCTTTACATGGTGCATCAATTAGGGATATAGGCCTGTAGCATACAGGATAGTTCCTGCGGCCTTTCTTTTATATTGGTACCACCACGGCCTCCTTCCATGTAGTAGGATGTGACCCACTATTATTGATTTAAAAACATTTGTTATCAATGGAGCCCATAGTTGGGGATTGACTTTAAAAATATCTAGGGATACCCTATCTTGCCCTGGGGCTTTTGCAAAAGTGCCCTTTGTCAATACCACTTCGACCTCACTGACAGAGATAGATGAGCTCAGTTGATGCGCAGTTTCCAAGTTAATAATTATAATATCTTTTCGATCTTGCAAGGGTACGCCTTTTGGATTAAATATATTTAAAAAATGGTCCACCCAGGATTCCCCTGTTATTGTTGATTCCATATTTCTAACAGTATCTGTAAGAAAAGGATGATCCCAGAAGCCCTTAGAATCCTTGAGAGCACTAGCTCTCTCCAAATCTTCCCAGGCACGTCTTCTTAATTTGTCCTTCCTGTGCCCAATTACTTGTTTATAGAATTGTCTTGTTGACCTTTTTAAGACTAGGGGTGGGCGGAATTTGCGAAATTGCCCCCGCAAACTTCTGCGAATTGGCACAAAATCTCCGCGAACGCGCAGAATTTCACATGCTCGCGGAGATTTTCTGGGGCGGGGCTTTTTTCGAGTTCATAGTGATTTTCTTACACTACAGCTGAGTAAAGAGCCAGAAAAGTTGTCTCTCCAGTGACCATGTGTGTGTAACTTTGCCATTGTGCCGAAAGGTGCCAGGGTCCCTTGAGTGAGCTGTCCATCCTAGTGGGGAAAGGGCGGGAAGACAGTGCAGACTGCTAGTGTGTGGGGCGGGGCCAAACAGGCGGGCTTCTATGCGAGTTCACATGCCTCTTGTGTTTACAAAAGGTCAGAGACCGATCAGAGCAGCAGATGAGTTAGAAAGAAGCTCCTGGTCACAGGAACTGCATGGGGATTGCGCTCGTGAAAGTAAAGGATGCAAAGGCCTCCATCAAGCATCACAGCTGATTTTCAACGGTAGATATGGGGAGAAATGCAAAGCACACCTGCCCAGCCTCCACAAAGCTCACAATTTTTAGGGGCTAATTAATGAGTTACTGAATTTGAGCTTCAACTCGGGCACCTGCTTTATTTATATCTGTAAGTGCTTCCTGTTTAAGTTTAATTTTTGTGACAGGAGCACTGTGCCAGAAAGAACACTGCCCTGCATATTTATCCAAGAAGACGTCACCGTTTTGCAATACAATTCCGTTCCGCCGTGGATTGCAGAAGTTTTGACATTTCCGGGTTCCGTGCGGAACACGAAAATGTCAAAATGTCACCTGTTCCGCGAGAGGAACGGAATTTTCCGCCCACCCTTATTTAAGACCCTGTCACGGGGAACGATGTGCAATGCTTTTTTAGATCTTTTGGGCCCCTAGAGCACTCAGCATTAAACCAGTTTATTTCCTGCGGTTCCTTTCTTTTCAGAGTTTGTCAAATTATTAGCCACATCTTTTCAAATATCCTCAAAACACTGTATCACCGCCGCTGAAGTGGAGGCCTCAGATAGGCATATCATAACCTTGCTGATGTTGGCTCTCAGAATACTCTCTTTGAATTTTGCAGCATCTATTTTACTCCATTTATTCTCACCTCTGATTAGGATTGTAATTCATGGGGTATTCATCACCTTTACCCTTTGATGCCATTATGTGCAAACTAGCGATCAGAGGGTTAGGTCGCTAGTAGGGTTAGGTTATAGAGCAAAGCTGTCCACCAAATGTGATAAGTTCCTTGATATCAGCATAAAGTCTATAGTGTTTGTTCTACCTCCGCCCATGAATGTTGAATACTGAATAGGAGTGGTACAAACCAAAGTATCTACAAGGCATAGGTCATTGATTACAATGATATCATTTATTGCTTCGCCCTGCAGGGTATGTTTAAAGTGTGAAAGTGGTTGGTTTTCAGTATCGAACACCCCACATGCCACATGCGTACTTTAATGACATAGGGTACAATTGAAATCACCTGTCCAGATTATGCATACAGGGAAATGGTTACTGACTGCCTTGTTGATCTCCTCTTTAAGGGTATTAATAATCCACAATCGCTTTGATCAAAAATATTATAATACCAATTAATCAATTGTATTGGGACAGCAATTAAATTAGAGGTCATATTGATCTGATACCAGGGTGAATCCACAATATTCTCTATCTTTATTGATCCATATTTGACAGAGATCATGGTCAGTAAACCTCCTTTTGCCCTCCCTGTGGCTGACGGGATTGCATCAACATTGAACGAACAAAAGCCGTCAATAACGACTTCCTCCATACACCATGTTTCTTGAAGGCAAATAATATCGAAAGTCTTAACGTATAGTAACCAAGTCTCATCTGTAATTCTAGCTCTGATACCCGCAATGTTCCAAGAGACCATTCTCAATGCGTGGGTATATTGATGGTCAACGACTGTCTTATCTCCCCCAATTCTAACAATAGGCTGCACTGCTGACTCGATGCCCATGTCGCCATCAACTCTTTCCTAACAATCAGAGACCAAGTGTAACAAACGGTTTGGACTGTCAACTAAACCGAATGGGTGAGGGAAAGCCTCTATACTGTTTAATCTGCTAAGGTCCATCTTGCAATCATTGTTTGGTAGTCATTTTTAAAACTTTTGTGGCATGAACAAATATGATTATGAGTATGGGGAAGGTCAAGGGTACGTCATTGATGAAGCAATCATAATCACGTACAGTTTCATACGAGGTGAACAAAAGCGATATCATAAAACATGCTGAACAGGTTAATACTTTTTTTTACGCTAAAGTTACATGTATGTTGAATGGATGACCATTGTGAAACATTGATGTTTGTTGAAAGCTCTGCAGCTACCCCTGAGGAAGGTCTATATCCAGAAATCCATTGGGTAGAATGAGGCTGTAAGGGACAACGTAATCCCTCATGCTGTGGAAAAGGCCTGGATAGGCATTTCCAGAGCATTAGAAAAATGTTGGCTGTACGAAGTCTTGAAATGGAAAATGGAAAAAATGTGATCAAGTCATAGAACGAATTATGGATAAAAAAGATGAAATAAATATCGCTCAAGAGAATTGGAGACTTCTAGATTTTTGCAGCTGTGTGACAATGTCTGGAATGTAATGTACGCTCCACCTAAAATGGCTTTAGAAAGTTGCCATCTTCCTGCCCTTTGCTATTTGGTGCTGACAGCCTGCCCTAGGTCTCAAGTCTCTGTGTAGTTGGACACACAGTAGTTGAATTAGGTGTGCCTGAATGGGCCATCAAGTTGCAGGCTGGGAAGGAGGAGCTGGGCACAGCCCCACTCGCACTGCCTTCAAACAAAGGTCTTGACACCACAGCATTGTCCCTACAGCCAGCTTCGAGCCAAAGCAGGAGAGTCAATAAATTCCATGCACTTCAAAGAGAAACCTCTAGAATTGTCACCTATTTCAAAGAAGAAACTAGGTATAAAAATAGGACCTTCGAACCCACTATTAAATTCCCTTTCTAAACCTGCAGAAGCACTCCAAGAGGAGTGCCTACTGATGCGACCTGCTGTGAACTCCACAATACTGCTTTGATGCACCTGGATGAACAGCTTTGCTACCTGGAGTCTGCCTTGAACCCTCAGAGGCCTGCCCTGCTGCTTGAGGCCTGCTTCAAAATATGAACCTCAGACTACCAGAGTGACTGCAAGGGCTAGTTTGCTGGCCTCCTGTTCAGAGCCACAGGGACATAACAGGCTTCCACCAACCTAAACCCAACCTAAACCTAAGCCTGGACTAAGCCTGAGTGAGTTCTGATACCCAAGTGGTGACCCTCCAGTCCTGAACTCTTGGTTGTGGTGTTAAAGGTGCCCAGGAAGCCAAAATCCAAAACTTGGGATGTAGAACATTTTTGGTTAAAAACTACTCTGAGAACTGCGGAAAGGCCAGGACCAACCTGCTCTTCTATTCACCTAAGGTGCATCGATTGTGAGCTTGACTTCGTGGTAGCTCCTGCTACATTTTGTAGAAGAGGTATAGCGCAGCGGCCAGGGTGCCTGACTTCGGACCATGGGGTTCACGGTTCGATCCCTGGTGCCGGCGGCAGGTTAGCACAGCACCATGTGACTCTGGGCAATAGCTCGCTTAATCTTCCCGAGGGCCCCAGCACCGGGACACCTCTCCGGAGGTAGCTGCGTGCTTTACAAATGCTGGTATTTCATGCCTTCTCCACAGCAGCAACTCCTGTTCAGTGGTCCTTAACCAGCCTAATGAAACTCTCATGGGCTACTGTCGCCTGCCTCTTCCCACTGGGTATTTTCAACTTCCAAAAAGAGTCTAAGTCAGAATGTAGAAATATTCCTTGCAACATCGCCCCACAGCTCACCAACAATGACGCTCCCTTCTGGACCCCACCTGCAGCCTTGCCCCACAGACCTTTACCTTCTCAGAACATTTTCTTCAAAATTTCTTCAAAGCCCTAAGGCAAGCGCCGACCAGGCCCAACCCACTTCTTTTCTCTGACCTGCGCTCCATCACAGTCAGCCGTATTTTCCGACTTTGTCCAGGTCTCGTTCGACTAGATGTCTGCAGTTGGCACTTTGATATTCATTGTGGGACATTATTTGGATTAGAGTAATGTTGTGGTATTGTGTTTCATTCTAGTATTGTATAATCCCTGTCCTAAAGAGGCCTACGAAGAAAAGGCTGAAACGTGGTCACGTCGACACTTTTAAGGAGGAGTCATTGGATTGATAGTGATCCTTGGAACTGTGTTGCGTTACACTAGAGCTAGGCCAACTAGTATACAAGCCTTTAAGTGTTTCACTTCAACTACCTCTAAGTGGTTCGCCCAGAAGTATAGGGGGGACACTAGTGTAAATAATTTCTTTAGGATTATTGTTATTTGTTTTTTGTTTGTTTTTCAGTGTGATGTACTATATATTGTGACATATGTCATTTGTTTCTCATTGAATAGGGGCCATTGCCTGTGTGTGTTATACACAGATTTTGAAATATTTGCGGTACATAATAATGATTGTGGAGAGGGTAATTAAATGTGCTCTACTCGAAAAAGTGCTTAGTATTTTTTCCTTTATACCATTTTCCTATTGTAAAAAAATAGGTCCCATACCCAGGTATTAAAGGCTAATTTTGGTATACCCCTGTTGATTATGTATAACTGATTTTCTAGGCACTAGGGGCCAGATGTAGGTAATTCTGAAATACTGAGTCATTAATAGCGATTTTTACCGATTCGTTATTGAGAACTCGGTATTTCAGCTGTACTTAAAAAGTCGGTAAAAATTACCGATTCGGTAAAAAGCGGTAAAAATTATCACCGATTCCTTAATACCGATTCGGTAATTAGCGATTCTGTAACTTAAAAAATCGGTAATTGTCAAATTAGCCAATCCTGTGCATCCTCATTACCTCCCAAACGGGAAGTGGCCACACCTATGCAGCTGCACTGATCCTGAAGCTGTTTGTGAGGCAGGGAGCACAGCAAACAAACCAGGAGCAAGTCTACAAACTATTTGCTGACAACACCGATCAAATATGGCCAACCAGGAGAGGGAGAAGGATGCAGCTGAAAGAAAGAGGAAGCATACATTCAGTGAGAGGGAGCTGGAGGTCCTTATTGAGGATGTCACAAAGGACCATGACAATCTGTTTGGGAAACAGTCTCTGCACGTGCCTGAATCCCAGAAAAGGCAGATTTGGCTGGACATACAACAACAAATCAATGCCATTGGAGTAACCCAGCGCTCCATTGAGGATCTTAAAAAACGCTGGTATGACCTGAGGTAGCGTGCAGAGAGAAAGAAGCAAGCCAACCTTACAGGTGGAGGGAGAAATACAGCAACTGCACCAACTGCCCTGGATCTCCTGGTCGAGTCCACCCTCCAGCTGGAGAGTGTGAGTGGGATTGGGGATGCAGACAGCTCAGCCAGAGCTGGCAACAAACAAGGTAAGATGCATGCACTGCTTGCTGTGCCCTCCACTCCCTAACCCCAATCCCCAATGAGGCATTGTGAATCCCACTTCAGTACATGTTTTACAAAAAACCAGCAATGCATTATGAGAGATGTAGTCAGAAGTAACACATGTCAGAACAGTCAGTCCACTGAACCCAAAGGCATGTGACACACATCAGCAATTAGCAAGCAGAGGACAGTCAGTTTGATTGGCAGGCATGAAATGTATTATTACGCAAATGCTGCCAGATAAGTGAGCAAATGTAAATTCTGTCTTCACAGGTGAGCTATCGCGCAGGGCTGCAGAAGGGAGCAAAGGAAAGGTACCCAGGACAGAGAGGACACAAGAGGAGGAGGTCCTGTCGCCTGCAGGGTACACCACCTCACCACCACCACCACCACCATTACCACCACCACCATCACCATCACCACCACCACCACCATCACCATCACCACCGCCACCATCAAAGACACCAGCACCGAGAGCCAGGGGGCATGCAGTGGCCAGCCTTCAGCAGATGGAGGTGTCTGAGGAGGACTGCAGAGGAGGATAACAGCCCACGGTGGCTGAGGATGCCAACGGTGCAGGCTCACAGTCTCCCACAGAGTGCACCTACACACATGCCAGACACCGCAGGGCAAGGGCAGCCAGTCCAGCTTCACAGGGCGAGGATGAAAGTGTGTTCGCCGGTCTTGAGGGGAACATGCTCAAGGTGCAGCGCCTGCAAGGCAAAGCCATAAGGTCAGTTCAGCGGCAGATGGTACAGATTAATGGGCATGTGCTGCGAATAGAGAAGGGCATCTGTTCCATGAACAATACTGTCATGGGACATGTCCGAGGCAGTGAGGCTGCTGTGCAGCAAATTGGATGAGGACCATTTGGCAAGGCGCAGGGAGAGGTAGAAACTTGACAACTACACCAAGGCAGTGAACCGTCTCTCCACTGCCACCTCTCTGCTCTGCAGGCGCTCAGTGGCCATGCAGGAGGAGATTGCCCACTGCAGCCGTGATGTGGCAAGGGGGCTGGTCACAGTGACCAGTGCACTAGAAGTGCTGCAGACCATCCAGGTAGCCACTACAGGTGATGGGGGGATAGTGAAGAGGCTAATAGATGTAGTAGCTTCACGCCACCTATCACAGAGTCCAGAAGGCGCAGCGAACGTCACAGCACTGCCACAGGACAGACTGCCAGTGAGGACAGTGTGGCCAAGGAACGCAGCAGTGCAACGCGTGGGCGCAGGAAGTAATGCTAGCCATCACATGGTTTACCGAAATGGGTGGTGTAACCCATTTTGGTTTTGGAACTGCATTTAAATTAGGCCTGGCATTTGACGCCCTTCATGTTGTGCTGGTGTGCTATGCTAATTAAACAACGTCACTCACTTACAGTAACTGGCTGTGTCTCTTTACTTACTCAGAAATAGTTGCATGTTATCTCAGCCCGCCTGTGTCTCCCATCTGGTGCTGCTGCCACACCTGCTGTGCTGTGCTCTGGCTGTGGACAGTGCTCACCCTCGTCCTCAGAGTCAGTTAGTTTCACTGTTGTTCCTTTCTTTGTGGCAAGGTTATGCAGCATGGCACATGTTGCCATTATTTTGCAGCAGATGATGGGGTGTCCAAAGGTGCACTCCACAACGTTGCACGTGGTTTTATGTGCCACATTGTATCTTCTCTCACCTGGGGTGGAAGGGTTGAGGTATGGAGGAAGGATTAATGCCCGCAAGACATATGCTCTGTCACCTAAATGGGAAAAGAAGTGCCATTAATAAGAGCCACCAACACATTTACCCAAGGTATACATCAGGCTGTGTCACATTGATTTACCTAGCAGGTATCCTTCTCCAAATTCACCCCCAGCAAGACGTGTGTAGATCGCACTATTCTTGAATATGTAGGAGGCATGGTTACTCCCTGGAAATTTGGCCACGATGTCAGTGATGATGTTGTCCACATCTCATATCACCTGCACTTTGATGGAATGCTTAGATTTGCGGTTCTGGTATATGTATTCTGTAGCTGCAGGTGGGCAGATTGGTATTTGGGTCCCATCAATGCACCCTATTACATGTGGGAACTGTGCCTTTTGGTAGAAATCTAGCTTTGTCTTCTGCGGTTCCGCCTGTGTGCTGGGGAAGCGTATGTAGTGATGCATTCTCTGTATATATATATATATATATATATATATATATATATATATATATATATATATATATATTAAAGCTGTTCCACTAGGGAAATGAAAACGCACATACTCGTCTGGATAGTTAATTACAGGGGTTTATTTTCTCCCTTAACCCAACGCGTTTCGCTTCTCACGAAGCTTGCTCACGGGATGTTGAGCTAAATTACAAGTCCTTCTTTTAACACCTAGGTGTTAGTCACTTCCTGTGTTTTGTACTGGTGCATTCTGGTTAGTGTAGTATCCACTGCTCTTTCATCACCAGAATGTGTGCATTCTGTTTCAACTGTTTAAATAATAATAGAAATTGCTATTTCATGAATTGCGGCTGTGATTCACATTTCTCTTTGGTGAGAATATATCCTCTTTAAATCTCTCTAGTGAGATTTAATATGATGAATCTCTTTATGTGAGTCTGGTTAATAATTCAAACTCCGTGCGCTTTTCTTGCCCTTTGGTGGGCTGTTGCTTGCAAAGATATGGGGATTTGTTGCATGTAATTCAGTTTTCTTGTTTTTGTTAAAGATGTACATACAGTTCTTCTGTCAAGTTCAGACCTCTAGGCTCTAGAGTCCTGAAATTAATGATGTGTTTCGACTCTTTTCTCCTCAGTTTCTTGAGACGATCTCCTCCTCTTTCTGTGAGTGGTATCTGTTATATGGCGCAGTATAGTTCCCAATTGCTGTTATGGAATTGTTCCATGTGTTTTGCCACAGCGTTTGAGCGATCTTTGTTCGTCGTTGCTCTTGTAGGTTCCAAGATTCGTTTCTTGGCTTCAAAAGTTGTACTGCCAATATATCTTTTCTGGCACGGACATTCAATTAGATACACTACATGTGTGCTTTTACAAGTTAAGTGCTGGTGTATGATCCAGTTTGTGCCTTTTCTCACCTGGATCTCTTTCTTTGTCATTGCAATTTTGCACACTTTGCAGTGTCTGCAGGGAAAGAAACCTTCACATTGGAGCCAGTTGTTCCTCGGTGTTTCCTTATAATGGCTGTTGACCAATTGATCTCCCAAATTCTTTGTTCTTCTATACGTGATATTGGGATGGTCACCCAGAATTCGAGTCAACGTTGGATCTGATTTCAGTATGGGCCAGTGTTTCTGTATAATTTTTGTTAGCTTGCTGTTTTCAGCACTGTGGGTTGTAATCAGTCTTATTGTCTCTGTTTCCTGTTTCTCTTCTTTTTCTTTATGGAGAATGTCCTTCTGATCTTGTATTAAGACTCTTTGTAGACTGTGTTCCACTACTTTTTTCGGGTACCCTCTTATTTGAAACCTTTTACTTGTGTTGTTGCTGTGTAATTTGAATTCTTCCTCAGCTGAACAATTTCGCCTTAATCGCAAAAATTCCCCATAGGGGATGCTCCATTTAAGTTTCTTGTTATGGAAACTCGTCCCATGTAGGACCGAGTTAGTGGCCGTTTCTTTCCGATGTAGTGTGGTCTGTAAGGTGCCATTTGAGATATAGATTTCATTCTAATTTTTTCAAAAGATCTGTCGTATCCTTCAGATAGGATGGCAATTCTCTTACTAGCGGGGCCAAAAATTGGTCAATATAATTTGACATGCGCTCCATTAGCGAGTTCTTAGCAGAAACTATGGGCCTGCCTGGTGGTTTCTGTTTGTTTTTGTGCACCTTAGGCAGGTGATAGAATGTGGCCAGAGTGGGATTTTTATTGTCTAGATATTTCAATTCATGGTAGTCTATGAGTCCTTGTTCGTGCCATTTATGAAGTTTTTTCTGGATTATTTGTTGTAGGCCATTCGTAGGATCACTCTCCAGTTGTCTGTATCACTCTTCATCCAATAATTGACGCTTTGCTTCGGCTGCATAGTCTATTTTATCCATGATGACAATATTTCCGCCTTTGTCGGCCGGTTTGATTTCTATCGTTAAGTCACTTTCTAATTTCTTCAGTATTTCTGCTTCTTGTTTGGTCACATTGTGTTTGATCTTATTGGGTCTCATTTTGTACAAGTCTTCCACTACCTGTTCCTGGAAGAGATCGATTTTGTTCCCAGGAGGTAATTGTGGATTGTATTTTGAACGACGGACCCAGTCGTAGAAATCACGCACCACGCCGAGAATTGAGCGCCGGCACCACCCATGGGTCAAAACTGCAGCTAATTTAAAACACTGGACTGTGGTTGTTTTTAGAGCGAGGCATACCTTTGAAGAAGTTCCAGGGTGGAACGAAACATGTTGGAATTGTGCCACAAGCTGTTGAATTTCCGTCAATAAAAGAAGCAGAAGCAGAGTTTTCAGGTGTGACCAAAGTTTTTTTTCCTCCGGGAGTTAAACGTTGTTGAAATACATATCGGCGTGGTTCTGCCGAAGGTCAAACACCGCCACAAGAGCGCCTCAGCTCTCCCGCCTTGAACCATCTGGTTGGACTCGGTGATCCGAAAATAGGGAGAGTGGTGCCGCCGAGGACTGGATCTCGGTATTGGTTTTGGAGTCAGTTTCAAATGCAGACTGACCGGGGAAAACTCTATGCCTATATTGATGGACAAATGTGTAAACAAGCGCCGATAAGGACAACAGCATAATGCTCTACCCACTGGAGAGTTGCAATTATTAACAGCCTTTTGAATCACAGGTCCGAGCAGGTGTCCAAAAATAAAAGTCATCACGGAAAACGAACGCCATCGGAGACACACGAAATAAAGGAGAAGAGACTTGAAAAAATCAGACTGTGAAACAAAATGACTGAGACAAATGTACAACCACAAGTCCCACAATACATTTCAAAACGGAAGTGATTCCATAAAAGAATGCCATTGGAGGCAAACGAAATGAATTTAAAACACTGGACTGTGGTTGTTTTTAGAGCGAGGCATGCCTTTGAAGAAGTTCCAGGGTGGAACGAAACATGTTGGAATTGTGCCACAAGCTGTTGAATTTCCGTCAATAAAAGAAGCAGAAGCAGAGTTTTCAGGTGTGACCAACGTTTTTTTTCCTCCGGGAGTTAAACGTTGTTGAAATACATATCGGCGTGGTTCTGCCGAAGGTCAAACACCGCCACAAGAGCGCCTCAGCTCTCCCGCCTTGAACCATCTGGTTGGACTCGGTGATCCGAAAATAGGGAGAGTGGTGCCGCCGAGGACTGGATCTCGGAATTGGTTTTGGAGTCAGTTTCAAATGCAGACTGACCGGGGAAAACTCTATGCCTATATTGATGGACAAATGTGTAAACAAGCGCCGATAAGGACAACAGCATAATGCTCTACCCACTGGAGGGTTGCAATTATTAACAGCCTTTTGAATCACAGGTCCGAGCAGGTGTCCAAAAATAAAAGTCATCACGGAAAACGAACGCCATCGGAGACACACGAAATAAAGGAGAAGAGACTTGAAAAAATCAGACTGTGAAACAAAATGACTGAGACAAATGTACAACCACAAGTCCCACAATACATTTCAAAACGGAAGGGATTCCATAAAAGAATGCCATTGGAGGCAAACGAAATGAATTTAAAACACTGGACTGTGGTTGTTTTTAGAGCGAGGCATACCTTTGAAGAAGTTATATATATATATATATATATATATATATATATATATATATATATATATATATATTATATATATATATTTATATATATATATATCTACGATCTCAGCTTTCTCTCACCAGAGCCCAGTAACGGATTCCATCGGCGCAGAAGAAGAGAGGAAGACCCAAGTGCAGGTGAGCAGTGTTTTATTTAGTTTTTTGGAGGAAGGCAGAATTTAAAGTGCAAGTGCCTAATTGGTTTGAACCGTGATTGGTTATTACAAAGTCACATGCTCCTACTCCAGATTACAATTCATGGGAGAAAGACTGTTAAGTAGTTTGAATCACATATATATATATTCTTTATTGTAGCCCAAACACCACACCGACCATAAGGCGTTTCAGCCCACGAAGGGCCTTGATCACATGACAAGCGCTGAGCAGGTAAGGTGACCCTTTTAAAGTGCTAGCGTGCTAGTAATTTTGCATGGACATAGAGGATAGACTATATGTCGTTCCCTCCATATTATTGCACAGACCCCAACATAAGCATTGGATACAACATAGCATGCGACTGTAGGTACACAAAAATAACTGTAAAATACATTTAGTGTAAATTGACTACTCAGACGCATCACAGTAATAGGGCAGTTCAGTTACTATATATATATTATATTTAGAACAACAAGGGTACCCAAACGAGTCAGCACAGGACCTCGGGGAGCATACTTTAGGAAACAACAGTGGTCCCATGCAATGAATTTACGAGAACAATGAATATAGACACAATTGATTCTAGCTGGACAGAGGTCTCAATGTTTTACTTCAGGAGGAATAAACAAAGAATTTCCTTTGACAGTTTCACGTGGTGGGGCACAAGCCTGTACCTTAATTAAGCACATACAGATTAGTACATTTGAAGAAACAGTGAACAAGAACAGGGCTTTTAAGCAAAAGCTTCAAGGTTCTGAAATAACAATTAGAACAGATAATTCAAAATGCACCTTTACATCTACATAATACATGGTATAATCAATGTATAAGGTACATAAAAGGTCAATGGCGTTTCGATCCCACTATTTAATCATGGGGATCATCATCAGGACATTGATTAATGCCTAATTCGGTCAAGCCTCTATTGCCTGGAAGAAATGGGGGGAGAGAAGGCATAGAAAAATAAGGTGAATTGAAGTAAAATTGTGCAAGTTATCTTACACTGTGGTGATTGGTAAGAAGGTGGTGAAGATGTAAAAATTATAAATTGCAACGTGACATTATCCCTTAGTGGTGGAACATGAAAGGAAACTGGGGCAAATAACACCCTCCGTTTATTGGTTTATTACTAGTTCCACTAAGAATGGTCACAAACCAGTACCTAAGGTTCGACAAGGTTAATTAATTGCGGGACAAACGGAACAGGAGCCGAGACGCCCTACGTTCAATTGAATTTAATTAGTGGTCTCACAAGGCAAGGCTATGGCAATGGCCTCCGAAACCGGAAGGGAGAAGGACAGTGAGGAACCTTCGGCATGGTGATAGTGAACGAAAGGGCAATGCCAATGGCAAGGGGGAAAAAAGGGGATTGAAGTGCGGGCGGACTAAGTAAAAGTTGAAACCGTGCAATACCCCATTATCGGAAAGCTGCAGTGGAGACGGCGCAGTTAAGTTACACATGCCGAGTGGGGAGTGTAAGGAGAATACAATTGGTGTGGCAAGGTCGGAAGTTTATGGAACATAAAAAAGGGGTTGGTGACATAAGACCGAGAGGGACGGCCGACGCCGTGAAACGGCGCGGTGATGGTCAAGGTGTTCGGGCTGCAGGGCTTACCTAGGATGACCTAGAGCTTACGGATTTAAAAAGTTGTGTGGCATGGGCCTCCCTATGAGGAATACGAGAGAAGGTTTTAAAATTGGGACGGATGAAAAAAGCTACAAGGACGCACAATGGTCATCGGCGCGAGGGGCTTACCAAAATCAGGAGCCGAGGAAACACGTCAATGATTTGGAACGCGTCGGTTGCAGAGGGTACCTAGGAGGGAGAGGGGATGGATAATTACAGGAGGGTATGTATAAAATAGGTCTGGGTAAACTACGTAGGGAGAAGGTGAGGCTTACCGGTTCAGTCGGTTTTCAATCCCTCGGGGCAATGCAATGGCTTGCCGGGATCTGCTCAGCTTCTATAAAGTGAGAGAAGGCTACTGATTGGTCATGGGGGGGCATAGAAATGGAAAACGGGAGGAGGTAATGGGGATTGCGGCAGCCATGTTGGGCCAGGGATGTGAGGTGAGAATTAAAAAAGGTGATTGAAGGGTGTAAATTGTGACTGAAAACCGTGAGTAAGGGACAATAGAACACAGTACACATTAAAAGCAGAATCATTAGTAAAAACAATGAGAAGCATGGCAGATTCATACAGAACTGTCTAAAAGGACCACAGGTTCTGCTGATAAACAGATAGCCATCTATTAAATCAAATTAGTCCAATCTTCCTGGAGACTCAGTCCAGAATTCAGGCTGCCCGTTTTGAGGATCCATTTCAATTCCTCTTTGTTCAGTAATTTAGAGAGATCTCCACCTCTTGGGGGGAGGATCACTTGGCTGATCACAGTCCAACGATCATCCTTCTCACTGTGTCCTTTATCAATGAAATGTTCAACCAATGGAGCATTAGCCGTTCTACATCTGATCCTACTGCGGTGTTGTGAAATCCATAGTTTTATTTTTTGTTTCGTTTGTCCCACATAGATCATGTTGCAGGGACACATGATGGCGTAGACGAGATTGCAGCTGTTACAGTTCGTGAAAGTCTTTAACTCGTTTCTCACATCTTTAAAGACAAACTCTTTACAGTCAATACAAAATTCACAAACAACACATGACCCACATTTATAGTGGCCCCTTAACGGTGGTAATGACCAGTGATCATTCAGAGTAGTATTTGTGGTCTCAGTGGGGGGGAGGGCTGCTCTCACAAGTTGGTCTTTCAAATTTTTGCTCTTTTTAAAGGAGAACATGGGTACTTCTAGATCAAGCCTGCCAGAATTTACATTATCCCAATTTTTCTTGATAGATTTGCGGATTTTATTAGAAATTGTGGAAAATGTTGTAACACATACAAGTTTTTCAGTAGATTTTTTCGGCTTCGGTTCAAGCAGTGTTTCACGTGGAAAATACCAGGCCCTTTTCATGGCATTTTTTATCAGGCGACGTGGGTAGCCCCTGAGCCTAAGTTTAGTTGACGGTGTGTTTGCTTAATTGAAATAGTCAATTTTCTGAAAACAGTTCCTTGTGAGTCTCAGGAATTGGGAATACGGTAGGCTGTCTCTGAGGGCTCTAGGGTGACAGCTCTTGTAACTTAGCAGTGTATTCCTTTCGGTTGGTTTTCGAAACAGAGAAGTAAAAAGTAGTCCCTCTTTATGTTGGATACAAAGGTCAAGAAATGGAGCACTAACATTGCTGTGAGTGAGAGTAAAGGTGAGACCATTACAATTATTGTTAAGCCAATGGAGGAATACTGTCAGGGAATCCAGGGGGCCTGCCCAGATGAGGAAAATATCATCTATATAGCGTTTCCACGTTGAGATCCCTTGATGAATGGGATTGGTCACAGGGAGAATGGTATTACACTCAAGCCAATCCATATAGAGGATTGCCAGGGTAGGCGCAAAAATAGCCCCCATAGAGGTCCCCCTAACCTGTTGATAGTACTGATTGTCAAACAAAAAGAAATGTTGTGTCAGGCAAATTTCAAGTAGTTGTATGATGAAGAGTGTTGGTACCGTGTGTGGGCAGGCCCTGCTGTTAAGTATACTCTCCATGATTATGAGTGAATGTGTGACACACCACCTGCCACAGCTATCACCCCCTGGTAACTTCCTGATGCAAGTAGGTGCAGGCTACAGAGCACCTGAACATGTGTTGGTATGGCATGCCCCCTTGGTGTTTGATGCTCCAAGCGTGGGTGCACGTCCAGGACCAGGTCTGGGATGGTTTGGGGGTGTAGCCTGTACCTCTCATGTATTTCAGCCTCAGTCATTTGGAACAGTGTAACACGCATTCGGTACACACGCTCCTCCCGTTTCCAGACCCTCAGTCCTGCTGCTCGCAAATGTAGCCGCCTTGCTATTACGTCGAAGGCCGTCATTGTGTTCACATTGTTGCATTTTGGGGCTGTTTATAGGCAGTGCACCTGATTACCACCTGCTTTGATTCAGTGGTAATTAGCGACTCTTAAATACAGAAAATTAGAAAATTCGGTATTACCGATTTTTGGTGCATCGCACTTGTGATTATTTAAGGATTTCTTATTTACCGATTCTGTATTTAGGGGTTTTGGTGTCTGCTAATCGCTAAATAGGGAATCGGTAACTGGTTTCCCTTATTTTTACCGATTTCTTATTTGCGATGGCGTTTCGTATTACCTACATCACACATGGCTAAATACCGGTCGGTAACGCAGAAATTTAACGAATTTCGGCGTTACGACCATTATTTAGCCAGCTACATATGGCCCTAGATCTACTGCAAAATATAAAAATTCACAACGCTGGTTCTACTAATTGTGTTTTTGTCACTTTGGTGCCAAATAATTTATTCAAATGTGCCTATCGTTCTAAATTGGCATTGGAGTTTCCATGTGTTGTGTTTTAACTGAATTACTGCTTGTGTTCTACATAAATTCACGCTGCCTCTAAGTTAAGTCTGACTGCTTTTGTGCCAAGCTACCAGAGAGTTAAATAGAGGTTAATTCAGTGACTTTTGTGGGTCACCCTGACAGGGATTATAACGGTTGCTTTAACTAGGGTCACTCCACTTCAACCAACAACCTGATTTCTCACATTATTTACAAAAAAACATAGATTTTAAATATCGGGACAAACTGTGTCCTATAGCAACATTTTGTCCTATACCAAAAAGCATAAAATGAATGATAAATTCTCTGACCCCCAAAGAACAATTACGTTGTTCTCTACACGCTCTCCTGCACAATGCTGCTAGGCCACATTCTCTTTCTTTGAGTGGGTTTCTAATCTAAATTTTATAAATAAAGTGTGCTTTGTTATGCTTTTGGGTGAATCCTGTTGCGATATGATTCAAAACACCATTTATCTTTATGGAAGAAAATCTGTAAGTTAATGAACCAACTATGACATTTTCACTGGAATACCTTGCTTTATACAGCCCCTATATGCTTTCAAATCTCCCTAGAGTATCAGGGAAATTATTTTCCTAGAGCTGAGGAAGGCTTTTTTAACATCAACTACCTATCCTGTCTTTTCATTCAATAAACTTTATGAGATCTGATTTAAAAACTTAGTTCATAAAAGTGTACATAAAAACAGTAAATCATCTTTCTTAATACAGAACAATGAGAGTTAATTAAAACCAGTAGGTAGAAATGGGTGTTACAAAGACCGGATCAGAGCAAATTCATGTTACCAAAATAATAAAGTTCAATGTTTCGCAAAATCAATCTCATATACTAAATGCAAAATGCGCAATAAGGGGTCCAAGTTATATGCAACACACACCCAATTAGCAAGTTGATTATTAAATATCTAAAAATGTATTAAAAGTAAAAAGCCTTCCCTCAGATCAAATTACAAGTCATTAAAAATTCATTTATACCTGAACAAATTCCTATGCAGTATCATGCCTGGTTCAATGAAGTGATTTCTTAAGAGGTTATAGACTTGGTTAACAAGATACTTTAAGTCATACCATTATTTGTTATAAGAATTATCTCCTACGCTAACAGACCCAAAGAAATGAAGCTACACAAAGGTAATCATACAGGTTGTAAAGAGTCCTAAGAAATAACAAGGCAGTACGGCATTGGTTGAATTGGTGCTGCCTTAGGAGAGATGAAATGCATTCAGTTTGCTGTATCTTTGTAAATATGAGATAAAAGAAAGAGGTGAAGGTCAGATTGTACGGATACATTATCACATGGGCATGGATGCAAGTCATTAAGGGAATACCTTTTAGAGGGAAAGCCCAGCATCAGGGGTATAAGGGTGATTTGAAACCTTAAAAGAATGAACCTATGCTGTAGGTTGTTAATGCTATCCAAATACAGATATTCTCCATTCGTTTGAGAAGGAATCATATTGTAAAATGTAACTGCTGTACTAGAATGGTGGGTTCCTTCCTCTCGTAGAAAGCTTTTGTTTGAAAAAGATCTTTTAGCCTATTTTTTGGCAAGTTAGAGCAGGAACTCTGGTTTGTAAATAGCTCAGGTACGCGTACGGAGAACAAAGTAGATTTAACGTACTATATCCAAGGAATATTATGTACGTTGTCCAATGTCAGGCAATTTTGTATGATGGACTGGTTAAGGTCCACTGTATCTCTCTTCCATTTTGATGGTCACAGAATGATCAGGGCTAATCTCCCCAAGTCAGAGACAAAGGGTATATCCAGCTCTAAGTGGGTGACATAGTTGGAGAATGAGGGGGTAACCCTTGTAAGAAAGGCATTCTCGATCTTCTGAAGTGGTTCTATTGGAGCTATACCCCTCACACAGCACCATATGTTGCAGTTGAGATCGATTTGGCACTATAGATTTTTTTTGTAATTGCTATCGGTTTGGAGTCCAATTTCCAGGTCAAATTAGTAACTGCAGCCAAGGTGCACTACATAGATAGCGCCCTACTACCCACCATGTGTGACCATGATTCTTTGCTGCCAAAAAAGAACTTCTGAGTAAGAGAAAGTTTCCACGAGTGCTAGTTTGCGTCACCCAATATAAAACTATGGCAGCTTTTTTAGAGGGGCGGGAACCTGATACTAAAAGGAAGGTTTTTGATTCATTGATATGTAAGTCAAGAGATGACATGAAATTTACGTAAGCATCTATTAGGTGTTGGAGCGCTACACCTGTTCTGGCTATGAGGACAATATCATCGGCATAGGCCAGGATCAGGAGTGTGACTGGGGCAAAGGAGGGGACATCTATTGTGGATCTTTTGTGTACAGTGAAAATAAAAATGGGGCAAGGACACAGCCATGTCTGACTCCCCTCATAATCTGAAAGGGTCTAGTGCATTACCCATCCCTTCCATACCGGACACTCACCATCGCCTGAGAAAAGATTTGATGGATGAGAATAATCAACCTGGAATCAATTCCCATCTCTGTCATGATCGCCCAGAGCGTCCCATGGCCCACGCAGTTAAAAGCCGCCAATATTACAATAAATGCCATGTACGTTTTCCAACCTTTTGCCGTGGAATACATGGCGATGGACAAGCTAAGTGTCAAACATTGGTTGATCATGCCTCGGCCCTTCTGAAAGCTCTCTGTCTTTGTAGATTCATTGTAGGATGTCACGTCTATCATAGAACTCAGTCAAATGTCAACTTGTTGATTGCTATGCAAACAAGCAATTCATGGCAACCTAGCATCAAAATGTATTCCTATCCGGTCAAAACTTTCCACTTGCTCTTCTGATTGGTTATTGAATCAAAAAGATCTCGTTATGATAGAAATTGGCCTTCTTAACCTTTGTCTTAGCGAGGTTTTTTGTTATCTGATTATTTGCAACAATAGTCAGCATAACCATTGATCAGTTGGTGC
Source organism: Lissotriton helveticus (assembly GCF_964261635.1). Classification (NCBI taxonomy): domain Eukaryota; kingdom Metazoa; phylum Chordata; class Amphibia; order Caudata; family Salamandridae; genus Lissotriton; species Lissotriton helveticus. The sequence continues at coordinate 1,179,504,002 of NC_136063.1, read as the reverse complement.
TTAGAATGATCCATCAATTGGTTGTTGGTTGTATGACACAATATCGAGGACAAAAATATTGTGCAGCCAAAATATTGTGGCAAAAATATTGAGAAACAAAATATCAAAAAGGTAAGTGCATATAGGTAGGTATAAATGTACTACTCTTAACTGCACAGCGACATACCATGAATTTTATTATATATATATATATATATATATTCCACAAAGTTTCTCCCCCTCGAGGCACTTTGTGGAATAGAAAGCAGTTGGGCTCAACTGCAGGAGCGACGCGACCACATTTGTAGCGCCGATCTGGGAAAGGAGGGAGCCATGAGGAGGTGATATATATATATATATATTCACTGAAAAAACCATAGGTTATAGACCATATATAGTTAGGAATTAGCATTTAGAAAACCTTATTTTACTCACACAAAACCATTGAAATTCCATATATAGTTAGTTGCACTCCACTGCTGATGATGTCACATATTACATCATTCATGACATGGTCAGTGACATCACTGATGACATCTCAAATGACATCACTGATGACATCATCTAGTGTCTGTGTGTTTTTGTAAAGTTTAAATACGTTTTACATATTGAAGAATGACTGGATGTATGGAAGACTGAGTGTGTGTGTGGCTGGCTGGGAGGTGTGTGACTCTGTGCATATCAATGTGTACTTGTATCAGTGATTGTATAAGAGAGTAAGTATGTGTTAGTATATGTGTGAAAAGTATGGTGTTCTGTGTTTAACTATAGATGAGGAAATCGAAGTGTGATTGATTCTTCACAGGACTGACTAGGTGTATGAGTGCATATGATAGTGTTCTAATAATAAGTGACTGTATGTATGAGTAATTGTATGGGTGAATGAGTGAATGTGTGTGTAGACGTACGAATCAGTGAGTGCGTATGTAGTAACTGGTATTGGTGTGTCATGATGTCATCAGTGATGTCATTTGAGATGTCATCAGTGATGTAATTTCAGATGTCATTAGTGATGTCATCAGTGATGTCACTGAAGTATGGTGTTCTGTGTTTAACTGTATAGATGAAGAAATGGAAGTGTGATTGATTCTTTACAGGACTGACTTGGTGTGTGAGTAACTCCATGGATGAGTGGCAGTGTGTGACTGTCTGCATAGGTGTATGAGTGCATATGATAGTGTTGTAATAATGAGTGACTGTATGTATGAGTGATTGTATGGGTGAATGAGTGAATGTGTGTGTAGACGTAGGAATCAGTGAGTGCGTATGTAGTAACTGGTATTGGTGTGTCATGATGTCATCAGTGATGTCATTTGAGATGTCATCAGTGATGTCATCAGTGATGTCATTTGAGATGTCATCAGTGATGTCATCAGTGATGTCACTGACCATGTCATGAATGATGTAATATGTGACATCATCAGCAGTGGATTGCGGGTGCGCGATATATAGTTAGTGCAACTAACTATATATGGAATTTCAATGGTTTTGTGTGAGTAAAATAAGGTTTTCTAAATGCTAATTCCTAACTATATATGGTCTATAACCTATGGTTTTTTCAGTGAATTTTCAAGGTTTTGTAAATGCTAATTCCTAACTATATATGGTCTATAACCTATGGTTTTTTCAGTGAATTTCATTGGTTTTTTAACAGCTAATATCTGTAGCTGTAAAATGTATTCTTCTTTAAATCCAAAAATATATTTTATATGTTTATTAATAACTTTTTTTAAAAATATTTTTATTTCTTCGTTACCGCTTCGCGAATCGGGAAGCTTCCCGTTAGCTGACCTTGATGCCGCGAAATAGACCGCGAGCCGGTAAACGTTTCTTTACCGCAACTGCCGCGTTAGAAAACAACATCGTGACGCCTCCCGTCCGCATGACGTTTCGCGTTGTCGCGTGATACGTCATATGACGTGCTACGTTAGCGAACTGGTACGCTTACCGAGTCGCAAAGCACAGGTTTCTGGAAGCAAACCGGGAGGCCCTGCAAAGCGCGTAACGTAAACACAGCAGGTCATGTGACTTGGTAATAACACTTTTCATTGGTTCATTTCACTTTTGGTTTCCTAATGATGTAAGACTAGGTCATATAATCTAAAATGAACACTTTTCATTGGTTGAGAACTATTGTTTTTCCCAAATGATGAAAATCCCTCCTTCTTTCCTCACTCTGACTTTCATCATTGTGAGAGAAAGACCCTTTGTTACCAGTGAGCAATGGCTTCTTTAGTAGCTTCAGCTGGTGCTTCCCCACCACCTCCACCACATCCAAGGAAGAGTGGACCACCTGCTAAAGTTATAATTCAGCAAGAAGTGGAAGAAGAGGAACAGGACGACGAGCACGAAGAGAGGCACTTTTTGCCTGAGGAGCCCAGGACGTCTCACCGGAAAGAAAACTTCATTTGGCAATTTTTTAAAATTCCCAAAGGTCAGAAAAAAGTAAATGCAAGATACGTAAGTTGCCTTATATGTCAAGATAGACTGTCAAGAGGGACCGACAAAAAATACAGTTTCGGAAACTACACAATGCATCGCCATATGACTAGGTGGCATCCTAACAACTACAGTGCTGCACAGTTTCGTAACGACCTAGATAATCTCCCTATTATGGCCAGAAGATCTGTTGTACCGGAAGTAACGGGACCAGAGGGCAGGGAGATGGTGCCAAATATACAAACGAGATTTCGTGAAGTAAAACAAGTCTGCGTACATTGCAGTGGATTCATTTGCTACGGAGAAAGTAGCATCACTCTGATCAACAGAGCTATTGACTATCATATGCAAGTTTGTACGAAACGCCCCAAATAATAAATTCTTTTTTTTTGTTTTGTTGCTCCTGTTGAGCCCTTTACAATGAATCGTTTTCGTTGCCCCCTTCGAAAAAAAACAAAAAAATATATAAAACTGTTCAGAAAAATTCAAAAAAAGTAAAAAAATGTTCAGAAAAATAATAAAAAAAATATAAAACAACAAAAACAATTAAAAAAAAAGTTCTTTTCAGAACTACCTCCCCGTTATTAAAAAATTGGTACAATATTTGGAACTGTGCCAACCTCTATTTCTCTTAGTTCGCTTCCCAGTTCGCTCCCCGGTACGCGAACCGGAAGCGAACCAAAAATTTTTTTTTTTTAAAAAGAACAGTAAGTATAAGGGAAGGAAACAGACAGTTATGTTAAAAGAAAGACAGCTATAGGGGAGTAAACTAGAGATACTATTACCCATAATCCACTGCTGATGATGTCACATATTACATCATTCATGACATGCTCAGTGACATCATCAGCAGAGGATTGCGGGTAACAGTATCCCTAGTTTATTCCCTATAGCTGTGTTTCTTTTAACATAACTGTCTGTTTCCTTCCCTTATACTTACTGTTCTTTTAAAAAAAAAATTTTTAGATCAGTCAGAAACAGTGAAAGTAATGAAATATAAAAGACTACGTAGAATATGAGCACTGTATGCAACAACTTTGACACTTACAGAAGCCTCACCTTCTCCATGCCTCCTACACAGTTCTACATGTACATCATAAATGCAAACAGAACAGAATTAATTATACATGTTAAATGGTTTATTTTTGCTGTTCTCAGAATGTATCAAATTTCACTAAAACAGTGACTTGAAGGTATTCATCATATAACAGCGGGGAAAAAAAACACAATCAAAATGATTGTGTTTAAAAAACCCATACAACATAACAAATCAGAATTCAGAACTCCTTAAAGTTAACTTACTTTCCATGACGGCCAAGGATGTCCTATGAACAGCTTACACTCTGTTGTGCTGTTATTACTTTCAACCCGCCACTTTCTGAAAGAAAACCTCCATCGTTTTCAAAAACATGTTACATACAATAAATGACTTCTCGCTCTCTACCACACGTTTCCACAAGGCCAAATCGTGTCTGAGCCATTTATAACTCTTAGAATTCTTTTAAGCCAATCCCGTCATGTTGTATTTCCGCAACTTTCACAATTAAAATGTTGAAGATCATTTTCACAATCCTGGACTAGTAATATCTTCCCCTTCTTGCTCAATCATGTTCTACATTTCCTATCACACTGATACTGCTTACTATGAAGCAGACTTACACTACCTTTATGACTAGTACAATTATTTAATTCTCTACATCACTTTTAATGACAAAGCAATGTAAAACAGTAGACAGCATTGCAGACTTACATTCCCTCTACTCCATGTTTTGATTGGCTGCTTCAATTAGCTTATAAAAAGAAACAGTTTTTCTGAACTCATTCAAAGTGCACGTATTTCTCCATGACGTCCAGTGTTATGGTAAGAAGTTATGTCTCTGTACTACACTTATCCTCAAGGCCAAATCGTGTAGGAGCCATTAGAACTTCTTGAAATTCCTCAGAGCACATCCCGAGATTCTTTCCCTAAAATTTTGGTTTTAAAAACACCAGGTAAGAGTTTTTAAGGTCATACGGCAATTTTTTTTTGAAAATTAAAACAGAATCATTGCAGAATGACCAGCCATTTCTACACTTTAAATAAGCTGTATAATGTCCTGATGTTATTGAAGGACCATCATGATATATAATTGCTACAGTTACAAAAGTCCTTCCTGATATTGACAACTGTGAAGCCACAAAATTTTTAATTAAAGTTGTCAATTTTGTTCCATCAGGCCTACATCGTTGGAACATTAAAATGACATACTGGCCATATGTTCGTATAAATAATGTGGACATCATTTCAGATTTACATTGGCTACACTCCATGTTGTGATCAGCTGCTTTTACTAGCTTATTAAAAGAGACTGATTTACTGTCTGGCAAAGTTAAATATATCAATCTTTCTGAGTCTACACTAGTAGTACTTGATACCCTACAGTTCTCGCAGTCATGCTGCCATTGATAAGAAAGCCCAAACAGGTGATCTACATCTACACCTTCATCATGCAATACATCAAGCATATACATTAAAAACTCCTGACAATCTTGCTGACTATTTTGAGAGAATTGTGTTTGGCCTGAACATCTGTCTAACAGATTTCGAATTTCAGACACACTTTCTATGTTTGTTCTATCAGTGCTACATTTCTCTAACACAGAATTTAACAAACTGCAAAATCTTTGATCAGAATTGACCACAATCTCTTCTTTTACATTTTCTAGAGAAAACAAAACATTAACCACTACATTAGCATAGCAGTTGACACCAGAACTGTTTTCAAATTGAAAACCAACAACATCTTCAACAGAATCCTTTTTGTTTCTGCTTATAATTTCAGGTTCATCGACTTTTCGTCTTTTTGCTACAACCTCCCCAGTATTGGTCACATTTCTTCGTTTCCGGCCTACCACACGTTTCTCAAACAAAGGATACTGAGGCAAATGTGGCGCATACTCTCTTCTTAACCTATTGTATTCCTTAACACAATCTAGATCCGCACAAATGTTTGTGACATCACACTCAATCAAGTACAATCCCGATAAAGTTCTAACTCGTGACAATGCCACATATGCCATACCCTCCTTGAACACAGAACTGCCAATATTCACCAATGCACAGTCTACACTTAAACCTTGCGATTTATGGATTGTCACCGCATATGCCAAGCAAACAGGAAACTGCTTACGACGAACATATAAGTCTTTTACACGCAAAAATCTAGCAGAACAACGAGCAATTAGCTGTACTTCCTCAATGCCATCAAATTTAATTTTTAAAAATTCAATTCCATCTCTATTTCTGTATTTCACAAAATCAACAACATTACCCATTGATCCATTTACCAGACCTCTTTCAACATGTAAATTCCTTCTTAAAATTATACGGCAGTTCAAGCACACATTCAGAGTCTTTTCAAAACCCGCAGTTTTAGATATACTCTTCTCTAATGAATCCAATTTTGTTTTCAGATTCTCAGACAAAATAATTGTTGATCCCATATGCTCTACTCTGTCAATAGCTTCCAGTTTCACAATCTCTTGCTTTTTTAAATGCAACATTTTGTTGTTGAATTTGGCACATTCTGCAAGAGTTGGCATCAAACATATTCCAGATTTTTTCTCAGTAACTTTCTGAAAAATATTCTCAGTCACAACATCTTCGTCTGGATATAAATTTGTCAGTAATCGTGCATGTAAAGCTTCTCTCCCATGCTCGGTCACTTTTCCAATTCTAACATCTTGTAGAATAGTCTTGTAAACTTCATCCTTTGCCTGACGCATATTTTCATGCAGTTCAGCATAATTGAAGTTTAACCATATATTGACGTTGCCAATGCTCCCTAAGCACTTCCTGGTATCTTCATGCGTGAGCATTTTGAACACAGGTTGCCCTTTCACTGGTGTCAGCTGCAGAAGATCTCCGAAAACAATGATGTGTTTGCCACCAAATAACACATCATACTCTGTTTTGAGAACTTCTTGCATTCTCAAATGCACAAAGGCAAGCATGACATTGGAAACCATGCTTACTTCGTCAATGATAAGAAGTTTCATTTTCCTCAAGACTCTTGAAACTTCAAAACAAGCATCTCCAGATAGCTTGTGATATTCTAATTTGTTGTCATGCTCCACTGGCAGCATCAGTAAACGATGTAAAGTAATCCCTTTAATGTTATGTGCTGCCAGTCCAGTTGGAGCGGTGACAACACAAGACAGCGATGACTCTGTCCTTTCCTGCAAATAACATGAAATTGCTTTAATAAGGAAACTTTTTCCAGTTCCCGCTTCTCCACTCACGTACAGTCGGACAGGCTTCAACGACGTACATGAGCACTCTTTCTTGTCATGACTTAATCCATGATCAATTTGCATGGTAAGTTCGTCATATATTTTCCTCTGCTCAACGTTGAGTTGTCTTTCCAACTCTTCTAAGTTAACCGCATCCTCCTGAGCATGTGCCATGGCTCTTTCCACTTCATTCATAGCAGTGGCAGCTTCATTTTCGATAAGAGTTCCTCCTAGTGGATCCTGACTCAATGAAGCAGAACTCTGACTGTCCTGAGAACTGTCTCTGGCAATCTCGGCTGCAATCGTTGCTTCCTGCTCAATTTCCACATTCAACATTTCTACATATTTGGGAAAAGCAGGACATTCTATGGTCTCCTTGGCAGCATTGAATGAGTCTTCGTAACAAAGGAAATCTCCAAGCAGTTCCTCTTCTGCACGCCAAGGCTTAAAAAGTTGCAAAAGTGCTAAATAGAAAAACTCCTTTTTTTCAGGAGATTCGCCACTCAATTTTCGATGGTTTATCAAGTGGCATTTTCTTTGCTTGACCAGACATCCCTCACTTCCTATTACAGCATACACTCCTTTCTCAGTATCTTCTTTGATGTTCCTCTTGAATATGTAATTTTGCAGAACCTCATACAGACAAACATTCTCGAGGTGACTGCTTCGATTTAGATAATATGTATCCAACATGTTGCTCTTCAAAATGTCGGTACTGTTTGGCTCCTTTTCCGCCAAATACTCAATTTCCCGCACAGGTTTCAGAACTCGATTACGCGTTGCAGCAAGACCAACACTCGCCCAAACGATACTCCTGGACTTGGCATAGAGACTTGCTGAAGACAACCGGTCAGAACATTCGTAAGTTCCGATTTCTCGATGCGACAACATCTTCAGACTGAAACTGTACAACTTCTTGCTGAGGCTCTTTTCATGGGAAATGTCCTCCCACAAATCCTTCAATTCTGTCTTCTCTTTTTTGGTGATGTAAGATGTCACATACCGAGCCACAGCCATACAGTTATCAGCCACAAACTGTATATCCATGTTAGCATTCCACATGGACAAAATCACCGGGTTGTAGTCGTTGATGTACTTAGACTCTTCGTTCCTCTTCAAATTGTATGTGTTTTTAGGTGATTTCTTCATCACATTATGTCGCAGCGAAGACATCAAACTGTTCACTCTTCCTTTAGAAATCACCGGTCGTGGAAAGCCGAAACGACATTTGGTGTAGAACTTGTCTTTGTTCCGGAATTTACGACGACAGTACTTTCCACATCGATGGCTTTGGAAACGTAGAACTTTTTCTCTTAGGCTTTTTTTCTCCTTTGCGTTTGGAACAGCACACGTAGAATACTGTTCTATGAAACTCATCACTGAGTCTTCTGCATCCGTTCCAAATTTAGGTGCATCCTTGATCCACAGCAACATATGTATATGAGGAGCACCTCTTGCTTGGTACTCCTTCCTCCAGAAGAAATCCAACACCTCTCCAAGAGGTGGATTCTTCTTATTCATGATGAAAGACATCATACCTTCAAATCTATGATTGAAGTACCTACATACATTGACTGGATCCAAAGAGCACAGTTCTCCGGGTGTCTTGAATTCGATGTTTTCTACGTTAGCATTTGCCTCTCGTAGAAATTCAAGTAAGTCTTCCCAGCCATACTCAGCACAGCTCAAAGTGAGGAACCATGTGGGAGTTCCTAAGTTCCTCAGCATACATTTTAAATCACCATGACGACGGTACCAGTACTCATTAGTACCACGCTGACACGCCATGAGATTAATCAGGTGAGAATCCAAAATACTGTCTTGGACATTGACTTTATCCATAAAGTCACTTGCCGAGATGTTTTGCATGTGTATACCACTTTTCAAGATGTGGTTCACTGCATATGACAGTCCAGACAGATCGCTTTCAAACAGGAGATGAAACAAATAAGGAATGCATTGTCGAAACCTAGGATCTCCTGCATACAATCGCAAAGTCCGGTATTCAGAAGCAGGAATTTGATGAGGTCGCTCATCATATCTTCCTCCCTGACCTGTTGGAAAAAGCTGTGGGAAACACCGAGCTTCCAAACTTTCCTCCCAAACACTAATGGGACTCCCTTTCGCTTGTTTCATTTGAAACAACTCAATAGCATTCCCCATGACTTCCTTGGAATGCAAAGGATGAACACTATAATGTTCATATATTTCTTCACTAGTACAGGGTTCTACTTTCTCAATTTGACCAGCACACAAATCGCTATCCTCTTCCTCACTTACTTCCTCTTCTGCAACATATAAATTTTTATAGTATTTATTATATTTTTTCAAATACAATGTTGCCCTTTTGACTTTCCTAACATCTACTAAATCTTGCCATATTTTCTTATTCTTTGTCGGAACCCCATTAACTAAGATAACAAGAGGTTCCTCTTCCACTTTTTCTACTCCAATTGTGTTAATGTTTTTCTTCAAATCTAGAGGCAAATAAACAACTCTTCCCTTTAATCCTCTCTGTAAATCTGATGGAGGCAATTTCCCTGTCTTTGGCTCCATTCTTACAATAGCCTGAAAGGGATGGATACTTTGAATCAAAATAGATTCATAAGTATTTAAATCCTTCAATTCAGAAGGAATCTCAACCAATTCCAGATTATTATGAACTGCTCTAGCAGGCATCTGGTTTTGATTTAATTTGTTACAACAATAAGTACACACACGTTGATCCAATCCCAAATCAAAACAATTTTCTACCATCAAGTATGTTGTAAAATCCTTCCATTCACTATTATTTTCCCTTTCACTTTTTCCATATAAATCCACTAACTTAGTCTGATTCTTATAATAAGTGCGTCGACAACACACACAAGTGAAATTTGGCCTCTCACTTGATTTCACCTCAAACGTCGCAATTTCCCTCTGGAAATTATCTGTACTGGAAACCTGTACACTATCTTCCACATTACTCTCTTCTTCTTGGTCAATTTCAACATTCTCCTCTTTACTTCCAAAGTAACAAAACTCAATTTCTTCACATATATTCTTCACATCTATTTCAGAACCATGCAAAAGAGCAGCGCATAATTGTTTAAGCATAATTGCTGGACTCTTAGCATAATACAACATTCTAACTAATTTCCTCACTTTATTATGATGCACTGCTAGCATCCTGAAATGATGAAAAACACTCTGGCATACTCTCCTGGAAAGACAAGCCAGTGAATGACCATGCAAACCTATCACTTCTCTCACTCTGCAAGGATCTAATTCTTGCAACAACTTCATTTTCTGCTTCAAACTTTTCTTATTAAATGACCGTATAAAATCACAAAGCAAATTGATGGAATCCTGTCGTACACTGCAAATACTACTACACTTCCAGGTGTACACAGGACCCTTAGGACGTCTCCCTAAAACCTCATTACCTAACACCTCTTCTATCTCTGTTGTCACAAGTTTTTTTTTTTCAACTGGACAACCATCTTTCACTTCATAAGCTCGACCACTGGTGTCAACTGCATGCACCAAATCATTATCCTGGAAATAACTCTCCTCATTAAAAAATGCCTCAGAGCTTGAACTATGCATCCATTCTCCAGAAAAAACTTCACAAAAATTACTACGATTAACTATTCTCTTCCATCTACTATTTCTTTTGAAATCATAAATTGCCTTGTTTAGCTTCCTAATTCTATTGATTGTCAAAATAAATAACTTACGTTTAATTTCAAATGCCTGATCAATAACTTTCTCAACTATTTTTTTTCTCTTATAAAAAACCACTTTCTGTTGACCTTTCTTAATATTTTTTAACAAATTGCCAATTATCCTGTTGCGGAACATTCGTTTACGAATGTCCCTAAACTGTTGTTTCCTTCTACTTTCATGCATAGAGTTATCTCTTACTCTAGCAGTAACATTTCTCATTGGCCTTTCCTTACCGTTTGAATTGCTTCTCCTTTTCTGGACTGAAACATTTTCTGTAGTAATATTTTTTTTACTAGAGATATTTCTTATGAATGTTTTTGTACTCTTACCCGGTGTTTTCTTGGTGACTTGACAAATCTTTTTGTTAGAGGACTGCTGCTTTTTTTCATTCACCTGCTGTCTTTGACGTTTTGCAGCCTTTCTCACTCTTTCTTTGCTTGGCATCCTAAAATCTTGAAATAATCTGCAGTTGAATCTGTGGTAAAATATAATAAAAAATGTTATTAACCACTATTACCCAACAGTAAATTAATAACAGTCATCAAAAACTTAACACACTACTTAACATTTTTACATAGAAGAATTTTTTGTACATGGCAAATTTAAAATACAGAAATAGCAGAAAAGAAATGGAATTTATATTCATTTTACCTGTGCTGTTTTATATATGAATCTGATCTAATTTTATGACCATATTTTAATATTTTATTGAAGACACTACACATAACCTGTTTTTGAAGGTGTCTTTATTTTTAAATTAAACGGTTTACATATTTACTTTTTATTTATTATAAATTTATAAAATAAATGTTTATAGTTCCATAGGCTCAAGCACGTCAACTTCCCATCCTATGTCATACAATTCTGACAAATCTGCATCCTCATCACGTTCTTCTTCATCCTCAGGATTGAAATCATCCAAGGGATCAACATCCACTGATGTTTCAATTACGAGTTCAATGATGAGGTCGAAATCAACTGATTGCTGATTGTCGCTCATGTTGATGTTGTCTTTATCTTTAAAGAAAGATAACAACAATGAGATGTTGCACAGTAAGAGACAAATCTCAGAGATTATAATAGTAAAATTGTTTAACAAGAGTAACATTTTGCAGCTATTATTTAACCATGTCCAACGATGCTGAGGAGCAGAGGAGGTGAAGCCTATCTCCAATTTTTCACTGAACAGGACTCATCTCTTCTTAACCTTGGATAAACCTCACCGACTCTGTGTCCCCTGCACATAATTAAATGTAAAGGGGCAGATTTATATTAACTAGCACATCCCCAGGGATGCACCAGTTAACGTGCACCGCTGCTCTGCCACCCACGGTGTGCCGCATTTACAATCAGATAGGACAAAGCTGCATCAAAACCCTGCGCCTGCTTGAAGCAGGCATAGATCTTGACGCAGGTAGGCTGAAAGCTAAAGCAACAACTAAGTGTCGTGTGCAGAAGTTGCAAAAAAGGAAAAATGGCGTTTAAACCAGTAATGAGCCCATGCTAACTTAACACAGTGTAAAGATATCCAGGATCTACATCAGTTTGGGGTTCACGAACCTGGCAGGTACAAGGCACTGAGGCTTTGCACCGTGCATGTCTCATCCCAAATCATATGTTGTTTGTGAATGAAACAATTTCCCAGACCAAATGCTTTGGATTGGCTACTTCTAAAAAATTAAACACCCCTACTATCCCGGAGTTAGAGGAATATGATGGTTGGAGTAATTTTACTCGGTTGTCCATTAAAGATTTACAGGCCCTACTCCGTAATTCTTCCTTTAACATTTCCAGTATAAATCCAAAAGGTTGGCTGCTTTGGCAACGTGCCTTATCCACGGTTTAATAACGCTGCCTTTTGCTTTATATAAGTTTTCAAATTGTATGAAATATATACCTTTAGGTCGTTATGAACCTTTAGGTAGTGGTTTTCTTCATGAGGTCTGGTCGCTTCCATACACATACAGATTTTCAAAGATGATCAAGAAGTTTATCTGAATGGAGAGGAATGCACTGAGACGCCAGATCATTCACTAATGTGTAGGCACATACAGTTACACGGTTCATGCAACAAACACCGACCAAATATGGCTTGCGTGTTGCAAGGCACGCCAGTTCCTGCTATCATCCCCACGTTCAAGTTGTTGGAAAATGGTAGTTATTTGATGCTCAATAATGAAGATTGTTCTGGGTTAATTAAAAGTATTCCTTTTATCGTAACAGTAAGTGAACGGGTTATTTGCTGCAGAAATGTTCTATTTCCTCCCACACATGAACATAGGGAGTTTTCAATCTGGCCACCAATACCAACCTTGGGAGCACATTTCAACGGCATGGCAAGAATAAGAGCTCTTTTGTCTCAGAGAGAGGTGGCCTTGAGTTCGGCCCGTGAAACTTTCGTGCTTCACATAGCGAACACCCGTACAGAGGTGCAGACCCTTTTAAATACTGATTCGCCTTTGCATTTCAGCGACATGGTTCGGACTATCTTTAACGCGTCCTCCACAAAGGGCCTGGCGCACTTTTTTAAAGTTGTTACCAGTGGTCTCGTGACTTCATTTGAGAAAATCTTTGGAGTCATCCCTGCTTTCTTTCATTCTATTTTTTCCACTGTGCTTGGTGTATTCCCATTTTTACTTGCATTACCAACGGTCGCTCTTGTGCTTTTTTACATTTTTAAATATGGATGTCCCTCCTGTGCAAGCTCCCGCCCTGCAGCTGCTGACGCTGTTCCGCAATCGCATGCTTGAATATTATGGCACAATGCCGTTGGCGATATTAAGCACGGCATATGGATTATCTTTTCGATTCTCCTACTTCACCTGTGTCCAGCCTGTATTTCACTGCCTGACCTGTGATTTCGATTGGGCCATTGATTTGTGTCTCTGCGGACCGGTTTCTCCTGACGTCGACTTTAATCAGCTGATGACTCCTATCATTACTCACGAGTTGGTTTGTCCTGGCGAAAGGATTATGGCTGTGGCATTGATGCATGGACTAATTGGTCCCTGGAATTTACTGGCGGCAACACAGTCTTTCTTGGAACAGAGCTGTCTTGAAAACCCACCGAGCTGTCCTCTGATGGTGATAGAGGATCCGGTGCTGGGAGAGCACGTATGTTCTTTTCCGCTTTTAAATTGGATGGCTGAACTCTTTTCGGATGAAGACGGTGACTTCCTATTAGAGGCTGTTGCAGCTTATTTTGCATACACAGTTATGTCATAGACCTTTTTCATGTTTGATATGCTGAGTACTAGCATTTCATTGACAATTCATTGACTTATTTGTCAAGTTTTTATTATTTAGCTTGCCAATTGGCTTAAGCCTCGATAAAGTAGTTGGCTGTTTTATTTTTCTTTAGCATTAAATTTTGCTAGTTTTTAATGTTTTACCTTGCGGACCGTGCACATATAAAGTTGCAATCTGCTCTCATGAGATGGCACTTCTATTATCTTATTCAGTTCGTTTCCGGATCATGGGGAGGTGTCATGTAGATCCTGGATATCTTTACACCGTGTTAAGTTAGCATGGGCTCATTACCGGTTTAAACGCCATTTTTCCTTTTTTGCAACTTCTGCACACAACACTTAGTTGTTGCTTTAGCTTTCAACCTAATAGTTCATCGTGATTTACATGAGAATAATATGAGAATAATATGTTATTGCTCTACTATCTGCTTTACTTGTTAAACTATATCTGTACAGCGAGTGCTGAAGTTTCAAGAACAACACGATACAGAATTGTTATGAGGTCTGATCTCCACGACTTCATACTCATAAATAAGTGCAGCTTCTGCCAATTCTGGGCATGAGGCGGGTTTTATATTGCTTTGCCGAACACACATACACAACACTTGATGCGGTTCACATGAAGAGAGAGCTGGTGTATGCTGATGTGATTCCTTCAAATCTAAGACACTAAAGTATGGGCACGCCCTAAACCAACAGAGACCTTCTTAGCAAATAATATAATATGTGTATTAGGGAGGGTGAGATATAAGCAGCCGCGGGCCGTGGAGGGAGTTACGGTGGGGCAGGGAGGCGGGGAGGGGGAGGGGCAGGGTGGAGCCCTCTCCACCCTGCCCCTCCCCCTCCCCGCCTCCCTGCCCCACCGTAACTCCCTCCACGGCCCGCGGCTGCTTATAAGTGTTGCTAACTCTTATTCATTTACAGCATGTTAACATACTGTCACCATTCGCTTTTTATGTACTAGTAACTATGCTGGTAATTTTGCTACTGATAATATGTGTACTTGTATTATCTAAGATACTACGCCTGAGAAGACGGCATTAGTAAATAAACATTTCAAATACACATGTGTTCTTCTTAACTCCATGTTCTGGTTTCTAAGAAATATATAACGACCGACTGTTCATGAGTTCCACGTATCCTGAGGTACTATAAGTTCATATTCTGGATTGTCTAAACATTGAGAGTTTGTTATATCCAATGTGACACTGTACCTAGCTTGCTAAGGGGTTTTTGATTACTAAGGTGAGTTTTGGGGCACCCTAATTCGCCGAGGTTCCAATCCTCTGTCCACAGTTCTGTGTGAGAACAGAAACCCTGCGACAGGGGCACCCCTGAGCCTTGCTGGAGCTTCATCACACTTGCGATACAACTCCAGCAATGCGCCACCTTTACGGCACAGATACGTCACGCATCTGTGCTGTTTTTGCCCCATGATGCGCCGCATTGTAAATGCAGCACACCATAGGTGACGGAACAGCGGCACAGAATGACTAACACATCACTGGTGATGCGCCAGTCATCATAAATCTATCCCTATGCTTCTTATCTTGTTAGAGATGAACCGCCATATGTATCATCAAAGTTTTTTGCATTTCCTAAATAGCGAACTTTAAGGAATAAATAGCGATTCTTTACCATTCCTAGTTTGCGATGAGCTATTTGCTAATTACAAATTACCCATTCATTTCCATGCAGCAGGAGGCCCATAGGAGTGAAGGTGCAATTTGCGATTAGCAATTACCTCATCGCAAATTACGAATTTTTCCGAGGGTGCAGGGGTGTCTCAAGAACACCCTGCTGCACCCCTGAAAAAGAAATTTGGGGGCATATGGCGCACATAAATTTTGAAAACATTCCTTTACCTCAAAAACGATTTTTAACTCATAATTTGAAAACACTGCACATGGGGAAATGACTTAAAATGTCCTTAAGACACATAAAAGCGTTTTTTGATTGCCTTTGCAGCATGTTTCAGTCACCTTTAACATGCCTATGTAACGCAAACATTCAAAATCTAAATTTGCCATGCACAGGTGGGAGCATATTTACAAGCAATTTGCTCCACAGACAAACTTCTTACATTGAAATGGGAAAAATAACATCAGAGACTCTCAATTACCTTATAAAGAAGCAGACACCATTATGTCCTTGTCATCAATATTAAAACCATTGCTTTTTCTCAAAAACGATTTACAAGTCATAATTTGAAAACACTCCACAGCTCCTATGCACATAAAAACCCTGTCAGTACTAATACTTCACATTTTCTCCAATTACAATTTCTCAAAGAAACAAAATCTATTTGTAAAACACTTGAGACAAAGCAACATTTGAAAAACACAACTTTCTTCATAATTTTCTCCTTAAAGCACACTATTTTCTATCTAAATTAAAGAAATCTTTTCTCACCTTAGCAAATACTTTGAGTTTCAAAACAGTCTCAGAAACACACCAATTTGTCTTCAGCAGAGCAAAAGGTATGCACTCAAGAGTCTGCAGCTATCAAAAGCACAGAAATGCTGTAATTCTTCACACATATCTCTCATGTCACCCAATCAAAACTCTTCCCTCACTTTTTTTCAAATCAAAACCCTTCCCCCCTCTGCCCCCTCTCTGCTTTTTCTGCATAGAAACCACCTCTTGCAAGACCTCTGGTGTTTCCAAGTTCACACAACAATGTTGCAATTGAACTCTGAACTCTCAGTGCACCTGCATATCCAGTGCAATCTTTCATTTAATGATTTTTTCTTCGCCACTCAAAATACATCTTTCAACGAACTCATCCATGCACCCTAACTTTCTGTTTTCAGCAATCAAAATCCACCAATAACTCTTACTGCTTCATTAACACAGAAACTCCTCAGTTTTTTTCATTTTACACTCTCATTTTTTCAACTGCCATTTCATTGCCACACTTCATCTGACTGCAGGAGAACCTTCTCTCGCCATGTTTTCTGTCTGGATTGTTGGACATAGTTACATCTATTGGGCTCAGAGGTACGCTGAAAACAGGAATTTACCTAACCTCAATTTACAAGATGTGGAAATTAAGTGGTTTGGCCACAGAGGATTAAAATGTCACCAATTGATACCATTGGTGAAAACCTTTATGCATTTGCCAAAACCTGACCTGTTAATTGTGCACTGTGGAGGTAATGAGTTGGGCACTTTGACTGGGGTAGGTCTGGAAATGCTTTTAAAGGACACCTTTGAGCAATTGATGGCACTTTTTCCTCAGACTGCCTTGGTATATTCAAATATATGCCAAAGACAAAAATGGAGGTGGTCGAACCAATTTTGTCCACAAATTGAGAAATCGAGGAAGCATGTAAACAAATCTGTTTCAGCTTACATGAGAGACCATGGAATGGGCTCCCTGTACAACAATAACTTGCGTTACTACATGCAAGATATCTACAGAGGAGATGGAGTTCACTTCTCAGATGAGGGCAACAGAATTTTCATTCTGAATTTAAGAATGTGCATTGGTACCTACTTATAAGTACCTAAATGTACCATAAACCCAAAAGCTCTTCTCAGAGCTACCCTACATCTGATCACTCACAATTATTATTTTACTCTAACTTTTTTCACTAATTTTCAAGAAAGTACGCTCCCCAGAACGCTTCCCGGTTCGCGAACCGGGCGCACTCCACGCAAAAAAACTAAAAAAACGATATATTTTTTTTTTGCCCTGCGAGACCCTTTTAAAGCCTCCACATCAAACCTAGGGGGTCAGGGAGGATCTACTATGCCCCCTTATGGTCATTTGCCCCTTCGCTTTGGCCTCCTCTTGTCTCTCGATCCTACCGAGAGACAAGATGGCGGCCGCTACGGACTGTTTAGAATGTTTACAGACGCCGAAGAACCAATCAGCTTCGCAAAGCTCCGTAACGCGAAAAGTACGCGAAGCGGAGCGCTGTTACAGATATATATCTTTTTTTGAACGTTAATTTCTCAAAATCCACTGGAGCACATATATTGAGACCTAGCAAAGGCACATCGGGCTACCAGTCCCTACAATTTTGCCAAGTTTCGTGCAAATCCATTCAGCCGTTCGATTATTTTTTTTGTTGGTTTTTTTTGCCCCGCTGGGCCCTTTTAAAACCTCCACATCAAACCTAGGGGGTCAGCGAGAATCTACTATGCCCCCTTATGGTCATTTGCCCCTTCGCTTTGGCCTCCTCTTGTCTCTCGATCCTACCGAGAGACAAGATGGCGGCCGCTACGGACTGTTTGGAATGTTTACAGACGCCGGAGAACCAATCAGCTTCGCTTCACAAAGCTCCGTTGCGCGAAAAGTACGCGAACCGGAGCGCTGCCCGGTCCGCTGTTACAGATATATATCTTTTTTTAAACGTTAATTTCTCAAAATCCACTGGAGCACATATATTGAGACCTACAAAAGGCACATCGGGCTACCAGTCCCTACAATTTTGCCAAGTTTCGTGCAAATCCATTCAGCCGTTCGGGCTAAAAGTGAGGCCAACCGCCCTATGGAAAACTCAATGTTAAAAACACGTTTTGGGACCCCCCTTTTTTCTCGACCCCCCCTGGACGAACCCCCCCCAATTTTCAGGGGCTGCTCAGAAACAAAATGTGCCATTTTCCTGAAAATTTCAGCCAATTCCGTCCACAAACGCCAAAGTTATTAGACATAGAATTTTCAAAAATCCCATAGAGAAAAAATCCTAACTATATATACCTACTGGCGACCGCCAGTAGGTAATATATATATATATATATATATATATATACAAATAATCAAAAAACGCACTAAGGATGAGAGAGTACAACCAACCGTTATACCTATATTAGTGGGTTCCCTCTTATCGCACATTCCCACAAACCTAGGGGTCATGCTTCATCATTGGGTTTTCCTCAACCGTATGGCATTCTTAGGGGTATAGATGGGCTCCCTACTTTGCTATTGAGTATTTAGGTTTGGAGGTACATGTGACTCCCAGTATTTTAGTTGGGATCCAACATGTGAAGTTTACAATTCTGCTAGATGGTCCAAAATAATTTTTGTTATAGGATTCAAAGGAGATATTAAAAGAAAGTGAAAACAGGGATGTTAGGGACCAAACAATGGCACACACATTCATGCACTACACACAAGATCAGTGGCTGATTCTTTCTTGTTGGAGATCACTAATTAGTGTAAATTATTTTAAGCTTGAAATACCCTAGCCTTGTTGGACAGTCCACGCAAGCAACGGCAAACCATGAAAAAAACGAGGAAAGCCACTGGCTGTAAGATGCTGACCTAACTCTCACAATCGCCATACTTTTTCACCTTGTACTTGTATGATGATTTGATGGCACGAGGTTTCCAAACAGTGGAAGCAGTCGGTAGCCAGTCCCAAATAGAGGATGTTTCAACTGATGTGAAATGTGTTGTAGAAATAGCAATGACCCAGCTGAGATGGTGACATGTGTGCTATCTTTCTTTCGAAAAGTCACTCTCCATAAATTCAAATGTGAATATTTAATTCCCCTTATCCTTGGCCACTGCCTGTCAGAAAACAATTGGGCATAAGAGAGCACTCAGACAGTGCGCAGGAAAGTGTAATGGGGCATGGAGCAAAATTTTCTAAAAGTGAAAAGGCAAACAGAATTTGGAAGAAGTCCAGTGAAAATTCATTTCAAGAGGATCAGAGGTATAAAGAATAAAAACGGTAAGCATTATGGGAGTTATGCCTCTATATATCTTGTTCAGTTCATTAGGATATACACCCAACAAGACTGGTCTACTTGCTCTTACATAATGGCAGCATGCATGCTACAAAGCTGTGAGCTAGATCTAAACAACGGTGAACTGTAGTTTTGTCACCAGCGGTAGATTCCAGTTTGTATAAGTTTACCACTATGACGATCAATGGTTTTGTAATTATGCATTACAAGCAGTGATATGGAATTACTACCTTAAATGGTGCTGTGTTGAAGCAACGTGAGCAGTAAAAAGTCAGTCATTGTGCCACATATACCCATGCATTTACCAGTTAACAATATAGAAACACTAGAATTTATGATTTGGCAATAAAAGTTAACACTGAAAACTCAAAGGACTCCAAATAATAAATGTACTGGACTATAGAGCAGGAATACTTCTACTAGAAATAGGTCCTGATGCCGACCTTGGTAGTGGAACCCCCAGTCCGCAACATCGGCAATCTCGAGAAAGCTACCAGGCCGGTGTCATCCTGACCGGTGGTGGCCCAGTGGTGGCCCAGTGGTGGACTTGGAACTGCAGCACGCTTCAGCTCACAGAATGACCCAGAAGGCACTGCAGGCACAACACTGGAGGCAGAAGGGGGAACAACATTTGCCCCCAACTACAATACCCAATGGGCTAAAACGTCCAGGGGCCCTGTTTGGGGCCCCTTCCCTGCCTTTCGTAATTAAGGCAAGTTGGAATGGGCACTGTCATGCCGGCATCAGCATCTCCTCCGTTCCCCTCCTCTTTCTCGACCGCCACCACTGCAGGATCCACGATCCTGAAAGTGGTGTCGGAATTCTGTCGGTATGACTGCCATTGTTGTAATGGGTACGGCAGTCTTGAAACTGATATACTCGGAATCAGGCCCTTAATGTCCTACGACATTAACAGAATGTTACCTCAAAACCGGTCCTAGGATGCTTGTTTCCAGTCCTGGGAAGACTGATTTGCATATGGCTAGGTATGAACTGCGGTGGCGAAGTGAGCAAAAGAACGATGATCGATTCAGCCCAGATCTAATAGTGACTGGGTGTGAGTGTCTAAAGTGTTAGTGCTCTGTCCATCATCTTATTTTGTTTGCTTGTTTGCCCTAAGTTGGCAAGGTATGCCCAGACGTGGGTCCCTTGCTCACATTGCCATTGGATTCAAGCTTGCCTGGGGATGTTACCCTGAAACCGTTCCCAGGATGCTTGCTTCCGGTCCAGGAAAGACCTGGCTTGGAAATTCGGGCTGGACTGTTTCCATTAGGAACATGGTCAAAACTGATTTGCATATGGCTGCGTCTTAACTGGGGTGGTCAAGTGAGCAAAAGAACGATGAAGGATTCAACCCAGATCTAATAGTGACTGGCGGTGAGTGTCCGAAATGTTTTAGTGCTCTGTCCATCATCTTATTGTGTTTGCTTGTTAAACAATCACACCCTATCAAAGTTTCAGTTTTTTTGAGAAGTCAGAGCCAGATGTAAAAACGCATTAGTTACAAGCACTCTGATTTGGAGTTTGCAACCGCAAAGAATTATTTTCTTCTCTTTCAGTCAAGTGTAGGTGCTGGTAAACATTTACTGACTTCTAAGACTGGATTGCAACTTGATACCAGTTCGGTACTTGAAAGGGACATATTGCGGCACCCCTCCTAAACACCAAAAAAACATGTGACGTATCAATGTTTTGTGACTGTAATACGGTTACAAAATATTGAAAAGTTACTTACTCGCTATTTGTGGCAGCAATCTATTGTCACAAGGAAGCGGTCCCTATTGTACACTATTTTATATGCAAACAAATGTTTGTGACATTGGTCACTGCTGCCAACATTAACAGTAAAAAAGTTTTAAAAGATTTTTTTTTTTTTTAATGCAACACCATTTCCTTTAAAGAAACAGGCTGCATTATTAAAAAAAAGATTGACTTTATTTAAAGGTGATCACAGACATGGTGGCCTGTTGACCTCAGCAGTTCACCATCCCAGTGATAGCCACCAATCAGAGTGAGTTGCAATTTTGACCTAACTCATTAATATTCGTGAGGTAGTTTGAATTACCACTCTGGATCAGATTTTTTTTTACCTGAACTATTAGTACACTGGTACGTTCATAAATGTCTATACTGGTTGCAAATTGAGACTATTTCTTTTGTGATCAGTATTTCATACATCTGGCTCTAGAGGTTACGGCCTGAGTTCAGAGAGCATGGTACTCACAATCAAGACGGATTACTTTGTTCTTTAGACCCTTGATTTACCTTCTCTATTCTGGGTCAGGAAGACCATCAGTTTTCTGTAGGTAGAGCTCCCCCCAGCTCCGCTGTTATGAAACTTACTCCAATGGCACACCAGAAAAGGGGCTGTAGGAGTTAGGACATCAGACTCCCCACCATATGTGGAGAAGGCAGTCACATGTCCTTTTTTCCGTCCATTAACACCATGGACAAACTGGCAATCTATTAATATCACCATGCCCTGGGAGATAAGTCACACTTTGAAAGTTTGTTTTTGAAAAATGAAAACATGTTTTATGTACATCCATCTTAAAGATGGCGGCTGCACATCTAACCTTCACCGTCTTCACAGGAGCCGCCATGCCTGTGGTTCATCTGATCACATGGAGATCACCACTGGGCTGGTGGTGACCTCTGAATGTAGCAGTCCTCTGTCCTTCAGAATGGTCAATGTAATGACCTCTGCCTTCCTGACACACGAGGTAAAACCATCATTCTGTAAATCAGGCCCTATATCTTCTAGGCAATACATGACCAGTAAATCTGATTTTTTAGGGAGCAGAAACATACATTTATATTGATCCATAATTTAATTTTCCTTGGAATTTAGAATGCTGCAACAATGTAATTACTCCTAGCAGCAGTGCATTTAGCAACAGCATTATTTTTACCCTCAGTGATCAGAGACAAGTCAGTGTTTTACTTTTAGGCAGTGCATTCTTCTATGTAATGTGTGAAATTTACAGAGTGGTAGAAATAATCTCTTACCACTAGTAGTATTTTATCACCTATACTATGGTCCACTTTGTTGCTAGAAACACTTGCCGATATGAAAAGGCAAAATCTCTAGTTCTTCTTTGCAAGTGTCGAATACAAATAATACACAGTTTAGTCAATACCGATTCCCCAGAATTGTGGATGTCGTTTAAAATATTGAAAATGTAATAATTCCTTAATAGGAAGCGTTAGCGCGAAATGGCATGTGTGGTTTGAGAATGTTCCTTAATAGTGGTTTTTTTATCATACCACCTACTTTTTCACTGAGGTGAAATAGGCATCCATTATCTTTCTGGTGATTTCTGAATCATTTCAAATACCAGAGTCACTGAAAGGTTGAAAGACTTAATTAAAAAAAGCAAAAAATACTCATTTTCAGTATTTCTATTTTCACATCTGGGTGTCATATCTCTTGGCTTAATTACAATTACCATATTTCCTTGCTGGCAGCAAACGCGTTTCCAACTGCGCCCCTGCTGTGTTGAATCAATATCTGAAAGAGACGCTGGGGCGGTTCAGCACCTGCTGTGATTGATGTAAATCAAAGAGCTCTGTGATATTTAAATAAAGTATAAACCTCTTCACTGCGGGGTGCCAAGGAAAATGTATGTTGACTGAGTTAAAAGTTTCAAGCTCTTAATGTAGATTCACATTAACAAAATAAAATAATTGCAGCTACTTTCTGCTTTCAGTGCTTTCAAACGTGAAATCTTCCAGACAAAGAACCCCCTATTTTAAAGATGCTCGTTATGCATCCTAGGTTACTTAGTAGTAATACTTAAACACATCTTATTCTGGTTGCCCCTATCCTTACATAATGATTGGCGTCATGACGGAAAGACCGTCCGCCGCTTTTCCACCCCGGTCGCCTTGCGACCGGGCGGAAAAGGGTTCTATATGGTGGCGGTGTCTATCGAACATCGCCAGCCATATTAGAATGGGCATTTTCCAATGCCTATCCAGGCATGCAGAGTCTGCTTTGGGGGCCCATTGCGGACCCCCAGGGACTCCGGGGGGTTGGAGGGTGCACATGGGAGTTCCGTGCACAACATGGCAGGCACCGCGCGGTACCTGCCATGTTGTGCATGGAAGTGCACAGCATGCCTTCCTGGCATTGTGGCGGGCAGTGCTGAGTGCACCGTCCGCCACAATGTCAGGATTGCTGGATGCACCTGCCACTGTGGCGGGCGCATCCTAATTGTAGGCACGGGACCCCAGCCCTTATGGTGGAAGGTCACTATATATGATGGGATGGCTTTGTCCGCCCGTCATCCTAATGTCCCCCTTAGTTATGAAATACCTTCAGTTTACCATTGATTCCATGCACCCCAGGAGAGGGGGGACTTTGTCTGTGTTACATGCACAAGATGGTAATCAGTGTTTCTATCAAAATATGCAATAAAGCACACGGAGTACCACCGTTTTTTGTGCCAAAGGGAAGGGATGCCTGGTGACAATAACTAGTGGGTTCAATGCTCGAGACGCAATGTCATTAAATGTTGACATAAGTCAATTGCACCTGATAGTTGCTTTTCTTAGGATATTAGACTGGGGGGGATCACTGCCTAGATGTCCCTGCAATAGCCCTGCCACTCAAAGCACATTGAACTTTATTGCATTCTGCACTCTGTTTGCTCATGCTAGGAAGTGATTTCTATGCCCTATTTTTCGCTCTTTTAATATGAACTCCTATAAGAAGGCTTTTGAGTTATTGCAAAGGCTAGAGAATGTGAAAATGTGCATGGCAGTGCAACATTGTGTCCATCTTTCACTGGGGGTTAGAAACACAGATGGCTCAAAATCACTACTTCACACGTATCATATTTGTATGTTAGGATCTGATCTCATTTTTTACTTTTTGAAACTTTGTAATCACGAGTCTGCGACCCATTGGGCCTTTTTACATATGTTTTATGTTTCTTATCATTGGTATGTACCCTTTGTAGTGTTTTTTCTTGAAAATAACTGTATTATCCCCGGATGTGTCCTAAACCTTGTAACACTGTTTTATGTATTTATAAAATGTTTTTATCCTCTTCACTTTATGGCCGCATTTGGTCGAATAAAGGGGCATATTACCAAGGGCCTTATCGCCGCTTTACCGGAAATTTTTCCTGCTAAAGCGGCGATAATTTTATCGCCCTATTACCTAGCTGTCGCTAACACCAGTTAGCGACAGCTAGTAGGAGATAGCGATCATCTTGGGGCCCACTTTGCATGTCAGCGATATATATCGCTAATGACATGCAAAGTGGGCGTGCCAAGATGTTAGCGACTGTAAACAGTCGCTAACATCGCTATCTCCTATTACCTACAAAGGCGTACTTTTGGAAATATTCACGCTAAGCGCAAATATCTCCAAAAGCTAACGCCTGTCCATAGCAGTTCTTAGCCATGTTATCCAATGGTAGGTGGATAACATGGCTAAGAGCATTAGCTCGGTAATGCATGGCTATCGCTGACTTTTCAGCGATATTCATGCATTACGGCCGATTTTTATCGCTTTTGAGATAAACCTTGATAATAGCAAGGTTTATCTGCGATAAAAATCGGCAGGAGCTCGCCGATATTATTATTCCCGCTAACCGTGGTAAGCGATAAATATCGCTTAATCTTGGTAATATGCCCTAAAGTTTTTGAGCCTGACTGACTTTGGCAGGCATTTAGCAACAAAGACCTGGAACAGAGAAAATAGGGGAAAATGAGGCGTGTAGAGGCACGTTTTAATAGAGATTTCGTACTGCCTTTACTCCACTCACTTCCCACCGAAGCCAATTCCAAGAGATCAGATACAAATATTAGTAGGCCAAAAACATAATTCAGTCCTTTGAAGCCCTCTGGTTGTATTTGTAGCAAAGTTACTGTATGTCAACCCCAATGCTGCACTGAGCAGACAGGACATGGATCACAAGGATGCCACTACATGGACTGCTCTTACCAGGCACTTGGTATGGCAGTTGTGACAAGGGTTGAGTGAGGATTTTTTCAGCCTGAAAGATTCTCAGCAGCTTTTTTCACTCTTAGCACAGTCCTTCTATGGCCAATGAATTTTCTTTTTGTAGAGGGCCACCCTGTGCCCCTGCAGAAGAACAGAAAAATGTCCACACTCATCAGTCCATTCAAAACATACCTCATAATAAAAATGTTAACAGCAAAGCCGGCAACACAACATATGTGTTTGAAAATATGGCATTGATTTCAGAGACATCTTTCCTAAAGATCACTGAACCCTAGACATTGAATAGCCTGAAATGGTGCTTTCAAACTATTTCCACTATCTTTTCTCGTTAGACACTTATTACCTCTGAGTCTGTGAACAATTCGCTAATCTTTATGCCTGTGTCCTCTTCTGACATTCTTGAGTGTGTAGTGGCATAGCTAGACTATAGGCCTCCGTGGCAGACCCTGCATTTGCCACCCCACGACTGCTACAGTGAAGAGTGAAGGGCAGGGAGTGGTGGGGAGACAGACGATGGCAAAAGTGTTGCCACTGTAAAAAATCTTGCACCCGGGATGGAACGCTCCCCCTTGCTACACCACTGTGAGTGTGCATGCTCTTCACCCACTTCTGAGATTCTGAGTACATGTGCATCTACTTTCCTACCACCGCCAGTGCATGTATGCATCTCACTCCGTTTACACGCTCTCCCCGAGGTCACATGACCAGCGCTAAGCCTTGTGAGTCACCTTTCCAACATGCTTGTCTGCTACCTACCCACCCCTAAGGGAAAATGTCCTACCCTGTCCCCTGTGGGTTACTTGATCACCCCCAAGCCTTTGTGCTACCTCCCTGACTGTTTGCTGTATGCATAACAATGAGTGCATGAGCTGCTTATTCACAAGTTTTATTTTTGTAACATTGATATTGTACTTCTCTCTATTAATTTTAAAGTTTAGTCCCACCATATTTTATATGTAAAAAAATTTGCTAAATGTATTACATTTCCAGCTCATTTCCCAATTTGTCCGTCAATTTCAATGCAGTTCGTATAATTCCATGCAGTATCCATTTTGGATTTTTCAGATTGGGTTTGTGAAAGTCGGTTCGGTTCAGCAAGCTTCATTCGGTATGTACAACAACCAGAAAAGCAACAAACATACAACTACAGACAATTGAATCTTATTACTAAAAGCAGATATAGCTAATCAAAAACCGATCTAAGTAATTATCACAATAAAATCAGTTGTGAATCACAATGCTTTTGCTCACATACATTGATTTTAAAATAAATAACGCAACATGAAAACATATCTCCATATCACTTAGTGCAATTAGTAGGTTCATAGCAACATTACTTGTTCTCACATTGGGTTTCTTGAACAATGGCTTTAAGTAGAAACTTCTGAAATTCCCATAAAAATCACAAAATGGTAGAAAGTCATAGTGCTCTGTTTGGAATGCTCATCGTATGGACATAGGGTTACAGGTCGCGTTTTAATTTCGGGAAGGGCAACTAAGAAATGAACAATTCCTAATCTCAACCTTGTTAATACAAAGCAATGTGAGGGTTTAGTGAGAAAAGACAAGTAGCCTTGAAAACCGCCACTATCTACAATTGTTTTATAAAACAAAAATGCAGTTTGCTTCCCAACTGTTCTTATACGATCTCATGTTTGTGGACCAGGAATATACCCTTTATTTCCTGTTTAGGCAAACCTATTGCATGTGCTGGATGGTCATGGATCTTAATCTTAAATAATTCATTATATAGATCCGTAACATATTTAATCCAAGGGATAGATGGACTGTTGTCGGGTTGCAAACAATCCTGGAGAATTCTTTGGGTGAATTTTGTCTCATCCTTTACCCACATAGATCTCCAGAGCAATAGCGGTCGCATAGCGATCAGGTCTGATAAATATTTGATTCCCACTTCTTGGTGTACTGTTTTTGTGGATGCAGACTGGGGTAAACATAACAAGTGTTTTATAAATATCCATCATGTCCTTAATTCAGCAGTCTCCCAGTTTGGATGCAAGGCGAAAGATTCCTTGAATACTCTTCAGCATCCTAGTGAGGACATTAATTATTTCATGTGACCAGTCACCCTTGCTTGAGAAAGTTATTCCCAAATAGCAATTTGTTTTAACTGTATCCACCCTGTTACTGTCTATAAAAAAGGTTTTTGATTTCTTAGGTTTTGAGCCACATACCATAGTGAATGTTTTTGCTTTTTTAATTAACAACTTTCTACTGATAATAAAAGCTCCAAACTTGTATATTAGTCTCTGCAAGCCAACCTGGATTCTAGATAGAAGCACCGCATCATCTGCGTAAAGCAGTAGGGGTATAGCTTGACCTGCAAATTGAGGTGCATCCGCCTGCACTGATTTAAGGGCTGTGTCCACCTCGTTTATAAATAAAGTAAAAAGCAATGGAGCTAGAACACAGCCTTGGGGGATGCCGCGTTTAACCTCGAAATTTGGCGTGCCCTCGCCCTGCTGACCGTACCTAACTCAAGATGTTAGTCTCTCATACAGTCTTGCCAGAAAGAAAATAATTGATTCTGGGGCTCCAAGGTTAAGCAAAACTGGCCAAAGAATAGAATGGTCGACAAGATCAAAAGAGCTACTAAAGTCTGCAAAACATAAATACAGGTTCCCTTGTTTTTCACGCGTATATTTACCTATTAAAAGCTCAAAATTAATACATTGTTCTGTCAAACCTAGCCCTCTTCTAAAACCATATTGTACCAGTGATAAAATCTAATTCTCAGTAACCTACTCCTCGAATCTTACCAATAAAACTCTACTCATCACTTTTACAGAGGAGTCTAGAAGCGAAATGGGGCAGTCATTTTTGGCTTCCGATGTATTCCCTTTTTCATTGATAGGGACAATAACAGATTGACCCCATGTGGATGGTATGCCCTCAGTTACTGCTAGGTTGAAAACCCTAGTAAGTATGGGGCCCCATAAATCTGGGAATGTTTTGTAAACATCTATAGGGACCCATTCAGGACCTGGGGCTTTTCCTCCATTACTACCACTTAATCCTGCCCTAACCACATCAAGAGTAATATTTAGGGAGATTATTGGCCACTTACTATGTATTAGGCTATGGGGACTGAACACATCACAAACAGGTGGGTTAAAAATACCAGAGAAATGTGACACCCATTCTCACAGCTGACGTGAGACAGTAATTCCGGGAAAGAATCATTTTTCAGGAAAGTTGAATGAAAAATGTCCCAGAAAAGCTTGGTATTGGATTTATCAGCTGCCACGGACAGTTTGACCCATGCTAGCTCTTGGAGCTCTCTTTTCCTCTTTGAGATGGCTAATTTATAATTAAAACGTACGTTTTTGATTAGCTCTAAATTTCTAGGTCTGATACTAAGAGCCTGTTTCAATTGCTTAGAAGAGTACATGTATGATTAAACCATCCATTGTTTTGAATAGTTTTATCCCTAGGAGAGGCTGTCAATATCCCTTCAATAGTGCTATTCACTTTCCTGAAATTGGTTAACAGCATGGTGGGGTTAACATCTATTTTAAGACAATACGCAATCTCTATACCACATTTTTCAACGACGTTGCATATCACTTTATTCCTTTCTACCACTTCCCACTTTATTCTGGTTCCATCTGGTCTAATTGGGGTGATGTTACCAATAGCAGTATGTAGAGATGCAAATGTGTTACCCCACACCAATATTGAAATGATAATACAGTTATGGTCACTAAGTAACAACTGTGCAATTCTAGGTGTAGGACACATTTGTACAATACTTGTAGAGAATAACACATGATCAATCACTGAGTATGCATTCCTTCTAGTGAAGGTTGGTATCACATCCCCATTGGAATCACGTGCACATTGCAACAAGTCAAAGTCGTATTTCGCCATCATTGTATTTTATGCTACTCCGTAGTCGTTATGTGGGAAATGTATACAATCGTCCCCTTCATCGCTCTTGTACCCACAGGCTTTGGTCATGGATAATAGACATATTTGCATATTAAAATCCCCAACCCATATGATTGCAAAATTAGTGTTCATCATTCCTATCACATTATCAAGCCCCTTTTCCAGTATAAATACTGCACTACTACGGGTAGAATGAAAAAATATTAATATAAAAGTTGATCAGGAGCACATCCCTCCCATCTTTACAATAAAGCCACAAGATCTGTGAGTGTTCTCCAATTTTGATCACTCTTTTGACAACAATTGGGATTTTATTCGACATAAGAATTAGGAGCCCATCTTTGGCTTTTCCTGCAGGGGAAGGTAGTGCCATTGGACCATAAGAAGTAAACCCTTCAATATGCACTTGGTCAGTGCACCAAGTTTCTTGTAAACAGACTATATTGTGTCTATTGATGAAGTCTATCCATCCTAATGAGTCTTTCTTGCTTAATAGGCCAGCTATACTCCACATGAGTATTATATATCCATTTACTGGTATATTCCTTGTATTAGCATCCAGATGTTCACATATATTATCGTCATCCCACCTTGTTTGTGGTGTCTCTTCATGCGGAATTATTACATCTAATGCAATAGTGGGCATAGCCACTAGTGAGTTATTAGTATTTACATCTCCATCTCCCATAAGCTCTTCTCCATTTTAGCAAGACTCCATATTAGGTGGACAGGCGACATTATGTCAAATGTTTTCTTCCAGTGTACTCAGAACTTGATATCTGTTAGACACCGGTAGTGCATATTGGGGATACAATGGCCTTAAAGGGTTCAAACTTGGGGGCCCCTGGTCAACACCCTTCTTGGTTATAGGTCTTAAATGTCTATAGAAAAATCCAAGTGATACATTGTGACCATGTTCTAATGGTACAACTGCTCTTTCTAGAGTGTTCCTTGCCCAACTAGGGTTTCTGAAATTAATAATAATGCAGTCTCCTTTAAAGCACTTGGCTAAGGGGCCAATCCAACGTACCCTTCTTGTTAGAAAGTCTGACCTGCACATTCCACTGGGGAATCACAATTCTTATTTAGCCACTGGAACAATTTATTTTTCAGGGTATGGTCCAATTCGGATGTATGATAGTACAACGCGATCATTTTGATTGCTGTACTTTATATCGCAGATTTTACAACGCAAGTAGTTACAACGACTTGCGTTGGAGGGTGCAGATTGAGTATTATTATAATTTTTTATTCTATCACCAGCCCACGTAACAGTAGGGAAGGTGTTGGAATATAAAATTACAATATTCCTTAACCAACAGCGCCATCCAGCGCAAGTCGTAGTAACGACTTGCGTTGTAATGGCAGCGTGGTAAAGGTTGTGCGGTGTAAACACCGTGTTGTAAACGATGTTTACCGTCCAATTCCCTTTGGTCTGGTGCTAACTGGGGCACGTTGACCAATACTGCCACAAACGGACATCATTCTGGGGGTACGTTTATGGAGACACCAGCTCTACTCTCAGTGACCTCCCTTCCTACTGGCTCAGTATAATTAATAGTTGGCTGATTCAGCTCATACCTGTTCCCTCTAGTAGGGCATAGTTGATTAGTCTTGGGTTGACTCGATTGTAGGTGAGTTGCTAGCTCATTATGACCATCTTTGCTCCCCAAGGTCACTCTTTCTTGGGATCCGTGACCTAAATTACTGCTAGTTGGCAAATGTGTTACATTGGTGGTGGCAGCTATTGCCTGGGAAGGCTGTTCAATGGGGACCCCCATTTCAACACTCGTTCTTTCCTGTACACAATTATCTAGATTACTTAGTACACTATTAATCCTAGTTATTTCTTCATTCAGGTTATCTAGTTTATTATAAAGAGATTTTATCAATTCTTCTATTTTTAATGCTACAAGAGCTACAATTTGTGTTGCAAGTGCATTTGTTAGAGACTCCTGTTCGGGAGGGACATCACAGACCTGGACTGTTATATTCTGCAATGATCCTTTGTTGTTTTTATTACTCCCTGCTTTTACCTGGCTCTTTTTACAGCCTCTTTTTCTTTTTGGAGTGGGTGTACCAATATGCAAATGTATTCGTAATGTATTAGTCTTTAACTTTGGTTCGGTACCAGGGTGTTCGGTACAATAATAAAACGAAGTACTATTTGGCTGAACCGTTAAAAGACCATTAAAACCTGAGAATCCAATATCTTACTGTTGACTCCCACCACTTACAAGTCCTTTATACTGCTTGGTAATGTGGGAGGTTGCACAGGATTAAATAGTCATTCACCAAAAAGAAAAATGAAAATAGAGGATAAAAGTAACTTGTACTGAAAGTCCCACCACCTTGATTATTGAGTTTTATCCAATTTGGGGTTTGGGAGTCTTTTCCAGTTTATTCTCTATCGTGATTCCATTGAATGCTGATTGGTGCTTCAGCCCCTGAATCAAGGAGTGTGGCTCATACCAGCCTCCTCCGGGCTACTGCCCCGGCCTGCTAATAACCGCTCCTGGCACATACAGGAAGAGCTGTTGGCATTCTTGTCGCAATCCAGGTTGAGGGCTGTGGTTCCTGCTCCCCTCCACAACGGTGGTTAATCACCCCCCCCCTCCCCCCGTGACAATACAGTGGCTGGTTTGGAGCACCGGCCAGCCAATTAGCACCTCCTGGCATAAACAGGAAGAGTTGGTGGCGTCCTTGCGGCAATGCAGGCAGGGTGCTGTGGTTGCTGCTCCCCTCCGCAACGGTGGTTACTCAAGGGCCCCTCTGTGGCACAACAGTGGCTAGTTTTGAATTAACGGCTGGCTAATAAGCACCTCCTGGCGCAAACAGGAAGAGCTGGCAGCGTCCTTGCCGCAATGCAGGCTGGGGGCTGTGGTTCCTGCTCACCTCTGCAACTATGGTTAATCGCCCCCTTCCCCCCGCGGAACACCAGTATCTGGTTTTTGAGTTTACAGGGAATGTCATGACTGCCACAACTAACAACCAATTATTTTGCAAACCAATGGAGATGATATCATCCAAATAAATATTGACTTTATACATTCAGACATAGATTGATGTGAGGGTCAGTGAAGACTGAGGGATTTCAAAGGAAGGGAGTATCAGGTAAGAGGAAATAGTGCGTGGGCTTAAGTGAAGTCTCTCAAGAAGGAATATATGGAAAGTTTCTTACAAAGCAAAGCTCCTACTTTTCTGATGCAACTGGCTTATGTGATGGCTGCAAGAAAAATAACTTTAGATGTCAAGAATTTGAAATGGATATACTGAAGGGTTTTAAAAGCTGTTAGACTTATACAGATACACCACTGTAATACCCAATTCAGGTTTCCGGTATCTCTAAATGGCTGCCGGCTGAATGCTTAGACATTGATTACAAGTTCAGGGCTGAACTCCACTCCCTGTGCAAACCGGAGTTACAATGAGGTCACATTTTGAGCTGTACTACAATTATGGTACAATCACAATTTTCAGCTGCCAGGCCAAAACTGAGAAACGTTATCAGTGAAAGGGTCCAGAAAAAAGGCATTATTGAATAATTCTTTTTTTTAAGTACAAATTCAAAATTTTTAAATTATTTTCAATTTGAGACCTCAGAATAAGAGACATTTTTCACACATAGTAAATACCTCACTATTCTGTAATTGTTTTTACTGGGTGTGGTAAACACCTCTCAGTATTGCGCACAACTAGAGATTAGGGCCTTTGTGTAGATATTCCGAGACCTAAACGAATTGGCATGAAATCACTAGACAAATGAGGCAGCAAATATGTTTAACAGGAGTCCAAGAACGCTGTTGCTGGGTACAAAAGTGGTGCATGTAATGCTTCTTTAAACACTGAGGAGCAGATTTATAAAAAACGGACGCATCTGTATAGATGCGTCAGTTTCCTTGCACCTCAAGAAAAACCCTTGCGTCACCATGGATGCGCCGTATTTACAATACGACGCACTACGGCGCAAGGAATGACAGATCCGTCAGAAATTCTGACGCATCTGTTGAAGGAAAAGTCACGCATTGCTGGAGTTGTGTTGTAAGCACGATGCAACTCCAGCAATATGTGTTGCGGCCTATTCACAATACACTGAGTCACTCCTTACGCCTGCTTCAAGCAGGTGTAAGGTTTTGATGCAGTGGCGTCCTAAAAGTAACGTAGTGATATCTTGTAGATTTCGCTGCGTCACTTTTACTAGGCTTTTCTGCGTGGGAACACCTACCCTTCATACATATTACCTGACACAGGTATAATGTTACGGAGGGCTTTACAACTTGACACATCTCCCTAGCGTGCCACATTTTTTACGCCACCACTGCATCACAAAACTGACGCAACAGCAGTGCAAAAGTGTCGCAAGGGACTTGTAAATCTGCCCCTGAATTTTCAGAGGTATTTTTGAAGACAGACCCTAGTGTTTTACACCTACTAAACTCTCAGCTGCTTCATATAGAGAATCTGGATAGAAAGAGGGCAAAGAGAGAACTGGAGATGTCCATCTCTTGCAAGAAGGCAGCAGGAGGAGAAGTAGAACCATGACTTCTGTATCAAAAATAGAAACAACCAGCAGCTGCACCTACATGGCCAGGCTCCCACACATATGGATTTGTGACAAACTCTCTAAATTAATAATGGGGTAAGAATTGCAAATTGCATAATCCATTGTCACTTAAGGACAATGACATCCATATTCAAGTGTGAGAACCCTGAGACCTGTCACACGGGGATGGAAACAGCACATTGCTCTCCCTCACATGTAGATAGGAGTACACTGAGAAATACAGTAAAGTGTGGTGGGGGTCACAATATTGATGTTGTATTATTGACATGCAACAGTGTTGACTCACAATATCAACTTGCACTATATCTTCAAGTGTCTTTTTGAAGTTCGAATAGTAAAGTTATCCATAACTATGCACTCTCACTATGACGATATAGTGGCAGAAGATGTTGTGGAGTCAATAGTTAGTGCAGGTCAATGTTTTTATAGTTGATATTGTGACATACAGCTAGGGTTGGAATGGAAACTTAAATTAGCCCAGGACAAATTGTTCAAACCAGCCACACTTCCAAGTCACAACTAAATGAAGTCATGCAGCTATTAATTTTTATGCCTTGACCATCTATCCATCTGACAAACAGATTTCTGCCCTACAGCCACCAGAAAAATGTCAGATTGCTCCTGGAGTATTATTCATGTTCAAAATGAGTGCTGCAAGAGTACCATTCATGCTCACACATTCAATGAGCGTTAGAAATAAAGGGGTCCCAGACTGGCAGAAGAACTAGAATCATCAAAAGTACAACTTTAAATTAATCATAATACACGAAATGAATCTCAACAGTATGGTTGTTTATTCACAACATACCAAAAACCTACAATTGGTTATAACAATGTTAAGTCTAAAGCAATCATTAGAATATTGTACCATAGTTGTGCCCACGCGCGCAAAAGGGAAAGGGGTAGTGGGGAAGTGCTGGTGTTGTGCAGGAAAATTGTGATTAGTGCAGGAAAACATTCATTGGTCGAGAAATAGAATTGCATTTCATTCTATATATAATGACAAATTATTCCAAATGGCTCCCCCTCCAGGGGCCACAGTAAGCTGCTTAAGCAAGTCAGAGAGAATCAAAATGGAAAAACAATCTTCTGATATAGCTGAATTAATCCTGCTTGGGACAGAAGCTGGTATTGTGGTAGGTAAAGTCTATGTTTCGACCCTTAGGACAGTAGGGACAGTTCCCCTTACGGAGCGGGTCTTCATCAGGACGGGGGATTAGGTGGGCAGGGATCCTAAGAACGATTAAAAACAGGATTCTGGTGAGGAGGGGTTTGAGAAAATCCTCATCTACATTTGAGAGTAAACGCCCCATTAGGCGTGATCAGGCAAATTGAGTGCACAGAGGATTTGTTAAAAACAATTGTACTGTCACATAGTTGGTGCAAACAGGAGATAAACATGGATTCCTTCAGTGGTAGGAAATATGAGTTCATTAAATGACCAGGTTAGTATAGGTGCTTATATATCACGCAACAGTTTTACCTTGAAATCAATTTCGGGGCAGGGCATCAATGAAAATAACCGGTCCTGAAATATAAATTCATCATTTGTAACCACCGTGGAGGAGGTTGTGAGGTAGGTCTATGCGCTAAAGGAAGTTGGGGAATGGCAAACTGGGCTCACCTTGCGGTAATTGAAGCAGGCATCGGCACTGAAAAATGGACGCCCCACACGTTTAACGGGCGTTACTGCGGGGAAATTAGCATTGTTTCAGTATTGGTATAACACGAGGCTGTCTTACTATACAACATAGTACCAGGGCATCGGGGCAGTAAACGCTCACCTTGGATCGAATATCGATGTATAAATCAGGGTTTCTCTCTAAAAAATGGACGCCACACACACACACACACATTCAATGAAGCCTGTGACCTGATTGTCTAGGGCGCTGTTCAGAACTCCATGCACGTAAAGCTGCATGGAACCTGATCTACAAATGATAAACACCCAGCAGTGCCATTCATGCCTTTATGACTTCTCATAATCTGACTGTTACAGGGGACCTGCAAGCACAGGCACAGGTGCAGCGCCAAGAAACCTACCCGGTGAACGTAGCGCTATACAAGCAACTTTTACATTAAAACTCCAGACTTGCAGTTTGTGCACTGTGATGGTGTAGATATTGTTGCACTGACTGCAAACCTTGCTAAACATTACTGTCATTTGCTTACAATTTTGCACAATATTCCGAAAATAAATTTCACCTTCGGAAAAAACAGAACTCTTATGATGATTTTACGGATGTTACAGTTTACCCTTCCTATTGTGAGCTTGACTGTCAGAGATGAATACATCAAATACGGAGTTATGCATATGATATACATAGATGTGAGGGCTATCATTCATTTTTATTATGGGAAATAGAGTCTGTACAAAAGTCTGCAGATGGCTCCCTCAGCAATCAGAGGACAGTTGCGTGTTTCCAAGCCTCTAGGAAGGTCGCAGAAGATGTGGAGGCGTTCAGGATGGATGTCAGCATGTGACTGACTGGTTGCATTCCTCTAGCGAAGGCATGGTTGGGTCCACTTGCAGGTTGAAGTTGCTGTAAATGGCAGTGATTTGGGTGTTGAACAATTGGAAGAGCTAGTTGCAGAGGTCCTCTGATGGGGCGATTGAGATGGAAGTGGCCAATAGTGAGGAGAAACTCTTCACAATGAATGAATGAATACAAGTTTTGTAGAGCGCAAACTTAGCGCAGGGGCATCAAGGCGCAATCATGAAGATTTGTTTGCTTCTGTTGGTGTTGACATCGATGTCGTCCATCACAGTGACACGATTGGTGGTCAGGTTAATTTTAAAGTGATTTGAATGTGTTCCAGTCTCAATTGTCCTTGCTCATTTTCCATTTATGCTCCTGTTGCTTGCAGTGACTTTTCATCAGTCTGAGTTCCTCCATGTGCCAACTAGCCTGGGAGCTAGAAGATGTTATTGTTCTGCTGCGTTTGAGAAGAGCGAGGGAGTAGGCACACAAGACTAACCTATTGTTGAAATTCTTGATGGCTTGGTGAGCCTGTTGCTCTGTTCATTTCGGTAGGCGTTGAGAGCTGTGTTCCAGTCCCTGTCAGCGATGCTGATGCAGTTTCGGTGAGCTGGTCAGATAGTGGTGTGTGCGAGTTAGATCCAGACAGGGATGCTTAACTTGATGATGGTGTGATCTGTGCAGGTGAGTGGTGGGGACTTGTCCACTCAGATGTTGTCAAAGGTGGTGAAAATAGGGTCCAGGAGGTGCACATTGACATAGCTTATGGTGAAGTTAGCTGTGACATGGAGTGTGAATGACAGGTGTTCCATGTTGGAGTATGACCTGTCCATGGAGGCGGTGCAGATGATAGCATTCATGTTGATAATGCCAATTCTGCCTCTGGGCTTCTGAAGTCTATCTTACCTGGCACTCTTATAGCACAGGGAGGTGGTTGTGGTGATGATAGGTGCTGATGTGGGGTTCAGCCAGGTTTCCATGAAGAAAATCGCGGTCCAGGGCGTAATCGTGCAGCAGGTCCCAGATCTCTGTGGTGTGTATGGCGAGTGAGCTGGTGTTAAGGAGCATTCATGAGAGCGCAGAGTGTTGTGTTGGTGGTTGCAGGACTGGGTGATTGTGAGAAAGGGGGGTGTTGGGTCCTATTGGTGCGGTGTAGTAGGTGTGCGTTGTGGGTAAGTGCATGAAAACTTGCAAGAAGCACAATAACACACTTCCTCTGTGCTGTGTGGTGCAGCAAGATAGCTGTGTGTGGTATAGTGGCTGGCGTTGGAGGAGCAGGGGATCACAGTGGGGTGGCGGCAAGGGGGTAGAGAACCAGAGTTCCGTGGTCTGAGTGTGAACAAGGTGCTGGTAGGCACAGATGGGCATACCCATGGCATGCCTCTGGCTGCTTACTTCCATGCTGAGGCTGCCGTTAAGCAGGTGCATGGAGGGGAAAGAAGTAATGTCACTTCCTGTGCAAATTATTTATGAAAAATACAGCGATGGCACTTCCTGTGCAGATAGAAGATGGAAATGACTCATCTAGCTTGGCCTCATCTTTTAAAGATAGTTTTTGCAAGAAACCAGTGATGCAACTTCCTGTGCAGATGGATTATAGGGAATCGAGCGATGTCACTCTGTGTGTAAATGGAAGATGGAAATGAGTCCTCTTGCTTGGCTTCTCTTCTTAAAGACAGTTTGAGGGAAAACCAGTGATATCACTTCCTGTGCAGATGGATGATAGCAAATCCAGTGTTATGACTTCCAGTGCAGATATATGATGGCAAATCTAGTGATGTCACTTGCTGTGCAGACTGATGATAGGAAATCCATTGATGTCCCTTCCTTGGAAGATGGATGGAAGATTGTTTCAATATCAATGAATTTATGTCCCAGAATGTTAAAATAGTAACATATCATACCTTCTCTAGCAGAGGGTATTTTCTTTGTGGACAAGACCCCTAGTTGACAGCTGCTCAACCACTAATTCCACATACTCAATTACTGACATTTAGGTCATACTCATTTCGGATACAGAATCACATACCAAATACTAGTGGAGTCCTGAATGCCCCCTTAGAGATGTAAAATTATTGTGGGAATACAGAAGTCTGCATCTGTTTTACACAATAATTCCTTGTTTTCTGATCATTTCTAAACAGTGTTTTCCTCTGCTTTTATCAAGTGAAATGTGGGCTAGATTACTGGCAAAGCAGAATTTCTTCATTCCTTGTAATTCCCAATTTGAACAGTAGCATCATTTGTGGCCAAATGGAGACAAATACAGACTCTGTAATGTGACACTATGCATTTCTTTAATGCCTTTTTGTGTGTCTGTGTTAATGTTGATCTGACTATATTATTGTTTTTCATGGTTCGAACTATAGGAACAGTGTTCCTTGCAGCACCTACCCTCGACCATTCAGGCACGCAGGATCGAGGGTAGGTGTGCAAGGAGCGCACTCGGCAAAAACTCTGCAACTGTGCGTTTCACCATGCGTGAATCCATGAAGTTTGACTAACGTGATGATTAGGTGGAACCAACACTGATATCAATCACGAGTGGGCACCACCCTATTAGAGGGGGACCACTCACCCTGAGATCACATGTGGGGCTGGCTTCCCACATTCCCACAGTTTTTTAGTCCTGACGAAGCACCAAGGGTCAATTTGACCATTTAAGGTGCGAAACATGTTGACCTCTTTTTTTCAGCTACTAGGGGACATTGCTACCTCAATAGCAGAACCAACCTACCATTTTTTAATCCTGACTAGGGAATCCTTTTATTAAACTCATTGTGATATCCCCTAACCAGTTTTACTCAGTTTTACACTTACTTTTTACCATCCCACTAGGACACCACACTCATCAAACATCGAGAAAAACTAAAAGATATCAGCTAAAGTGACCCTTTGGAGGACTCATAGGGCATTGCAGCGCCAGCCCAACAAGGAGCATCTGCCCGACGATGAGCACAAGATACCCAGTGATGTGTGAGGGCAACAACAAATACTCTTGTTGACTGTCCGTCATAAACTGGTTCAGCACCTAGAAGTTCTTTCTCTCTCTTCATGACACATTTTGTGCCTTGCTAGGAACAGTAACCCCCATTTTTTGAACATATATTGTCTTTTGGAGGACGGGTACTGGACCTTAATCAGCTTCGGGTAACTCTTCTCCGTTTTTGCGATACATGTAATTTTCTTTTACCTAGGAAATAATGTGTGACTCTTCTTGTGTCTGCCCGAAGGGCTCAAGTATTTAGCCGGAATTACTCAGGAATGTCCTTTTCCTACAACCTCCAGGGGCCTTATTATAGATAGGGTGCACTTTTCAGGTTTGTGCCACGGCACACCTTTAAGCAGGTGCTTTGTGTGCAAACAGGAAATGTGTGCTGTATCATGTACAATGTAGTGCCTTCAGGGCAGGCACATACTCATGCATTCAAGAGAAATATGGAGCAGCTGTTTAAAAGCTGTCCTTAGGGCTGCCATCAGGGATCGCACTGACAACTTCTTTGCCTCTGCGCCCACGTCTATAATTTGGCATGGGTGCAGAGGCAACGGGATTCCCTCTTGAGAAAGCGCTGGTGCGATATATGCGCCAGCACTTTCAGTATCACATAAAGGGGCTCACAAGCATTTGCTGCCCCTTCTGTAATACCAGCGTGCCCCCAGGGTGTGGAATGTGGGCACACATGCCTGTAGTACCCCTGGGGCACATTCTGTAATATGGCCCCAGGGATTCATTCGGTATCCACTCAGAAACAGGCCCAGGCCTTGTCCCTGTAAGTTGCCCTGTGCAGATAAAGGGATTAGAAGGCACCATCCTACTCCTTAAATATTAAGGACTGAGTCAAACAATCATTATCCCCTTTTGCCAACACACACCACCCTGTGATGCATCTGCCCAATTTATAACTGCAACACGTTTAAGAGATGTACAGTTGGAGAAAAGGAAAACTCTAGATAAAGAAAGTTATCCTGATTGAGCTTCTGATTTACTGGCTAAGGAACACATGGCACATATTTCAACTCGAAAAAGGAATCTCGGTAAAGGTTCTGCGTGAATAGTTGGCATAAAGTCGAGACTTCTCCCACATGTAGGTAATCCCTTTGAAACGAATGGGAGTCTCTTTCATTCACAGCCCAGATGTGCAGTGTTATATTCTGTTGAAACATTTTTTTGAACTTTTCAGGAGTTTTTAGCAGTCATTCGGCTTCAAATTGTTACAATATCTGTGTTTTATGACCTGGCATTCTAAACTAGAGCCCTCAATTATCAAAATCTAAATAAGGTATGCATTCATTTGTTCTTCCAAAAATTAATGTCGGTATGCATATTTTTGTTAGGCAAGGTTAAAGGTTGTGATCATTGGTCCCTGTAGCATCCGCGCGAGCGGGAGCACCCACTGTCTTTCCTCCTCACGTGCACACACTGTCAAAGCGCCCTCTTCACTGCTCCATGCAAGACCGAGAAATAATTTGGGAGTGGTGTATCAAAAGGCGTTGCATCAAAATGCTTTCTTGGAACTGAATTACAGTGACAGCGAGTTTACAAGGCTGGGTGAGGAGCAGAATATTTGTGAAGGGACTTGCAAATTCTTTCTCGTATATGCATTGGCTTTGCTACAGTGGATACAGAGCTCGGAAGAAGCAGTTGTTAAATTGCCGCTTTCAGCAACAGCTGCCCCTGGAAGCCTGATGCAGGAATGGAATGGATGTATTGTTGGCAGTGACACTGATAAAACTTAATATGGTATCTGTTGTAAAGCACTGGGTAAAACTGTGCAAAAAAGGTGGATTCTGCCTTTCTTCACAATCTAATAACATCCTTTAATAATTAAGCCCAAAGCCTTAACCTTTGATGGCAGTAAGAGATACCAATCGTGGGGCTTAAGTGCACAGCAGTGTGAAACTGGAAAACCTGGAATCTGTTTCTGCTTGACCAAATTGTACACTACTAGCAAATACATTATTTCACTGAGCAACGTTTTTGTTGAGCAACTTTGTGTTCGTTATCACATATAAAACCATATTCAAGTAATCGAGTTAAGGAAATGTGCTGCATAAAAAAATTGTCTTGTGTTTGAATTAACATCTTATAAAATTGCTCTATCTAAAATTAGAATCTAGGCCTTATATTCTGCATATATGATAGTTGACTTGCCTCCTTGTTGCCTCTTTTTTCACTTTTAGCATGGTCATCAGAGCCCAGGTGGGAAGGTTTTCCTGTTCCCACTTTTTAGAAATACTTTGCTGTTAAACTGATGTGCTAAGGTGAAATGTTTCTGCTTGCTAAAGAAATACACTTTCTTAGATCTTGAAGACAACTTATCTTACTTAGCCCAATCTAATGTTTGTTGGACGATTTAGAGGTTAAATATTTTCAGGGCTCTGCTCATTCAGCGGCTCTTAGAGCCAGAGCCAATCCTTGTCTCAGCTCTTGCGGTTAATTCGTTAGCCTGCCAACCTCTATCCACTCCCTGCATTGGACTGCAGACATTTGATAATTTGTTCTTCATGCCATTCTATGGCTCCGAGCATCTGCTCCTCAGTCTGTTTTATGTGTCAAGTGTGCTTCCGGCGGAAAGAGAAATCATACCTGTCACCATGGCTTTAAGTGGGATGAAAATGTGGAGAGTCTCTAAAAGGGGCCCAGCAAAAAGAGGTGTAACAATTGCTGGGGTTTGTTGAAGGCGAGGTGAACTTTAGAGTTTCACAATCACCTGCTCACTTCTAAGGACTGCATTTTCATTTACTTTCGCTCTGTTTAAAGTGCTTTGTATTTCATTCACACACTTTTGGATATAATCTCAGTTACACTGGCACCATTGCTTGGTGCGCTCTGCAGAGGCCAACAATTGGATGCACAGTATTTTGAACACCTTTCGGACACACTGACATGCATTGTGCGAATCTCACACTTTCATCAGCCTCAACTCAAGACCTCTCCATCGTGGCTAATTCTAAGCACCCACCTACATTCTGAGCTCGCAGGGTTGCAAAAATCCGAGCATATACAAATAAATCACAGCATATAGAGTGCTGGTTTGGGGTGTCACAAATAACAAACAATAGCTATGCTGGTCTGTATTATTGCAATTTTTTAACACTGTCAGTTCAGCCAACTAAAACAAAATGTTCACCATGTGAGGAGGGGGTCAGGGCCTTGGAAGAGGTGGGTCCTTATGTTTAAAAATACCTAAGAGCCACCGCCCTGCTTCAACCACCGCATCCCCAAAAAAAGGATGACTGAGGCTGGTGCCAGTGTTCTAGGGTATTTTTCCATCCCTTAATGGATGTCGGAAATTGAAAGCCTCCAATATGAGAAGGAAATCCACTGTTTACAGTGGTTTTCAGCTAGTTTTCCCTGCCACCCTGTGATATCAACTCCTCCTCGGGTGACCATGTAAGTTGGCAGGTCTCCACTGCCTGCTTCCCTTGAGGCCTGCCCACAGGTGGCAATACATGTGTGTAAATGTAATAGGTGGATCACTAAATCATGTTTATGTGATAAGGCAGGCTGTTAAAATTGAGATAATTACCTTTTTTATTTTTGTAGTTGGGTGCTATAATCTCAATTATTTCTTTGGTTTCATATTAACCTCAATGAGATGGTGAATACTGGAACACTATGACGAAAAGAAGGGACCTAGGGCCAGATGTACAACTCTAAATTGTATGTGCAAACGGGTTTTTGACCTGTTTGCACATGCTAAATGGCCACGGGCCATTGACAACTCCTAAAAAGCGAGTCGCAATTTATTTGTGACTCGCTATTTAGGAATTGTGGAAGTGACATTACCTTCGCAATAGCGCCACAAAGCAATGTATGAATGTTTTGTGACTGCCATTGCGGTAGCAAAACACTCGCAAATTACCACCCTCTTCAA
The DNA here is from genome assembly GCF_964261635.1 of Lissotriton helveticus. NCBI lineage: Eukaryota > Metazoa > Chordata > Amphibia > Caudata > Salamandridae > Lissotriton > Lissotriton helveticus. Next base: position 1,179,460,845 of record NC_136063.1, on the reverse strand, counting down.
TAAGGTGGTAATGCAGTCGCAATTTTGAAGAGGTCCCCAGGGGACCCCTTTCACTTTGTGACTGTCTCTAAAAGTATTTTTTGAGGGCAGGCAGTGGTCCCAGGGACAACTACCTCCCCTTAAAGAATGAAACTCAAACGTTTAATTTTATTATTTTTAAATGCATCCCGTTTTCCTTTAAGGAAAACGGGCTACATTTCTTTTTAAAAACTGCTTTATTTAAAAGCAGTCCCAGACATGGTGGTCGGGTGAGCCCAGCAGGCCACCATCCCTGGGAGGGTCTGTCATTCCCAATGGGCTCGCAAATTGTGAGAGACTCATTAATATTCATGAGCCTCGCAATTAGCGACCCATTGGGAATCGCAGACAGTGTTAAACACACTGTTGTACATGCAAAATAAAGTCTCGCAAATTGCGAGTCGCAAATGACTCACAATTTGTGAGGCGCTATTTTGCACAGCCTACATCTGGCCCTTGAAGTGCATAAAGGTCCAGCATACATACTCCACCGTAATTCCAGAAATATTGAGGTATGCTGTTCCTAGGGGTAGGGAGGGGAATAGGTCAGAGATCAAGGAGCCAATAGGTGGAGAGAGGTTCCTTTTTTGAAATAGGGCCCTCACACACCCTTGCCGGTGTTGTGCTTCATCATCAGACCCGTAAAGGAGCAAGCCTGATGATGAAGCACTACACCTGCAAGGGTGTGTGAGGCCCATATGTCCAAAAATAAACCTCTCCCCACCTAGTGGCTCCTTGTTCACTGACCTATTCCCCTCCCCCGCACCCCATTCCCCGGGAACAGCATACCTCATTATTTTTAGACTACTGGAACACAATAGATTCATGTTGGTTATAAAATGACACTCTGATGATTATCTAAGCATTGCATGGCAACCTCTTGTAGGATTTCACCAGTAGAGAATGTGTCTTATACAGACTGTGAGTTAGAGACATCCAATTTGTTGCTTCAAGAATTCCAAGCAAAGGTTCTCAGTGTCACAGTCTGAGGCCAGTACCTGTTTGAACTCGACTTTGACAGCTCAAGTCAAGCAGTTTTCAAAATTGTTCACAATCAGAGACACTTTGCCCTATTTGGTTCTCACCAGTATGATGAGAAACATAAGTCACCTGTTGTCCCAAGCTCATGGTGGATCAGCAGATAGCAATGCTACTGAGGACAGTGTTATAGTGGGTATGTCCAGCAGGGAGGGGGCGCTGATAATGTTGCTGGACAGATTTAATAAGTAGATAATACAAAGTTTAAAATCCACAGACCTAAATCCCATGGAAGTCGTGGAATCCGTGAAGGAGAGGCTCAGGAGGTGGGCTCGGGCTGAAAGGGGTAGAGACCCAGGGGTAGCAAGGCAAAAAGGAGAAAGTAAAGCAGGAGGAAAACAGATGCCAAGATCCCATACTCCTACTTGGCCATGATCACCCTGATGATTCAGAACTCCAAGGAGTATTTGCTCACGCTCTTGCAGGTAAGACGCCAACCACTCTCTTCGTTAGTCACTTATGACTTGTTCGCCATTCGGATAGCGTTCGGGGATGTTTTCTAACCGTATGCTGTAGCAAATACCACCAACCCCCAACCTCCTCCAAAGGGGCCATAAAGGCTGTATTAACTAGCTCTAACACTTCCAGGTCATTTTTGTCAGGACACCCCTTTACCTTCAGCAACATCTTATAATGGTACAGCCTTCTGAGTCCTATCCTTTTCTAAACATGAGGAGCAGGCGCCACTAGAGTAAACAGTACATTTCACAACAGAGTATGTCAACATTGCAAAATTGTCTTAAGACCTTATTAAATGTAGTTGTGTGTGAACTGCACATATTTTTGGTTTTGTTGTAAACAAAAGTTTGAAGTGGTGATTGCTACAGGATTATATAGCTGAGATTAGCATTCACATACATGATCAGTTTTTGATGTACATAGACTTGTCTGCAGTGCATAAAGATCTTACATTGCCGCATACAAAGGAAAAAGATTAGAGTGGACATTGGTTGTGATATGTAAAAGTTTCCAATAAGTTTTTAGTGAGATATAACTTTACAGGACAAAAATATTCTTGCTTGCAAAGTCTTGGCAAGGTAATTAATTGATTGTAATTAGTTTTAAGTGATTGTGCCTGGAGGTGGTGGTGTCTGCGGGGTTGTGGGGTCCTCTAGATGGCGGAAGGGTTTTACGAGCTGTACTCTAAGTGCTTTATTGTGTTACATTGTTTTGACATTCAATAAAAAGATTTGTTTACTAAAAGAGATAACTGACACATCCACCTACACTGGTTCAAAAAGAGAATCCTTAATGATAAAAAACAGCCTCACTTTCTTGGACAAAAGTAACTAAAAAATAACTGTTTCAAAGTTTATTGACAGATCGGAAATGTACAGCTCATCATCAAGACATAAAAACAAGTTTCAAAAATACAAAACAAAAGCCAGTCACAATCAATCAAAATAAACAGATAAGGCCCAGCAATTCCAGCATATACACAGAAAGATAAAACCCAACAGTTCCAAAATATATACAGATAAATAAAGAATATGGTCACAGTGCACATAAAATCATGTAAGATTGAGATAATAAATGTTTCCTAATAAGCCAAGCTGTGTGAAGGGATTTGGATACAGCCATCTCAATCACAGTCGAAGAGTCACTTTTGCAGATCCTAAGGGTGTGTATTTGATTTGTTAAGTCCAAGAGTGAACATAGGGAAACTATCCACCTGGCTCTGGCTTTAGTGTATTTTGCACATAAACCCAAGAAATGTTCCCCAGTCCCATCCAGAAGCATACATGATTGGCACCAAGTACACCCACACTTTACAGAGACCAATGATGAAGTCTGAACAGCAATTGGGAGGGTTCCATAGCTATACCTGCCAATTTACAAACTAACCACTGTGGGAGGAGAGGACAGGGCATGGTGCCAAAAGCTATCTAGGAGGCACTGTGCCCCATACCAAGGCCCCATCCCCACCCAAACAATAGAAACAAAGGGTCATCAAGGCTGTCGTCAATGTCCTGTGATGTTTTCACAACTTTTAATGGACATCGGCTGCTTGTAGCCTTGGAAAACAAGCTGGAAATTCACTGTTTACAGTGGTTTTCTGCTTGTTTTCCCTGCCATCATGTGATTTTGACCCCTCACCAGGTGACAGTGTGAAGGGAGCCAAAAATGTGTGACACACTGTGACACCATGTGAGTTTGCAGGCAAGCATACCTAAACTGCAAAAACAATGAACAAGTATGCACAGGCCAAATGTACTTGAGAAATTCCTTAGATTTGGGCACATATTTGTGCACCAAAAAGCATCTTGTAAAGCTACCTCTGCAGCTGGACAATTCATACTGGGTAGCAAATCTCTCCCAAAATCTTGATTTCACCAACCACCGCGCGTGTGGTGGCCTTAATAGAGGATGGGTCCTCCCTAAATTTGGCTAGGGCCTAACTCAACCCATGTTTTGTTTTACATTGGCCAGCCACTGAATCACCTTAGAGCATGGTAATATGAGTGTAGTGTTTACCAAGACAAGCAGCCCACCTCAGGGATGCCCAGCTGGAGACGTAACTGCAGGGCTAGAAAAGCTCATAAAGGTAAATTTGTGTACAAGATCAATCGCCCATGTTTTCTGAAAGAGACAAATCACATGGTTATCAACAGATTGTACCCATCCAGGGTCATCAAGCTTCAACCTGATCCCAGCAATACTCCTAAACATCAGCTGCAGAATTGGAAAGCAGGTTAACAGGAGGAATCCAATTTCCAGGTAAAACCAGTTCCTGCTGGCCAGCAATCCTCGACAAGCACCTGAGCGGAAACAACTGGTAGTCATGCCTCGACAGCTGTGAGTTTAGAAGCACAATCAAGAGCTAATGAGGGTCGAGATCTGAAAAGATGTACCGGTGAGTATAGAGGATCTTCAATCTACTTGGAGCCAAGGGGGAAAGGCAAAGGCCGCCCCCTAATCAGAACATTATAAACAATATGGGGCCTCACCCGATAGACACTTATTCCCATTAAAAGTGACAAAAACCAGGGTTTTCAATATTCTTCTCAATTCCGTTGAGTGTGTGCAATCCAACTACTCATGTTTATCACAGTGTCTCACTAAAAAAACAATAATGTCTACTACCATCCAAACTCCCCACCTTCCATCCAATGAAAAAATGTGGGAGGAGAGCGAGAGTACCTCATGGTAGAACTGCCAACGGGGTTGCTGGCTAACAGCATCAACCTGATCCCAGCAATGCTCCTAAACATCAGCTGCAGAACTGGAAAGCAGGTTAACAGGAGGAATCCAATTTCCAGGTAAAACCAGTTCCTGCTGGCCAGCAATCCTCGACAAGCACCTGAGCAGAAGCAACTGGTAGTCATGAATCGACAGTTGTGAGTTTAGAAGCACAATCAAGAGCTAATGATGGGTCAAGATCTGAAAAGAAGTACGGGTGAGTATAGAGGATCTAACATTGGGGACCCGATACTGGAATGCCAGCTCAGTGGACAGAAGAAGTCAGGGTATCTCTGAAACTATGGTTTACTGTCACTACTAGAAATTGATAATCTTGGCAAATGGGTCAGGGCATACGCCTTGGCCACAGATGCAGGAAGAAGAAGCACAATGGGAGAAGATAAATCCTAGAGGAGAATCCACTGGAAGAATAACAATTGCCCAGGACCTACTGTACAATGGCAGGAGATCTACAATTAACAATCCCACATTTGCCCAGAAAGCTTTTTACCAAAGCACCAACCCATCTCACTCTTTGAACCATCAAAATGTCAGTCGAATCTGAGTATGGGAAGTGGGCACTAGTGTATTACAGTGGAGAACTTTATTTTTGTGCTGAGCAAAAGACTAAACATTATTGGGTGGCAAGCAGGGCACTTTTGATAATATGGCCACATAGGAAACAGCCTCTGGGGGAAGCTTGAAGGAGGGGGTTAGATTTGTGGGTGTGTGTCTGATCCACAGCCCCAGCTGACCCTCCGATGTCCCCTCCCCATATCTCACCCAGACAGTCCTATTCCTTTTTCAAGCGCCTGGTATTGACTGTCCTACATTGTTGCTTGGCCACCCTATCCGGCAGACAATTTTACACAAGGTTGTTGTTACTGTCTCTAATAATCGAGGGATTGGTGGAAGTAGTTTCCCACAGGGCCATTTGTACCGAGTGTAAGCAGGATTTAAGGCTGTTCTTTTAGAGCCAAGCTTAGCTTACAGAGTGGTACCTCAATTGCACCCAATTGCTCCTGAATTGGCTTCAACTTTGCTTGCATGATATCAAGAACTTTATCACAAAAGGCCACTATAACATCATGAATTTGTCTTCATCACGGCCAACTCAATCATTTTTAGAACTGTTGGAAATTAGGCATGATCGCTTGAATTTCGAACATACCTCCATTCTCTTTCTTTTCACTGCTGATAATTGGCAGTGGACCATCGCAATTTAGATTGAGGCTTCAGAGGCACCATAGATGCTAAGAAAGGAGCACTAGGAAAGGAAAAGAAAGGACGTGTTCCCTGAGTAGTAGTAGTGACGGAACTCCCCATTCCAATATCTACTGAAGTGGAAGGGGCAAGGTTTTCAGGAGAGGAAGAAGTAAGGGATAGACGGCTCTCAGCAAATTCAATTTTTTAATTCAGGATATCTACTGCATGCTGAAGGAATCCATCCGACTAAGTGCCAGTCTGGTGTTTGGACTAAATAGTTAGTTTATGTATACTCATTCTTTCAAGTCTTGAATAAGTTTTAAGAAGAAGAAAAATAAAAGTGGGCATCAGTACCTTATTTAAGAGCAAATGACTGGCAGTGTGATGCAAATCCAGGTAAAAAGGGGATGGCCCAGTCCAGCCTCTTTTGGGCAATGACAGGCAAAGACGGGCACACTCCTGCGCTAGAGGAAAGCTGTGGCTGATTTCAAGCTGATTGTTGCTTCTCCCTTCTTGCAAGGAGGTCTGGGACTTGTGGTTTGTGGTCAGCCCCTCTGTCTTCTGGGGTAAGCTGAAAGCAACACTGCAGGCAGAGAAACAGTGCACACTGCGAGAAAGCTGAAGCTGATTTCATGGCACCTGCCCCCCCTCCCTTCTTGCAAGAAGGTCTTAGACCTGTGGCCAGTGGTCCATCCCCTCCATTCTCCAGGCAAGCAGGCGCTTTGGAAAGCTGCCGCCTGTTTCAAGACACCTGCTCCTCCTGCCTTCCTAAAAGGAGGCCTGAGACTTGTGGTCCGTCCCCTCCATCCACCAGGGCAAACAGATGTTGTGGGAAAGCTTCCACCGATTTGTAGGTGCTCACTCCTCCTCCCTTCTTGCAAGGAGGTCTTTGGCTTGTGGTCCATGGTCTGTCCCCTCCATATCCCGGGGCAAACAGGCAGCAACTCTGCAGGCAGAGAAACAGAGATATATAATTACAGAAGAAAATGATTCTTGTTTGCCACGTCTTGCCGGGGATACTAATTAATTACAAGCTTACAAGTGGAGGTCGTGGCTGCAGGGTTGTGGGATCTTCTAGATGGTGGAAGGGTCTGTGAGCTGTAGTGTAATTGCTTTATTGGGTTACAGTTATTAAACTAAATAAAAGGTTTATTTTTAAGAAGAAATAACTGACATCATCCACTAACACAGCTTTTAAAAACGAGTTTCATTTCAGGATAAATAAAAATAGCATCACAAATGTAACTCGAAATAACTTTTATTAATTTATTTTATTTCTTCTAATCAGAATATTCATTGTTTTGTTTCACATGCCATATGCATGATTTTTTACTTATCCTTCGAGAGGCGCTAAGTAGAGCTGCAGTTTTCTTACGGTGTTAGCAAAGATTTGTTTTTCTCTATTCGGTAGAGTGGGGAAGCAGTGACTGGTGATGTCTTTCACCTCAGATTAGAAAACTCACTTTTCTTTGTTTTTGTCATGATGTAGATGTGGAATATTACCGTTTTTAGGTCTCGGCAACGAGAACTATTGTCGCCGAGTAAGCTCGCAAGGGAGTACAGAGCGGTGCACGAGCCGACCAGGGTCTGTGGACGCGCACACACAAAGGCAGGCAGGCAGGCACACACCAGACACACACAGACAGACACACACACGCACACACACACACACACACACCCTCCCTCTCTGCCCACTCCCTCTCTGCCGCCCCCCCCCCACCCCCACTCACCGGGCTCTTTCCCTCTGCAGCGGGTCAGTCACGGCAGCAGGCAGGCTCGGTGTCTTCTCCGGCGATCTTCAGCTGATGTGCATGCTCACGCTGCGTCTCCTGTGCGCCCACCACGCTGTTTCGCGCCCGTTGATCCTCAGCTTGTGATTACTACTCCTTCTAACCCGGATTCTAAATGACTATTTCTTGGTTCTCTAACTCCACTCTGTTGATTCGTAACAAACTGATATTCAGCACATTTCACAGTCTCGCTTTTGCTTCTCATAAATACAATAAGATTATTTTAAGCAATGTCTACCCTTCTTTTGGTTCTGTGCCTATTATGCTTCGGACTATAGAGTTTTAGAAAGTGTGGTGGAAGATTCCATGATATCAGTGGTGTGCACAGTGCAGAGTGAGTGTGCAGAGTGCAGAGTAGTGAGTGCAGAGTAGTGAGTGCAGAGTAGTGAGTGCAGAGTAGTGAGTGCAGAGTGTGAGTGCAGAGTGTGAGTGCAGAGTGAGTGGGCAGAGAGAGTGTGCAGAGAGTGTGCAGAGTAGTGAGTGCAGAGTGAGTGTGCAGAGTAGTGAGTGCAGAGGAGTGAGTGCAGAGGAGTGAGTGCGCAGAGTAGTGAGTGCGCAGAGTAGTGAGTGCGCAGAGTAGTGAGTGCGCAGAGTAGTGAGTGCGCAGAGTAGTGAGTGCGCAGAGTAGTGAGTGCAGAGTAGTGAGTGCAGAGTAGTGAGTGCTGAGTAGTGAGTAGTGAGTGCAGAGTAGTGAGTAGTGAGTGCAGACTAGTGAGTAGTGAGTGCAGACTAGTGAGTAGTGAGTGCAGAGTAGTGAATAGTGAGTGCAGAGTAGTGAGTGCAGAGTAGTGAGTGCAGAGTAGTGAGTAGTGAGTGCAGAGTAGTGAGTAGTGAGTGCAGAGTAGTGAGTGCAGAGTGCAGAGTAGTGAGTAGTGAGTGCATAGTAGTGAGTGCAGAGTAGTGAGTGCAGAGTAGTGAGTGCAGAGTAGTGAGTGCAGAATGCAGAGTAGTGAGTGCAGAGTAGTGAGTGCAGAGTAGTGAGTGCAGAGTAGTGAGTGCAGAGTAAATGTAAATGTAAATGTAATTGAGCTTATTTAGCGCACAGCTACCCGCAGTGGGTTTCCCGGCGCTTGCTTAGGGAACCCTTCCTGGTATTCCCCTGTGAGATAGCAGGGTATCCACAAGGTGAAAGTCAGGCATCCCGCCGCGAGGGGCCGTTGTGGAGATTAAGCAAGCTATTGCCCAGAGTCGCAGAGTGTGAACCCGTGAGTCGAGGAGGCACCGGGGCGAGAATTATCGAGTCCGTGGAATTTTTAGCCCAAGACCCCGCCGAGGCGGGGAATTGAACCCTGGTCCAGGACCGATCTCAGCTTCCGGGTCTGCTGCCTCTAACCCCTGAGCCACACTTCTCCAGAATAGTGATTGCAGAGTAGTGAGTAGTGAGTGCAGAGTAGTGAGTGCAGAGTAGTGAGTAGTGAGTGCAGAGTAGTGAGTAGTGAGTGCAGAGTAGTGAGTAGTGAGTGCAGAGTAGTGAGTGCAGAGTAGTGAGTGCGGAGTAGTGAGTGCAGAGTAGTGAGTAGTGAGTGCAGAGTAGTGAGTAGTGAGTGCAGAGTAGTGAGTAGTGAGTGCAGATTAGTGAGTAGTGAGTGCAGAGTAGTGAGTGCAGAGTAGTGAGTGCAGAGTAGTGAGTGCAGAGTAGTGAGTGCGGAGTAGTGAGTGCAGAGTGCGGAGTAGTGAGTGCAGAGTAGTGAGTAGTGAGTGCAGAGTAGTGAGTAGTGAGTGCAGAGTAGTGAGTAGTGAGTGCAGAGTAGTGAGTGCAGAGTAGTGAGTAGTGAGTAGTGAGTGCAGAGTAGTGAGTAGTGAGTGCAGAGTGCAGAGTAGTGAGTGCAGAGTAGTGAGTGCAGAGTAGTGAGTGCAGAGTAGTGAGTGCAGAGTGCAGAGTAGTGAGTGCAGAGTAGTGAGTGCAGAATGCAGAGTAGTGAGTGCAGAGTAGTGAGTAGTGAGTGCAGAGTAGTGAGTAGTGAGTGCAGAGTAGTGAGTGCAGAGTAGTGAGTGCAGAGTAGTGAGTGCAGAGTAGTGAGTGCAGAGTAGTGAGTAGTGAGTGCAGAGTAGTGAGTAGTGAGTGCAGATTAGTGAGTAGTGAGTGCAGAGTAGTGAGTGCAGAGTAGTGAGTAGTGAGTGCAGAGTAGTGAGTGCAGAGTAGTGAGTGCAGAGTAGTGAGTGCAGAGTAGTGAGTAGTGAGTCGTGAGTGCAGAGTAGTGAGTAGTGAGTGCAGAGTGCAGAGTAGTGAGTGCAGAGTGCAGAGTAGTGAGTGCAGAGTGCAGAGTAGTGAGTGCAGAGTGCAGAGTAGTGAGTAGTGAGTGCAGAGTAGTGAGTGCAGAGTAGTGAGTAGTGAGTGCAGAGTAGTGAGTAGTGAGTGCAGAGTAGTGAGTAGTGAGTGCAGAGTAGTGAGTAGTGAGTGCAGAGTAGTGAGTAGTGAGTGTAGAGTAGTGAGTGCAGAGTAGTGAGTGCAGAGTAGTGAGTGCAGAGTGCAGAGTAGTGAGTGCAGAGTAGTGAGTGCAGAATGCAGAGTAGTGAGTGCAGAGTAGTGAGTAGTGAGTGCAGAGTAGTGAGTGCAGAGTAGTGAGTGCAGAGTAGTGAGTGCAGAGTGCAGAGTAGTGAGTGCAGAGTAGTGAGTGCAGAATGCAGAGTAGTGAGTGCAGAGTAGTGAGTAGTGAGTGCAGAGTAGTGAGTAGTGAGTGCAGAGTAGTGAGTGCAGAGTAGTGAGTGCAGAGTAGTGAGTAGTGAGTGCAGAGTAGTGAGTAGTGAGTGCAGAGTAGTGAGTGCAGAGTAGTGAGAGCAGAGTAGTGAGTGCAGAGTAGTGAGTAGTGAGTGCAGATTAGTGAGTAGTGAGTGCAGATTAGTGAGTAGTGAGTGCAGAGTAGTGAGTGGTGAGTAGTGAGTGCAGAGTAGTGAGTAGTGAGTGCAGAGTAGTGAGTAGTGAGTGCAGAGTGCAGAGTAGTGAGTGCAGAGTGCAGAGTAGTGAGTGCAGAGTGCAGAGGGCAGAGTAGTGAGTGCAGAGTGCAGAGTGCAGAGTAGTGAGAGCAGAGTGCAGAGTAGTGAGTGCAGAGTAGTGAGTGCAGAGTAGTGAGGGCAGAGTGCAGAGTGCAGAGTGCAGTGCAGTGCAGGTGAGTGCAGGTGAGTGCAGTGCAGGTGAGTGCAGTGCAGTGCAGGTGAGTGCAGTGGAGTGCAGTGGAGTGCAGGTAAGTGCAGGTGAGTGCAGTGCAGGTGAGTGCAGTGCAGTGCAGGTGAGTGCAGTGGAGTGCAGTGCAGTGGAGTGCAGGTGAGTGCAGTGGAGTGCAGTGCAGTGCAGGTGAGTGCAGTGGAGTGCAGGTGAGTGCAGTGGAGTGCAGTGCAGTGCAGGTGAGTGCAGTGCAGGGCAGTGCAGGGCAGTGCAGGTGAGTGCAGTGCAGGTGAGTGCAGTGCAGGTGAGTGCAGTGCAGGTGAGTGCAGTGCAGGTGAGTGCAGTGCAGTGCAGTGCAGGTGAGTGTAGTGCAGTGCAGGTGAGTGTAGTGCAGTGCAGGTGAGTGCAGTGCAGGTGAGTGCAGTGCAGGTGAGTGGAGTGCAGGTGAGTGCAGTGCAGTGCAGGTGAGTGCCGTGCAGTGCAGGTGAGTGCAGTGCAGGTGAGTGCAGTGCAGGTGAATGCAGTGCGTGCAGTGCAGGTGAGTGCAGTGCAGGTGAGTGCAGTGCGTGCAGTGCAGGTGAGTGCAGTGCAGTGCAGTGCAGGTGAGTGCAGTGCAGTGCAGGTGAGTGCAGTGCAGGTGAGTGCAGTGCAGGTGAGTGCAGTGCAGTGCAGGTGAGTGCAGTGGAGTGCAGGTGAGTGCAGTGGAGTGCAGTGCAGGTGAGTGCAGTGCAGAGCAGTGCAGTGCAGTGCAGTGCAGGTGAGTGTAGTGCAGGTGAGTGTAGTGCAGGTGAGTGCAGTGCAGGTGAGTGTAGTGCAGTGCAGGCGAGTGCAGTGCAGGCGAGTGCAGTGCAGTGCAGGTGAGTGCAGTGCAGGTGAGTGCAGTGCAGTGCAGGTGAGTGCAGTGGAGTGCAGTACAGTGGAGTGCAGTGGAGTGCAGGTGAGTGCAGTGCAGGTGAGTGCAGTGCAGGTGAGTGCAGTGCAGTGCAGGTGAGTGCAGTGCAGGTGAGTGCAGGTGAGTGCAGGTGAGTGCAGTGCAGGTGAGTGCAGTGCAGTGCAGGTCAGTGCAGTGCAGGTCAGTGCAGTGCAGGTCAGTGCAGTGCAGTGCAGTGCAGTGCAGGTGAGTGCAGTGCAGTGCAGGTGAGTGCAGTGCAGTGCAGGTGAGTGCAGTGCAGTGCAGGTGAGTGCAGTGCAGTGCAGGTGAGTGCAGTGCAGTGCAGGTGAGTGCAGTGCAGTGCAGGTGAGTGCAGTGCAGGTGAGTGCAGTGCAGGTGAGTGCAGTGCAGGTGAGTGCAGTGCAGGTGTGTGCAGTGCAGGTGAGTGCAGTGCAGGTGAGTGCCGTGCAGGTGAGTGCAGTGCAGGTGAGTGCAGTGCAGTGCAGGTGAGTGTAGTGCAGTGCAGGTGAGTTCAGTGCAGGTGAGTGCAGTGCAGGTGAGTGCAGTGCAGGCGAGTGCAGTGCAGTGCAGGTGAGTGCAGTGCAGTGGAGTGCAGGTGAGTGCAGTGCAGTGCAGGTGAGTGCAGTGCAGGTGAGTGCAGTGCAGGTGAGTGCAGTGCGTGCAGTGCAGGTGAGTGCAGTGCAGGTGAGTGCAGTGCGTGCAGTGCAGGTGAGTGCAGTGCAGTGCAGGTGAGTGCAGTGCAGTGCAGGTGAGTGCAGTGCAGTGCAGTGCAGTGCAGGTGAGTGCAGTGCAGGTGAGTGCAGTGCAGGTGAGTGCAGTGCAGTGCAGGTGAGTGCAGTGCAGGTGAGTGCAGTGCAGGTGAGTGCAGTGCAGGTGAGTACAGTGCAGGTGAGTGCAGTGCAGGTGAGTGCAGTGCAGGTGAGTGCAGTGCAGTGCAGGTGAGTGCAGTGCAGTGCAGTGCAGTGCAGTGCAGGTGAGTGCAGTGCAGGCGAGTGCAGTGCAGGCGAGTGCAGTGTGTGCAGTGCAGGTGAGTGCAGTGCAGTGCAGGTGAGTGCAGTGCAGGTGAGTGCAGTGCAGGGCAGTGCAGGGCAGTGCAGTGCAGTGCAGGGCAGGTGAGTGCAGTGCAGTGCAGGTGAGTGCAGTGCAGGTGAGTGCAGGTGAGTGCAGTGCAGTGCAGGTGAGTGCAGTGCAGTGCAGGTGAGTGCAGTGCAGTGCAGGTGAGTGCAGTGCAGTGCAGGTGAGTGCAGTGCAGGTGAGTGCAGTGCAGGTGAGTGCAGTGCAGTGCAGTGCAGGTGAGTGCAGTGCAGGTGAGTGCAGTGCAGATGAGTGAAGGTGAGTGCAGTGCAGTGCAGGTGAGTGCAGTGCAGGTGAGTGCAGTGCAGGTGAGTGCAGTGCAGTGCAGGTGAGTGCAGTGCAGTGCAGGTGAGTGCAGTGCAGGTGAGTGCAGGTGAGTGCAGTGCAGTGCAGGTGAGTGCAGTGCAGTGCAGGTGAGTGCAGTGCAGTGCAGGTGAGTGCAGTGCAGTGCAGTGCAGGTGAGTGCAGTGCAGGTGAGTGCAGTGCAGGTGAGTGCAGTTGAGTGCAGTGCAGGTGAGTGCAGTTGAGTGCAGTGCAGTGCAGGTGAGTGCAGTTGAGTGCAGGTGAGTGCAGTGCAGTGCTGGTGAGTGCAGTTGAGTGCAGTGCAGGTGAGTGCAGTTGAGTGCAGAGTGGTGTGTATTGACAATGTAAATGACAATGCCATTTATTTATGATTTAAAGAAAAAAAAATGTCATGAGCAATGCCAATAGCTCTACCTTTAATGATGCCGAGACCATTGCATTGTAAATGCTTGTTTTAAATTGTCTTGAGCCCATCTCACTGCCATAAACACTATCTGCTCAATCAAATGACCTGTTCTTACACCTATATTCTGGGGAGGTTCACAAATGGGGAAGTCCTCTTTTCTACCTAGCACACTGCAGCAATTCAGTCTCTCAGAACCAAAGATCTAGGGGCATATTTACGAGAGGCTTACACCGGTATTGAACCACTTATTGAGATGCAACAGTGGCGCAAGCCTTAAGTCATATTTACAAAATAATGCATGTCCGAAAATGCGTCGTTTTTCAAGGGTTGCATGGTGCAAAAGCTGCACCAAAAACAGCTGTTCCAGGCGCATTTTAATACATGCAACGTAGAAGTTTCCCCACAAATTCGGATGCAACTGTGATGCTGTGGTATTTGCGGGTTGCCCAACATGTCATGCATCACCTGGAAGCATGACAAAAAGACAGAAATGCTCCAAAATTGCGGCGCATCAACAAACCAAGCATAGGAAATGACACATTGGCTGTGGTATAAAATCATATACATTACAAAACACTTTGGCAAGCTCATCTACGCAATGAAGGTCGTCAAACTTGCTGGTAGACCACCACCTAGGCCGCGAAGCAGGAGGGAGCATGTTTGCTGGCAGCACAGACTCCTCATTGACCTCAGGGAGGATGAGGTCATAAAGTTCTAAAGACTCAAGAGGTTGTCCATCATGGAATTGTTGGCTAAGATTGGGCCAAGTCTACTGCCAGCAACTTCAAGGCCCACTAACATCCCAACACATGTCAAACGTTTGGCTATGCACCACATGCTGGCATCAGCTTCCTTCCAAGTCACAACAGTCACACGTGCAATTGCTTCCCCCTGCTGCAACATCCCACCTGTACAGAAAACGCAAGTACATATACTCTATCAATTTCCAGGCCATAGTCGATCATCAGGGAATGTTCATAAATGGCCTGGCACAATACCCAGGGAGTGGACACAAAGGCTTCCACTATAGTATCATCAATCAGCAGTTTGAGAATGGCACATATGGGAATTGCTTCTCATTGGTAGGGTAATTTAAAAAAAACTTAATACCAACTAAGAAGTCTTAATATATGACATAATACTCATCTCCTGGTTTTTGTATGGATCTTATGGCATATGCACATAGTGGGAGTAACTGACTCTAAAATGTAGACAATGATATTCCACTGGGTCCTTCCCTCATTAATTTTGCAATGAAAGCACTAAAAATCTACTATGAGTTGTATCAACTCATACTGTGTGAATGGGCATGATCACTGTTTCTGCACTGATTACCACATAAATCAACACAATAATCACGTGCTTCACAAGTCTAACCAATATGTGTAGAAAGGGTATAGATCAGCTAATTGCTAGATGTATATATGTACAGTGGATTATCTGGACTTGTCAGTTTGTGAAAGTTCAACTCCAGCAATATGTGTTGAACACATCATGTATTCCAAAGCAAATGTGTCACACATGGCAATAAACATGTATGTTGACCAAAGTACTAGGAACAATAATGGACAAAGGAGTTGTAAGTTTCATCTATGTCATGCATTGCAAATCTAGCTTCGATTCATGTGTAATTGGAAAATCCTGCTACCTATCGGATACTGAAAGTACAAAGTACACATAGGTCTCAGTCATTGTTACAGTCTAGGTCAAAATATACACATAGTCATCAACCCACATTGACATACTTCATCAATGTAATAGATGACCAGTTTGGTGTCTTAGGTTGCCTACATTTACATTCATCTCAGCCCATTATTTAAAAAAAGACACAGTAAATGTATAGGCTGCCAAACATGTCTTACACCAGTACCTAACATACAACCAAATGCAACCAGGGCAATGTATCACAGGGTACTCAGGATCCTAAACGCAACACTCTCTTGCCACATCAGTGATGTCATAATCAAGGCATGTATGTATTGATTCACCCACAAGGCAAATCACACACATACATGTGAAATCTGAAAGGGCAGAGCATTGGTCTGTAGCATTAAGTTACCTTCTTTTACATCAGTCTGTCCCATCTAAAAACACCCCCCATTGCCATACTTATATGTCTATCTAAGTTCAGAATGAGACCTAGCCCTAAAGAAATAGCATTAACTGTTGTTTGCCAAAAATATAGATAGCTAACCATGTCACATGAAGGGAAATTCACTACTTGTACTGAGCAAATAGCCATGCTACATTTAGCAAACAAATTAAAGGCAGTGCTAATGTCATGTAGGCAAGCAAGGACATTATAGATGCCAAAATGACAAATGTATGTGTGAGTATCAAACATGTTGGCACTGTCACATCCTACATAGGCCTGCATATATATCCCAGATATCTGATCATAAGTGTGCAACTTTGCCCATATGTAGTGAGTGTAAATGACATACAGTTGTGAAAAACATTCCAGGCTATGTATCATATGAACATACTGCCTAAACAAGAAAGTCAGCATGTAGAAGTGTTCTATGTCACAGGGCATGGACAATATGTGTAATGACACATAGAACATGAAGATACATGTGTAAAGCAATGGCCAACAGTATCTACAGTATGAGTTTGCTAACATAGTTAACACACATTGTCTGCCATGTCTAAAAATGATATGCAAATTAATTTACTGTTGACCAAGGATATGGGTTGCAGCCGTGGGTCATTACCCCATTCATTAAACCACAGATGAAGGCCCAAATAAGATTTAACAGTGCACTCACCACAACAAGGGACATTGTTCAGAGGAGTTTTAGTTGGAGTCCTGAAGTCCAGGTTCAGATGTCAGGAGACTGTTGTACTCACCCCAGATGGTGTACAAAATAATCCTTATCTGTTCCATAGTGCACCATATATGTGTAATAACGAAAATCCCATGGGCCTATGAACCATGAAATCCAGATGAACCGGACAAGGAAGAAGACAACGAAGGAGAGATCCAGTCCACAAAAGTCAGTTGTCGGAGACATGACCAAATTGTAGCAATTTGTTTTAATTAAACTGTGTCACCTGATGGTAAATCCGATTGGAAATATGTCAACTTATCTTTCAAAGAAATGAATTTTTTTACTCATTCATTGTGTTGTGTTGATGTGAAAGTCAAATAAAAAATCCAGTCATTCACATCTTCTCAACTAGATGTAGGCCTCAACATGTAGCAATCATGTTGTCCGAGCTGTTGATCAACATGGGGCTATATAACACCCAACAAGAAAACAATCAATGTGACAAGCCAACGTGAAGCAGTGTACTGCATAAAAGGGACATGGAATGGTTGCCCTATTTTCGGCATAGTAATGGTCCATTCCTGTCCTCACACACTTAAGCAGTGAAGTGTGAGCAATCTTGCTGTGTTCTGCAGCAGCAAAGTGTGTTCTATATGGTACTCAATGAATGATGGAACACAATTCCCCCCAAAATGTCCGTATCTGAGCTATACCCCTCATTGTATTGTGTCTCACATATAGAATAGCATGTAGAATGCCTGCACTTTGCAGGAACAAAAGTCGCAGATCATGAACAAAGGCCTAATCTCAAGTGTACATTTCAAAATGTCAATTGTTAAGAATGCATTCATGCATGTGTGGGGATCCACAAACCAGCACACATCACACCTTTCCTGGACAGATGAATATGAAAACCAAATCTGCCCACAATTGACAAAATACATATCTACCTGCTTTGCAGAGCAATGCAAGGAGGATCAGAGGCCTGTAACAAAACTTATCAAATTTATGAATTAGCAATGCATGACATAGACCAGAGAAGTAAGACAAGGGAGACGTTTGGCCCCATTACATCACATCAGGAAGACAGAGATGGTTAATACATGAAGCATCCATTTAAAAAATCATACGCAAATGTATGTGTACATACAGGATGTTATTGAGCATGGTGCAATAGAGGTGTTGGGTAGGAAAGTTCCCCTGCATGATAAGAGTAGTCTACTCCTGCCCTGAGTGCCCAACTGCATAGTTGTGTGGCTCACTGATTCTTGGATCATCCCAAAGGTAAACATGGAATATGCTGGTGTGGCATTACATTGACCTATGTCATGGATTGTAGTAGGCCTTGACCAGTAGGGCCACACAAAGACTCGCCCTTATAGTAGATAAACTGCCACTGCCTTTGTCAGGAGTAAGACAGCTAAAGTGGGGGTGGAAACATGCTGTGTAGTGAACAGTATTAGTGAACGTTTGACCCGTGTTCCCTGCAGTGAGGCTTTTGGTTCAATCACCTCTTCAAAAGTACTGTTGCCGTGTGTTACACGTACCCCTGCCCAACATCAGGTTGATAATAAAATGTCATGCCATGTGCAGAATGCATGTGCCTGTGCAAGAAATAGACAATACATAGGTCTAAATGTGGAATAGTGTGCACATGGTTAATGTGTATGTGATGGTAGTACGTGTTCAATGTGACATACTCTAGTACAGTTCAAAGGTAGTGTAGAACCAAACAGTTTGCAGTGACTGAGTGTGTGTGCTGCATATCATGATGCTGGAGGTAGCCCGAAACATGTGGATCACTGTATAGGTCATCGAATGTCCTGTGACTATTCGTTGAGGGGCCTATTTTAGCATGTCAGGGTAAGAAGGATGCAGTTCCTAATAAGATGTTTTTGTCCCCTCAGGTCAGTACAGTTCCAAAGAATCAGCTGGGAGCACGACTCTTTTAGAGCAGATGCCCTCACACACCTAGATAGATGTCATGCTTCATCATTGGGCTTTTCCTCCACGTCGTGCCAGCGCTGCGATGCCCGATGGGCACCCTCAATGGGGGCTCTTTACCGGAGATCTTTTTATAAGTTGTTTGTGAAGTGCGGGTATGTAGGTCTAGGTGCAGATGGGTGTGGTAAGTGTATGGGTGTGAAAGTAATATTAAAATAGGACAGGGGATTCTCCGCAGAATTAATTGTAATGATCAAGTCCTCCTGTTGTACTAAAATACTTGACGCTATCTACTAGAATTAATTATTCAAGATAGCTGTTCGTTCAACATGTTTTAAGCCTATATTAGTCATACAAATGATCCAGCCGTTTTTCTTCAGGACCAGTGTCACCTAGTCTTCATATTGATTGTAGTTTCAATAGTTGGATTCGTCTATCTGTTCCCAATTACGCATACTTCCCTGGGCATCATTAAAAGGTTATTTTTGCGATGACCTTTCTTGGGTATTGTTCAAGCCTCCTCGAGTCAAGTGTGGGGGCAAGCCAATTTGCGTGAGAATCCTGTAGACAAGTTCACTGGATGACGTACCCTTGCCGGCTGACTCGAGTTGAGTTAAGTGTTAGTTCTAGATTTGTACAGGTATAGTGTAGGTAAGTGATAATAGTTTTGAGGTCTGTTTTTATAATGTTAGGTTTTTAAGTGGGTTTGGGGTTCATGTTAAGTGTGTTTAAAAATATATATATCAGAAAGTTTCGAAACCTATTCATAAGTCAAGATTGCCATCTTTATGGTCTAATCCTAAGCTTGCTAATGACACTGAACCCAGCATCACTTTTTTGTGGGCTGAAAAGGGCATTAGATTGGCGAAAGATCTTCATGATACGAATCATAATCTTCCTCCTTTTTTCTGTCTTAGCCCAAAAATATAATCTTAATAACATGGATTTTTATACTTTTTTCTACAGATTTGGTTATTATCTCACTTCTTTCTATGTAGGAACATTCAGGCCATGCCACTTCTGAAATGTGTATATTTGTACCTGCTCCTCCACCTTCACAATCCACAGTTACTTCTGCTAAATGGTCTCATCATTTTGAGATGACTTTTTTAAACATACTTCACAGGGTACCTGGCAAATGATAGGGAAATGATCCTTATGTAATAAAATTGCTCCTTCACTGATTCAATCTAAATTCTTTACCATGAATCTTTTACACTTTACTCCCGCTCATTTGCACAGGCTGAAATTAAAAGAGAGTGATCTTAGTTGGAATTGTAACTCAGTACCAGGCACCCATCAACATATGTTCTAATCTACGCTATTAGACTCCTTTTGGGGCCCGGTTGAAAAGCATTTATCATTAATCTTTACTACACCTCTAGCTCTCTCTTTATCTATGAGTTTTCTGGGTCCATGGGTTGTAGATAACCCTTTACCTCTTGACAGTACGGATCTGGAGCTTTTAGACTTGCTCTTATCCATTGCAGTCAAAATTATACTCACAGAATGGAAATCTTTTCATCTCCTTTCTTACCATACCTGGTGGGGGTGGGTTTCATATCTTCGTGGAGCTCATACTCTTGTTGAAAAGAAAATTATTCACCTTCAATTGCTAGTAGTTTATGGCGTTCTTTGGATGATTATATGGTTTTGTATTTTCGGGAGTTGGTAGTTCAGTATCCTTTTTCTTAATTTATTTTGTATATGTGTAGCAGATGTCCCCTCCCACCATCTCAGCCTTCTTCGTTCCTTCTAGTATCCTTTCCTATTTCTCTCTTTCTTTCTCTCTTCCCAGCTTTCACTTCTTTCCCCTCACTGATGTATCCTGTTTACCAAGCAATACAAACTCACACATGACTTTGCTGGGGTATATGCAGATGTTCCATCTGTCCCATCTTCCTGGGGTTTATAGCTAGAATCTGATGAATTTGTATTATCTGTTATCGGTCATTACTTTATCTGATTATTGTTATAGGATAACTTTGCTATCTTTTGGTCCCAATCGAGATGTTCTTGTTTTGCAGTCCTTTTTCATTCTTCATTATTATACTACTACACTACGGCACACACCCTTGCACCATTGTCCAAAAGAGCCATTACTATTGACATGTTACTAATTGTGAATGTAGTCCTACTTGCCTGGAGAATGTCCATCATCATTGCCTTTGACTACTTGCTGAGTGTGGCACATCATGCAGCTCAGTTCTACTTGCAAACATTCATGCCCACATATCACCCATTTGCTCCTCCACTGCGGAGGTGTTACAGTGTTTCTGGTTCCGTGATCTGGCACTTAAATGAATGTATGTACAATGTACAAGAGATTTAATGTGTGGTTGACCTCACACTCAACATATATTAGGTCTCCCAGGGGCATAGGAACACATTGTATTTACTTACTCCAGTGTTGCAGTTTTGACCAGCTATCAGTTGACACAGGTCCCGGACATGCACCCCCTTAATTTCTCGGTTACTGACAATCAGGGTATTTTATTCACCTTGTGCTTCCTTATGTGGCACAGTTATGATGATAATGCACGAGGAATATGAGCATGAGTATCTGCCTATGTTTGAATAACCATGCAGATTCATGTACTGTCGAATCTCTTCAGTTTGAGCAGGGAGGTTATCATTTTAGGATAATAAAGTTGTCATGTTCACCGAGCAATATTTATATGGATGAGTGGAATAGTGTTATCGCCTCACATTTCACATTTATAGGTGGTAAGTACTAGTGTGATGAGAAGCAGATTCTCACTGTGTGTCAGTAACATGACTGCAGTTTGATGTTACACACAAGCAGTCCTTTTTTTATTGAAAGTACAAAAGACAAATACAGAGATACAACAAAACCTTTTTGATCATGACCTCCCTACCCACCCCCTGCCCCCCATCTCTGAAGCCAACAGTATAGGCATTGGTTTATTAGTAATCTATAACAGTTATTCTATATCAGAAAATTCGAAAATCGAAAGGTCAAAGAGTACGAGAATGAAAGAATGGAAAGTAAAAGAAGGCGGGGAAAGAAGAAAAAAAAGGGAGAAGAAAGATAAAAAGGAAAATATTAAAAGAGAAAGACTATTGTGCAAAATACAAACAGTATTAGAGCTCATTGAAAACAACAGCAGTGTAAATACAGGAATATCTCAGATAGCTGCTAATAGAGAAGAAAGAAAGAAAAAAGACAGAATAACAATATAAAGCCATTTTTCAATTCCCCTCTTAAGTCAGTGTATCTAAGTCAATCAGTTAGAGGTTGCCAGATAGCAAGGCCCTTTTTCTTCACCCAGTATCCCATTTTGGAGAATATATCCTTTCCATGTTATGAGTGGAAATCAATCGAGCTAACCAGTGAGAGAATAGTGGATGGTCTTTCCATGGTGACGTTACACATAGACGCAAAATAGTCAAAGCAACAAAAATAAGTGTGGCTCCATTCTTTCTACAGACCTTATCTTACGTGCCTAATAGGACAGTCAGGGGAGTTAGTTGAATGTCCTGTAACAGAACTTTTTCTAAAAAAATCCTCATTCTGACTCAATATCGGTGTAAGTTGGGGACAAGTAGCGAACATATGGATCGAGTCCGTACTAAACTCTTCACATCTGGGACAGAATATGCCCAGGCCCGTCCCCCCCTTTGCAACTCTACCCGGTGTAATATAAAGAAAAAATGCAGTTTTAAAAAGTTGTACCTGCAGTTTGGCTTATAGCAGATCTCTCCTAGCTGATTAAATGTGTTGTAGGTAATATTTAGATACTTCTGCCATTTGTTGGCAGTGGCGAGCATATCGTCTGGCATCAAGTCGACTAGTTTAGTGTATATATAGCCGATCCTGGGCATGGTAGAGTTTTACAGTTTATCTATAAGGTCTACACTAGAAAAAACAGCGGTCTCCCCAGCCTTACAAGATAGAAAGTCTCTTACCGCCATGTACTTGAACGACTGGTGTTCCCCCAATTGAAATATGGTTTTCAGAGCAACAAAGGATTAAATACCATTAATAGTAATTAGATCGCCCATTTTCCGTATGCCTGCTCGATGTCATCCAGGCACGTAAGAGGTGTTGAATATCGATGGTAGATTGGGGTTGTTGTTAAGAGGGGTATAATAATTTAGACTTCCCAACCCAAAAGTTTTGAATCTTACCCGTTTGTAGTAGCCATAGGAGAGTTGCCTCCAAAGGCTTTCACGGGTCTCTTCCCCTAGAAGCAGTTGATAGGGTGATAGTAGACCTGCACCTGGGGTATGTGAATGTTCTTGCAACAATTCCGCGCTGTATTGCATGGCTGCAGCCCAATAATAACATTTCAGATTAGGTAGTGCCCAGCCGCCCCTCTCTCGGGGAAGAGATAGCAATTTAAAAGCTCGTCTTGGGCGGGAATATGCCCAGACAAATTGAGGAAAGATATGGTAAACTTTTTGTAGAATTAATTTGTTCATTTCCAAGGGAATGGCCCTAAAAAAGTATAGCAGTTTAGGAAAATAGGTCATCTTAATGACATTGCACCTCCCTACGATGGTAAGGTGTAAATTATTTAGTCATTTAAGAGCCCGTTTAGTTTCAATAGCTAGTGGGGTCAGTTTTTTGTCCACAATTAGATCAGTATCAGCCGTTGATTTAACCCCTAGGTGTTTTGCAGATTGTACCACCCTGGAATCTACTCAATCACTTTAGTTATTGTTGATGATCTAGGTTTTGCCTTGGTTAGGTTTATAACCTGATACTTTCCCATATTTTTGGGCCTCGAATTCTAAAGCACAAATGGCGGTCACAGGATCAGGAGTGACTATTGCCAGATCGTCGGCATAAGCCATGATTTCAGTGTCTAGGCCAAGTCTACTCACCGCTCTGATGGTTTGGTTGTTTTCTACAGCTTTTATAAAAAGATCAATATATAGAGCGAAGAGCAGAGGTGAACACGGACATTCCTGGCGAGTCCCTTGCAATATTTTGATCTGCTCAATCGGGGTCCCATTTACTAGTACATTAGCTGTGGGATTACTATAGAGAGCTTGTATGGCTTGCATTGCTTTTGGTCCGAAACAAATTTTCTTCATGACTGCCCATAGAAATGCCCAGGAGACCCGATCGAACGCTTTCTCAGTGTCGAGTAGAATTAATGAGATCTGGTCTCCCTTTACTTGTGCTGCATCCAACAGTGTAATGGCTCTGCGATTATGTTCAGTTGTGCTTTTTTAAGGGATAAACCTGTGTTGCCATTGTGAGACCAAGGTCTCTATTCTCAATGATAGCCCTAGCACATATTTTAGAGTCACTATTAATGAGGGTGATTGGCCGGTACGATCCCATTTCTAAGGGAGACTTATCTTTTTTTGGGAATATCACTATCTTGGTGTTGGACCAAGAATCTGGAGGGGGTGCTCTATTAAAGATAGAATCTACCAGTGTACTAAAGATTTTTTCAATCTGGGGGGCAAATATTTTATAAAACTCCACAGGTATGTGATATGCACCTGTCGCTTTCCCATCCGGTAAACTTCCAAGGGCTTTGGATATCTCTTCCCATTCAGGAGGTTCCTCGAGTTGATCATAATCCTCGGGGTTAAGTGCCGCCGTGGTAATCTGGTCTAGATAGGCCAGATTTTCCTCTTCTCTCAGTTTTGATGTCCATGCGTTATCTTCTGAATACAGCCTCTGGTAAAAGTCACAAAATGCATTACGGATCATACTAGCATCTTTTGTGATATCACCGGTGTTAAGCTGGATTGACTGAATTTCGCTAGCGGACACCTGTTGCCTAATTCTGAGAGCAAGTTGGTGGCCGATGTTGTCGCCACTCATATATTTTTTCCCCTGGCAGAGGCCCATTTCTTAGCAGTTTTTCCAGCAAATATGGACCCCATTTCTGCTTTACTTGCTATTACTTCCAGTTGAGCATTTTTTATTTCAGCCCCTGAATTGACTGCTAAGATTAAATCATCCTTAGCTTTTTTCATCTTTTCATGAGCTTTTGCTAATTGAGCTTTATCTTTTTGATTCTGTCTAATGGAGTACTGCAGGGTTTCACCTCGAACGCCAGCCTTCATTGCATCCCATATTGATCTTACTGCTGCTGATCCTGTGTTAATTTCTAAAAACTCCTTAATCCACCCTTGCATATATGAGCGATATTCCTCGTCATAAAGTAGAGCTTTTTCATAGCTCCAATTTGAAGTTTCTTTCTTAATTCCTAACCCGTTAATGTTTAAAATAAGGGGGTTGTGGTCCGATATAAATCGTGGGGCCATCTTGATAGAGCAGTTTTAGAGAATAGATGCAGACACAAAAAAATAATCTAATCTAGCAAGTGAGAGGTGTGGGGCTGAGAAATATGTGTACCCCGGATAAGTGGGTTTTAAATTAGCCCAGACATTGCTGAGTCCATGTGTTTGTATTAGATTAAGTAGGGCGTGATAGACGTTCGGCTTCCTGCCTGTGTATACCCAGTGATCGGTTACTTTCCAGTTGCTGGGTAGATTAATAGTTAGATCACCAGAGATTACCAGTGGCAAAGGCCAGTGAGCAAGTTCGCCCGTGAGCCAGTTGATGACCCCTGGGTCATCTGTGTTACTTCCATAAATGGAGCATAGTGTAAAGGCCGAATTAGGGGAGAGATGGCACTCTGCAATAACCCACCTACCCAGAGGATCGGACTTTACCCTGTTGGACGTCAGTGGATACCTATATTGACCCAGCACTCCAACTCCTCTCATCTTTGCCCCAGGGAGGTTCCCCCTATAACCCTATACCCCAGTGAATTTAATAGGTGCTTTTGGGATCCTTCCACATGTGTTTCTTGCAGGGTGATAAGTTCAGCTCCCAAAAAACGTAAGCCCTGGGCTACTCTGCCATTTTAAAACATCATTTAGGCTACATATATTTACAGACACAATTTTTAAAAAACATTGATTGTTCATGTTATCTGACATACTTTTACTGACTTTCTCTTAATTGTATATCCTGTCTTGTCAAGCCTATAATGATACTTACAATGCACTAATATTTTTGCTTTTTTGCCCATTTTTATTTCCCTTTTCCTGTTCTCTTTTCTTTTGCCTTGTTATTTAACCTTCTTTTTTGCATTTTATTTTCATTGTCTAAATACCAGATTTACCAGTGTCGTGAACCCCATCACCAATGATCCGTGAACCACCTGACACCCCCCCCCCCCCAATTAGAGCACTCAGGAGAGTCCAGAATGATGGTTGACAATTTCGAATGCATCGCCGCAAGGCTACACCCTTAAATTAAACAAGATGCATTATCGGCTTTATATCGTGACTTTTCTAAGCCCCTGAGGGCGAATCTCCCAAATTCACAAATAAAGACACCGGGAAAGGAACAGAAAACTTGTCACAATAAAGCATCAGATTATTAGGCTTGTTTTTCTTAATTCATCTCTGCACTTTTCTTTCCCCCTGGCGTTTTATCCCCCCCTCTAGACTTTTATTTGTTGTCTTTTGTTTCCCCTCGCCTTTAACACAAACATTCCTTTGGGAGAGAGCACATTGCTCATTATACTATGTAGGTGCATATCCAAAGATAGCATGTGCAATTGCATTTTGCTCACTCTTTTTGAGAGGCAAACAAGTGGGTTATGATTGTACTCTTCCACCATGGTATATGTAGTCCTTTTGGCAAAAAGACATACAATACTCTATGCAATTAGTACAAATAATTTTATAGCGTTAACTTTTATTAAAGATTGTAGGTCCCTCACAGTCTTTCACAGAAGTCAAATTTTGGCCAACACCAACAGTTATTGAAAGCATAGATGACCAAACAGAGTCCATTTAGGAGACATGTCATATGACATGTGGAGGTGAGGTGTATTTCAGTGAGGAGGCACAAAGGGCCATTGGGAAAGGTATGGTTGTTTCAAAGTCCCCAAGGGGATCAAATCAACAGGTGTGCAAACAAACAGTGCAGTACTGGGTGACAAAGGAGGTGACATGGTGTCAAATACAGGAGAGCTATGAAACTGGCCAGGAGGCACTGACAAATGTCATCAGGCAGATCGACAGCAGAAAGTGGTGAAGTTCACATCTTCATCCTTTGATGGGTGCTGTGCCTCCCCTGCAGTTGGCGGTGCTTGTACTGGAGGCATCTGAGGCACAAGGACATCAGGGGCAGATAGTGTGGCTCCCCTGGCCCCACCAACA
Source organism: Lissotriton helveticus (assembly GCF_964261635.1). Lineage (NCBI taxonomy): Eukaryota > Metazoa > Chordata > Amphibia > Caudata > Salamandridae > Lissotriton > Lissotriton helveticus. The sequence continues at coordinate 1,179,434,951 of NC_136063.1, read as the reverse complement.
TTTATCAGTACCATTAAGGCAACCTGGACATCCCTGGCAAGGGAGTGGTGGCTTGCCATCAAATCAACAACATGGCTGTCGAGGATACCCATTGTTGCAATAAAGGAGTCCAACATGCAATCTAGGAATTCCTTGCTGTTACAGATTTCCCCCAGCTGGCTGGCAACCTCAATGCTGTTAGATAAAGCGGGTGAAGCATCTTCCCTAACCCAGGTACCCCCCAATGACTGTGCCCCACACAGAGCACAGTATCAGAAATCTGTATTAGTCTGCGTGTAACCGTGAACTCAACATTTTAAACCTGCATTCACTTCTCTATGTTGTATCACTTACGTCACTGTCCTACGCAGTCCATCAGGAGCCAAAAGGGTCTGTCATTGCTAACTCACTCAACACTACAGAGGACTGTTGTTGTTCCCTCTGCATGATGATACCAGCAATGTCCGCTAGAGACTCTTACATCCCATGAAGGCAAGTGTAGATGTCTCTAGTTGCCTTAGTCAGATCCTTATTAGGACTCAGACACCTACAGACTCTTTCTGGTTTTATCTCTAGGGTCTCTATCCCTGCTCCGACTTCATCAACCATACACTTCTTGAGTCCTACCACTTGCCATTGGAATACAACTTGGGGTTCCTCTGAGTCCTTAGCTGGGATTAGCTATATGGGGCATGTCCTGTGGATGATGGTTCCTCTGGAGACCCTGCAATGCAGTCTTCTCTTGCCAAGCCCAAAGGAGGATATTCAAAAGAGTTCAGGAGTTGTTGGAAGGTGTCATCATCATGGGGGGGGGCAGGATGGCATCAGCAACAGGTTGGTCATCAAAGACAGGCTACAGTACAGAAAGTGTTGTTTGTCCATCTGCAATGAGATACAAATATGTCAGTAATGATAGGTGTATACATAAGAGATTTAGGTGACAATCAGACTGCTGTTATTATTTACTTTCAAGTACGCAGAGATATGTGGAGCATATGTTACTACAAGTAAATGTGGCCATGTAACACTATTGTTGCCTTTCACATGGCAATACATTTGCGTTGTTCACACAACAACTGTTAAACAAGGGGGGCTACTTGTGTAATGGCACACAAGGCAATGCAGCTAGGCCACTAGATGGCATGCCCTGCCTGAAAGGGTGAGTGCAGGTAAGAGCCCCATTTCACATATTGATCTCTTATTTGTGGCTACAGTGATTTTACATTCACTTATTGACACCAGTGCTGAGAACATTGCACCATGTCACCAGGGTGCCTGCCTGTCCTCTAGCCATCAGTTAGTTCACAACACTGACTGAGTAATGTTATTTTGTCATCGATTACATATAATCCTGCACTCGGCCGTTCGCACCGTGCAATACACCAATCTGTCTTGCTGTACTCTCTTGCATGCAATTTGTGCAATATTGTTGCCTAGGGGTCATATCTGACCCATATCCACACAACTCTACACAGCAGGCAACCTTGCTACACAGCAGGAACAGGTAAGGGCATGTATTTACCATACTTTAATTGTTTGTGTGGAATCCAACAGTAGTTTCCTAGCACACACAGGCATCTCCAGAGTCCAGAACAGTAGACACCGAGAATCATCTTTGAAGGGGATAGCCATCAAGGCACTTGGAAATATGCAACAGCTCATGCACCCTCCATTTCCTCAGAACCCATGATGCTCATCTGCAGAGTTGCATGAATGTCTTCACTCAGTCCCACTCACTTAAACTTGTACATGACTCCTCTGGCAATCATCATACAGAGGCAGGGACTCAACTTCACACACTGATGGCACCCAGATCATACAATGACTCTCAGGAGACGCCAACACTACCAACATTTTTTACATTATTCAATTGGCCAACAAACCTACCTGTATGTGAGAGTTGTGGCTCATACTGTACCTCACAAGGTAATAGTGAGGATATATACGCACCATGGCTGGCCACACAAGTTGTCCCAAACACCTCACCCTCCAACCATCCCAGAAACCTGCTGAACACACACCTTATACTATTCCCTGTTTAACATCCACCTCCTTTCACATATGTTTCATAGTCAGACTTTTCTTCTCATTGCTCCCTCCTGACACCTGTGACACCATCATCCAGGCCCAAATTACATGTAGACTGTGGTACACCAATGCCCTCCACCACAACATATCTGTACAGCTGCTACACAATTGGAAACCTATCATGCACAGCAGTGGCTGATTATCACTCAGCCTACCATGCAGCACACACATCACCCCTTACCTCCTTGAGGTACAATGGCTGCCCATTCTGTGACACTGCCAGTACAGTATGCTAAACCACACCTACAAGGCAATACACTACCAGGCGCCCACCTAGCTCACACACCATCTACGCTTCCACCTCACAATCATGAACCTCTGCTGTGCATCACTTGCATTCACCCCCACCTAATATCCATTTGAGCAAGACAAAAGGTAGGGTGGTGTCTCATATGGCAGGCAACACCTGTACAATTCACAATTAGCATATCAGGGCAGCCGCCTGCAATATGGTTTAGTATTCGCAACTTTAAATCTGGCTCTTCACATGATCCTAATTGGAGAGCCTTCACATACTCAGCACCTGGATCCCCTATAGGATGAGGAGTTTACCCTCTGGCACACTGCATTCCAATACATAACATTACATTGCACTGTTGGCTGCCTAGTACCAAGACACGCACAATTGCTTCATGATGCAAGGGGGCCTGCATTGTCACTGACATATCTGCAAAGTTTCCAAAGTCCATGCATGACGTCCTGCTCCAGTCCAGGGGTTTTGCTTGGTATTGTAGGACTTGTAGTCCTGGTTAATCATGCTTTATATTATACTACAAGTTCCATGATTCTAAGGACGACCTGGACTGGTGGACTGGGGCAGCAAATCACTCATGTACCTGAGACAGGTGGCAGACCTGGAATAGGCTGAATGATTTATCACTGCCAGAGTAAATTATATTTATGTGATAGATGAGTTTACATGTGAGATATTCTTGACCTTTCCATTGCACACAGTGCAGTGCAGCACAGCAAAGTGACTTTGATCTGTATTTCCTGGACAAATTGGTTCATTTACTTTTGAATCGGCGACCTTCATACCAGAGTAATGGAACACTATGGTCAGTTGCTTTTTACCTGGGTGCGTGCTGTCTTGGAAGCTTCTGCATATCTTCTGGTCAGCTTGTGTGCACTGTTACAGACCCTTGCACACGTGTTTAGGCATTTTGATTGGGGGTCTATTGTTTCATTCCAGGCGCTTCCCAGGCAACCATGCTGTACAGAGCAGTGCTCTTCATGAATCATCTATGTCTGCAGGCACATTCCTAGTAACCACGCTGTTCCGGGCAGATGACTGTGTGGCACTCTATTCCAGGAGGTAACCTTTGTTTCGTGATCTGCATAGTATCGCCTGTCAGCTGTAAATACTTTGCCTACCAGCCTATTTATTTATCGTACTGGCGCTGTCTGCTTGCTGTTACCAAGGCCACAAGTCAAGGGGTTGTTCAATAACCTCCTTTTCTCCAAAAATCCAGTAAATAAGAGATTCTGGGCCAGATGTAGGTAATTTGATTTTACCGACTCATAAATACCGAATTTTAACGATTCGGTATTTATGAATCGGTAAAATAGAAGGAGGGAGATTTGGGTAAATTCGGTAATTGAATTACCGAATCTGTAAAAATCGGTATTTACCGAATCGGTAAATACCGATTCGGTAATGCCCATTGATTCCTATTGGCCTTTGAAGCCCAAAGGAATGGGCATTACCGAATCAGTATTTACCGATTCGGTAAATACCGATTTCAGCAAGGGTGCAGGGGTTGTCACTCTGACACCCTCTAGCACCCCAAGTACAGGCATGTGGGCCATGTGGCACACAGACATGCCCTAGGGGCAGGTCTGTCTGTCACATGGCATAGGTGTGCATGCACACCTGTGCAAGCACACCTGGATTCGGTATTTTACCACCCTATTGAATTGGGTGGTAAAATACCGAATCTGAAAAGCCTTTGGGACTCAGAAGAGTCCCACCTACATCTGGAAGTTACCGAATCGGTAAAAATACCGATTCAGTATTTTACCGATTCGGTAAATTTATCGATTCGGTAAATTTACCGAATCGGTAAAATTGGCCCCCTACATCTGAAAACCCAAATACCGGTCGGTAACGGCCGAATTCGGCCATTACCGACCGGTATTTCGGCTCCTACATCTGGCCCTAAATGAGGTGAATGGCTGTGCATCTTTGAAAATTATCCAACAGCAACTGATGTTAATGGATATGCTCCTGTCAAGAAAATGGCCCTAATATTTATTAATTTAGGAGTTGCAGGGCAATGTGTGTTCGACAATCTACCAATGATTCTGGCACCTCCTGGTGATGGGATGCCATTTAATGCAAATTTAGAAGGAAAGGAGAGGATCAAGAAGCAATATTAAGATTCCTCAAGTGTGCTGCTTGAAAGGTTCTTTGAGATGTGCAAACAGTATGCAGAAGAATCTGTGGAGGAGTACATTGCAACTTTGCGAATGTTTAACATCAACTTTCATTACAGTGTATGCCAGCCTCAGAGGTCTAGGGGTTGTTTTTGGCCAATGAGCAAAGGGACGGGAGAACACTATCGCTTTCACACCAGGGCACTCTCAGAAGCAGATTGTAATTGCAGTACTATTGAGAAGAAGGCTCTGACATGTGTTATGGGTGGTCCAGAAGTTCAAAACGTATCTATGGGGAACCACATGTGAAATCTGCACTGACCACAAACCCCTTGGTGTACCTGTTAGGAGGTAATGGATTAGTCAAGGTGTCAGCTTAGTGTGGTTACTGTCTAAAATGGAAAGAGTATGATTTAGTAGTAAAGTATGTTCAAGATGGGAAAGCCATGAGAGCTGATTGCTTGTCACGCATGCTGTTGCCGTATTTGGAGGTTGAGAGTGCAGACTAGGAAACTGAGTGTGCGGTTGATTTGGTGCATGCCATCTCAGAGTGTGATGGTGCGATCACAGAAAGAGAGAGGAAAGTAGACAGGACCAGGGATTAAGTGTTGATACAAGTGTTGTGCTTCATTAAATCTGATTGGCCCTCTGAAGGGCGAACTCAGATGTTTTGGGCAAGTGGCTTTGGAGTTATCAGGTTAAAGTGATATTCTTTTGAGAGCGGGTGTGTGCATTCCACCCACTGAGTTGAGAAATAAAATCATTAAAATTACACATGAACGCCACATGGGGGTTTCTGCCACCAGTAAAGAAATAAGGCAAGAATACGAGTGACCTAGCTTGAACAAACACGTTTTTACCTTTGAGGACAATAGTTTGCAATATGTTGGATCTAACTAACACTGGAAAATGGCTTGCAAGCCTTTGTTTACTGTTTCACTACCCGACAAGGCTTGGGAAAGACTTTACTGAGCCATTTAACGTATTAACTACAGACAAAAGTTATTAGTTGGTTGCTATAGATTACTTTTCCAAATGGATTATTTATTTGTGCAAGCTCCTTACTCAGATTCAGATATCTCATTCTTAAGCAAATTATCCACACTAATATTATAAAGAGGGAGCCCAAACCTTTGAGGCGGGTAATCTCAGTAACCACAGCACCAAATACAGCGTTGGAAAGGGCAGTTGCAGCAGAAGGACATAGGCTATGCAGACAGCCACCATATTTTATTTTATATCTTTTTTGTTTTGCAGAGTTTTATAAAGCGCAAACTTGACCCGAAGTGAATCAGGTATCAGAGCGCTTTACCTAGCACCAGTTACTTTACATGAGGACACACATTCATTTTTTTTAGGCACGGGGAGATTAAGTGATTTGCCCAGAATCCCAGGATGTTTGGCATCGTTACCAAGACTCGAACCCAGATCCCCAGGTCCGAGGTCGAGCGCCTTAGCCGTTAGGCCAACTCCTCTATACATTTAAAAGGTAAAAGAACCGTGTCAGCAAAGTAGTCCCTTGTGGGCGTGTCTGCGGTGTGCTGTGGGCGTGGGCTGGGGGCGTGACTAACGCTGGGGGCGTGTGGTACGGCCATCATATCGTGGGCTGTGGGCGTGTGCTGGGGCGTGACAAACGCTGAGGGCGTGTGTCCGCCCTTCATGCCATGTGAGTCGTACATACAAGCACCAATTACGTTGCTGCGTAGCATCAAGGGGCACGCTGGGGGAGTGAGAAACACTGGGGGCGTGTGTCCGGCCTTCATGCCATGTGAATGCAATTAATCAGAAGATCGTCAGCTGTGGCCGTGTGCTGGGGGCGTGACAAACGTGTTCACCTGGAGGCCTGGTAAGTAACGTTACTGCAGCCTTGCCAGCGCGCTGTTACTGAACTCTCTCATTCAACCAAATTACACGCGCCTGCTACCATCAACCAGGGCTCTAGCCGGGCTCAGGCGGCGGACCAGTACACTAATTACACGTGCCTGATAACATCAACCAAGGCTGCAGCTGGGCCTCAAGCAGGGGAACACGCACCTGCTAACATCAAACAGGCCTGCATCTGGGCCTCAAGCGGGGGAACACGCAAATGAGCGTGTCTGCGGGGACAATTACTGCAGCCTCCCCTACTCGCTGTCACTCAACTCTCTCATTAAACGGATTTACGCGCGGCTGATAACTCTCTCATTCAACGACATTACACGCGCCTGCTAACATCAACCAGGGCTGTAGGGCTGTAGCCGGGCTCAGGCGGCGGATCACTACACCAATTACACGCGCCTGCTATCATCAACCAGGGCTGCAGTTGGGCCTTCTCCGTCCCTATTCTAATGAAACAAAAAATGTTGTCTACCGCGAGATTTCAAAATAAATTGCCCTTGCCAAATACACACATTCTATTTCGTACCGGACAACATCGGGACGGGCTGCTAGTTTATAATAAAGTGTTCCCCTGCCAACATTATTACTGAGAATGGGGTACACATTGCTTCTAAGAAAACTACATATTTGATGCAAACACATAACAATAGACACTCGCAAGTGGCATTGTATAGTCTGCCATCTAGTGGACTGGTGGAAAGGGCCAACCACATCTAGAAGGAGGGTGTCCAGACCGCGGATGTTTCCCTTTTTCTCCAAGAGAATGTTTGCGCTTATCTCAGTGAACCTCATTACACTACAGCTGTGTCCCCTTTTACTCTTCTTAAGGGTAGAGATGCCAGAACCAAGCGTATACCTGCTTGGTTAGTCAACATGTTGGCAGGACAGCCCAAGCCACAGAAAAATAATGTTGATTTTGCAACAATGCAACGCAGAGTGGAGAGTTGAGAAACAGTTGTAACAAAAATAATATCACGACAATAGAAAACATGTCAAGGATGTACAAGTGAATATCCAAGATTGGGTATTGATCACAATACCACATACAGTTACTATAGGAAAATCAAAGTTCTCGTTGTCTGTGAAAGTATTGAGATCTACCAAAGCTTCTTTACTGAAGAAAAGGGTGATTGAACAGGGACAGTGTGCACCCAATTTCTGCTGCTAAGGCTTATTGTTTCAGGTGGGTGTATTCTGACAGGGTCACCAAACCTGAGTCAAACACTATGTTGTCCACTGATGTCATTAGGAACAGCAAGGTTCAACTTGGTTAGAATAATTCTTTATGTAACCGTACTGTCAGTGGTACTCAAGTGGATAAAGTATTGGACCCCTTTACCCTCACGGTTGGGATAACAGTGAGAAAGTTGGTTCCAAAACTACGGCTGTGCGAATAGGTACCAGAGTTGACCCAACCGTAAGGGGTAGAGCACAGGATCGATGCTGTACTTGCAGTGCACCCACTGTGAAACAACCAGGAAAGTTTGAAGAATTAATTATGTAATTAATTCCTATTTTCTAATTCATCTTACTTTTGTTTCAACATGTTGTAAGTGCATTTGTTTTCATGTGTAGTTTCCACTAATCTGTAGGAACTGCACATTTGTGAATGACACAGATTTTTGGATGGTGCTAGATTGATAATGTGCACCCTCACGGAATATGTTGTCTCTTAGACTAGTTAGCTCACAGTACCACCCTAAGCCCCCTATATCTAGACAGGGAACGAACAGCTCTGGCAACCACTGAACATGAGAACCCTATTCCCTCTGGAACTGGTGTGACATACTTAGAAGCTTTCGTTCATAGACTCGTGCTCTCATTTGCTCAGAGAAATATACAAAAAATACACAAAGGGAGATTTCAATGTTTATTTAACAAAGTGATTCTTGTATACTATGTTCTGCAGTGATCAATAGAGAGAAGCAGACAAAAGTTATAATAAGTGTCAGGTCAGTGAACAGAACAAAAAATTCCACCATCGTGCTGAGACAATGTGTATATGCAAGCATATTGTATGACATAACAATCTGGTGTACTCCTACTATGCAGACCATAACCTACGTATCTAGGGTACATGTGTTTGTTCTACCAGGTAACCCCTAACTGGATGCTCTAACCACATTACCTGGTGGGTACGAATGTAGGACCCTGTCTTGGTCATAAGATGGACACCCCTTATGGAGATGTCAGTCATCCGGTGAGTGAAAGCTTCAGCATATAGGGACCTCTCAAAGTCATCTGAAGTGCCTCCCCTGACTATACCCAGAAACAAATGTTTATATATATAGAAAAAGACATCCTTGCCTTGGGCTAAGATTGTGGTCAGGCTGTCATTGTTTGTATTCTACAGATAGCTGTATCACCATTTGGAAGTAAATAACAAACACATTTGCATAACGTATGTGTAGGGCTTATACACACTATCAAGGCAATATGATAGTGCTCTTGCAGAGTTGATTTGTGTAAGCAAGGTCGGTGTTTTCCAGGAAACTAACCCAAAGTGTCACAAATACAATTGTGTGTCAAAAGTTGATGTGAAAAGTGAAGGCAACTTCAGGAAACAACCATATACAAATTACAATGTTTCCTACTAGGCCTAACTGGGACACATGACTCCCACTCCTAGGACATACGTTGGCTAAGAAGCTACTTAAAGCAAACAAATTCTATCACTAAAAATGCAACAGTATATGTAAAGGAAATTTCTAAAAACAACATTTATGTTACAAAAATGATGAAAGTGCTTAAAAGCAGGCACTCTTGCTATTCAGAGACCCAAAGTATAAAGATATGACCTAAAAATATAAAAGTTAAAAAATTAAATTAAAATAAATTTGGAGTTAAAACCAGGCAGAATAAAATGTTCCCACCACATGGAAGAGCCAGATGTTTATTTTCTCTGAGTGATAAACAACAATATCTGTTCCCAGCGTCCACAGACGATGATCCCAGAAGCACACTTTGGAGCTAGTTGATACTGCAAGTATGTTCCCATCCATCCTCCACAACAGGTGCTGCAGGATCGAAAATAGCTAACTGGTGTCGAAAACAGCTAACTGGTGTTCCATTGAGACAGAGCCAAGATCCAAACCACCAGGTGCAGAGGCAACCCAGGGAGGTTCATGGAATGCGGCCAGGAGCAATGGAATCCTCAAGGGACAGTTTTACAAATGGGCCTTCAGGGGAGAGCGAGAGCGAAACACAGCTGCACACAATGAAGCCATACAGCCTGTGTGACAGGAACTAATGCTCATCCAGTTCCCAAACCAGGTTCACCAAAGTTATGCGCCATGCGCTCATGGCACAACAGGATGTGAGGCAGTGCCAGCTCTATTTGATCTTGAAATGGGACACCCATTGTGGAGCAAAAATAATAAAAGCAATATCCCTGCAACTAGGGGCTGGGCCAGCAGAAGACCTCCAAAGATGCTTCCGAGGATGTAGTGGATGAAAGATGGAATGACTCCAAACATCATCTGGAAAGTACTGACCAGCCCAGAGCCTATGCTTCTGAAAAACCCTGCTATTCCAGTAGTACTGGACATGTTAAAAATGTGCACCAGCTCCCTAAAATGTTGTGGGAAGTTTTTGTGGAGTATCGCCTGTATCTCTGAAGAGGAGCGTGTCACCTGGAAATAAAACATCTTCTTGGCCGTAGGTAAACCCACATCTTTTTTAAATAATAGGGCTTTCAGTTTTCTCAGTGCATCAAAATGCACGTTGGCAAGATTAATTGAAGGCTACAGTGTATCCTCCCTAACTGTAGGGGCAGGTGGAAACAGGACAACAAGTAACAGTGGAAGACATGGTTACCACATAGGCAACCCCTGGTTTCATTCCACAGCAACCCTGACTGTTCAGCATCATGTGACTCCCATTCAAGAGTAATCTGAAAGTCAGACGTATCACAGCTACCCAAGAGCCTTTCAAGTAGCAAGAGAAGTTCACCACTGATGCATTACATGCTCCGTGCAATGAAAAATCTTTGCATACTAGGGACTAAGCATGGGCGGATTTTGCGGATCCACGATTCACGAATTTGCGGATTCACGGATCGTGGATCCGCAAAATCCGCGGATTTAGCGGATCTGCGGATTTGGGGGCGGGGCTTCCTCGAGTGTGTGGGCGGGGCCAAACGGACGGGGCTTCCATGCGAGCGCACATGCCTCTTGTGTGTATTAAAGGTCAGAGATCGATCAGAGCAGCAGATTAAGAGACAGAAGCCCCCTGGTCACAGGAACAGCACGGGGGTTGCGCTCGTGAAAGTCAAAGATGCAAATGCATCTGGGCAGCATCACAGCGGATTTTCGATGGTATATTTGTGAAGAAGGCACATCTGCCCAGCCTCCCAACGCTCACAATTTTTTTTGGGCTGATGAATGAGTCACTGCATTTGCACTTCAACTAGTTCCAGCGACCAAGTGTGTGTTACTATGCAATCGCGCCGAAGTGCGCAGGGGTCCCTGGAGTGAAATGGCCATCATAGTGGGTAAATGGCGGGAAGACGGTGCACACCTCGAGTGTGTGGGCGGGGCCAAACGGACGGGGGCGCTCACGATTATTTTTGGGCTGATGAATGAGTCACTGAATTTAAGCTTCAACTAGGGCACATGCGTTATTGATATCTGCAAGTGTTTCCTGTTGAGGTTTTTTTTTGTGCCAGGACCGTCGTGCCAGAATGAACCCTGCCCTTCATATTTATTCAAGAAGAAGACACCATGTAAATAATTTACGATGGCGCCGGCAAGCTGCCAGCGCCATCCTGCAAAAGTTACTTAATTAGCTTCAACAGGAAGCTCCAACTGATAAAATAAAGCAGGCGCTCGAGCCCCTGCTTTATCTTATCTGTTAGAGCTTCCTGTCGAAGCTAATTAAGTAACCATTTGAGGATGGCGCTGGCAGCTTGCCGGCGCCATCGTAAATTATTTACATGGGGCTTGAACTTTTGACCGCAAAATCCGCTCCGATCGCGGATTGCGGATTCTCGGTAAATTCGCGAGAGTTCGCGGATCGCGGATTTACCGAAAATCCGAAAAATCCGCGATCGGAGCGGATTTTGCGCTCATGCCACTCAAATTATTCTTGCAGTCAGAACTGCTGAGAAAAACCCCATGATCCTTATTCCAACACTGAAATTTGAAAGGAAGCTCTCAACGTCCATGTATGTACCCTTCACCCAAAGTTTCATATCTGTCCACTTGATGGTGTTTTTGTACAGTACTGAAAGCGGAAAGTCGAGATCGGTAGTGTAATATACCCATGGATTATCCAATCCAAGGATGCTTTCTCAGCAACGGTAAAAGGAAATTTCTCAATTCTTTCAATATGTAATATAGGGTATTTTGCATCCTTTTGTGACATAGTTATCTGCTAATCTGAAAGGTGGTATGGTGAGAACAGATTTATGATGTTAATGTATCGCCATGGCACATGGCCAGAACGTAGTATCTGCAATCTCCAGCTCAACAATAGGATGGATCTAAGTTAGGACTGCCCGTGTTGTAATGCAGAAATGTCTTGTTGTTTGACGTCTATTATGGATGATACAATCTTACTGGATATATCCAGAATATATCATCCAGAATATATTCTGGATGATATAGCAGTCCACTACTGCAAGAACCTGTTTTAAGTTGGCCCTATCAATCCGGTGCACTCTTTCAGCAGCCTCCTGTTAACATATTTCCCATATCTCATTATAAACGGCATACAGAAAGCATTTTTTATGTGGATTTTGAGGTCCCAAAAGAAATTCCTTCAGTTCCAGGTCATCAGATAAAGGGAACAAATGCTTATTTACCTGATACTGTGTCATGGTTTTTAGCCAATCAAGGCACAATTTCCCAACATCACCCTGAATGTTCAGTCTGCAAATATTGCATGTCAGGGCTGTTTGCTGTAAATCACTTGATGTTATCTAGGAATCGAGCCTGATATCTGTTTGTGTCTAACCATCCCTTCCATTTGGGTGCTGATGAGTTATGCTTACTCTTATGCAACACACTGTCTATGGTATCCTCAATGTATGGTGTTAACTGCTGCAAGCTGCCACATCGTTTAAGAGTGGGAACCAGTGGTGTGTTGAAACCTTTTATCTTGGCAGGGCGGAGACACATTGTCTGTTGCACAGTTTTGTTCAGGAAAATCATTTGTTGTGGTGTTTAACAGGACCTAAATAAAGCCTCGGTTCCCTGAACCTGCCAATCTTTAGTCCTTAGATAGAATTTTCAAAATGTTGAAACCTTGTACAGAGTGCTGGAAAAGAAAAGAAACAGAGTAAATCAGCTTAGTGTAATTAACATGTATTTCTTTGAAGGGGATGGTGTAAGCCTATAATAGAAAGAGAGATGGTCAGATACGTCATACCCAGAAATATTATTAAACTTCTGTGTAAACGCTTTTGAACCACCCCTTTGTGGTGTAGGTCAATGTTTCCATTGTGTAAAGTTGAAAAATTGACAAGGAATACTAGCTTTGTGTAGGAAATAATGTCAGTTATGTTGAAAACACCTCATCAAAGTTAGCTGTACCATCAGAAGAAAACACAGTTGAACGTTCCAGATCTTCTAGCATGTTGTACACTGCATCAGTGTCCCAGTCTCTAGAAACAGTACTAGGAGTGATAATATCATTTAAAGAAGTTGAAAACAAATGTCTTATTTGTAACATTTCAATGGGACTATGCACATCAAATGATACCTTATCACATAAAAATCCCATCCGTAACTGGAAGAGCTGAAATGTTCACGAGGGACATGTCTCTCTGGTCACGTTGTGATGATGCTTGTGGTTTCAGAACCAAGTTCATCATGTGAACTGCAGAGTGCTCCCGAATAAAATGCCCATTCAGAAACAGAAAGAACACTGTCACAAAACTAATTCAAAGGACCAGGAAAAGTACTGCATTTGTAATCCAAAGGTATAACCATGGAGAAGCAAAGAATGTCTGTTCAGCCGGAGATAGAAAACACAAACCTTCAGTTAAAAAGGTAGGGGTGGTGGAGGCGAAGGTTGCTCCAATATGCCAGAAGTCATCAAAGTCGATGACATAGTCAGAAGCCAGCCGGTCTAACCTTGGAAGCTCAGTAGGTTGTGTGGAGATTCGATCTGTGGTACTTTGACATAGAACTTGTTCTTTTTAGAATTCCAAATTGTAATTTGTGTCTCTGTACTTGTTTCCTTTTCTTTTTTTTGTGTTGATGATTCAACTGTATGGTTTATCGAAGAAAGAAGAGTTCTGGAATCTTCAGTAAATTAGTTATTGAAACAGTCAATCTTCAGCATATTCAGTATTGGATAACAGCCAACACATTTAATCACGGAGTGACTTTTTGATGGCTGTGAAATCATGTATACGTCAGCATATGTGAGAGTGCAGAGACAAACTACTGGGGGTATACCTGCAAAAAAAAAGAAAACTTCCTAGGCCAGTGCTAGACGAGAAGGGCTGTGGTGATAATGCACCCCTCAGTCAAGGAAAACTGGCAGTATTAAGCTGTCAAATGAAAGGTACTGAGGAACCTGGCAGCGCCCAACCAGTCAATAAGCTCATCAGCTCAGGCAATGGGGTGTGCGTCAGTTTTGGTGATGGAATTGAGTCCTTTTTAAAAAAACTTTATTTATTGGTTTTCAAACTGAAAACATGACACACATAACATAGCCATCCATAAGTACACACCGCAATTTCACTGTTCCTGCAGTACACAATACAGTCTGGTATTTTCGTAATTGTATATAGAGAAGTACATCGGAGAGAAACACTACACATTAGTTATTGCTCTTTAAACAATCAGTGACAGCAATCCTCATCTGCCGGGGTGCGGGCCCAGTGCAACAGCAACAGCCTATGTCGACCTAGCTAGGCGGTCGTTGCATGAGGACCTGGCAAGACGGTATGTTCTCGGAACAGCCTCCACATGGATGTATGATTAAACAACTACTACTTAAGATCAAGGGGCATATCATCAAGAGGGGGGCGATAATTATCGCCAAGCGCACTTAGTGCTAGGATAATTATCGCCACTGATGGAGCGAGATAGAAAACAAAATTTTGTTTAAACTCGCAAAGTCACATTTCCATAACATGAATAAAATTATTAATGATTTGTGATATGTCGTGCTAATACAATTTAGATTAAACTTTACACGTGGGGGGACTAACATGTGTGCTCATAAACGTGCATTAATGTTGCATCTTTTTGTTAGTGCAAAATAATAAAATAATTTATTGTTTTCGTTTTTGTCATTACTAACTGCTGCAAACTTAAAATAAGCATGTGCTTGTTTTGCTTTTCCTTGTCTGTGTGATGTCATTTCTACTATTCTAGGTGCATATGGGTCTCATAGAAAAACGGAGACTGGTAAATATAAACGCTGCTTTATTTGTTTGCAATGGCTAGGTAACATTTTGATTAATCGGGTGGGTTAATTAATTAGTAAACCATGGGGTGGATACAGAATCTACATTATTTCTTACATTAATACTTTTCTTGTGTTTGTTTTATACTAGAAAACATAAGTTGCCTGCTTTTGGGCCTAGTCATTTGATCCGCAGAAAAAGAGCTGACTTAGAATTCTGCAGAAAATCACGAGACGTCCATTCTGAATTAAAACGATTATTGAAGCTGCATTCACAAAGCAAAAACTGATGAGCTGACATCATTCTGTCGGACATGGCCAAGGTCGAAAGTGAACATTTTGTCAGTCCTTAACTTGGCATCCGCGGAAGTTGTACTGAAAGACTATGGAAGCTGCGAGGATGACTTAATACATAGTTGCAATCGCAGGAAGCTTCTGGCTTCACGTGGAAGAGACAATGGTCTTTGTAAGACATGATTTTGTGGAACTTTTTTGAGAATCTGGTGACATGTCACTTGTCACTCTCAGCCAATGGGACGTCGAGGATTTCTGAAAACTTTCCTTTGCTAGTTTAGTTAGCGTAGAAAGGTATAAAAAGTCATGCCCTTAGGGTTGGGCTGGCTGCTGCTTTCTGACTTTCCGATGAGGGTGATGTGCTGCTGGACTTTGCGTGGAGCACGTAAGAATCCTCAAAGAATTTTACTTTAATTTCTATCTATTTAGCTTATTTAGGGACTTAGGTTTTAGAAATGCTAAACTTTAAATATTCATTTTAACTTTGATTCATTTGCTTAAATTATGTCTTTCCATAATTCTTTACAATCATGCTTGCTTTATTGCTAATAAAATTCAATTATAAAACATTCAATTTACATACCATAATTTAGAAAATAAAATCTTACTTTTGACAAACAAGCTGGTCTTGGTTATTCAGAAGTATAGGTTACCATTAGCTAGATCATGTCGCCTATGGTGGTCATTTAAATGGTTGGGTTTTATTCTAGTGACAATATTCTCTCTGCAAGTGTATAAATATGTATATAGTTTATAGATAATGTGTATATAGATTTATTCTGACCACCTGATTCAGTAGGCCCAAAATATATCTGGTTCATAAATGGGTCCATATTTAGTATAGAAATTTGTTTATAGATTATGAAGTTGGGTAGCGTTGTTTATGATATATTTTCTATAGCCCGCTGGATCACCACCCAACTCTGAATTTTATCGCGGAGATAGCGTGATATTAGCAACGCTTATCTCCACAGCAATAAAAATCAGAGCGCAACCTGCCTAACTGTGTGATTATTGCTGGAAATCCAGCGATAATCGCACAACTTTAGGAGATAGCTTTCTGATAGGACTACACATACTTAGCCATGATATCCACCTTCCATACGATATCATGGATAAGTCAGTTTCAAAGCAGGCGTAGGGAAAGTAGTGATAACAGAGGTTATCGCTACTTTTCCTGACGCTATGCTGCTTTACGTGATGCTTAATAATTGGAGAGATGTCGCTTAGCGACATTTCTCCCGTTATCCTGGGGTGGAATGCCCACTTTGCATCTCATTAAAGATGCAAAGCTGGGCGTTGAGGGAAAGTGTGAAGAAGCATGGATTTACACGTTAGCGTGTCCTTGCTAATAGGGCATTAAAATTATCGCCGCTTTTCGGCCGAAAACGGCTGCAAAAGCGACGATAATTTTTTTAACGCCGTCTTGTTAATATGCCCCCGAATGCCTATACCATGAAGGCTAAATCACGAACACAGCCAAACCACTACATTCTTAACAATGACTTTCTAAACCACGAAAAATAATCTTTTGCTACATTACCCAAATATACAACTATGTTCTTTAAAAAAACGCATGTTTGAAACCCCGTAAAGAAAAAGTACTTTATTTAAACATGTCTTTTATAATAAACAATTTTAAGTGAATAATGTTTAAATTAACAAATTATCAATTTAATAAGTTTTTTCGAACTACGGACGCACTTACAAAAAGACAGTAATTTAAATATTACCTGTGTATTAAATTACTTCCCCAACCAATACCCCTATCATCCCAACATCCCAAAATATCTAGCAAATATTATGTTCTTAAACACCTACCTAAATTATTTTATAATTCCAAAATGCATTTGTATGGCCTACCAGA
Organism: Lissotriton helveticus; assembly: GCF_964261635.1. Lineage (NCBI taxonomy): Eukaryota > Metazoa > Chordata > Amphibia > Caudata > Salamandridae > Lissotriton > Lissotriton helveticus. Next base: position 1,179,418,108 of record NC_136063.1, on the reverse strand, counting down.
GAACCTTCAGCTTCTGCCTCATTGGCCAGGGCCGGCAGGGGATATTTGTCACTTCTCAACTTTCTCAGTCGGGAATCTTCACTTCTCGCCTCCTTGGACTACCTCCCCTTCCTAGCTATTGATGTTGGGGCGTCTCCGTCTACGCTTCCTCCAAAACTCGCCTGTCCATGCAGTAAATTTATTATTTATTTATTTATTATTGACATTTATTGAGCGCACAGCTACCCCCAACGGGGGTGTCCCGGCGCTGAAGAATGCGGATCAAGGGGGGAGAAAAAAAAGATTTCGCAGCCCGAAAATAAGAAAGTTTTTAGTTTGCCCCTGAATTGAGATTCGATGTCAATGAGACGGAGGCCAATGGGAAGGGAGTTCCGTAACTTTGCTACTGCCACTGCAAAAGCTCTACCGCCCTTTCTCGCAAGGCGGAATCTGGGGGTAAGTAAAAGGCGAAGGTGGTTAGACCTGAGGATAAGAGAGGATTGGACTGGTTTTAGTCTGTGTCTAAGGTATTTGTGGCCTTTTCCATTAAGAGCCCTGAAAGCTAGGACCAGGGCCTTGAATTTGACGCGAGCAGTGATCGGGAGCCAATGCAGTTTCCTCAAGTGGGGTGAAATGGAGTGTCGATAGGGGACTTTACAGATCAGCCTGGCTGCGGCGTTCTGCACGATCTGCAGCCTATGAAGGAGATAGGCGGGGAGTCCCACGTATAGGCTGTTCGCATAGTCCAAATGCGAGGTGATTAAAGCGTGCGTCACTGTCTTCAATGATTCCGTGGGAGAAAGGGGGAGATTTTTTTTAACATGTGGAGTTTCCCAAAACATGCCGAGGTGACTTTCTGGATCTGGGCCTTAAAAGATAATTCGTTGTCGAATTGGACTCCAAGATTGCGTGCCACCTTTACAGGAGACGGTGGTGGGTTGAGTTCCGCAGGCCACCAGGTGGCGGGCGACAAGGGAATCGTTTGATTAAAAAAAACACCTCCGTCTTGTCCGTGTTGAGTTTTAACATATTTAAGGTCATCCAGGCTACAATATTAGAAAGACAGGTTCTAAAATTTTCACAACCAAAGGGCGAGTGATCTTTAAAGGAAAAAATAAGCTGCGTATCTTCAGCGTAGGATATCACTCTCACCCCAGAAGACTCAATCACCTTTTCTAGGGGTGCAACATAAACATTAAAAAAGGGGGATGAGGGCAGATCCTTGGGGCACCCCACAACCAAGCGGTTTCTTGTCTTTAGACCAGAATGGTCGACACCAGACTTGTTGTGTGCGGTCAGTTAGGAAGGAGGTTATCCAAGCTAGAGGAGTTCCACAGATCCCCATCTCTAGGAGTCTGTTCAGGAGGTTGGCATGCGAGACCGTGTCGAAGGCTGCGGACAGGTCGAGGAGCACAAGCATGGCTACCTCTCCCCGGTCCACAGTCTCCCGCACGGTCTCCGCCACCTCCAGAAGTGCTGTCTCCGTACTATAACCGGTCCTAAAGCCGGATTGCGAGTCTTGAAGAAGATCATTGCTTTCAAAATAGTCAGAAAGTTGTTCTTGGACTTTTTTTTCTAGAATTTTGGCTGGTTTTGGTAGCAATGATATCGGGCGATAAATACTGAGAACAGCAGGGTCTGCCTCAGATTTTTTTAAAAGAGGAATGAGAACGGCCTGCTTCCAAGTCTCCGGGAACTGGCCAGATGAAAGAGAGGAGTTCCATATGGATAGAAGGGGTTGTACAATCGCCGGAGCAACTGTGGAGAAAACTTGGGCCGGCATGGGATCTAAGGGAGAACCTGATTTACATGCTTGAAGTTTCTTCAGTGCTGTGTCTAGGGTGATGGGTTTGAACGCACTTAGCCTAGTGTCCTTGGGCATAGGATTGAAGGGAGGTATACCCCCAGTGTCCGGACTATTTGCTACATTAAAAGAAGCATAGATGAGATTAATTTTCTCATAGAAAAAATTAGATAGTTTATCACAGAGTTCTTGGCAGGGCTCTGTCTTATGCAGGAGGGCAGCGGGGTTGGTAAAGTCTTTCACAACTTGAAAGAGAACCTTGGCTGAGTTGTCTGAAGATTTAATTTTACTGGCAAAGTATTCCCTCATAATACTTTATTTGAGTTTGTGGAAATCTTTTAATGCCCCTCTGTAAATTGTTTTAGCAGCTGGATCATAGGTACGGCGCCAGAGGCGTTCTAGCCTTTTACATTTACTTTTTTCTTCTCGCAGCAGCTGGGAGAACCAGGATGCAGAGGGTTTGGTTCTGGCTGAGGAGAGGGCGGTAAGGGGGGGAATATTCTCAATGGCCGTAGTGAGGTATTGATTTAGGTTAGTGACGCCCTCATTTATGTTCGTGGAGGGTTGCCATTTGAGTTTGGCTAATGCTGGCTCAATCTCTTCCAACGTTACTTTGAACCACTTTCTTCCTATCCTCTTTGTCCTGCAGACTGGGATCAGGGTAGGTGGGAGTTTAGGATTAAACGGAATAATAAAATGGTCAGACCATGTCACCGGGAAAGGGACAAGGGTGGAAAGGCCAGGTGAATTCGTAAAAATAAGGTCCAACGTGTGACCGGCCGTATTTGTGGGACCCACAACTTTCTGAGGAAGGTTGATGCCCTCCATAGTTTCTATCAGGGAGCACACCTTTGCACAATTACTGTCATCTACATGTAGGTTAAAATCTCCCAGGACAGTGAAATACGGATGTTTTAGAGAGAGGTCAGCCAGGATTGTGAGTAAATCCGAGGTGTGGGTGGGGGGAGTGCACGGTGGGTTGTATATTAATACCCCTGCACTAATGAGAAGAGCAGCCTCCGAGATACTGAAGTACATGGCTTCAATGGATCCCAGGTTGTCTAGTTTTCTTGAAGAGATTTTCCAATGGGATCTGAGAATAATAGCTATCCCCCCCCCGTTTTTGATCCAGGTCTATTAAGCCCAGCGAATTGATAGTCTGGGGGGACTGCTAGAGCAATATCGGGATTCGAGGCGTCTTTTATCCAAGTTTCCGTGAGGAACATCAAGTCCCAGGCGTTCGATGTAAGAAAAAGCCAGATATCGCTAGCATGTTTCGGCAGGGACCGGCAATTGACTAGGCAGGCCTTTAATTCACGCAGGGGAGTGAGGAGGCGTATCTCTCTGGTGTCCCTGCATGCATTAGGCGGGAGGGCACGCAAGGAGAATTGGCAGATTGGACAGGTGTAACATTGCTGGGCTGATGTAGGGTTGTACCTTGTGTGGTTGCCCGCTATTGAAGGTCTTAGGTCTAAAAGACTTTCTCTGGACCAACTGCGATGTTCTGTCAGGTCATTTAGGGCATAGTGACCGGCGCTGGGCGCGGGACAGGCGTGGACAGGCGCAGACGGGCTTGCCTTAGGCGCGCCCGCTGCGCGTGCGTTGACACATGGGATAAGTAGAGAGCGGAGCTCGAAATCAGCTCCGCCCCATGTACTGCCGGAAACGCCCTGCGCGTTCTAGTGCCCGGTCTCCACGCCCTCCACTCAAACAGCACACAGCTGCGGGGACCGAGGTGGGAGCTGAGAGGTACAGAAGTGTGTATGTGCAAAAGAGGCAAATTCATTTGTTTTTAAAATCGCTAATCATCTTAAAACAATGCTGAGTTACAAGTAAATAATGCTGAAGTTAAAAGTAATGCGAAATGCAGCTCAGTACAACGAGTGAACATCAGGTATTAAATCTCAAAGGGTGTTGGTGGGGACAGGCAGCCGCCTACTCACCGCAATCCTCAGCGTGCAGTAAACACTTCAAACTTAAATAATGAACGGAGCTCGAAATCAGCTCCGCCCCATGTACTGCCGGAACCGCCCTGCGCGTTCTAGTGCCCGGTCTCCACGCCCTCCACTCAAACAGCACACAGCTGCGGGGACCGAGGCGGGAGCTGAGAGGTACAGAAGTGTGTATGTGCAAAATAGGCAAATTCAATTGTTTTTAAAATCGCTAATCATCTTAAAACAATGCTGAGTTAAAAGTAAATAATGCTGAAGTTAAAAGTAATGCGAAATGCAGCTCAGTACAACGAGTGAACATCAGGTATTAAATCTCAAAGGGTGTTGGTGGGGACAGGCAGCCGCCTACTCACCGCAATCCTCAGCGTGCAGTAAACACTTCAAACTTAAATAATGATCGGAGCTCGAAATCAGCTCCGCCCCATGTACTGCCGGAACCGCCCTGCGCGTTCTAGTGCCCGGTCTCCACGCCCTCCACTCAAACAGCACACAGCTGCGGGGACCGAGGCGGGAGCTGAGAGGTACAGAAGTGTGTATGTGCAAAATAGGCAAATTCAATTGTTTTTAAAATCGCTAATCATCTTAAAACAATGCTGAGTTAAAAGTAAATATTGCTGAAGTTAAAAGTAATGCGAAATGCAGCTCAGTACAACGAGTGAACATCAGGTATTAAATCTCAAAGGGTGTTGGTGGGGACAGGCAGCCGCCTACTCACCGCAATCCTCCGTAAACCACTGCCAGTTCTCTCCTAACCACAATGCAGCAAAATGAAGATGCATAACTTAGGTAGGTACGTTACTCGTGCCCTTCCTAAATCGTGAGTTGCAGTGCCATCTATTGGCCAGTTCCATGAGAAGGTCGTTGTTCATGTACCTCGTGGTTTAAGAAGTCATAGATCATGAGAACATGAGGAGGTCGTTGTTTGTGTAGGTCGTGGTTTAGAAAGTCGTGGTTCATTGGAAGGTCGTTATTTAGGAATTGTTGTTTACAACACCTGTTGTTAAAGATTCGTTATTAAGGCTGTTTCCCCTCCACATATCTCAACAGACAAACCATAGGATCTTGCTGGATTGGTGCCCCCATAATATCTCACAGTGTGGATTCTGCCACCGGAGTAAGCTGGACAAAAAAACACGCCCATCGCTAACTACGAGGGACTGTCCCTCCTTTTGTTCCATAGCTTGCTAGCTGGATTTGAATCTAATCATAAACTTTACGATCCAAATGATAAGCCACACAAGAAAATAAACTACTGGATAGTGTTCAGAACCACTGGGCCTCCCGGTCTTAAACATCTAGGGAAGGGGACTCTCATTAACCTTCTCCACCTCTGGGGGAGTTTCTCCTACCTTGACTCGAACTGCCATAATGTAAAAGTATGATGTGACTATTTGCGTATGCGCTAAGTGAACAGATGATTGAGTGTATGTTTGGGTGCCCTAAAGATTCATAGCTTCTTAAAGTTGATCAGATAAACATCTTTATCTTTGAGTGACCCCTTGAGGCTGGAGCCGTCCACATGGTGATCATCAATTGCTGATAAAAATGGATTTGTTATTAAATGAAAAAAAGTATAACTGAAAATGTCAGTCTGAATCAATGTGTATCTATCTATATTTATGTCTTATATTTTTCAGTGTTGTGTGTCCCCCAACCCGTGGTACCGCTGTGCCCTGACGAAGGTGCGGCTCCATATGGGCCCTACACGGAAACGCGCGTTGGCACTTTCCCCGAGGGCGGCAGTTTTCCATCTGATCAAGACGCTTTGATCCATCTACGTGTGCCCCCTCTGTGCTTTTGTCACTTCAACCATATCCATCCTGGTTGTATTTATTGGCCTTGATGTACCTATTTGTGTAATGAGAGAAACCCTGTGTGAATGTTTGTATACCTGATAGATTTGAATGTGATATGATCTGAATGTGGTACAGCGTGTGTGGGACCGCTAACTCCTTTATTGAACCTGTTGACATGACCAATATTTATTGTGTATTTTTTATGAAAACTATAATGAGAATCTTTTTTATCAAAATGAACTGGATTAAACAATTGATTAATAAAAAGAATTGAAAGACATTCATGTGTGTCTGGCTCCTACCCTAGAGTGTCACTCCTTCTGTAAAGAATAGGATCCTCTAAAAGGACCTCTATATATCGACCGGGCAGGGTTATTTGCTCTTTTTTTTACTGTTGTACCCCATTGCCTGCCCATTATTCGTAAATCCCTCCGGGGAACCCCCTTCTTTATTATTGAGGTCGCTGTTTGTGTAGGTCTTGGTTTAGGAAGTTGTGGTTCATTGAAAGGTTGCTATTTAAGAATCGTTGTTTACAACACCTGTTGTTAAAGATTCATTATTAAGGCTGTTTCCCCTCCACATATCTCAACAGACAAACCATAGGATCTTGCTGGATTGGTGCCCCCATAATATCTCACAGTGTGGTGCATACCCAGACCAGAATTTTGCCACTTTATGACAGGACCATACTAAAAGCAGGAAAGTGGCATCTGGGCTGTGGCACCTCACACAATGTAGGCTGTCCTTCAACCAAATCCTGTGCAGCTGTGTTGGTGTTCTATTTGTCCCATGTAAGTAGTTGAAATGTATCAGGTTGAGCCTGTAGTTGGGAGGCAAGTGGTTAGTTAGGGCGCAACAGTACATCCATCTTGTTTCCGGTATCTCAAAGTGTAAGTTCTCCCCCCAAGCCATCCTACTTTTCATGGTGTCAGTTGTGAAGGAGGACTGCGTTATTGCATATAGGCGCATTATAGGTTTGCACAGGGAGGGTGTTGTGTACATATATTCTAGTGCCTTAAAAGTGGGGGGATGGGACAAGTGGAGCAGATTTGGTAATATAGCAGTATGTCCGAGGGTGGCTGCATTTCTAGGCCGGGAGTTGGAAGGCTAGGGATAATGTCACCATATGGATATCGATCAGTAAATACCCTGAAACCACGCGCATCTGCGCATCTGACCGCTCCTTTGCCTTGCAAAGGAGGAAATACGGGGTTATCCACTAAATGAGCAGTAGGTGCATATGCTGTTGCGAGGCCCGCCCGTTTGCGGAGACCTGTCCACGACCAATGCACACACTCCACTGTGCTAATTTCTGCTTTGGGGGCTGTATATCTCTGGAATACCGCAGTTTTGAGTGGCCGCTGTGACACCTGATCGTGCTTAATCGCCAGATGTGGCTGTAAAGGAGTTGGATGAAGCCTGTGGTGTAAAAAGTGTGACTGAGCACACAGCAAATACAGTTGCATATCTGGAGCTCCCAGCCCTCTGTGTGCAGGCAGCAGTGCAAGCGATTCATATGCCACCCTAGGCTGTCGTCCTGCCCATGTGAATGTGATCAAATTTGACCTCAATTGATTAAAAAAAGTGTACAGTGAGCGGGAGAGGAATATTTACAAATATGTACAAGAACTTTGGAAGTACCACCATTTTTGCGATGGCTATGGGGTCTGTGAGTAAAAGAGGCAGTTTGGTCCAAAGTGTGATCCGGGCCTCCAGTCACTCTATGGCGTGCCCATAATTTGCTCTCCATTGTTCGTCTGGGTCTCTGCTCAGCCATATGTCAAGGTATTTGACTGGTATTTCGCCCCTATCAGCTGGTAGTCGCCTGTAAAGGGCGCAGTGGAATCAGTTAGTGGGAAGAGAATTGACTTGGGCGAATTTATCTGGATCCCAGAGAATCTGCCATATCGTATCATCTCGTGAATTACTGGTTCAAGGTTTGAGTCTGGGTTTTTAACATAAACTGCCACATCATCCACGTACATGGAGGAAATTAAGTCGGGATGGTAAAACCAATACCCCGTTCTGCATGGTGCTGTAGTAGCCTTGTCGCAAGCAGCTGCATCACTATTGTGAAAAGAATCGTCGAGATGGGACAGCCCTGTCAAGTGCCAGGGGACATAGTTATTGGCTTCGAAATGCTACCATTTATTCTAATGTGTGTAGTAGAGCGAGTGTATAAAAGTTGAATCTTCAGGATGAAATCGTGACTCAGACCCAGCCTCCACAGCAAGGGGGAAGAGGATATGCCATTCAGTGTGTCGAAGGTTTTAGTGGTGTCCTGTTGCCCCCAGACTGCCAAATCAACAACAATCGACATTGGGAGCAGGCATCCTTGGGAACAAAGGCGCTTCACTAATTGTAACAGTCAAAATGTCATTTACTTGATAGTCTGCCCCTGCGATTCCAAGTATGTGGGAATGACCACAAGAAAGGTGAAGACACGCATTTCTGAACATAAAAGCACCATCAGATGTCGGAAACAATCTACAAAAATGACCAACCATTTTCTGGAGGTGGGACATGGCCCAAATGATTTTCGCTGGACGGTAATCGAACAACCTCTGATACCTAGCCATGTAACAGATGTAAACAAGTTTCTGTTTAAGAAAGAGCAGAAATGGGTGTATACCCTCAATTCTGACAAGGACGGGTTGAACGACGACATCCCTTGGATGTCTCTCTGAATACATTTCCCCTACACTGACATGCGCTATACCATGATGATGATAGTAGATGTGAGCATACCCTCACAGAGGGCTTGGATATAGTTCTGACTAGAGATGTGTATATACACACGTATATGTATGTAACAATCGACCACAATGAGAGGTACTCATGAAATAAGACAGCTTTCTACATATCAGGAGAACCCAATGAATAGGAGCTCCTCTCCCTGTACTAAGGTCATGAGGGTATATATAGACTCCCAGTAGTCAACCTACATCTCTGTCCCTAGTAGACAGGATTAGTTACAGATTCATCCATGATAAATAATGAGGAAACTGTAATAAACACCACCCCAACCATACTAGACATTCTATGGAATCGAGGTGACCTCTGGCACACGTATGGCATTACTGTGATTTGAATTGAGCTCCACCTCTAGTCAAGGGTATTAATTTTAAAAAAATAAAAAAAGTGAATAAAGAGTTAATATTGTCCATTTCGATTATATGGACATGACAACACTCAATTTTGAGTTCTTCAGACTATGTGAATGGCCAAACCTGGTATGCGAACTACGTGTCACATAATACCACTCCTATACACGTAGAGCACTGGCATAACACAGGTTATGCTGGACTACTTTCGTTTTTGGCCATAAATAGTTAATATTGCCCATCACAAATATACAAGTATATGGCCGCTATACAAACGGCCGAATTAGTAATGTGAACTACATGCCCCATAATACCTTCAGTCACATGATACCGCAAGACACGCCCAACCAAGGAAGTAAAAATTGTGGCGTCTCACGCGGTCGATACCTCCCCATACAGCCAGAGGGACGCTGGAAGTACCGACGGACAGGTAGGAGAATCTCTCTGCCTGTTTGTCAGTTAGCTATAACACACGCTATTACTTACTCCAGTACGCGCGTTCATTTATTGTGATGCAGAGGACGATCGCGTGGGTGATTGAGAGTGATCTAACAAGTAAGATTGAATGGGCCATAATCGTTTTCAAGTGGATGACTTGGATAATATCTTAAGTAGTATCACTGTTGATCCGATAAATCTATCGAGTTTTCTGCCGCTTTGACAGGTTGAGATATTATGCGTGATAAGAAATTCTGTGACGTACGTCCATACATACTGAAATAGTGGACATTCTAAATCTAGAAACGCCTGTCTCCAACACGTTAAGATGCTAGACAGCACGAGAACGTTTTAAGAGGTCTCGCTCTTTAGATACTATGGATTGTTTGTGAAACCGTTCGCAAATCAGAAGCTTCCCTTACAAATATAAGCTCCACACCAAACCCCAGAGACACAAAGGGGATACGTGTGGTAGAAAGGGGTTTCTTTTAGAACCAAATAAAAGGTTTTTTCTTGCCATGCAGAGAATTGTTGCCTTGGCTCTGTACAGAGTAAAATACTTTAATGGTCCGCAAATCTCCAGCATACCGGAGACGGTAGTGATTAAGTTGTGAAGTCAGCTGAGGCTGACATGTCTTTGTATGTCTTCCTTCCACTATAGAGCGGTGCTTCAATTACCTGCGCTGTCTGCCAGGTGAGGTGAGGCGGTACTCTCCTGCATTAAATGGTAAGTGAGAGAGCAGAGATCACGATGAGGTATCTTTGTAAAACTAGTAATAACAGTACAAGAAAGAGAATTGAACAATACATTTTCTTTGTAGATATGATATACCAATTAATGTGTCTTTTGGATATCGAATTTATACTAATTTTATGTCTTTCTTTGTTTTCGACTATGTATGTATGTTTGAAACTGAATTTCCAGCCGGGAGAATGATTCTTCAATAGAACCCAGGTGAAAAATTTCCTTTTTTAATTCTCACGTATTACAAGCAGTAGCGACATAGGTCCTGAGGAATGCAGTGGATACCAGCGGGATCCTATAAATCTGCAGAAACATGTCGACCAAAATCTATTGGTAGCTATTAGTTGAAACTACCAACTTCGCACTACTTTTTTATTCTTTAGAAACATTGAGGTCTGAAATAAATAATTTTTCCTCATGCTTATCTAATTTTAAAATCACAGAAAGCACAATCCTGCACTGTTTGCACTTAACCACACACTTTATATGCACTGCTTCACAGTAGCCCCTTGGGACCCAGTTACATTATCATTGGTTCTTGTCCAGCGAAAAATAACACAAACTGGAGTAAAACAACCATCCTTCATGGTTTGAAGGAACCTACATGATGAAAAGGGCGCCAAGGAACAGCTACTGATGGGTATTTTCATCAATCATGAATGAGGTACCATGTTTAGTGAACTACGTCACTAAATATTTTTTTCAACACATAGTCGATTACATAGAAATTCGGTTTTCTCTTGACCCACCACTATTTTTTGTACTTAGCGAGTTTACCCCCGGGGAGTATAGTGGTGTGTGGTCGTTAAAATATTCCCTGAGACCCTCAAACCCCCTTCTTTCATTAATGTCCTGTAGGGCTGCCACAGCCGGGTGGTCTGGGTGGATATGATGCATAATAGCAAAGATTGTACGAAGATTGTGAGAAGTCCGATGGCCGGGGACGAAGCCCGATTGGTTCGGCCGTACAATCAATGTTAAGACATTTGCCAAGACTTTCACATAGAATTTGTTATCAACATTTATGAAGGAAAGCAGGCAATATGAATCACAAAGATCTGTAGGCCTTTCCGGTTTAAGAATAGTCACTATTACTACTTCCCTGAGTGAGGGAGGGAGAAACCCACCTGCTAATGATTCATGAAAAATTTCTACAAGATGTGAAATTAAGATGGGAGCATATTCTTTGTAAAAAGCAGGTGTGAGTCCATCTAGGCCTGAAGCTTTGTCAGCCGGCATGCTAGAGATAACCTGCGCTATCTCTTCCGGTGTAATCAGTGAGTCCAAGTATTCTCTGTGGCCTTAATCAAGCCATAATAGATGGATGGTGTTGAAAAAGTTGCGTAGTGACTCCAGTTCCCTATCTAGGCCAGCTGTGTATAGTCCAGCCTACAAGGTTGACATCACGACAGGCAATTGCGACAGTGATGGAATTAGCTGGGCCTCAGCATTTCTCAATTCTGACACATATGTGGTGTCATGTCCTGCTTGGGCGATCCTCACTGCCATATTTAACACGCACGTGCCTCCGTACCAAAATAAAGCGTTTCTTGTTCTGCCTCCTCTTTAAAGGATGAACGTTTCTCTCTGATGTTCATTAGTAAGGCAGGGTCAGGGGCCCTATAATAATCTCCCTCTAGTACCCGAACTTCCTCTTTGAGTTTACCAAGTGTGCCACACAGCGCCCGCAAAACCCCAGCCTGCTTCGCAGTGCAGGCATCGTGAATCACCACCGTGAACACCTCTCATAAAGTCGAGGCGATTCAACCATCCCAAATGTGCGTGCAAAATACTCCGTAATTGCATCACGGATCTCCTCTCTATGTGCTGAGTCCCGCAAAGTGTTTGGGGGAGGTGCCACACACAATCTCAGGATACAGTCTGGGGGACCTGTGGCACTAGGAGTACTGGAGCATGGGCAGATATCGTGTGTGATAGCTGTATAGAGCTAGTTGTATAGGCAAGGGTATCCTTTCTGAAGATCCAGTAGTCTAGCCATGACCATATGTTGTGGTAGGAGGAGAGGCTTGTGTTCTCACGTGTATTAGGGTGAATATGTCACCATGCGTGTGTGAGATGATTGAATGCCATTAGCGTATTCAGCTTGCCGGCCAAATTTGAATGCTGTTCAAGAATTTCAGAGAGATCTTTCGTCTCATCAAGTGCTATGTTGAAATCCACGCTCCATAGGATCGTCCCTGACCCCAGGTTGGACAGTTGCCGCCAGACATTCATAAAGAAGTCTGGGTCGTCTATGTTTGGGCCGTATACTGCTGCCTGTGTCATAGGTCACTTATACAGTGTTCCAGTTACAATGGCATATTTGCCATCTTTGTCTGTGTAAGACCCAGTGGTGTGCCATGGCAACACCCTTCTGATTAGAATCAAAACCCCCTGACTGTAGTTCTAATATATAGTGGAATGGGTTTCGCCCCACCAGCGGCCCTGCAATCTAGTCAGTATGGTATTGGTCAGGTGGGTGTCTGCACAAAGCACTTATCTATCTTGTGGCGCACTAAGTATGAGTGGCCCAGGAGGGACTTGCGATGTTCATTTACGCCCCTGACATTCCAGTTTAAGCAATTAATGCTAACCGTTGTGGTTGAATGTGGATACTGGTAGCTGTAGTGGCTCGTCTGCGCTGTGGCGAACTGACAACTGCTGTGTCTTGTCAAGATCCTCCAAGTGTATGAATGTGAAATGCAGGTCTAGCGAGAGTTCCCAGGTCAATACTGCCCTGTGAATGACGTTGCATAATCAACACACCCACTCACGCCAACATGTTGCAAGAACAAGAACAATCCAATGTGTGTCCCCCAGGCCACCCTCTCGAACCCCCAATCAGGTTGAGAAAATAATCCCACCCACCTTGCGTTACCCCAGATAGCCCCCTACATCACATAAATGTAGAACATCCCTAAGGAACATGGATTCACCGGCAAACTGCCCTGTCTCTAAGAAAGAGGGAGCCGAGAGGAGTGCAGGGGCCTTGTCCTTAAAGCTGAGTATGATGCCATTGCAAATGGTACAGGACATGTTATCTGCTGTCCTCTCGAGAAGAACCGCCATCTCTTTCCAGTTTCTGACTTGAGAGATGGTGTACTGGCAGATCTCGTCTGATAGTAAGTTAATCATTGTCACTTGTGCAGCCCTCTTTAGACAATTGAGGGGACTTGGGTGGAGCACTGCTGTTTTCATTAAGCTGTTTAGCTGACTTCAGAGCTGCTGTAGGGTCTGTAAAGTATTTTGTAGTACCATTAATTGATGCCCGCAGTTTGGCCGTGTAGTGAAGGCCATGTGTTATACCCAATTGTTGGAATGCACGCTTGGCAGGCAGGAATTAGCACCTAGCGGCCTAAACCTCCATGGTGAAATCTGGGTAGAAAGAGAGTGTATTGCCTTTGTAATGCACATCCCCACACTCCCTTGCCTTGTGGAGGATCTTGTTGCGGTCCCAGTAGTTCAGAATCTGGGCAATTGTGGGACATGCTGGAACCCCAGGAAGCAGCTGCAGTCCATGCGTGCAGTGCGCTTTCTCCACTATAAAAACTGCTAAAGCTCGGTGCCAAAGTGCTCACATAGCAATTCTTCGACAAAGTCTTCGATCATGGCGATATTGGTGGACTCCGGAATTCCCGTTATTCGGCGGTTGTTTCTATGAGAGTGGGATTCTAAGTTTTGACTTTTATGAGTGGCAATACTTTGTCCAGCTCTAACATTTTTCATTTGTCATCCATTCAGAGATCCTCAAGGTCTGCTATCCGAGTCTGTGTGTGTTCAAGGCGGTCATCATGCGCATCGACCCTGTGCTTGACCTGGTCTTGACGGGCTGTGAGGAGGTCTTGCTTAGAATCAATTGTTTTGTGCTTTGGTGCCTGTTGACTGTACAGTTGCAGTGTTGCAGTTTTTGCAACAGTTAGAAGACATACTTCGCTGTTGTTTAGTGTTGTCTCTTGTTGAAGAGAGCTGGCTTCATTTGTAATAAAAGCTTCGATCTGAACCTCCTGTATGGTTGCGAGAGGAGACTGGTAGTTACCCAGGAGTCCACGTGGCTTACTGTTGAGAATCGGCCACATAGTGTGGCTTGATTAGATCAATGGAGATAAACCTTTTGTCTCGATGGCTGGCAAGGGGGAGAATAAGTACAGTTTGTCTACCTTCAATGCCCAGGACAGGCACATGAGCACTATAATGGCCCAAACTTCTTTTTGTGCACAATCTTTTCCCTGACCAGATACCTGACTTCCAGGATCCAGGTGGGCCTTGCTGGAACTACTTTCACTTCTCCGGCGGTGGTGCATTTTATTTGGACGTTGCTTTGTTGGTCCCAGAAGTCATTCAGTTCCTGATGTCAAATGGTGTTTCTGTCATCACTGTGCTGGCATTTTCGAGATCTGGAACCCACATCTTAACCCCAAACTGGATCTCATAAAGAGTCAGGCCATCCAGGGATTTTCTTGGCGTATTTTTGAAAGCCCTCTGGACCCCATATAGGTGATGGACCAAACTGCGACCTGAGCCTAAGACCCTTGCTGTTAAAGACTGCTTTATGTCATAGTTTTTCCTCCCCACTACTGTGTTTCCCCCAGGATGGTAGGGAGACAGGAAATGCAGGGACTTCCCATGGCGTCTTTGTAAGACCGAGAGCTAAACGCCGGACTCTGGTCAGAATGTAATGTGCCAACTGCTTAGTTCATGACAAATATTGCAGATCCTTTATAACAGGTCAAGCATCAGCCAATCACTGTGGCCAGACCCAAAGGAGTTGAGAGCAGGAATCCACTGCCACAAAGATATACTGTCAAGCCTTGTTATGATGATAGGAGGTTGGAAATCAGCTAAGGAGTCTGAGGTAGACGCCCCATGGTGGACTCCTTCATCTGCTGGCAGATGTCAAAACTGAGGACTAAGACCTTGGTCTGTTTGTAAGGACCTGGCCACCAATAGCTTTGCTGCAATAGTAAAATTGTAGCAGCCACATCTCTGTGTGTAAAAGCCAGACCCTCATGTGCAGCTAGAATGAATCCCAGTCTGCAATTACTGTTTCGTATTACTCTGTCCCCCACTCCTTCAATCAACCAGAGCATAAGGTTTTTTTTTACATCTAGCTTGTAGGAGTACTTCAGCGGAAAGCATTTCAGCAGGTGTGCGTCATTGCTAGCAGCACTGACGGCCACTATGATGTCTCTGTTTATCTTCGCACTTAAATGAGTGATCGCAGCAATGGAATTGTGTGAACTGTTGCTTTTGCTGCTTCATCGCCACTGAAATCCCTTCATATTGAACACCAACACGTTGATGGTTAAGTGTGTAAATGACATGAGCCAGTGACAAGCATTCTATCAGCTTTGGCACCTGTGCCCAAAGAAGCTTGTGCTTTACTGACCAGCCTTTTGAATATCGGAACCCATTCTTGCTCCAATTATGTAGGTGCTCATTATATGAATGCACACAGTAAATACGAATCACACAAAGGAATCCAGCATCAGTATTCTGTCGCCCCAGTACTAGAGCCTTCAATTCTGCCAGCTGCACTGTGCAATCCCCTAGTGACTGTGTGTCAGTTTTCTCAGGATGGAAATCTTTATTATGCATAAGACTTTTTACAACCATGCAAGTGGCTGCGTATTGGTATTTTATCTCTAAGGCAGGCTGAGCAGAACCATCAGTATAGATGATGTAGTCACAGTGATCTTGTGGCAAAATTTCATTAGGCAGAGGATATTCTTGTTAGTGTTGCAGAAATACTTGTGTTTTTAGTGTAGAGTCAAATCTGTAATCTACATCAGTTGCAGTGAATGAGTTTGCTCATTGTATCCATCTAGGATTTAGAGCTTTAGAGTTCGGAAGCTTGCTATGGAAACTGCCTCTAAAGTCTGTACCGGGGTCACAGCAATAATGTGTTTCTGCAGTCTGCGCTGATGTCAGTATTTTTTTCAGTAGGTGCAAAACGCTTTTCAGAATTGGTATATAAATGCAATTTTTATGCTAATGGTACTGCGTCACCTTCATTGGACGTGAAGTGTATACCTTGATATACTTGTGCTTACATGGATCGCCAAGCTTGTAGTGTTTACACATTTGTGTAGGTGTTTGGGAGCTATAATGTCAGCTTGAACAAACTGTAAAATTTCTGTATGTTCAGGCATCTAGTGTGTGCTTGAGAAGTCTGGATGTATTAAGTCGTAGAACCGTTTGACACATTCTGCGTAATTTGGAATGTATGCTCTGCCAAAATATAGGAATCCTAATATGGATAAGAGTCTTTTTTAAATCGTTGGAGGATGTGGAAAATTTACGTTTAAAGAATTGTTTCATGTATTAATGTATATCATAATGTATTTTTATGAGATTTTATGTTATTGGTGTATGTATATATATATTTATGTATTTGTAAATTGTCATATACACAATTATAAAATAAATTAAAATTAATTAATTGTTTTAAAGTAAATATATGTATATACATATTACATTTTGTATAAGTATGTTTATTTTTTTTAAATTACATTTATTTGTTGTTTGTTAACATGTTTATCAAATCTAATGTCTTTTTCTGAAGTTATTTTATTATTTAATATATTTAATATGATTTTTGATACATATATTAAAATTTATATTTTGAACAACTACATTTATTACAACAATATTTTTTCCCGATATTTTTGTTCTTACCATTATAAATATAGGATGTCAATGCTTTTTGACATCAATATTTATAACTCGATATTTGTGTATGGGGATATTTTGGGAGTCGATATTCTATCAGTGAACCATCTTTATATTGTGAATAGATTATTGCATAATCCCCGCAGCTTGGCTGCGGTCAAATGACTGATACCGGTATGGGGTGTGTATCCGACTAGGACAGAACATATTGCTCTGTCATTGCTGAGTGGGCCCAGTCTCATGTTTTCTATGGTGTGTGGGAGGATGCCTTCAAACAAAATAATAGGTTCTTGATAAGTGAGAGGAACTTCTATTGCCTCATATGGATTTATTCAGATGGTATTTCATTTTCTTCTTATGTGTGAAATATTCATGTTACGTCATCTGCAGCTGGAAATGTAACCCACAAACCAAAATACCTCTGTTCTATATGCTTTGTGTGCCTCTACCATGAAGGTAACATCCCCACTATCTAGTGTATCACCATTTTGTAGCAGTTTCTGAGTGACTGCATATCTGCAGTTCTCAGAGATGTTTGTGCAATGTATCCCAGAAATGAATTAGAGTTCGGCTAACACAGTGGGAATTCGATCCTTTCAAGTTTGAATTACCAACAACCAATACATAGGATATACCTACTTAGCTGAGGAGGATATTCACTGCCACCATGGACACCTTTGGTGAAAAGGTGTGTCGGTATCTTTAAATAGACATGGCTGACCTACTCTGTTGATCCATACAAAATAAGAACCCAACCAACATTGACGGCAATATTTTATATAGCTTCCACTTATCAGTAGGAACTGCGCATTTTTGGAGAACATGGACTTTGAGATGGTGCCAACCTGATTCCGTGCACCCCACAGGATATGTTGTTCGTTCCTTATACCAGCTAGCTCAAAGTGACACCATAAGCCTCCCTAAACCTAGACAGGGAGCGAACAGTTCTGGCAACCACCGAACATGACAACCCTGTTCCCTCAGGAACCGTGGTGACAGACCTAGAACCTTTCACTCATATACTTGTGCTTGTATTTGCTCAGAGAAATATACAAAGCACACACAAAGGAACGTTTTCAATGTTTTTGAACTGAAGTGATTCTTGTATAGAAAATATGTGCTGTAATGGCCAGTAGACAGAAGCAGACGAAAATTATAATAAGTGTCAGGACAGGGAACTGAACAAAAAGTTCCAACATTGTGCTGAGACAACATATATATGCAAGCATATGGTATGATATAGCAATCTGGCTCACTCCTACTATGCAAACCCTAACCTACGTGCCTAGGGTGTATGTGTATGTTCTGACAAAAGACCCATTACTGGCTGATCTAACCCCATTACCTAGTGGGTATGAATGTAGGACCCTGTCTTGGTCATGCGCTAGACAACCCTCACAGAGAATTTGGTCAGCTGCTGGGCGAAACCTTCAGCATGAAGTGCCTCCTCTGACTATACCAGGAAAAAGATGTTTATATATAGAGCAAAGGCATCCTGGCCTTGGGCCGAAATTGTGATCAGGCTGCCATTGTTTGTATTCTACAGATAGCTGTATCGCCATATGGAATAAATAGCAAAAATATTTGCACAAAGTATGCGTAGGCCTTGTACACAATACCAAGGCAATATGATAGTGTTCTTTTGGAGTGATTTGTGTAAACAAGTTCAGTGTGTCCAGGAAACTAACCCAAAGTGGCAAGAATCCAAATGTGTGCCAAAAGTCGATGTAAAAAGTGAAAATAATTTAAGAAAAGATCCGCGTTCATGCTAAAATAAACATGTTTCCTATTAGGCCTAATTGGGAGACACAACAAGTTTTGCTTCTTTACTTCTCAGGAGGAAGCTTATTGCTTCTTTTCATTGAGGGAATATGTAATATATCAATTTCTTATGCTTAAGGGTGTTAAGTCTGTTGTTAATTTCTATGTGTTCTATTCAGGAACCCTGATTGCATCAGGGTACTGACCAGGTTCTGGAGCGTTGGTCAGTTGCCTTTTCTACCTAGAACCTATCGGTAGCTGATGCATTCATGGGCCCATTTAATAGAGGAATTTGCTTTATCTTACTCCGTGTCTCCAGCGTTTATCTGTGGACTTGTTGTATGCCTGCCACCCATTTTCCCATGCTTCTACACGTATGCTGGAAAATGTGCTGGTCTGTGCATAAAGGTATTTCTTATTCAGCTGCCTACATGCAATTCCACAACAACGATTTAAAACACATCATCTACCATCTATAAGTCTGCACATATTTTTATCACATAACTTTTTTTCTCGTGTCTTGGTTTTCATATTTTCACAAATATTACTAAGCATCGGGCCCTAAGTAAAAAGTAAATTAAGGCTAAATCTGCACTATCAGTCCAGTTAATACAGTCCTTGCTGAAATACTTCATAAACTATTTCACTACCCATCGAATCTATGCTATAAATTCACTAATTTCAAAATAAGACTGCACCTTTTATGCATCTAATATACATTATTTTCCCCAAAGTCACCACAATGTCAGTATAAATAGCAAGAATCATAAGCACATTTAGAGCAAGAAAAGAAACAGACAAACTCTACCCATTTATTAATCAAAAGCTAATGCAAACTTTAAAACAGATTTTATGTTAACTTTTTTCTCCACTCCTAGAGTATTTGGGAGATCAAATGATTTCACACCTTGCTATCTGTGACCATTTTCAACAATTTAGTAATTTAAATGTACTTTTTTTGTGGTTCTTGGGTGAGCCATGGTACTTTCGTATAAATGTAGCTTCCTTCAATATTTCTTCAGTTAAAAATGTTTTTCTCAATAGATTTATATGGTGATTAAAACGTCTGAATTACTACGGTCTTCGAGTGGCTACAGACTGCTTTGTGATGAAATATATCATTAGCAGTACCTTAAGCCAAGAAGTAAATCAAGACAAAAGTCCCTAACCTTTGCAGTAACTGTTTGAGAAGCTTACAAGCATGTTCAACCAACACAATCATTAAAGGGTTAAAAGACCTAAAAAATAAAAAATAAATAACAGCTTATTTTCAATATTTTCATGTTCGCATATAGGCGTTGAAACTGTTTAATTGCAATTAGCAAACAAGCCTTTTTCTAACGACCCAGGAGCATTTCTCGCTCAATATCTACAAGTGTCACTGTGGTGTTTCAGCAATAGTTGAGATTGTTAAGGATAAAATGTCTTGGGGTATTTTAAAGAAGCATACACCTCTTAATTGCAGGTGCAATTTTTGTATTTCAGGTGTCAGAGAAAATGTATTTTGAGCTAAACTTTTCAAACTTTCGGCAGTTTCTATTAGAAAAAGCATGCACACATTGTCGGTATTTCTTTGCTTAGAACATAGCTGCTTTCACACAAAAATGGATACTTTTTAATGGTAGACTTCATTATGTCCAGATCACTACTAGAAATTCTCATGACATTCAATCAAATCCCTACTCTTCTTCGTTTCAGGCATTATTTCTTTACAGCGACTACCCTTGAAATAGGTCCTCTGCTGCCTCCAAAGTGGACTATTACTAAACACTGGAATCGATTTAGCCCAATTTACATGTAGGACAGTCAAAGAGAATTAAGTTATCCAACTTAAGTCTTTAAGTGTTAAACAAGTCTTTTAAAAATACTCTGTGAAAATGAAATCTTGCATCTTCTTTTTGGCAAACTCGTTCGATTCTCACTTGAACTATTTACAATTCTCTGACTGAAAATACATTTAACTGTATTCTTTGAAGATTTAAATTTTTGCAGTTGTCACTCACAATGCACTGTCTGACTGAGATCAAGAATTTTCTAAGAGGTAAACATCCAGAGATAATTCTTTACTTTTAAACCATACCAGATGACCTCAACTTCAAAATGGCCTGTGCTGGTTCTTAAATGAAAAAGTTTTGTGTCAGCAAGAAATCATTACTCACCGCAAAGAATCCTGCTTGCAACTGCTTTGCTGATTCTTCCGGATAGTTGAGCAGTTGTGCAGAATAACCACTTTTCCCTGAGGTGAGTTTCTCCTCAAACAGGGAAGTGCCAAAAACAAATGCTACACACTGCTGAAAAGGCTACAGTTGAAGTGTGCTTCACACATAGATTGCGAGCGGGATAATGAATCCACTTCTCTTTCCAGACAAAGTCAATTAGAAGGCTAACCCCTGAGCTGACTCCTTCTCTGCGTAGCCATCTTGGATTTCTGACATGGAGATCCATGAATCCATTTTAGAATCAACTTAAAAACTCTAAGAGAGAAGAGAACCTTGGGGACCTCCAAAAGGATATTTGAACTGCTTAAAATAAACTAACCTCGTGCAAGAAACTGTATTAACTTGCAAGACTCTGACACAGTGCAGATGGGAGTACACTCACAATGAGATGCTTCACAACTCGTTCACGTAGGTTCAAAGATTAAATGTGTGAGTTATTCCTTAATGGTTGATAATATCTGTTATTTTAAACAGTGTGCATTCTTTCTAAATTAAACGGTGTACTTGTGAAACTACTATTTACCCAATCAACTTTTTGAATGACAGACGTGTTTGTTTTATGTTGTGCTGTGTATGTGCAAAGCCAGTGCTGGAAACCAAACCAGAGGATTGCGCAGCATGCTCGCAGTGAATACTAATAATGCCTACATGCGGTGTCTTCAAGGAGCAGCTTCAAAGCGAGACCGGCACTCAAAACTTGTTTGGCACACATCTTCTTAAGCCCTGAGTGCCAGAGGTGTGCAGGGACGACAAATGATGCGAGTCGATGCGATCCGTTGTCTGCGTGAATATTTTGGCTGTAGCAAGTGCCTCAAGTGCTAATAAATGAAATAGGGTGTAATTTCATTACGCCACTGAGCAATAATTATATTCAAAGTAAAGTCAGGTTTCAACTTGAAGTACATCCAATCCCTTCATTACATCGAACACCGTCACCTCAATGTGATCCAAGTTTTTTGTAGACTGGGTCCAAGAGCAGTTATTATCACTCGTCGCCAGTGGAGAAGCTGCATCAGCCATTAATAAGAAGATTTCGTTTATTAAGATGCAAAGTACAAGGTATTGCAACTGGACCCCACAGTGCAACAATCCAACTAGACTTCTTGCAGTTCTATATCCGTTTAAGGAACTCTTCCCTAACATTTTAATGGTTAAATTGATGCTGTTTATAAAAATACACATTGATGTCTGGGAGGAATACACAAGGCCCAACTGCCAGCTACATCCAGTCATGTGACTAGAGACTAACTGCAGGCACCAAATGGCTTAGGCAAGAAAATGGCACATTCTAAGAGGGACATTTCAGAATTGTAATTTAAATTCCGACTTAATAATAAGATAGGATTTGAAATTAGGATTGCGGAGACATCAAATATGAACAATTTATTTCTTCCCATTTGAAAATGACACCAAATACAATGTAATAGGGCAACTCAATGTTATCATATAGGAGAGATAGGCCCCACAGTAGTGAAAATTAATGTAAGTAATTTTCACTATCAAGAATTGTAAAACTTAAAAGTACATGCCCAACTTTTTGAATACATTGTACCCTGCAGTTCGCCCTAAGCACGGCAGGCCTGCTGACACAACATCAGATGCCGGGGGCTCGAATGCAGGGGCACCATGCACACAGGACATATCGCTGGAGAGTATGTTGTTGAACCACTCTTAAAAGCTCGATGAGATCTTACAAAGGTCTTTGACATTAATTTCTGATTGACATGGGCCTCATGCGAGAAGACCACAAGGAACTGAAGGACCGGGTGGCAGACATCAAATCTACATTGGCCATGCTCAGACCGGGGGCCACTGAAGCGGAAACTTGTATAAAGAAGCTCTAGGCAGAGGTACGCTACCTTAAGAAACAGATCTATGGGGCCGATTATGATGGCGGGCAGACTTTCGCTGCTGGAAAAGGGAGCACCCGCCATAGGTGCGGCTGTCCCGCAAAATGAATTAGGATGCGCCCGCCACACTGGCGGGCGCATCCTGTATGTTTACATTGTGGCGGGTGGCAGCACCCGCCACCGTGTAAAATATATGTTTTGCATTTGCATGTACAATGTGGTAGGCACTGTGCGGTGCCTTCCACCTTGTACATGCAAATGCAGGGGGGTACCATAGGTACCACCCACGTGCAGCACCCACGCCCCCATCCCCCTTGGGGCCCACAATGGGCCCCCAAAGGCATTTTCCGCCTGTCTTATTGCGACGGGAACTCCACCGCAAGAGACAGGCATCATAATGCCCATGGCGGTGTATGCACGGCACCGCTGCCATAGCCTCATTGTACCTGGTCCTGCAGGCAGGGGGGAAAGGCCCACCTTGCGGGACCACGCCGGACGGTCTTTCCGTCCGCCGAGGTACCTTTCCCCTTCCCACCGCCATCCTAATTTGGCGGTGGGAATTTTAAGGGTGATGGTAGGAATTCCGCCACCACTTCCCACTGTGCCAGGGGGTAAACTGCTGACCTTATTTTCAGTAGAGAGAGAGCACTGAGTGCAGCGGGTCGCCCCCGGGCACATCTCCAGGACCGGTGGCTGCCTGCCTCTTTAACTACAGGGATAGAGAACGTATATTGCAGGTGCCACATGTGAAGGGTTCCTGCATGGTAGACAACTCCTCTGTGAAAATCTTTCCTGACTACACCACAGACATAAAGAGACACAGGGCCTCGTTTCTGGGGGTAAAGCTGTGACTCTGCGACCTGGATAAAAATACACCTTGCAGTTCCCTGCCACTTTAAAGATCATACAGAAGGGTAACACCACCTTTCGTTTAACCCTGAATGAGCCACATACCTGGGTATGGGGCCATGGTGTCGCCGGTCACCCACAGAGAAGGGGGTAATGGAGGTTGCCAGGTGAGGAAGTGCTGACGACTCTAAAAAAGGAGAATGGGCCCCACAAAGGAACATCAGGCTAAAGAGAGGGCCCATGTCTGTATGAGAAAAGACGCAACCCAGTAACCCTGAGACCTGGGTAATCTAGCAATAAAGAAAAGCAGTGATCCCTAATGGGGGAAGTGTGAACCTTTACTTCCTTGGAGTGAGTAATTTGGACTATCAAAAGATTGATTCAATTTCTCAATTGGACACATTTTTATGAATTATTTTAACAAATTGAAAAAATAATTGCAGCTTTATACTTAGATCAATTTATAGGTAAGACAGTGATCCTAAATGGGGCAACAATGCAGTGCACGTAAAAATAATCAAATGTAAAGTGTGTTGGTGCTAACAATCTATGTACATATGATAGTGACTGATCCAGGATGCATATGTGGTTTGTAAACACTATAACACAGAGTGAAATGCCCCAGAATCAGAATAAAACCAGTACACTATTATTGTGTCAAGTCATCGTTTCCACCCTAAGCATACACTTCACTCAGGGTCATCATCAGGGTGTAGGTTTGGGAAGCACCTGCCCAATTGTGTAGGATGAATGTTGAGATATTCTCTGAGCATCATTGACATACGGAATGCTTCACAGGGAAAATGACACATGAGATGGCCTGGGAGTGGCTGGGATTGGAGCCCAATCTTTTTAGTGTGGTCCTTAATTAAAGCATGTATGTCACTATGTGGGGTTCCTGGTTGGTGGTGTGCAGTGATTGGATCTCTGCAGTAGATGTCTTCAATAAAAGAATTGAACTCAGGCAACCTGGGGTAAATGTTGCCTATTGGTACTGTGCTGCAATGGCCTTGACTGTGGAAACTCTGATCACTGACCATAAATGGCCATTAAGAACAAGTAGAAGGGGAGAAATTTCACTCACCAAAAGGGGAGTTGATGCCCATTCACAATGATCGCTAGGCTGTAAAGTCTATTGTTTCAAGCAAATTAAAAGCACACTGAATAGCATGTCTGATTTTATGAGAGGTGGGCCCAAGAGGTTGCAGAAGCAGAATGACACAGCGCATTCCGTCCCCATCTCTCATGGTCGGGCTGACCAATAGGACCACGCTGCATCACAGAATGACCTAGCTCTGTTCCGACATTATGCTTCAAGGGGTACCAGCTCTCACCACGATGATGTCAGAGGATTTGCTTTGAGCTGTCTACACTGGACAATTGTTAAGTTGCCCACTAAGCCTTTCGACGTTTACTCCCAAAGCCTCAGGGGCCACACTTGCTGGAGGTGCTATAAGTACTGTTGTCATTTTATTGGGTTGACTGTGCAGTCCCCAATATTAGTGATGGACTGGCCACAAGAGCTCCTCTGCTAACTGACACACTGCTGCTGCATCACCCTACACCCTAAATTGTGCCATTGGCACCCCCTCTTCTATTTGACTGTTATATGATCATTTTATTTGGCATTCAAGTGCATTAGGAAATTAAATATTTTTTTCTTTGTTTCTTTAATTTTTACGTTTTCTTTACTATGGCACGCATGTGCATGGGGATGGGTATGTGTGTGGGGGGTGCTGCTAAGGTTGAAACTGTGCTGCTTTAACTATGCGGTCACTGATCATTTGGCTGGGATGCAATTCCAGTTTATGACCTGAAATGTTAGGGGCATGGCTAGCTATGTCAAAAGGTATCATATTTATCAGTACCTGAGGAGACATGGAGTTCACATCACCCTCCTTCAGGAGACTCACCGTGCGTGCGGAAGATAGCGATGTACACTGATAGGTTCAACATATTCCAGATACATCATAGGGGTTGATCTGGGGGTGCTCCTTTCGGTGTTGCACACAAAAGCTGACCTGAATGGATGATGTGTCCTTCTGGAGGGCCTAAAATACTTATATGCCCCTAATTCCAGCCAGGCACCCTTTCCTAATTCATCAACCCCTGCATTACTGACTGACACGCTGGCTCCATGTTACTGGGGAAGGGATTACAACTGTGTCCCAGACATAGAGTTAGACTGTTCCCCTCTACCAGTCCTAGAGGCAGTCTCTCTCCCTGACAAAACATCTACATCAATTCATCCCGCTCTTAGGTGCTGGAGGCCTGGTGCAGCTTTCACCCAACGTGTAGCGAATACTGTTCAAGTGTGCATGATCACCACACCAGGATCTTGTCTATTGTACCCCTGAAGCGCTTTCCAAGGTGGCACAGGATGAATATCTAAGACAGACTTCACCTGACTACAACTCGCCTCAGCTCTTCTTGTCTTGGGGTCGGGCAGTCCTGCATATCTTGGTCAAAGGGAAATCCCTGGGAATACACTATAGCACTCTAGCAACTATTTACTAAGTTGCTATATAGATTCAAAACAATCATACGGCCATTCATTCTAGAATACTGTCACGGGCAGAATTCTCCCACGGCGGGGAACAATGGGTAAAATATTCCACACTAAAAAGTGAACGTTCACAGTCTGTTTTATTTTTTATATAAAGTAAAAACCTTTGGTTACACAAAATTACACAGGAATTGATTAAACATCCAAAGAAAGAACTCTTTGAACAAGTACAGTAACATTTAAACAAATGAATAACAGTTCATTGCATAAGGAAAACAATATCACAACCAATAAAAATTATGCAACACAGGAGAAGAAAAATCATCACAAATACAATACGAAGACAAATAAATCCTATTCACAGACCCCCTAACACTGTGGCCTAAGGATACTCCCGCCACTTTTCTAAATCCACTGGCCCTTTCTTAGATACTGGTGGGATAGTATACAGTATTAAAAAAATACATTAACATCTGTTACTCCCTTGGCCTTGTTTGGATTTGGAGCAACTCTCTCTGAACACATAAACGTGTACTTTGCAGAGATTGGGGGTTCTGCTATGAATGCCCAGCTCAAATGGGATGCCTATAAAGTGAACTTCAGAGGTCTGGCTATCAAAATGGTCTATGGCTCCAAATTGGTGCTGCAATGTGAGTTACACCATTTGGAGGCAGGGAATCCCCAGTCGGAGTGATTTTACTCGATGCTGAAAAGGCGTTCGATAGAGTTGACTGGGGGTTCCTTTGGTCGGTGCTAGAATGGAAGGGCTTCCCATTACAATTTATTAAAGCTATACAGTCACTTTATTTTAACGCAAACGGAGTAATAAGACTTGGCACCGACATCTCTAGACCATTTTCTATCACTAGGGGGACTAGACAAGGGTGCCCTTGTTCTCCACTTTTATTTGCACTTTATTTAGAGCCTTATTTGAACAGATTAATTACAGAACCTGGTATTCCTCCTGTCCGACTTCATGAAATAGATTATAAAGTTCTAGCATACGCCGACGACGTGGCCATCGTAACTTCTGACTCCTCTACAGCTCTACCTAAAATAATCGAAGTTGCTAGCGATTTTGGCAAATTCTCCGGCTATAAACTGAATGTTTCTAAAACTCAAATTATACATTCTAAAATAGGTATGCCCCTGGACTTGCCAATTAACACTACTGCTACATATCTTGGTGTAACTTTATCATCGAAAATAGATGATATTGTTGGCTTAAATCTGGACCCTTTACTTGTATCTACTAATAGGACTTTGGAAAGGATAAACAACTTACATCTATCTCTATTTGGACGGACTAACGTCATTAAAATGCTAATCTTCCCTAAGTTTCTTTATTTTTTCCGTACTATCCCTTTACTTTTTAGCATGTCTCTTTTTAATAAAATAGATAGGATGTTGTCCAGATTTTTATGGGGGTATCGTCGGTCAAGAAGAGCTATCAAGTGGTGTACTCTTTCGCAAGGGCGTGCCGGGTTAGGATTCCCGAATTTTAGGTTATACTATTGGGCCATTACCCTTAAAACTATTAAAGTTTTACTATTTCATGACCATGTTAATGAAATCAGTAAAGCACCTTCCATTTTCGAAATGCTTATGGGTGACTATGTGCGACAATCATTATTAATATTTACGGAGCCGAGCTATTATAAAAAAACAAAATTTAAGATTTTGCTTTCTGCTTTTTTGGCTTGGAAACAGATGAACAAAGTTTTGCGGATTATCCCTAAATATAATTTCTATACACCTATACGTTGTAACATTTCAATATTAGGGATGTCTCAAAGTATTCCTACTTCTGGATTTCGTTTGGGATCGATTCAAATAATTGGGCAATTGTATTCAGCTGGGACCTTAATGTCTTTCTCTGAACTCCAAAACATATTTGGTCTTTTTAGACATGATTTTTTTAAGTACCTACAAATTCGGAGTTTCTTGGTTAGGAAAAATCTGCTTTACAGTGAGGTAATGGTGCCTAATGAAATTTTGGAGAGTGGCAGGAAGGATGCCCGTATCGGTACCATCTATCAGCTGATGATAAATAGGCTACCCGATGACTTGGATCAACAAGCTCAGAAGTGGGAGAGAAAACTGTCTATAGTAGGGATTGATCTGGCAAGGGCATTTGAGCTCAGTAACACAGTACTAATTAACAGCTCTCTCAAAAGCCAACATTATATGGCCTCCCTAGATCTGTATTATACACCTGCTAAACTTGTTAAATGGAAAGCCACGAAAGGCATCAATTGTAGCCGGTGCGGTATTTTAGCAGCCGATTCATGTCATATGTTCTTTAGCTGTTCTAAACTTACTGCATTTAAAAATAAGATAGAACATTTTCTGACCAATTTGTTAAATACCAACATCAAACTATGTCCTTCTGTCACTATTTTTGGTGTATACTTTCCACCCGAGAGTTTATCTGTTGATCAAGAGTACCTTCTCTTCATTGGAATGTCTATTTATCGCTTTTGTATAACTTCAAGATGGTTAGATGTTGACCCACCTTCATTTGAACAATGGCTAGGTAAACTGTTAGATACGTACCGCATGGATAATGCAGTTTATAAATTGAAAGGACGAAAAAAAAAGTTATTTGCTAGGAAGTTATGGCTTCCCATTGATAACTGGATTTAATTTAAAAATGTTCACAATTTAAAGTGACAGTATTGTGTAATGTATTGGTTTGAATTTTGTTTTGAATTTTGTTATTGATGTCTATCGCCTTATTATTACTGTCTTATTTTTGTTATTACTGTGCCTTGCTCCATCTTTGTATTTTGTTCTGCCTCTGCCTTTGAAAAATAAAAAAAAAAGAGAAAAAAAAAATGGAGGCAGGGCACATAAAACATTGCTGCCCATGGACCAGCCAGCTACTCTTCTATTGGTACAGGCGAGGCCCGCACATGCTACAACTCTAAAAGTCATGGGCGCCCTGAACTACAGGGAATATATGGCCAGGAGGCACACTGAAGGTGACATGTCAGGCAGGATCCTGGCATTTCTTGTCTGTCCCGACTCCTCTAGAGCACCCGTTATGGCCAGTCGGGATATGGCTGGCACCATAGTCATGTCAGAGGAAGCGATCATCCATGGATACCGGCGGCTCACTGTGCAGATTTTAAAAGCCCCACTTTCTGGAGCCAAAAAGCATAATCACAAGTAAGTTGGTCCACAGGACTGTGGTACTTGTGGCGGTCTGTCCACTGCCACAATGCGGATTTGCCTGCAGCATTCAAGGATCCCACTGGGCAGGCATTTTGCAACAAGCACAAATATACTGGTGGTGCTACTTCTGGCACTGACAAGCATATTACAGGTGACTTCTTCACCACCAACCCCCCATGAAAAGGGTGGCAGAGAGGCACCTAAGGGGGGCCTAACAGGCCCCCTGCCGGATTTGGGCCTGTGGGTGCATGTGATTGTACCCCAGTTCCAGTGGTGCTGCAGGAGGACCGCCCAAGTCATAACAAGGCTCAAAACCTCCCGGGTGATTAAACAAATAGTGTGTGGTAAAACTCCAGGAACAGATGGTTGGCCTTTGGAATCCTATGCCACCTTTGCATCCCAGCTCCTCCTGCATCTTCTACAGGTCTGCAAATCGGAGTATGAGATGAGAATACTTCCTCTACCGCTGAGGGAGGCAGTGTTGGTGGTTCTCTCTAAGTCGGACAGAGATCCTCTGCTGTTAGAGTCTTATTTCCCTCTGTTCCTTCTTAACACCATCTGCAAGGTTTTTGGTAAAGTGCTGGCCAATAGGCTGATTCCTGTAGCCCAACATTTAACCAACCTGATCAAAATGCTTTCATGTCTAGTAGAAAAACATTCCTCAACCTATGTTGTCCCTTTATGTTAATAGACTAGACAAGGACCAAAGGTGCAACTCCGCTGGTAGCTTCCCTAGATATCAAAAAAGCATTTGATACCCAATGGTGGGCGTACCTGAGGGAGGTCCCCGGAAAGCTGGTGGTGGGTCAGCAGTTCTTGACTTGCATCTTGCTGCTTTATAGCACACCGCAGGCCAGATTAAAGACAGGCACCATCATATCAGCTCCATTACACATCCAGTGTGGCTCTCAGAAGGGATGTTCCCTATCACCGATCATCTTTGCACTAGGCATGGAACATCCCTGGCTTGTGCTATGGCTCCGAATTTGGGTGATCTGGGTCACGGACAGATGGCACATAATCTCCTTCTATGCAGATGATGCACTAGGATACCGTTGGGACGATGCAGGTAACATCCCACACCTCATAGACCTCCTAAGCCTATTTGGAGTAGCATCTAAGCTCAAGGTAAACTGGGGCAAATCCCAGCTGTTCCCCTGACAGTGAATATGGATGCCCAGAGACAGGGGCTCCCAGGTACTCCCCTGCCCTGGAGTTGTGATTCCTAGATATCTGTGGGTCCGGATATATCACTCAGGCAAAGATTTGATAGATTGCAACATAGGGAAGACACTAACAGCGGTTCAAAGCTTCATGCTCTTTAGGACTGCCATTCAGGTCTCTGCAATTGGGCCGTATATCCATCTCTAAAATATTAGTGCTTCCTAGACTGCTCTACCTCATTTCTGCCATTCCTGCTCTGTTGATCAGAGGGTTCTTTGGGGGACTCCATTCACTTTTAGTTACATTGATATGGGGTAAGGGTAGATGCCAGATGGCGATACCCAATTGTACGCTTCTCTGTCTGAGGGTTGCATTAGAACCCCTAAGTATGAATAATATTATGCCGCAGGCCGGCTGCAGTGGCTAGCATCCTGGTTTGATGGATCTGGTATGTCATAGTTGGGGCACTGGTTCAGGGGATCATTCTCACCAGAGGTGTTGCGATGGTTGCTGGGATCTGAGGCGCTGATTCCTAGAGGAGATGGTAACATCCTGATGCGAGAGGTCAGAGCCTGCTGGAGCAATTACACTGCCAAGCATCAGACATGTACACCCTATGCGCCCCACCTGCCCATCTAGGGGATACCAAGTTGCACTGCACTCTGTCTACGCAGGACGTGACCCAATGGACAGAGGCGTGCCTCAATACATTGGGGAATCTTTTCACTGAAAACAAAGTACTGCACATGTTTGAAGACCTGGTGGAGGCCTACACCATCTCTCTTGGCTCCTTTATGGTCTATGCAGCCCTCACATGACACCCGCGCCTGGTTTGACACAGGACACACGATGAGCCTCACACTTCTTACAACATTACTTAGCCACCACTTGCTTGTATGGCACCTTGGCATGCACAATGCCACACCCCTACATACACTGAAAGCGTATTGGGAAATAATGCCAGGCACACCACTTAGATGGGCAGTGGGAGCAATGCATTTGAATGGCCCAAACTATCTCTACGAACGCTAGACTTAAATATATCCAGTTTAAATACAGTACCTGAACCACACTTATCTCACCCTATATGGATAGCACGGATGTAATCCCGGTGTTGGAGACATTTGCCACCCCCCGGCAGTCCCCCCTTTATCCTGCGGAAGGTGCCAGAGCTTTACCCTCCCTCTCATGAAATGAAATGAAATGAAAAATTACATTTATATAGCGCATAACTACCCGGAGGCCTCGCAGCGCTTAGGACAAAT
Source organism: Lissotriton helveticus (assembly GCF_964261635.1). Taxonomy (NCBI): domain Eukaryota; kingdom Metazoa; phylum Chordata; class Amphibia; order Caudata; family Salamandridae; genus Lissotriton; species Lissotriton helveticus. The sequence goes on along the minus strand of NC_136063.1, from coordinate 1,179,386,830 downwards.
TTTGATTTGTCCTGTGTATGCACGCCTGTGGTTTGCTGAGCTAGTTACTCTTATTATTCTCTGTAAGTCTACAGTTATCGGATTTTCAATGGAGGTACTTTGTGTACATATGTATTATCATGGGAGCCATGCTTGGCATAACATCAGGAACTGTTTGGCACTGTAATTATGTGATGTTATCTGATTATTTCGAAAGCATATGCATTTTTTTTCAAATGCCAATAACGATTTTTTTTATATTTTTTTATTTGCACCCTGCTCTCTGGCTGTCCCGGGCCTCCCCTAGGGGTGACCCATATGTATTAAAAAGGAGGGTTTAGGCCTGGCAAAGGTTTATTATGCCAGGTTTAAATTTCAGTTTACACTACACACACAGGCTTGTAATGGCAGATCTGAGACATGTTTCAGGGCTACTTAAGTTGTTGGCACACTCAGTGCTGCAGGCCCACTAGTTGCATTTAAGTTACAGACCTTGGGTACATATAGTATCACTTTACTACGGACTTATAAATAAACTACATATACAAATTGGGTATAAGCCATTATTGCCATCTTTTAGGGAGGAAGTACATGCACTTTGGCACTGGAAAGCAGTGTTAAAGTGTTCAGAGTCCTAGGGACAGCAAAATCGGGATCATAAAAATGGAGGACGATGGCAAAAAGTTGGGGGAAGGCCACCCTAAGGCTGACAGGAGTAAGAAGTCTAACAGGAATCTTCTCCAGTTCGGGTCTCAGTTAACAAAGGGTGAGTCGACCAACAATAGATCATGTTATGTTAAGGCAAGTACTGACGGAATGGAGGACAAGGAGTTATTGACCTCTGTCTTCTTGTAACCTCTGTTAGAGTTTATATTGCCGCCGAAAGGATCCCCATGTTACGTCAAATTTGTGGAGCTGGTGATTGAGTTTATACATGAGTTTCTCATTGGGCCTCTGTGGAAGCCATGGCCTTGAGCCTTTCGAAAATGGTTGGACCAAAGGTTAGCTTCCACTTTAGCAGTATGCAAATCTCGGCCATACCTAGAGAGGTGCCCAGCCATCATATAATTAGTGAGATTATAAGGGCCTGATTACGAGTCTGGCGGTCCACGGATTGGTAGACTCATAGGGGTGCAGCAGTCTTCTGATCTCCCTATTATCACTTGGACGGTCGGTCGGACCCCCAGGGACCGCCGCAACCACTAGGGATCAGAGATCCTTGTCAATGGCGTGGCAGTCTTGAGGCTGCAATATGCTTGGCAGGACCGCCGCGGTCACACCTGTTTCCTTTGAGCCATGGAGTGCCTGCAGGGCTGCACACGGTGTGTCCCCTGTGTGCTCGCACCCCAGGACCCGCAAGGTGTTTACTGCAGCAGTCCATGCCATGCAGGTACTGGCTTTGATGTTCCCATCGCGGGTGTCATAGGCACCACCCTGAAAACCTTGTAATCTGAAGGGCGGTTCGCACACGGTATTGGCGGTATGGCGGCAGGCCAGTCCCTTAATGTGCAGAGAGTCATGGATTAAAGCCGGGGATAGCCACCACTGGCCCGGCTGGGGCAAACTGCCCGCCATCCACACCAGAAAGACCCCCCGCCATATTAGGATGTCTGGGTGGTCCGCGGCGGATAGAAAGACTGTCCGCGCCGCTTTTCCGCCGATCAACTGATCGACCTGGCAGAAAACACCTTTAATATGGTTGCGGTGTCTACAAGACACCCCCATCCATATTAGGATGTATGCGGAGATTAGCCTTTCCACGCATGCGGTCTTTGTCACTGGGGGCCCGTTGTGGGCCCCCATGGTTTTGGGGGTGGAGGGTGCACGAGGGGTACCTATGCTACCCCCCTGCATTTTCATACACAAGGTGGCAGGCACCGCGAGGTGCCTGTCACCTTATGCATGCAAATGCACATCATCCATTACCAGAATTGTGGCGGCACAATGCTGGGTAATTGCAGGTGCGGGACCGCTGCACCCCTGGCGGATGGTCCCGCATTCCCTTACCGCCATCGTAATGGACCCCTAAGTACACATGGGTGTACCACTAGCGTCATTACTACTCATTTTTTTTTTACAACTAGTATCATTACTATAAATGTTTATTGCCACTAGTGTCATTACCACAAATATATTTACCACACATCAATATGTAAGTATATGGGAAGGTATATAAGTAAGTATATGTTATAGATATTTGGTAAATATTCAGTTCATTTACATTTCTTGAATGATAATAAGTTTTAGGAATGGGATATAAGAGATATATGGGTATGTGGTGGTGAGGTATATTAATTTTTAGGTATCAATTTAATACTTTAGTATTTATATTTTGATAATGGGATTTATGTTTTTTCAGGTTAATTTTAATTATTAAAAGGAATTTGAACAACTGTAATACACTATTTTAGGGATGGATGCAAGAGATATAGAAGTATTGGGTGGGGAAGTGTATTACTAGTCAGGTATTCATTTTAATAATTTACTATTAATATTTAAGAATTGCAATTGTAACAAAACCAATTAGGGATGGGATGCAAGGGATATAGGGATAGCGGATCTGTATTAATACGAAGGTATTCATTTTACTACTTTAATATTAATATACACATTTTGATTTTTTTGCAAATTAATAATCATTAGGGCTCCCGGTGTTATGGTATTTATTTTTTTGCCATTTCCGTCTGTATTTATCCATATTTATTTTTTGGCCATTTTATCTGCATTTATTCACATTTATTTTTCCCACAAGTAAAAGACGACGCTGCCAGCACTGCAAGTCAGTGGATTTATTATGAAAGCCTTCAATAGACACACATGAAATAACCACTTTTTCAGACACACAGGGTGCAGTTGAAAAGCAACAGACTTGTTATAAATGTAAATTTGTTGCAGAAGAAACAGATCTTGCAGGCTTTGTGTTCGAGGATGAGATCAGTGGAATCAGACCAGCAGGAAGAGTAATAAGGTGCAGCTTATAAGTAAATTTACTCCAGCGCTAAGAAACAGCCTTCAGTGAGCAACAAACAGGTTGTTGGCATGCGACTGAAGCATTCTTAGGAAGTACCTCCTATCCATCAACCCATCCCTTCTGGGCTGACATGCATAGCTCAACTACTGCAAGCACCCTCACTTAACACCTGGGGCCTCATTTATGAGGCTGTGCGTCACTTTTACGCCGCCGGTGCGTCACTTTTTGTGACGCACCAGCAGCGTAAATAATGTGCCTTGTTGCACCATATTTACAAAGTGACGCATCAAGGTAGATGCGTCACTTTGTAAACCCCTGCGCCACATTAAACCTGCGCCAGGTATAATGTGTGCAGGGGGGGCGTATTGACGCAAGGAAGGGTCGTAGAAGTGACGCTGCAAAATCTATGAGATTTCACTGCGTCACTTTTAGGACGCCGTTGCGTCAAAATCTTGCACCTGCCTCACAGCATGCCCTTTCACATGGGGCTTGCCCCATGTGAAAGGGAGCATTGCTGGAGTTGCGTCACTTTTGTGACACACTCCAGCAATGCGTCACTTTTGCGCTTACAGATACGTCAGAAATACTGACGTATCTGTAACTCCTTGCGACATGATGCGTCATACATTAAATATGACGCATCATTGGTGTCGCAAGGAGTGCGCAGTGAAAAGTGACGCATCGCTGTTTTCACGCAGCGATGCGTCACTTTTCATAAATGAGGCCCCTGGTGTCTCTGGTAACAGAGATGTGATCTCACGGCTAGACTATCGACTTTGGAGCTGGGAAACCAAGGTTCGAGCCTCGGGCTCGACTCCACATCCTGTGATTCTGGGCAAATCACTTAATCTCCCAGTGCCTACCAAAAATGAATGTATCCTTCTGTAATGTAACTAGTGCTCATGTAAAGCGCTCCAATACCTTCAGGTCGAGTTTGCGCTATATGAAATCTGCATTTAAAAAAAACAAAGTAGTTATATTGTTTTATATAAGAAGGTTGCATTTTCACTGTAAGTATTGATTTATTTATGTAGAAGTTTTATGTAGCGCTGTGCATAGCCTAACAATAACTTCACCGTGCCAATATATGAAGTAGTATTCAAATTTCCATTGGGCATGCCATATTCATTATGTGTTGATGAGCAGCCTATTCAGCACAGAACTGTATTGCACTGAAAAGTTATCAGCATAATCTGCTGGAATAGAAGAACTTTTTTCCATAGCAGCTCATAGTGCACTCCCGTGACACACATACACGTAAGTACTCACCCAGACACTGACTTACACATGCACATCATTCGCTAAAAATGATCTTTTCAAATGCAATATCCAAGTTATACTTTAAGTGCATGTGTTTACCCTGATGATTAGTGGCATTCCCCCCTCCACTCTCGGCCTGACTACAGGCACTCATTACGCCAATGTCATAATTTTCCATGTTTCATACAGCCCCATTATGACTGCAAGAGAAAGGCGCACAAACTTTTCTTAAATTCATACCCAAATCTGGCTCAATCACCTAACAGCATTCAATGTCCGACCCACCATCGTGGATTCTGTGAAATCCTTAGGCATCACACTTGATGCAAAGCTCAACATGCAACAGCACATTAGCAAAGCAACGAAAGGAGCTAATTTCCAAATCAACACATTGAGGAAACTTAAACCCTTCCTCCCAGTCAAAGATTTCCAAACTGCTGTACAAGCCCTAGTCATCCCCCGCATAGACTATGGAATTGTGGCCCTTAGCGGACTCCCTCTAGCATCAACTGCACCTTTAAGAGCCTCCTTGAACGCTGCCGCGAGACTCATTACTGGCTCAAGAAAACACTCTCATATTTCCCCTGACCTGAAATCCCTGAAATGGCTGCCCTTTGAAGCCAGAATACAGCTGAAAATTGCGGTTATGACACACTCGGCCGTACACCACAAGACACCCAACTACCTCACTCAAAAGGTGACTTTATCAGGAGGTGCAAGATCCAAAAGAAGTACAAAGAATTTACTCTTGAAACCTTGCAGATTCCGGAAGGAAAAAACTTACAAACGCTCCTTCTCAGGAATGGCACCCAGGATCTGGAATGCACTCCCTCCTGAAACCAGGCTTATCTCCTCCACTGCCTACTTCAAGAAAGAGGTGAAAGCCATCCTTATGGCTAAGTTCATCTGAACTCTATTTTTGTTGTTCTGAGACTTTGCACTGCTTTTGTATCTTTGGCTATCTGATTGTCTAATGATATCATATTCTCATTGGATTGCAATCCTATTATGCTATTCTCTCACTACCTACTACTATATTGTACGCGTCAGCTTGTTGAAACTTGATATCCCTACCCTGTGTTTTTGTTTCTCTTAGAAATTGCTATAAGCCGTCCCTATAGCCTAAGCTCTCTTGATCCCTATTGTAGTTGGATCAAAGACTCCGCACCGTCTTATATTATCGTTTATCTGACTGTTTACTGGTATTTTTATCAGCCCATAATTGCTATCCGATGATGCTATTGAATATGATACGTTACCCAATATTATGTTGTTTTGCCCTCCCCCCCTGTTTTTGTTAAGCGCTCTGATAGCTGTAAAGATCTTGTTCGCGCTATATAAAACTCTGAATAAATAAATAAAATAAATACCAATTTGGGATTTAATGCGTAGCGCTACATTGGGATTTTGTGGGTAGCGTTACCTGCTGACTGCCCAAAAAGTAAAAGGCGTGCTGGCCAGAAAGTTCCTAGATAAATTATTTTGTTTCACTAGCAAATGATCTGAAACTGCTTTTCCCGTGATTGCAAAACTGCTACAGGACGGCGTTTCACCTCGAGGTTCTGTGCTGTAATCACCCCGATCTCTAGGTGACGCAGCAGAAGAGTGAGAGAAGTTATGTAAATAGAAAATCTCAGCAGGTTTTGTTTCAATTGGGGCCTTATCGGTACTGGCCGCCATCTAGGATCGTCTTTTAATGCATATATTCACGGCTCCTTTGGTAGCTAGTCTCAGATTCGGAAACAGCAGCGCCTGTCCAATAACATTGCCATACGTTGGTAATATAAGTCTGGCTACTGCCTCAAAGTACCGGTACTCTCCCTGGCCAAGGAGAAGTTCCGGTACTCATGGTGGAACAATTTGGAAGTGCCCGCCCATTAAAAGCACTGACAATACCTCCCCCTAGGTCGTGTGTTTCAGCCCGGGCTGAGTCAGCTTTCCAGGCACACACACAGTTTTTGAGCCGCCGGCCGCACCCGAGTACTACACAGGTCTTTAAAAGACCATTCACTTGATAACAAGGCTTTGTTGTAAATCCTGTTAACACCAGAGGCGATACTCTTTGAGCAATCACCATATCATCCTGTTTTGCAACTCTCTGCTGGAGCAGCACCGCAAAATGTACTTGTATTTTCCCGTTTTTACATATAAATACAGACAAAGAAAAACTTGTTTTCTGTCTGCATTTATATGTAAACATCCGTTTAAACGGAAAACCGGGAGCCCTAATAATCATATTACATTTTGAAACATTTTACAAAATTGTAACTTAATTATTTAGGGAAGGTATGTAAGGGATATAGTAATATTGGGTGGGGAAGCGTATCAATACTCCGATATGAATTTTTATATTTCACTATTAAATAATTTCACTATGAATGAATAATAATTTTATATTGTAAAATATTCTATATAACATTATAACATTGCAATTTAGGAATGGGATGCAAGGGCTATTGGGATACTGGGTGGGAAAGTAAATTAATATTCAAGTAAACATTTTTGTATTTTAGTATTCATGTTTACGTTTTTCAAATATTGTTTTTTAAATTAATTTTACATTGATATATATTTAAAAAACAAGAACAATACTATTTAGGGATGGTATTTAAGGTAGGTAGGGGTACTGGTTGGGAAAGTGTATTTATACACAGGTATTAGTATAGAAGCTGAATAATAAAATTTAAAAGTAATTTATTTAAGTAAAAATGGTAGAAGTAAATTACATATTTATTTAAACGAAATGGAAATAAACATTATTTAAAATTTTAAAAAACAATATGTAATTACCAAAATATTATATGTCATATTTACATTTTTACACAATATATGGAAAAAAGCTAAATTAATACAAAGGTGTAATATTTATATTATTATTTATGAATAGTATATAAAATAGACACTTAAAAAAATTTGTAAATCATATAGTATATTTTACAAAAATATAAAACAAATTTTCTATAACATATATTTTTTTCTTACATTTTACAAGTTTTATCCCATGGTTTTCTATTGACTTCAGTAGCAAATAGTTTCCTTTTTCTCTTTTTACTTTTGTGTTTGACCTTCACAGTTGTACTTGTGTTTCTACATCATGTGGAGCATCGTGGTCAAGATCAGAAGCAAGGAAGAGTTGCAGTCAGGTAAGAAAAAATGTGATTATTTTAATAATTATATATATCGTAACATACAAGGTGGAGGTAGTCAGATGGCAGATAGAAATGCATTGTATGCTTTATGCGTTTTCACCACATTTCCATTCTCATGCAGGTTGTGATCATATGTTCATGTCAGGACGGTTTTGATTTTGAAAAGTTGAAAGATCAAATTAAAAAAACAAAAGCAACATTTTTACTTTTGGACTGCGTGTTTTTTCTAGTGTTTAGAGAATTCAAAGAGCACTTGGATGCAGGCGGAAGATGGATGTTGTTAATCCAGTACTACAGTATTATTTTTTGAATATTTCCATTTGGAAATAGTGTTACTTTTTATGGTTTTGTTTTTATTAGCAGAGTTTTCAATAGCTATGTTCCTTTTTTGTATTGCTTACATCCACATTTATGTCTTACCACTGGATTTTTTGGGGTATCATTTCATTTTTGGAGAAGGGATTTTTTCTGGCTATTGAAAACATTTATTTTCCTATTTTTACCTCCTGAACTGCATTTTATATACTCAAAATGTATACATTTGTAATAATTGGGTTGTAGGTGAAGATTTTACATTTACCCAAGCTTTTTCTGGACCTTTTTTTTCTGAGGTTGTTAATTTTTCTATATGGATTATTGGAGTACTGTTGACTCTTGGTGACATGTTGTCTGACAAAGTCACCCAGAGTTGAAGGAAGAAGACAACTATAAGTATGTTGGTACAAAATAAATAGAAAAATGCCAATTGAATTGTCTACAATTGTTAAAACATGCAAGTAGTTTAGGGAAATATTAGTGAACATTAGTAATGTATTATCTATACAAGACTCTCCAGGCAGTCTGAAACCATCATCAATGAAAATTGTTGAATTTGACCCGACAGTCTCTCAGGCATTTCTTTAGTTTTTTATATATATATGGGGTCAGGCTACCTGATAGTGACAGTACAAGTCTCATTTCTTGGAAACTTTGTTCCTTCTCCAAAATTTCCCAAACATTATATAGGCTTGGGTGAAATTTACCAATTGATTTACTGAAGGAATTGTGCCATCTCTCAATGGTGTTGTTAGTCTTTCAACCCCCTCTAAGCAGGTTGTGTAACGGAACCTTGGCTTCCTTCAGTGACCCAAGCTGCTGAGTTGGCCAATTCATGTATCTCTGAAATAATTTAGTAGGGGTACCAATTTCTCTACATTCTGTATAAAATATTTCAATACAGAAAGTACAGTGTAGTACTTTTCTATATGGCCAGGCAGTACAAAGCATAAAGCAGGAATTTTTGTAAATTCAAATCTTAGGCGTCTATTAGGATGGCGGGCAGATCGCCATCACCTGTCTGCCAGTGGTGGTCCTCCCGCCATTTCCCACTGCCCGCCTACCAGTTCCCCCTGCCATATTACGATAGCGGTGGGGACCCCTGTGGCCGGAAAGGCCATCTGCCGTTTTTTCACCGGTCAGACAGGCGACCAGGCGGAAAAGGGCTTCAATATGGTGGCGGTGTCCGCAAGACACCGCCATCCATATTAGGTAGGTGTGGCAGTGCCGGGCTTTCCATGGTGGAGACCAAGCCATGGAAAGCAAGGCAGAGTTCACTTTTAGGGGCACGTTGTGGGCCCCCAGGGGTGGGGGTGTTGTGGGCGCACTTGGGGGGGTACCCATGGTACCCCCCACCATTAGCATGCACAAAGTGGCAGGCATCGTGCGGTACCTGCCATGTTGTGCATGCAAATGCACAACATGCAAATGTTGCATTGTGGCAGGTGCTGATTACAGCACCGCCCGCCACAATGCAATAAATGTGGGATGCCACCGCCAACTCAGCAGTGGCATCCTAATTTACATGGCGGAACCGCCGCACCTATGTCGGTCGGTCCCGTTTCCCCGTACGGTTGCCCGTCCGCCATCGTAATGACCCCTAAGTTTATTGCTTGATAAGTAATCCTCAGCTAAGGATGATTTTGGGATTTTTCGCCAATATGCCTGTGAAAAGTCAAAAAAACATCCTTAAATTTGGGTGGTAGGATTTGATTAATTGTTTTGGGATTTTACAACTGTTAATAATATGGTGTATTTTGAGGATTGCCTGTCAGGGAATAAATGATACACTAATGGGACAGGTGTGCTCTTTATGTCAGCGTGAATAGTGTAAATTTGGACAAATGGCTGGGGTGTTAAGTTAAAACTACCAAACATCATCCAAATTTCACTATTCTCAAGTGTTAAAAGGTTATGAGTTGTGTTAAGTATTAGTATTCTTTTTTAGAGTTTTCGTTATCATGTAATACGAATGGTTCTTCAGAGAAAGTTATAGATAATTCAGAGGGATGTTAATGTCAGAAAAAGTGTGTGGTGTTATTCGTTGGGAATTACTTTGCTGGTTTTTGTCTTTGTATCATTCTTCAAATATTGGGAATTATGGGCATAATCCTAGCTACATGCATGGGAATGGTTTCAGATACCAGTCTCAGAATTGGAGGCGGATGCAAGTTTTTAAAAACATTTTGTACATATTCACATACTTCAATCTTCAATGCAGAGTGATAATGCTCTGGTGTCCTAACTACAGTGTCTTCCAGAGTAGCCCGCTATGCCTGTGCAATGGGATGAAAAGTTAACCTGTCCTTACAATAAAGGTAGCCAGCATATTTTAACAGCATGTTGCCTCTCTGGGATTTGACATAACTTGCTTGATTAGCTGATGCCATTGATGTTGGCTATGTTAAAAAAGGGAAATAGAAAAAAGTATCAGTTAATGTTTTTACTGTTTTCTTATATTTTTTTGTGTTTATTTGCATGGTACACAAATGAAAAAATGTGCTGTTAATTATTTTTTTCTGGTGAGAAATGAAAACGTTTAGATACTCTGTTGAAAAGAGAATAATTATTGTTAATGAATATTTTTCACCTACAATTTCTATTTTGGTATTTAAGAAAAATATAATTTTTACTCACCAATTGGAGATTTGTTTGCTTTTGAAAGAGGTTATTGGTAGTAGGAGTTTCTATTTTGAAGTGTTCTTTAGGAAAATTGTTCTTTCTTCAATTATGTCGTTATCTATTCCAAAAAGAAAAATCAATTTTTTTAAATGTATTAACTTTTAGATTTATGGTGTTTTTCTTACTCTTTACTGCTATTTACAAAACTTACATGGATACTTGTGTTTCAGTTGTGTAGGATATGTCCTGTAGTTGTTGTATTTCAAGCTGTTTTGTAGGGAGATGTTTCTTTTTTAACCCTTTGGGTGCCGAGAACGTAACGGTTACATCCTCAGCTGTGGCCCTGTGTGCCGAGGGTGTAACCATTACGTCCTCTACACACCAGTGAGAAATGTCTCTGCTATAAGCAGCAGAGGAATTTCCTTTTGATGTGGAAATAATTATTCCTGTCAAATGTCCATAAAAGTGCAAAGTGCAGAAAAAGTACATTTTAAATTTGCAAACATTAAAATACACATATATAGGGCCCGCCATAAGTGCGGTGGTCCCATGGGGGCAATTAGGATGCGCCCGCCACAGTGGCGGGCGCATCCCGTATTTTTAACATTGCGCCTGCCGCAATGCTAAAAATACATCTTGTACTTTTCAAAGCACAACATGACAGGCACCGCGCTGTGACTGCCACGTTGTACTTTGAAAGGCAGGGGGGTACCAGAGGTACCCTCCATGTGCACCCCCCTGGAGTCCATGGGGGCCCGCAACGGGCCCCCCAAGCAGACTCCGCATGCCTTTCCGTGGTGGCATGCCATGGAAAGGCATTCACAAATGCACATTGTAATGTGGCTGGCGGTGTCTGAAGGACACCGCCATCATATTGAACTCTTTTCTGCCCGGTCGACATGTCGACCGGACGGAAAAGCGGCGGACGGTCTTTCCGTCCGCCGCGGACTCCCCAGCCATAATAATATGGCGGGGGGGTCTCTTCTACAGGGATGGCAGGTGGGTTGCCCCCGTCGGGCCGGCGGTGATAAACGCCGGCCCGGCGGGTGCAATCCGCCCGCCATCCTAATGGGGCCCATAGTATCACATGTATAGGCATCATGTAGATCCTAAATGACACGATTTCCTCCAACTCAGCAAACCATTAACAATGAAAACCTCTGATAAAAAGGCCTAAAGTGGCCTAGAAAGGGTCCGCCATGTTGAAGCTTCCCTTTGTTCGATTCGTCCAACCATCAAAGCACACATTATTAATAATCAATAGTTTAAATACTCTTTCTCAGAAACCCATAAAATATAATAACTGAAAATAAAAACGACCATATAAACCATTCCAGATAAAATCCTCAGCTCTTACGTTTTCTCTCTGGTACAGGAAAAACAGGGTTAGCACAAGTAGGCAACTTAGTCACACCCCGCGTCGTATAGGGATTTTACTAGTTAATTCACCCTGTTTCCCCTATCTGACCTGTCCAAAGTTCCCCTCGGTAAACCTTTCCAAAAGATTTACCAAATTACTAGGTGCACCAAGCCCTAATAAGACTTTCTGAAGTCATTCTGGGGGCACCAGGATAAAGGGCGCTTGTAGGTCAACAAACGCCACATGTAATTTTTTGTTTTTTGAGCAGCACTTATTTCAAGGTAAGTAATTTAAACCTAGAGACCTGATTGCCTGACCTAGTTTTTACATGAAAGCCCGCTTGATAGGGTGACAGTATCTAATTGTCAGACATCCATTCATGTAATGTATCTAAGACTTGCTTGGCAAACATTTTCTGAAGGTTGTCTATCAGGCTGATCGGTCTGTAATTGGAGGTGACCAAAGCATCTCCTTTCTTGTGGATAGCAATTGTCTCTGCCTCTCTCCACATCTCTGGAATTTCTCCACCATCCACAATAGCATTGGACCTCAAGTTAATGTATGGGGCCCATACCAGGGGCTCTGATTTATACAGATAATCGGGTATCTGGTCAGGACCTGGTGCCTTTGCGGTTTTTAATGTATCAATAGCCCTGAATGTGCCCTTTCCTTGTTTTCAGTACAGGAAATGGGCCAGGGTTTCCCCAGCAGCCCAATGCATTTTTTTTTTCACTGCGATGACAATCAGAGCCCATGGCACGCTGACGTCATTTTACTGAGCTGATCGGCTCATTTCACTTTCACTGCCTATGTGCTCATGCGGCTATGTCAGCATCCCGAGCACGTAGGAAGATGGGAGAGGTACCATTGGAAAGGGGAGAATCTCCCTAGTGGATCCCTGCTTGGGTATTGCCACAAGAGGGCAATCTCCAAGCAGAGATCCACCACTGGACATCAGGGAGGGTGGAGCGGCCCCTTGGGAAAGGGCCTTTGCTCCCACAAATTAATTTTGGGTATATTCAGTCTTTCTGCATCCCCTGGGGGGCATATGGGGGCTACTGCCTCTGATATACCCCCCCTGGGGGGGGGGTAGAAATCACACAAGTTGCCAGGGATTATTTTCTTTTCAAAACCTATGGGTGGGGGCTGCCTAAAATAAGCATGGTAATGCCCTCACTCCCTAAAATAAAAGGGACAACCTTTATGCAACAGGGGTTATTCACATGATCTGCCCCGCAGGGGTAGAGAAAGCCCACTAGACACCCGGTATTTTTTATTTTTAATCGTTGTTCGAGAGACCTTATGATACTTATTATTGAGACAGGAGGTGAAGTGGTTGATACTCTCCTTAAGGAAATAGCTGAGATAGAGGAAACCCTCAAGAAAAACAATTCAGTAGTGGAAGCCAAGATTAAATTGGATGAGATTAATTTAGAACTTAATTCCTTCAGTGACTATTTAGTCAAGAAAAAAACTGAAAAATTGAAGAAAGACATTCGTTACTTTTCAGAAGAAAAAGTATACCCCTATCTGGGGGCCCAATATTATAATACACATTATCAAGGTGATTACCAATATTGGTCAAATAAAAAGATCCTCACGTTCTTGGACACCTCGGACTTTGAAGGAGAGGTAGGACCCAGTTACAACAGGGGTGGGAACTATAGGAGACCCGCTCCAGGTCTGTTTTTTAGGGAACAGACCCTATACACCACGAGTGAGATTCAGACCCAAAGGGAGAGGCCAATACCAACAGTCAGAGAATCAATACTATTACTTGGAGAACCATCCTCAATATCCACAAGCGAGGAGGAACCAAGGATGGAGGGAATGAATAGTTCCAATCATATGGATCTTATCCCCATTTTTATTTTGTCTAAGACCCACCTTGATGAGCATGCACTTAGCTTACTCTCACGGGGATTATCATTTATCCTGACTATTGGACTGAATAAATTTGAACTAAATTCTTTGACCATCATGAACCTCCGGATAGTGTCAATCGTACTGGACTACATCCAGATTCCACCTTCACTCCAACTTTAGATGAGGTGGGACCAGAAGTGGGTATTTTTGAAAAGGTGGTGTTAAGTAAAATAAATAACCTTACCATATTTGTCCCTAAGCCTAATTTCAATCTAGACTATGAAGAATACATGTCACTCAAGAAGTTGTCCACGAATAGGGATGTGACCTTTAAGCCCTGTGATAAGGGAGGGGGTATAGTCGCACTGGACAGTAGCGACTATAAACTAGCTATGGTAGCAATGCTTAATATCCCCGAGCACTATTTGAAGGTCAACTGCTATCCCGGCAGCAGGCTTAGAGAAGATATTCTAATTATTACACAGAGAGCCTTAGACAGAGGTACCTTCTGTCCACAAGAATTTGACTATTTGAACCCTAGTTATACCAGTATTCTGGTACTGTATGGGTTACCTAAAACACATAAAAACATACTGCGGCCACCCTACAGACCGATAGTATCCACAATTGGATCTATTACGGAACCTCTGTCCAAATATGTTGACAAATTCCTTAAACCAATGGTGCAAACTTTGCCGGCATTTATTCAGGATACAGGGCACCTGATTAGCATCATCGAAGGATTGGCTTTTAACCCCCATACCGACTTTTTGGTCCCTATGGATATAGAGGTGCTGTATACTAATGTCTCCCAGTGAGGGGCATTAGAGGCGGTCAAAAAAGCATTGGAAAGTAACAACCCTCTATCGGATAATTTATTTATCCTTGAATGTCTTGGTACAGTTCTTCAAGAGAATTACTTTGAATGTAATAAGTCCATTTAAAAACAAATACAGGGAGTAAGTATGGGCGCAGCCTGTGCCCTCAATGTGGCCAATATTTATATGGGCAACTTCGAAGATCGTTTAATGAGATTGCCCCATTTTTTGAGAATATCAAACATTGGTATCGTTTTATTGACGACATTTTTTTCATTTGGAGCGGACCGGAAGAACAACTCATTGAATTCTCCCTTTGGCTTAATTTATGTGATCCACATCTGAAGTTCAGTTCCAACATGAGCAAAGAGAAGATAGAATTTTTAGATATATGGATCCAAGCGAGGGAGGGTGTTATTGAAGTGTCGTTGTACATTAAACCAACCGCAAGAAACACCTTACTCCAATATCAAAGTTTTCACCCCCGTAGCCAGAAAGATGGCATACCATTCAGCCAATTTCTTAGGCTAAGAAGAAATTGTACCAGCATTAGTAATTTTGAGATACATGCTGACCAGCTCAAAAACAAACTGCTCAAACAAGGATACCTACATTGACTGGATAAGGAGTCATACAAAATAGCTAAATATTATAATAGGGTTGTCCTCTTACACCATGAGTGAGCCTAAATTGGTATGTGTTACACGCCATTCTAACATCAATAACCAGTTACGACAAATTATATGCTCTCAATGGCATATCTTAAACTCTGGAGCCCAAGATCTAACCAGTATTTGCTTTCCGCCGCAATAAGAATCTTCGGAATCACTTGGTCAAGTCCAAGTTTGATACTACCCCACTGTCACTACAGAAATCTATCACCGGAGATAATCCTGTCTATGGTACCCATCGATGCGGAAATTGCCATGCCTGCAAACTAGCCATAGTGTCAGCAGAATTGGAATGGGGCAAAAGTAAGTTTTACTTCAAAGAAATAACCAACTGTAGGTCTGCCAATGTTATTTACCTAATAATATGTCCATGCCAGAAGGGGTGTGTTGGTGAGACCAGCAGAGAGTTCAGGGTAAGGTTAAGTGAACACAAATCTGCCATTAACAACAATAGGAAGGGAGCTCCATTAGTAGCTCATTGGCAGGAGAAGCATCACTCTGTACGTGACATTAGATGGACTATTCTCGAAAAAGTCCATAACCGGAAGGACAACAATATCAATGGCCTGAGGGGCAAGAGAGTAGTGTTCTGGATCTACACCCTTCAGACTGCTGTTTCAGGTCTTAATGACCATATTCCATGGCAGAATGCTTTGCTATGACCTCTCTACCTCCTTCTAGTTGGGGTTATTGCTGTAGCATAGATGTATCCTTTCCATTCATCTTACATTATCCTGATGTGTGATGCCCTTGGCGTTATGGCGTCCCTACGGCATCAGTTCTTATCTCTTCTTTTGATTGGTTTTATGTAGATAGTTTTTTGATGAGGTATTTTTAATTTGACCAGTACATTCTTGGACTGGCGGTGTTATATTAATTTAGGGTCCTGCTTGCATTGTATGAACTTTGGCCAGTTAATGTAGAGACAGTTTGTGGCATTATTTGGTGTGGATTGATAAGGCTGTACCTTTATCTTGAGCTTGGTCTTTTTAGCTAGTTTACACTTAGGGCTCCGCGAGGTTGGCATTAATTGCTGCTTGCGGCCGTACGCAGACCGCGCCATACTGACTTTTTGGTAGTGGAAGCACTTTCAATATGGCGCCCATTATTGCGCCAGGAACTGTCTTTAGCTCCTTGTTAGTCCCATCCTCATTTCACCTCCTTTGTTCCAGTGCAGGCGCCATGAGTTTTGTGCCGTAGTTATATTTCTTTAGAGGCCTACACGCATTAGATTAATCTTGGCCAGTTATGTATTGCAGTTTGTGGCATTATACATTGTGGACATTTTATGGCGAATTTTTAATTGTGAGCCTGGTCCTTGTAGTTAGTTTATATTTATTGCTCCCCTAAGCTGGCAGTAACTGCTGCTCGCGACAGCACTTGACTTTTTTCGTACCGACTATGGTAGGGGAAATATTTTCAATATGCCGCCTATTATCGCACTAGGGACTGTGCCCATTTCCACGCTAGTCCTATCTTTATTATACTTTCTTTTGCCCCGGTCCCGGTGCCTTTAGTTACGCGCTGTAGAGGCAGTATTTAACTTCGAATGAGAAGTTGCTTCGCTATATCCCTTCGAATCGTGGTAGGAGAACGACGTTCGTGCCTTTGAGGTAAGGATCTTCTAGATTCTAGGCGGGGCGCCCTGGGGACTGGGATATCGTCCGAGATCCTTTGCTCTGTATTTCTTACTATGCCCGTGGGTCTCAGTTTGTTTTTTGTTTTTTTCCCCTGTAGGGAACGTGGATATTAGCCCTGTTGATATTGGATTGTAGCCTCTACTTAGATTGTAAGTACGAAGATGGGAAGCATGTGTTTCTGTAGCTTCTATTGTTAGCTCTTAAGGGACTATCTATCCTTATATCTTCCCTTCTCTCGATTTTATACCTTGCCAGGACTTTGAGCCCATGTATGAGGCATTTATCTCGCTATTGTTTACCCCGAATCCCGGAGAGAGATTGAGCCCCTTTTAAATTGCGAGAAAGATTGAGCTCTGTATTGGCACTCCATGGTAAGCCAGTATTTTTATTTTTATCCGTATACTTTCAGGCTGCCCCGGCATATCCATCACAAGAGTTGGGTCCATCAGCTTTTTTCATGCCATCAAACTAGTATTTCTAATCTGTTACACCAGGCTTGCATTTCAGGCCGGAGTCGTTTCTCTGCCCTTTGGGTAGATGCAACCTATCCTAAGCTATTAGTGAGATCTTATACCTGGGACCATAGTTTTAGCTGTCCCTATGCATCTTCATTTCTACTATTTCTTCATCCCCTATGCGACTTGTAATCCTGCAGGCAGCCAGTTGGATTTATTTCACCTTTAAGGCCTCTTCAGCCACTTAATATTCCAGGATTGGAATATGGTAGGAGTCTTTATATACCCCCTCTCTATCAGTTAGCTAATCCTCATAATTTTTCTAATAGTTTTTCTTTTATGTAATACCTCCTTTTTTATCCTTTCCTCTGGGTACTTTTGGTCTGTGCATTTTCTTGGTTATTTTTTGGAGATATGTACCACTAAAGCACTGATATCACGGGGGTATGCACTATGTTGTGTCTCAGCACAAAAGGGTAGTTGTGCACTTGCCTTTGGAATCATCATTTTTCTTGGTGCTGGTTCTGTCCCACTGCCGTCTAGCTTAGTCTAGTATATATAGAATGTACTGTAAATAATTGTGTATATCATTGTTCTATTGTCCCATCCAGATATAGAGTCTGAGCCCCTTCTGGTGTTTATGCATTTCTGTGTTCCAATATCTTCGGAGGAATCCCGTATTTGTAAAGAATTGCATCCATTGCACCCTGACAAAGGAATTTGGACCCTTGTCCTACTCCGAAACGTACGTCGGTGCTTTTTCTTTTATTATTGTCTTCAGTGTTTGTAGATATTGTAACTTTTGTGTATATTGTTATGTTTTATGTATCTTAGTCTGATGTATTTTGTGTTGTGTATGGCTTGATTGATGCGTGTGAGTGGGTGTGGAATGAGTAGGATTGGAATGACCTTCATGTATATATTTGTGTTTGGGGCTTAATGTAAATATTTAGGATGTACAGATAACTAATGTGTAAAGGGTATAAATAGCATGTTGAAACTTATGACTTAATAAAAAAAGAACTGTTTATATAATTCTGGTTTGGGACAATATTGATGTTTATGTAATGAATTGAGGTAATACCCATTTGTCAAAATTATTGCTAGGGAGAGGTTTGTGTTTTTGCTACTTTTATTAGGTTTCCCTACATGGCCGCTGAGCCCTGACCAAAACTGCAGGTGCCTCCCTCGCAAAACCAAGTCTTTTTGTGATCAATAATTTTCAAGTCTCCACAGTACCTTTTTAGGCCATTTCCAGTTGCAGGCACAGGGCCTGCCCACAGAAGTGAGGAACCATTTTAATAATCAGATTTGCAGGAAGTGCTGGGTGGGTGGAAGTTTGTGGCTCCCTGCAGATTCCAGAACTTTCCATCGCAGAAATGTGAGGGAAATGCTTTTTTTTTAAACAAATTTTGAGGTTTGCACGGGATTCCGGGTTTACAGAACCTGATGAGAGCCACGCAAATCATCCTATCCTGGATTCCCCTGGTTGTCTAGTTTTCAAAAATGTACAGGTTTGTTAGGTTTTACTAAGAGCCAACTGAGCTAGGGCCCCCAATCCACAGCTTGGCACATTTAAAAAAGGGTCAGTTTTCTGTGGAAAAATGTGATGTGTCCAAGTTACAATTCGACCCATTACCTGCCGCGGCACTAGGCCTACCCACACTGTTGAGGTACTTGTGTTTTTCGGGAGACTTAGGGAAACACAGAATAGTAGAGAAAGTGTTATTACCAGTTGTCCTTCTATGCGTTTCTGCCTTCAAAATGTAAGATATTGTGTAAAAAAGCAGACATTTTGAAAAATGCCCCCTAATTCACATGCTAGTATGCCTACCCATTAATTCAGAGATGTACAAATAACCACTGCTTCTAAAATCCATATCTTGTTCCCATTGCGCAAATACATAGGTTTCCTTGATACCATTTTTCACTCCTTATATTTTACCAATTGAATTGCTGTACACTCGCTACACAATGTAAAACCATTGCCAGGTGTAACTCAGGTTTTAGTTCTGGGTACCTCGTAATCTTGGTAAACCTACAAGACTAACATATTCCAGCAACCAGAAGGGTCCCAAAGACATAAAGGTATATTTCTTTAAAAAAGTAGCATATTTAAAAGAATTTACAAGTCAAAATGTAGGCACAAATGGCTGTTTTTTTCAACTCAATTTCAATATTTGTTGTATTTCAACTGTCATTTTCTATAGGAAAATCCTAAAAGATCTTAACAAATGACTCCTTACTGAATTTAGAATGTTGTCTTCATTTCGGAAATGTACATCTTTCCATGATGCATTATTGGTTTTATACCAATTCCTACTACTAACTAGAAGGAGGTTGAAAGCACAAAAAATATGAAAACCAGGCTATGTCCCAGTAAAATGTCACTACTGTGTAAATAATGTTGGTTTTCAGATGAAAGTCTAACTGTTTCTGAAAGCTGAGATGATGGTTATAGCGCCACAAGCACTTCATTGATACCATTTGCAGTGAAAAAATCAGAAGATATCTTCTGCTGCACTTTTTTTCTAATTGTTTAAAAAAAAATTGTTTTTTACTGTATTTTGCCTAATTTCACGGTCCCCTCCAGGGGAATCCACAAACTCTGTGCACCTTTAGGATCCTCAGGATGTTGGAAGAAAAGCAAGCAAAATTTTGCGTGGATACCTTATGTGAACCAATAGGTATGGGGGCCTAAGCACAAACTACCCCAAATACCCACAAAAAAGGTGTGGCACGCGGGAGGCCTGGCATCGAAAGGGTTAATACGAAAGAAAGTGCATGTATTTCTTTTATAAACTTGAGAAATTGGTTTGAGTTACGTATTTCATGAAGTTAACCTACTAAATATGTACTCTAATGTCCAGCACCTGCCCTGAGGTAAGTACTTGGTGGAGTTACAATGGTAATTTTGTTCCTTAGTCACTGTCCAGCACATATACTGAGGTAGGTACTTGGTGGGGTAAGAATAGTAATTTTGTACCCTAGTCACTACCCAGCACCTGCCCTGAGGTAATTACCCGGTGGAGTTAGAATAGTAAATTTGACCCCAATCACTTTCCAACACCTGCCCTGAGGGCAGGGACTTAGAATAGTAATTTTTCTCCCAGTCACTGTCCAGCACCTAATCTGAGGTAATTACCTGACGGTGTTAGAATAGTAATTTTGCCTCCAGTCATTATCCAGCATCTACCCTGAGCAAGTACCGGATGCAATTAAAATATTAATTATGACCCCAGTCACTGTCCTACACCTTCCAGAGGTAAGTACATGGTGTGAGTTAGAATAGCAATTTTAATCATTGTCACTGTTCAGCACCTGCCCTGAGGTAAGTACTTGGTGGAGTTAAAATAGTAATTTTGACCCCTGTCACTGTCCTACACCTGCCCGAGGTAAGTACACAGTGGTAGTTAGAATAGTAATTTTACTCATAATCACTGTCCAGCACCTGCCCTGAGGTAAGCACTTAGTGGAATTAGAATATTAATTTTGCCCCCTAGTCACTGTGCAGCACCTGCCCTGTGGTTAGTACCCAGTGGAGTTAGAATGGTCATTTTGACTCTAGTCACTGTCCAACACCTGCTCTTAGGTAATAACATAGTTGGCGTTAGAATAGTAATTTTGTACCATAGTAACTGTGCAGCACATGCCCTGTGGTTAGCACCCAGTGGAGTTAGAATAGTAATTTTGACCCTAGTCACTACCCAGCACCTGCCCTGAGGTAATTACCCGGTGGAGTTAGAATAGTAAATTTGACCCCAATCACTTTCCAACACCTGCCCTGAGGGCTGGGACTTAGAATAGTAATTTTTCTCCCAGTCACTGTCCAGCACCTAATCTGAGGTAATTACCTGACGGTGTTAGAATAGTAATTTTGCCTCCAGTCATTATCCAGCATCTACCCTGAGCAAGTACCGGATGCAATTAAAATATTAATTATGACCCCAGTCACTGTCCTACACCTTCCAGAGGTAAGTACATGGTGTGAGTTAGAATAGCAATTTTAATCATTGTCACTGTTCAGCACCTGCCCTGAGGTAAGTACTTGGTGGAGTTAAAATAGTAATTTTGACCCCTGTCACTGTCCTACACCTGCCTGAGGTAAGTACACAGTGGTAGTTAGAATAGTAATTTTACTCATAGTCACTGTCCAGCACCTGCCCTGAGGTAAGCACTTAGTGGAATTAGAATAATAATTTTGCCCCCTAGTCACTGTGCAGCACCTGCCCTGTGGTTAGTACCCAGTGGAGTTAGAATGGTCATTTTGACCCTAGTCACTGTCCAACACGAATGTCTGACAAAATATCGAGATTCACAATATCGACGTACAAAAATATCGGAGCAAAAATATAGAAATCAAAAATATCGGGTTCCTATACTTAACTAGATATATACACAAATATCGATTTTTTAATATCGATATACAAAAACATCGTTTACTTTTATATCGACTACATTAAGATCGGAAAACAAAAATATCGCTATCTACAAAAAATAATGACATTAACTATAATATCGACATCAAAAATATCGTGCACTTCAATATCGGATTATCAGCTATATCCCTGAACCCTAAAAATACCCCATTACCCAAAAACTGAAAACTGACACTGAATCCTAAAAATACCCCTTTACCCAAAAACTGAAAACTGACCCTGAACCCTAAAAATACCCCTTTACCCAAAAACTGAAAACTGACCCTGAACCCTAAAAATACCCCTTTACCCAAAAACCCAAAACTGACCCTGAACCCTAAAAATACCCCTTAACCCAAAAACTGAAAACTGACCCTGAACCCAAAAAATACCCCTTTACCCAAAAACTGAAAACTGACCCTGAACCCTAAAAATACTCCATTACCCAAAAACTGAAAACTGACCCTGAACCCTAAAAATACCCCTTTACCCAAAAACTGAAAACTGTCCCTGAACCCAAGAAATACCCCTTTAACCAAGAACTGAAAACTGACCCTGAACTCTAACAATACTCCTTTACCCAAAAATAATTATTATTATGTAATTACAAATTAATTATTAATTAACAATAACAATAAAGTTAATATATTAGCACATTAGCTGTAAAGAAATAAATTTAATTATTAATATTATTTTTTCCAAATTAATTTACAATAAGTAAAACATATATATTAAACTAAATGAAGCTAATTAATATAATTAACTAATTTATATTAATTAATTACCAATTAATTATTATTTAAAAATATGTAAAAAATTATATTAATTAATTAACTAATTAATAATAATTAATTAACAATTATTTATTATTTAAAAATATATACAAAATTATATTAATTAATTAACTAGTTAATATTAATTAATTACCAATTAATTATTATTATTTAATTACCAATTATTTATTATTTAAAATTATGTCCAAAATTATATTAATTAATTAACTAATTAATAATAATTAATTACCAATTATTAATTTTGTACAATTATGTACGATATTATATTAATTAATTAACTAATTAATATTCATTAATTACCAATTAATTATTATATAAAATAATGTACAAAATTATATTAATTAATTAACTAATTAATATTAATTATTTACCAATTAATTATTAATAAAAACATTTTACAAATATATATTAATTTATTAATTATTTTTAAATTACTTCCCACCCTTATCCCCTATAAACCCAATAACCCGCTCCTAAAACTATATGTTTTTTTAAAATATTTTTATATTAAATATATTGTAATTTTTTAATATAGACCTTTTTATCAAATTTTTATTTACAATTATTATATTTTTTCCTATACTATTTATTTTTTCCATTACTACACAATATTTTGTATTGTCGATATTTTGTCATACGATATTATTTTTTTCGATATTTCTACTTACTTACCTATTACGATATTTTTGTATCCGATATATTTGCTTCCCAATATTTTTTACCTTCCATATTTTGTCTTTCCGATATTTTATTTTCGATATTTTGTCTGTGTACCGTCCAACACCTGCTCTTAGGTAATTACATAGTTGGCGTTAGAATAGTAATTTTGTACCATAGTAACTGTGCAGCACATGCCCTGTGGTTAGCACCCAGTGGAGTTAGAATAGTAATTTTGACCCTAGTCACGGTCCAACACCTGCTCATAGGTAATTTTGGAGGTAGAGTAGTAATTTTGCACCCTAGTTACTGTCCAGTACCTGCCCAGAGTTATGTATGTGGTGGAGCTAGTGGGAAAATGTTGCCTCCTAGTCGCTATCCAGTGCCTGCCCTGAGGTAAGTCGTTGTTGGAATTAGAAAAGTAATCATGCACTACAGTTACTGTTTAGCATGTATCCGAAGGGATGTATCTGGTGGTGTTAGAATAGTACATTTTCAGCCTAGTCATTGTCCAGCACCTGATCCTAGGGAAGAAGGTGGTGGAGGTATAATAGTATTTTTTGCTTCTACTAAATTATTATTTGCTTCGTAGGGGCTCATTACGATGGCTGTTGGATGAGTGTCCTACCACCATCGAAGCTGGTGTTAACCGGCCGGCAAGGAGTCAGCCGTCCCACCTGCCATATTTTGATCAGTATGATATCCCATTAAGTAGTCCACATGTCCACGCATCCCCAGAGAGGAAGCTCTCATTGACACACATGCCAGCCCTTTCATTGTGACCTAAATCTTAGGATATAGTATATACTATGGTACCAGTAGTCTATACAATGGTAACAGTCTGTATTGACCACATGCATCAAGTCAATGGGCCTGGCTGTAAAGTGGTCTATAAAGTCCTGCACAAGTAGTTTATCCTTCAGATGGTCACAGCGGTGTGTTGTGTGTCATAGAAGTTCAAATCCTAGTACATGCAGGATGAACATGGGCCACATGATGTTAATGGACTGGCTCATGTTGTTTGATGTTTTGGGTGACAATTGTATCAAACAAGCCGCTTGTCTTCAGTGTGTCGGGAGTGATTCTTCCTCTCTAATGTGTCTCACGAACAGTGGCCCTCCTACAGGTGACATAGCATACAGTGCACTTTGGATGCAGTCACTGAGCAGTACTTCCCCTTGGTAAGTGGGGAATATACAGCAACATGAGATAGAAAACATCACTGGTGACATCAGTATTAGTGCCTACATGTTGGCATATGTATCTTTCCCTGATGTAGTATCATCTGCACTACTGTTTCTTACATGGTCTACATGTCTTCATAGGTTGATGTATGATTCCATCACAAATGTGTTTATAGGCTAATCTGTATTTGAAAATATTTATTTGTGATGGGTATACAGTTCATGTGTTACGACTGAGTGTACAGATATTGGTGGGTGGGTCACACATACCCTAAGCCATTACTCAATGTCATGGTCTAATTGATGAATCAATGAAGGACATGATAGGTATCTCACAATGTGAAATTCCATTCCACTGAGGTGGGAGTACTCAGTTATGTGAATTGCAAATGTTGATTTGTGAAGGTTCATGCACTGACTGGTGACATGCATCAGGGAGTGACATGGAGAAACGTAGGGATCATATGTGAGTGTCTACACTCAGGGTCCGATTCTCATCTGGGTCGGAAAGCTCTCCAACCGAGCCAGATCCGGAGTGTTTTCCAACCAAGCCGAACTCCTGCAGTCCGACTGCGCGAGTACGATGCGGCCGCATGCTGCCAGACTTGGTTCGGTCAGACTCCCATAGAATTCAATGGGAGCCGGTCGTACGACGCATGCATGGGCTCCCATTGACTGAATGGGTACGTCTCGCACAAAGGCGCCCCCTACAGTGGGTATGCGTCAGTGCCATCCGCACCGTACATGTCTCCCCCTGTGTCCAAGTCGTAAGGCTGCGGGTGACAGGGGGTCCGACGCGGACCCCCAAAGGCAACGTCCCAGACGTTTTGCGATCTGAAAACTTCATCTCGAACCAGCTGTCCGACACGTGCATCGTACTGGCTCAGTCATAAATCGCATCCATTGCACAGCACGGTTTGCTTACGGACGAGACATACGGAGCGGTTTGGTCCCGGAAACGATTCGGTCGGTGAATTTTGCATTGCTTGCATCGCACTTGTTCGCTGGTACAGCTGTACGAGTCGGACGGAAAACACACGAAAGGCTCAAACTTTTTCTGGCCGGATCTCGTTCGGTGCCCTTTCGAGCGAGATCAGAATTGGGCCCTCAGTAATACAACGTAATTTGTGTTTGTGACACAAAAAGGTACTTTGATGCGCCTTCCCATTAGAGACACAGGTTAAACCACCTCTTCATGTAATAGAGTTTCCCTGAGCCTCAACAACCTTCAATGGTCTATTGGCTCTTAGGCATACAATGTAAGAATGGTGTGCTCACCAGTACTAGTCTCTACTGGCGACGTCCTTAGGCCTAGCTGATTAATTATGATATGGATATTTGTAGGTAAATCTCCCAGATATTTGGACCAGATTGTCTCCAGTCTGCTTTTTTGTGCTACATGTGATGCAAAGTGAAGCTATTTAAGTACAGCTTTGAAGGGACTATTTTGACAGTGAACATATGAGGAGGTTTCTATTAGGAATTGTCAGTATTGTGCAATGGGCATTTCCATGTCACCTTTTCCCTGCTACTGCATATATTAGTGCAACATAGCTGTATTGGTTGACCATCATTTCATCATGATGTGGTATTACGTATATGACCCTTTGCTGAATATAGAACCTTGGGTGAAATCTGTAGGGATTAATTTGTCTTTGCTATCCTCTTTGATGTCATCAGATTACTAAGGTATACTACAAGAGCCAACCTAGCCTACTAGATACATGAGGATGGATATCAGACAACTTTACACATGCAATTAGAGCTGTATGTGGTTATGACTTAACTGTGAGCAACTGTTTACAGGTCATATAGCATGCATGCATGTGCTCATGCTAATGTTGTAGCCACTTTAGTGGACCTTGTATCTGGAGTCTTCAGTACATTTTATTAATGTTCTTTGATCAAATCTGTTGGACAAATGTTTTCTGGCACATGCAATAAACCTATTTTAACCCCTTGACCGCAGTGCAATTTTCGCCACAGAGTGGGGGGTGAGGATTGAGCACGGCGCCGCTGTGCTCGTGACAGAACCACGCCGTCATGAGTTAAGGGCGGCATGTGCTCATGACAGTGTGGTTCCGTCATGAGCAGGCAAGGGGTTAAAATGTCATTCCAGCATCATCGCAGGTAAGCGGAGACAGGGTCAACATCGTTGGGGGACCAGCTGGCAACAGTGGTTTTGCTCGTGACACAAAAGACACTGAGGGAGCCAGTGGCCCAGAGGGGAATGCCATGGAAGACACATTCTCAGTGTCATCATATTCAGAGTCAACCTCCAATACACCCTCTCTAGTGGTGGTAAAACGCACAGGACCTGTTCCCACACCAACCATGTCTGTCATTCTGCCATCCATCTACACCCTCCCTGTTGCACCCCACACAGTTGGCTGGGCTCGCTACCCTAAGAGGGGTGCCATTTCCATCACTCCAAGCACCTCAGCTCCTGCTCCTGTTACCCCCAATGCTCTGAGTGAGGAGGCTATTCACTTCCTGTGAAACATCCCTGTGGGTCAGGTGGCGTTATTAAATGCCAGAGCGATACAAAAGGGGATGCTGGACGGAGCGTTTGAGCCAATCAAACCCTCACCCCCAGTCAACTGATCTGGGTTTAATCGATCACCATTCTTTAGCCCACTCAGCCACCCCAGTTCAGAAATGGCCATATGCAAATCAGTCTGACCCTGTGCCTCATGGGAACAGTCCAGCCCGAACTGCCAAGCCATGTCTTCCCTGTACCGGAAACAAGCATCCTGGGACCGATTTCGGATTCATAATCCTCATCAGCCAGGCTATCTTGAATCCAGTGGCCAAGTGAGCAAGGGACTCACGTCTGAGCATACCCTGCCACACTTAGGGCGAACAATGCGATACAAAAGGGGATGATGGACGGAGCGTTTGAGCAAATCAAACACTCACCCCCAGTCAACTGATCTGGGTTTAATCCATCACCATTCTTTAGCCCACTCAGCCACCCCAGTTCAGACATGGCCAAATGCAAATCAGTCTGACCCTGTGCCTCATGGGAACAGTCCAGCCCGAACTGCCAAGCCATGTCTTCCCTGGACCGGAAACAAGCATCCTGGGACCGGTTTCGGATTCATAATCCTCATCAGCCAGGCTATCTTGAATCCAGTGGCCAAGTGAGCAAGGGACTCACGTCTTAAGCATGGGCGGATTTTGCGGATCCACGATTCACGAATTTGCGGATTCACGGATCGTGGATCCGCAAAATCCGCGGATTATGCGGATCGGCGGATTTGGGGGCGGGGCTTCCTCGAGTGTGTGGGCGGGGCCAAACGGACGGGGCTTCCATGCGAGCGCACATGCCGCTTGTGTGTATAAAAGGTCAGAGACCGATCAGAGCAGCAGATTAAGAGACAGAAGCCCCTGGTATATTTGGGAAGAAGGCACATCTGCCCAGCCTCCCAACGCTCACGATTGTTTTTAGGGCTGATGAATGAGTCACTGCATTTGCGCTTCAACTAGTTCCAGCGACCAAGTGTGTGTTACTATGCAATCGCGCCGAAGTGCGCAGGGGTCCCTTGAGTGAAATGTCCATCATAGTGGGTAAATGGCGGGAAGACGGTGCATGCCGCTTGTGTGTATAAAAGGTCAGAGACCGATCAGAGCAGCAGATTAAAAGACAGAAGCCCCTGGTCACAGGAACAGCACGGGGATTCCGCTCGTCAAAGTCAAAGATGCTAACGCCTCTGGCGACCATCACAGCGGATTTTCGATGGTATATTTGGGAAGAAGGCACACCTGCCCAGCCCCCACAACGCTCACGATTGCAGTGTTTCTTGCTGAGGTTTATTTTTTGTGCCAGGACCGTCGTGCCCGAATGAACCCTGCCCTTCATATTTATTCAAGAAGACACCACCGTTTGAATAATTTACGATGGCGCCGGCAAGCTGCCAGCGCCATCCTGCAAAAGCTACTTAATTAGCTTCAACAGGAAGCTCCAACTGATAAAATAAAGCAGGCGCTCGAGCCCCTGCTTTATCTTATCTGTTAGAGCTTCCTGTCGAAGCTAATTAAGTAACCATTTGAGGATGGCGCTGGCAGCTTGCCGGCGCCATCGTAAATGATGTAGGCTTGAACTTTTGACCGCAAAATCCGCTCCGATCGCGGATTGCGGATTCTCGGTAAATTCGCGAGAGTTCGCGGATCGCGGATTTACCGAAAATCCGCAAAATCCGCGATCGGAGCGGATTTTGCGCTCATGCTTACTGAGCATACCCTGCCACACTTAGGGCGAACAAAGCGATACAAAAGGGGATGATGGATGGAGCGTTTGAGCAAATCAAACACTCACCCCCAGTCAACTGATCTGGGTTTAATCCATCACCATTCTTTAGCTCACTCAGCCACCCCAGTTCAGACATGGCCGCCACCTCCAACAGATGTTTGCCAACATGAAAGGCATCTAAAGTGGTCTGTCTGTCCTACAGAGGCATTTTCAGGTTCTGGCCTCCTCACTCTTGTCAGCCTTTCACCCATCCCAGGCTTCCACCCCTCCTCCTGCCTATTCCCCATCCAAATTCCCTCTTATCATGCCTGTCCCAAGCACACTCACACATATGCACGCACAAACTTTAACAGACTAAAGCAGCACACACAAACAAAAATACCAGAAAACAGAAAGCACAGAACCACTCACATGACACTTGCCCCCTCACCACCACTGCCC
This sequence comes from Lissotriton helveticus, assembly GCF_964261635.1. Taxonomy (NCBI): domain Eukaryota; kingdom Metazoa; phylum Chordata; class Amphibia; order Caudata; family Salamandridae; genus Lissotriton; species Lissotriton helveticus. Next base: position 1,179,357,978 of record NC_136063.1, on the reverse strand, counting down.
TAACATTCCCCAAAATACCACACCCACAGACCTATCTCTTATACCCAGCATTCCCTCAGACAACTCCCCTGTACCCACAGAAACATCCCCAATGCCCAGCACTCTCCAAGACACCACACCCACAGACCTACCTACACATGTCCAACACCCAGCATTCCCCCAGACACCACACACACTGACAAACCCATCTCCAACACCCTGCATTCCCCAGATACCACACATGCATGCATAGACCCATCTCCCACACACAGCATTCCCCCAGACAGCACATCTGCACCAACAGACCCATCCACTACACCCAGCATTCCTAAAGATACCACACCCATGCCAACAGACCCCTCCCACACCCGAGCATACCCAGCACTTCCATATCACATACCACTAAAAACACAAGCACCCACACTCACCCACACAACAGACACCTACAAAACAGAAACAAGATACATTAGACACAGAGATACATGCACCAACAACACTGCCACCCACACCATAAACTTCTACTCCCTCTATCTCCCAAACCCTACTCCCTTCCGAACATACTGCTCATTTTCCCTGTGAAAGCCTGTTATTTGCCCTTGCCCCTACCCCGGTCAAATCTGACACCCTAAAGTCAAAAGAACCTCTTCCACACCACAATCTATCCCTTCCACATCCCAATCCACCCCTGAGAAACCTGATCCCCCACCACTAAACCCAGGATTACCCCTAAGAAGACTAAAACACTTACCAAAACAAAAGATAACCCTCCCAAAGTCAGGCCCACTCTGATTGATTAATTTATTTTCCCAAAAAGTGCAGATTTCTTCCCAAAAATTTAAAAAAGGTGCCCGACAAACACATACTGGGTTTGTATTTTTTAAATATTTCATATAAAATATTATTGCAGTTTTATAAAATATAATTTTTCTAACATATTGTATATTTTATGGTACTAAAGAAAAACAATAAAGTGGCAAAATGTTGCAATATATTTTTTCCCACGAAACAATTACTAAACGTTAACTTAAATAACTATAGCAAAATAGCTAGTGTACACTTAGGGGCACATCACAATGCTGGAGGGACAGACCACCACCTCTGTCACGATCTGCTGATCCTGACGGGGCAGACGTCGTAATCATGACCCTGAATGGAGGTTCACAATATCCTTTCCCACAACCTTTTCATGGTGGTCCCATCTGTCTGAAAAGGCTGTCGGACAGGGACTTTGGGGGCCCAAGCAAGGCCTCTGTTCCCCTGTGGGCCACTACTAAGTCATGCAAACATCCATGCATTATGTGCTATGCACCACGTGGTGCCTGGCACATGGTGCATGGATGTGTGAAAAATGCCTTTTTTTACTACGGCTTGTGCTGCAGGCCTTTTCCAGGTCGCAGCACAAGAGGCAGTCAAAAAAGTCAGTTGATTTCATCTTTTTTAGGGCATCAAGGGGCATATTAGCAAGCGGCAGCGATAATTATCGCTGACCGCTGCTAGCATGAGGAAATCTATCGCCCGCTATCGCTGGCGATAATCTCCAAGGTAGCGTTGTATTAACAACGCTTAACGCCATGGAGATAAAAATCCCAGCGATAGCAGGGATTATCGCCGTTTTCAATGGAAGAGGTGTGGCACCGCGGCCAGGGCGACTGACGCTGGAATCTGGGGATCACGGTTCGATCCCCGGCTCCGGCGGCAGGTTAGCCCAGCACCATGTGACTCTGGGCAATAGCTTGCTTAATCTTCCCAGCGCCTAGAGATCCTAACGGGTGATTGTGCGCTTTACAAATGTGGATTATTATTATCAATGGAATATCACTGGTTTTCCAGCGATATTCCATTGAAATTGGCGATAACCTTGCTGATAGGGCAGGACAATCTTAGCCATGTAATCCACCTCCCATTGGATTACATGGCTAAGAACAGGTCACAAGCAGGCGTTAGGAAAGTAGCGTTAACTGTGGTTAGCGCTACTTTTCCTAACGCTCTGCTTGTTAGCGAGCAGCTCGTTAATAGGAGAAATGTCGCTTAGCGACATTTCTCCTATTATTTTGCCCTGGAACGCCCACTTTGCATCTCATTAGAGATGCAAAGCTGGGCATTATTGACAAGGGCGCAAAATCAGCAAAACACGCAATAGCGTGTATTTGCTGATAGGGCAAAGAAATTGTCGCCGCTTTTCGGCCGAAAACGGCCGCAAAACGGCGGTAATTTCAAATTGCCTGCCTTGTTAATATGCCCCCTACCGAGTTATATGATCCAGGTTCTGATGGCAAATTCCCCCTTCTCCCACCTCTTCCTGTGGTATTAGACACACTACAATCTGAAGTATATAGCACTCTGGGGTTTTAGGGCCTCATCACCCTTTTTTTCTAACATATGCAGGATTGTGGGAGCACTGAAGGCAAAAGGGGCATTTGCCTGTGCCTAGGCCTTGGGGGGACAAGAGGGTGTTGGCCATCAGATAAGGGTTGAGTCTGGGTCTGCATGGAATTAGCATCTAACTCATATGTGGAAGTAGGGGGGCTGAGGGCTGTTGATTTAATTTTGGGCCCTACTGTACATCTTCAGTGCAGATCTCTTCTAAGAGTGCTCCCATTGCATTATTCAAAAAGAACAAAATGGTGCTGTTTGACCCGAGGCACTTATGGTTCACATTAACAGTTTCATCTTTCCTTTTCCCCATGATTCATGCAATAACCACATCAGCAATGATCAAACCACTCAATATAAGGAATAATAAACAATAATCAGAAGTCCCCTGGTTGATGGCATGCAATACTCCTCACAGGATTAGTGAAACGGTGCACCCTGGGCCAAAAGCGTCTCACCAGGGGGGTAGAAGAATGCCAGTCAAGCAGCCCCCAAGCCCCCTAAACAGCATGTCACAGGCAAAACAAATGGTCAGAACAATGGAGATGATGCTTGGGTGTTTGAGCAACTGGGCAACACATTCTAACAAACATGGTCCACAGAGCAGTACAGTACCAAATGTAGCAGTGGCAGTAGCAATACCATTTCCCAATTACCTCCCCCCCTGTTCTTGCTGACCACAGCCTCCAGCCCCACACATGTACACCAAGGTTACAGGAGTGGGAATAATGATGGTGGCTGGACTGTAGGAGCACTGCTTCACTGCTTCTGATCACTCAATTGAAATACTGGCCAGATTGCTTGCCTGCCTGCTTGGTTGCTTGCTATGATGGTGAAGTCTGGATGACCAACAGCTGCCTGAAGCTCAATGCCGAGAAGACATAAGTCCTCATCCTAGGTACCACCCCTTCTGTATGGGACAGCACCTGGTGGCAGACCACCCTCGGGAGCCCACCTACCCCCTCAGACCACGCCAATAACTTCGGCATCACACTTGACTCATCACTCACCATGAACGGACAGGTTAACGAACGCCATCACCTCCAGCTGCTACAACACCATCTGCATCCTCAGCAAGACCTTCAAGTGGATCCCCCCTGAGTCAAGGAAGACAGTCACCAACACACTCATCACCAGCAGACTGCATTATGGAACAGCACTTTGCCCCGGCATCAACAAGTCCATACACCGCAAACTCCAGACAATACAGAACACCGCTGCCAGACTCGTCCTCGATATCCCCCGAAACAAACACATCAGTCAACACCTACCAAGTCTCCACTGGCTCCCCGTGGAGAAAAGAGTCACTTTCAAAATCCTCACTCATGCCTACAAATGCCTAAACAAAAACGGAGCCAAATACCTTAACAACAGAATCAACTTCCACGTACCCAAACGAAACCTCCGATCTTCCAACCTCACACTGGCTGAAACCCTGTGCATCCACAGAGCCAGAGCAGGCCGAAGATCCTTCTCTCACATTGAAGCCAAGACCTGGAACAAGCTACTGGCAGACATCAGGCGTGTCCCCTCCCTGAACACCTTCAGGAAGAACCTCAAGACCTGGCTCTTCAGCTAAAGAGATCTGCGGACCCCCTCTCAGTGCATTGAGACACTCATGGATGAGTAGCGTGCTTAGAATTCCCTGATTGATTGATTGATTGAAATAATGATGATGATGATGAAGTGACGGTGGAGTGATGGTAAGACCTTGGCTATAGTCCCAGACTGCCCCATTCTATGATGAACTTCCAATGGCTCCCAGTAGCCAGAGCCAGTCTACACAACAGGGCACTAAGACAATTTTGTATACTGGTGCGCCACAGACTAATACATTAGAAATACCAGCACAAGGTGTACTGTACCCTGTGCGATTACATAACCACGGGCTGCGAGAAGACAAGTATATGAGGTGCAGGGTTAGTGAAGCACACTTTACACATTTGGCATGGGTGTCTCAGAATTTGAGGCTTCTGGACGGGGTTATTTAGCGCATTGAGAGATATGCTCGGGGTCCTAGTGCTGGAAACACCACTAGTCACGCTTCTTGGTTATGACAAAGAAGTACATAAAGAATCCCATCAACTGGCAGCAATAGGTATCCTACTAGCAAAAAGACTAATTTTTCTGCGCTGGACGCAAGATCCATTACCCATGTTAGCAGAAGGGTACACAGACCTCCCTTATTGCTCAACACAATCTGATAACTATAACGCCATATTACCATTTTGTTGCAGACCTATGCCTACATGGGGACCGTATCAGGCATACTTAATACACAAGGCAGCAGATGAAGGGAAGCCGGAAAGTTTAGAAGAAAGAGGGATTGGATAGACTGCCGGTAAAATATTTAACATCCTCGTGATGGGTGAACAACGGAGAGTGTGCAAGCAAGGCAATGCAACATAGACCACAGTAGTGTTCAGAATACACTCCCATTGGTAACCATTGAAAATTGAGTGAGTCAAGGTGTATAGGTGAAAAATACCTCATGGAAGGACCAACAAGGGGTCCTGGCAAGACTGATGGGGCTTCCTGTTAAGTGTAAATTTGAATGTGATCTGCTACTAATATTATGTGGACTACCTACAGCAGATGTAAAGGCTAAATGCGTATTTGTCTACTGGCTGTTCTGCACATGTAAAAGTATAAATAAAGTATTTTTTTTTTTAATTACACAACAGGGCATAGCAGCCACCCTCTCCTCTCATGACTGTGTGGGGGGGGGGGGGGGGGGGGGGGGGGGTTCAAAGAACTTTCAGTGGGGTCATTGCATTTCAGAGATACTGCACCATCCCTCTAACTAGCTTTTTGCGCAAAACCCACACCTACAGTCAGATAAACCAACTGCCTGCTACTCCTCCAGCCTATCACCAGCCTGTCGCCGTGCCATACACCCATACATGCCTGTCTCCACGCACAGGTCGGGCGCAGTGCTGACTGCTGGGAAGGCAGCACAAGCAGCTACACAAGGTAGCAGAAGAACTGGAAAATGCAGTTTACCTTGGAAGGCGTGCTACACTACCCCCTTTATTAACAAAGATTAGATTTAACAGGAGAGAAACTGGTCCAGGGGAGAGGCCAGCACTCAAAGACGAAAGGGATTAGAAATGTAAATGGTCCCCTTGATGGGCCACTGAGACACCAAAATGCCAAAACATTTAGCAGCTGCTACTCATGGCTGCCTTGTCCTCATCCTGGATGGTGTGTAGGTGGGCATGATTCAGCATCAGGTGGAGGAGCACCACTCCATTCTTAACCAATTTGGAGAAGGCGTTGGAGATCTAAGGGGTGACATTTCCTATTCCCAATTAAATTTAAAACAAATTAGGGGCGGAGTTGGACACTAAACAGATGATATTTACTACTCCCACTCCAATTTACTATAATTTGAGGAAAGTGTTGGACACTAAAGAGGTAACATGTATTATTCCCACTCCAATCAACACTAATTTGAGAAACGTCCTGGACACTAAAGGGGTGGGATTTACTATTCCCACTCTAATCTAAACCAATTTGGATAAGGTGTTGGACACTAAAGGAGTAACATTCACTATTTCCACTCCAATCAATACCAATTTGTGAAAGGTGCTGGACACTGAAGGGGTGAAATTTACAATTACCACTCCAACATACATCAGTTTGAGGAAGATTCTGGGCACTAAAGCGTAACTTTACTTTTCCTACTCCAATTTAAACTAATTTAGGAAATGTGTTGGACAATGAAGGAGTAAAATGTACTATTCCCACTCCACTTTAAATCAATTTGGAGAAGGTGTTGGACACTAAAGAGGTGACATTTACTATATCCACTACAATCCAAAACGTTTTATGCAAGATGCTGGCCACTAAAAATATTATATACACATCCAACACCCCATTCTCACACTTAATTTTTGATATATAAAATAAATCAATAAATACTTAAAAAATACAATCACCCACACTAAAAACCTATATATGGATAAATAAACAATAACACATAAGATGTTTAGCACAATTAGCAAATTATAATATATTATTATTAATATAAATTTATTAATATTTACCAATATTCCTAAAACGGTGCACAGTCTAAATATTGACTTTTATATATCGACATGCAAAAATATCGAGTTGGAAATATCGAAGGTATAGAATATCGAGGTCAAGAATATTGTTGGACAGAATATCGACCCTAAGGTAATATGTATTTTTTTTATATCGATGTAAGTAATATCGAAGTTAGTAATATCGATATTTGTATTATTGTTATCTATTTTATTATGTATGTGTAATATGTTTTTGTTAAGTATTTAATTTTTTTTAATTATATGTGTACTATTTTGATTTATTAATATTGGTATTTTTAAGTAAATTTTATGTTTTAGTACCGGAGCGGGTTGTGGGTTTATAGGGGAATAGGGTGGGAAGTAATTTAAATATACTAAATTAATTAATAATTTTTTGGAAATAAATTAATTGTAATTAACTTTTGGTTTTATTTCTGTAGCGGGTTGTGGGTTTATAGGGGAATTGGGTGGGATTAATTTAGTTGTAATTAATTAATGATTTATATTTATTTATTGGTATGGATATTTATTTTATTTATAATTAATTATTAATTGGCAATTAATTATTTTAATTGATAATTATGTTATTTAATTGGTAAATAATGTTTTTAATTATGAATTATTTTTTTAATTGGTAATTAATATTTTTTATTGGCAATTCATTTTTAATTGGTATATAATGTTGTTAATTGGCAATTATTATTTTAATTGGTAATTAATTGTTATTAGTTGGAAATTATTTTTAATTAATTAGTGATCAATATTTCATTTAACGTATTATTTGGTATGGAAAATTATTTTATTGTTAAATAATTTTTAATTGTGAAATAATTTTAAATAATTAATTTCTTTGTAATGAAAATTATTTTAATTTAGTTTAATATTTATTATTTGTGACTAATATTTATTAATTCATATTTACTGGTATTTATTGTTAATTTATTGTTAATTAATTTTTCAATTTTAATTGCTTTTAATAATTATTAATTGTTTGAAAATGATGTAGATTTATTAAAAAATGTAATTATTCATTATTTTAAATACAAAAATTATTTATTAGTATGTTATATTTAAATTCTACGCTATCCAACGTTTTCCTTACTGTTTCACTCCCTGGAGTAGGAATAGTAATTTTTAGCCGTACGCTATCCAATTCTTTCCCTACTGTAGCACCCTCTAGAGATGGAATAGTAATTTTTATCCCTACGCTATCCAACGCTTTCCCTACTGTTGCACCCTCTGGAGTTGGAATAGTAATTTTTACCTCTACGCTATCCAACGCTTTCCCTACTGTAGCACTCTTTGGAGTTAGAATAGTAATTTTTACCCCTACTTTATCTAACGCTTTCCCTACTGTTACACCCTCTGGAGTTGGAATAGTAATTTTTACCCCTACGCTATGCAACGCTTTCCCTACTGTTACACCCTCTGGAGTTGGACTAAAAATGTTTACCCCTACGCTATCCACCGCTTTTCCTACTGTTCCACTCTCTGGAGTTGGAATACTATTTTTTACCCCTACGTTACCCAACGCTTTCCCTACTGTTACACTCTCTGGAGTTGGAATAGTAATTTTTACCCCTACGCTATCCAATGCTTTCCCTGCTGTTGCCCCCTCTGGAGTTGGGACAGTAATTTTTACCTCTACGCTATCCAATGCTTTCCCTACTGTTGCCCCCTCTGGAGTTGGAATAGTAATTTTTACCTCTATGCTATCCAACGCTTTCCCTACTGTAGCACCCTTTGGAGTTAGAATAGTAATTTTTACCCCTACGCTGTCCAACGCTTTCCTTACTGTTGCACCCTCTGGAGTTGGAATAGTAATTTTTACCCCTACCCAATCCAACGCTTTCTCTACTGTTGCCCCCTCTGGAGTTGGAACAGTAATTTTTACCCCTACGCTATCCAACGCTTTGCCTACTGTAGCATCCAATGTTATCATTACTGTAGTTTTTTTGGGACTTTGACAATCATAAATGTGCCTCCACCATGCCAATTACTCATGACACAATAGAATGCAGTATAAACATTCTTCCTCCCCTTACAGATTACATGGGTGTACATGTTCATGATCACAACACTTACCTGGCTTCTCTGTTGTGACTGTCCACGCTACAAATCCCTATCAAGAAGTCAGTGTTCTGAATGCCAAATAATAGTTTAGTGTGATACCTTCTGGGATAGATAATCCTCTTCCTTTGGCCCACAAAGAATATAGTCTTCGACCTACCTTATGATTTTTCTCGGCCCACAGCTGATCCCAACTCTTCTGGAAGTTGTCCATTGTATTCATGGGCCAACAAGTAGCATTTATCCGATATCTTCTGGCTTTCAAATGTTGGGTCACCTTTAGGGCATATGCTGCTTCAGGGCCAAAGAGGTTGTTTGTGTGCTGCTTACCACCAGCAGGAACATTTAGCTCCACTGTGCTAAACTTTGTGCTAACCTTTAATGTTGCGTGAACCACCACAGTGGCCAGCGTAATGCTCCTACACCTTTTTTCCTTTCGTTGAGACAACTGTTGTTTATTTAGGGAGTTTAGTGTCTGTAGCTTTAAACATGCTCTTTAGATTTTAATTATTTATTTGCAGTGCTGTGCCTTCTTATCTTGCTATAATACCTCTGAGTCTGCAATTAATGAACCCTATGTGATGGTGGCTTGGCATTTATAACTTGTCCAGAAAGTGGAATTTTAGAACATGCAGCAACACATATTTTAATAATGCTGCTTGTTTATTCCATTGACCTTTATACACCATCATAGGGTTCTTGTATCACTGTATTATGAAATATCATGATAGATCTCCTATAAACACTCAGGCCTGATTTAGAGTTGAAGGGTAAAGGAGCATGATCTCTGGAAACACTAAATCCACTGTTGGGCAAAGTTTTAACTGGTGGTTTTTCAGCCAACAGAATTACATTTGCCATATTATGTCTAAGAGAAGGAAGGGTAAATTCCATTGAGGAGATTACTCTGATGAAAGATGTGTCACTCCCTTCAACAAATCAGAGAATTTTCCATTACCACTTAGCTCTAAGGGTCTTATTACTAGTTTGGCGTTCTGACCGCAGTAGGACCATGTCCACCCCTGTGAGCAGCCCATGGAGCTGGTGGTCAAAAGATATTGCTAGTTAGCCAGCAGTGAGGAGGTAGAGATATTGCAGTAGTGGTGAGTACTGCTCAAAAATACATTGCGTGTGCATTTCGACTGCAGATATGTTGGATGCACACATATGCATGATATATGTGGACAAATACCATATACCCTTAACTGGGGTTCAGCCCATGTGTGGGCAGTCCTGGCAATGGGTATATGTTATGAAAAGGACTCACCTGTAGATCGTCCCAAACAGGGTCATTATCCTCGGCATGAAGACCCTGCTGTGAAGGGGGCGGGGGTCTGGAGAAAGGGATTGATGTCCGAATCTGCCTGAAAGAAGAAGGGGTAAGTACCCACCCCAAATCTTTTGTTACTACTACCTTGAAGAGGTGATCGGACCACTCATGGAACAGTCAACTCCTAATATAGACAGTGGTGCAGCTCCCCTCTATGGCCTTATTGCAGCTCCCTTTCCCCAATGGCGAACCCAGTGGTCGGCAGACTGCAAGCAAACTCAGTGGTCCAGCTCCGGTCCTTGCAAAACCGATCCACCCAAGTCATAATGCGGCAGTCAGACTGCCGAGGTCACTGTGCTCGGACCACCAACACCGATATGGCGGTTATAATGAGGCCCTAAATCTGCCCCTAAGGGTAGTGTGTTATTTAGTGTTTGAAGTAGTAGAAGCACAGCTCTGAATTGGAGGCTTTCTTGCCCTATCAAACTTGCTCCCCATTGAGAATTTGGGGAACTAGTAGATTTCCCTCAGCAGAGTATTAGCTGTCACAATGACTGTCACCTACCTTTTTTAGAGTTGGGTGCCTATCACTCTTTTGAAGACATGGCTTACCTCACAAATGCAGTTCTAAACACCCCTTTTATCCAGTTTTCATCTGAGAGTTAATGCTATTGGGGGATTAGAGTCAAGCACATTTATGTTCTCCTGTCACCCCACAGCCCAGATTTCAAAACAAAAAAAAGTTTGCTTGACCACTTTGAGGCCAATTTACAAAACCATTTCTGAATGCCAGAAGGACTACAGCAGGAATGCTCTTTTATGTTCTCTTACATACTTTGTGAATGGACACTAAAATATCCAACTCCCTACTACTAAAAGTGCAAAGAGAGAAAAGTTATTTCTATGTGAAAGTAATTGTTTAAGAATATTCCCTAAATGTTCCAAATTTGTTCTGATTTTGTCTGCCTTGGTGCCAATGTATAAAAGGCATGTAAAAGATTGAAAAATGTCAACAAGAGGATCACGTTCAGGCACCTCACCCACGCACACAAGTCTCTCCACGACCTGGGCCCCAAGTACCTCAATGACCGCCTGATCTTCTACACGCCCACCCGCCAGCTACGGTCTACCAGCCTCGCCCTCGCCGCCGTACCACGCATCCGAAGAGCCACCGCCGGAGGCAGATCCTTCTCCTACCTGGCGGCCAAGACATGGAACTCCCTCCCCATCCACCTTCGGCTGACCCAGGACCACCTCGCCTTCAGGAGACAACTCAAGACCTGGCTGTTCGAGCAGTAGCGGACCCCTTCCCCCAAGCGCCTTGAGACCCTACGGGTGAGTAGTGCGCTATACAAATATTATGATAGATTGATTGAAAGAACTATCACATTATATACTCAAATATGCCTTTGGAATTAGGCCCTGAATGTCACAGTTGCTCTCTCTAGTATAGGCGGAAAGAGTCAGGCATTCCAATAGCTATTTGCTCTATCATGATATATTTTATCAATTTTACGAATGAAACATACATGACTGCTAAATCGTATCTGACTAGAGGTGTTCTATTATTCTCTACGGCAATTGTTTTACCATCATTATGCCCATGGAATACTTCTGTAACTTAGGGTTTCCAACATCTTTTTGTGTCTGTCATTAGCAATAAAGTGTGAAATGCAGCCATTCAGATAAATATTAAGGGGGGGTATAATTACTGCTTGTGTCATCCTTACTATAAAGATCAATAGGTTATAAACTTCACTCAACTCATAAAGTCCTTGTTTTCCATTGAAGTTTAGAGTCCATATCATGACACATTTATTGCGTTGCACAGACACAGGAGTCTGTGTATTTCTTTTTTCCACCAACCACATATAGATTAACTCATAAAACTTGAGTTAGTGCATGTGCTCAGAAACACAAACACATCAGGGCTGTACTGGGAACTCAAAGCAGCCCTCACAATCTTGTCAGACCAGCCCCCCAATGGGGTATGAAAGTGTGAAGCACTGCTGCTTTTGTTACGGGGTGATATTGAAGCACAGATGCAAAACCGGTCCCCAGTAAAAATAAACGGCCCGAATGCTGCAAAACCAGCCCCTACCCTTCCAGCCTCCCGAGGAAAAGCCTGATGCCCGGTACGGTATCTGAAACTCATGTTCCTTTTTCGGAACACCAGTTATGCAGTACGGTATGCAAAAGAACAGGGCTGGACTGTTCCCATGAGGCACAGGGTCAGATTGATTTGCATATGGCCATGTCTGAACTGGGGTGGCGGAGTGAGCTAAAGAATGATGATGGATTAAACCCAGATCAGTTGATTGGGGGTGAGTGCTTGCAATGTTCAACACTCCATCCATCATCCCCTTTGGTTTTGTTTTGTTCACCCTAAGTTGGCAGGGTATGCCCAGACGTGGGTCCCTTGCCCACTTTGCCACTGGATTCAAGCTAGCCTGGCTGATGACAGCTGATTAGCCAGAAACAGGTTCCAGGATGCTTGTTTCTGGTCCAGGGAAGACATGGCTTGGCAGTTCGTTCTGGACTGTTCCCATGAGGCACAGGGTCAGACTGATTTGCATGTGGCCATGTCTGAACTGGGATGGCAGAGTGTGCTAAAGAATGATGATAGATTGAACCCAGATCAATTGAGTGGGGGGGAGTGCTTGCAATGTTCAACACTCCATCCATCATCCCCTTTGGTTTTGCTTTGTTCGCCCTAAGTTGGCAGGGTATGCCCAGACGTGGGTCCCTTGCCCACTTTGCCACTGGATTCAAGCTAGCCTGGCTGATGACAGCTGATTAGCCAGAAACAGGTTCCAGGATGATTGTTTCTGGTCCAGGGAAGACATGGCTTGGCAGTTCGGTATGGACTGTTCCCATGAGGCACAGGGTCAGACTGATTTGCATATGACCATGTCTGAAGTGGGATGGCGGAGTGTGCTAAAGAATGATGATGGATTAAACCCAGATGAGTTGACTGGGGGTGAGTGCTTGCAATGTTTAACACTGCGTCCAACATCCCCTTTACTTTTGCTTTGTTCGCCCTAAGTTGGCAGGGTATGCCCAGACATGGGTCCCTTGCTCACTTTGCCACTGGATTCAAGCAAGCCTTGCTGATGATGGCTGATTAGCCAGAAACCGGTCCCAGGATGCTTGTTTCTGGTCCAGGGAAGACATGGCTTGGCAGTTCGGGCTGGACTTTTCCCATGAGGCACAGGGTCAGACTGATTTGCATATGGCCATGTGTGAACTGGGGTGGCAGAGTGAGCTAAAGAATGATGATGGATTAAACTCAGATCAGTTGACTGGGAGTGAGTGCTTGCAATGTTCAACACTCCGTCCATCATCCCCTTTGGTTTTGCTTTGTTTGCCCTAAGTTGGCAGGGTATGCCCAGACGTGGGTCCCTTGCTCACTTTGCCACTGGTTTCAAGCTAGCCTGGCTGATGACGGCTAATTAGCCAGAATCCGGTCCCAGGATGCTTGTGTCCGGTTCAGGGAAGACATGGCTTGGCAGTTTGGGCTGGACTGTTCCCATGAGGCACAAGGTCAGACTGAGTTGCATATGGCCATGTCTGAAGTGGGGTGGCAGAGTGAGCTAAACCCAGATCAGTTGACTGGGGGTGAGTGCTTGCAATGTTCAACACTCCGTCCATCATTCCCTTTGGTTTTGCTCTGAAAGTAACTCAAAGCAGCGCAAAGCACCCCTTTGCGTACTTATATTCCCGAGATAGGCCCATGTTGCAAAGCAGCTTATTTCTTACAGTGACCTATAAAATAACATTTCAGCGGTGAGCTTTTGCACACATTTGAATTCACGACAATGTTGGATTTCTTTCTCTGAAACTACTTTGTTTACACATCCAGCTTCGCACAGCATTATCACAATGCCTTGAACATCATGTACTAGGCCTCTCTACGCATTGAGTACAAAAGTCATCCTATTTTCAACCACAAGGTGACAATGCTATCTACATGTCCATAACATTCCTAATCTAATGCGCACATCGCTAGCCACCTTTTAATATAAATTATAGGCATCCCAATAGATTAGTAGAGGAAGTACTGCTGTTGACACTGAGGGTCCTGGCATGCTGAGGAATTACCAAACAGCAACCTGACATCTTGTGAGGGGTGTCTAGTTCGTGACCAAGATGGGGTCCTTTATTCTATCTCAACAGGTAATGGGGTTAGATCTTCCCTTGGGAGGATTCCTGACTCTATACCTACACACACTTATGTACACTTAGAGTAGGGTTGGCATAGTAGGAGTAAGCTAGATTACTGCTTTGTTTATATGCCTGCATACATACAATTGTTCAGCACCATGATAGAACTGTGTCTACTCTTTTCGCTTTTGATGTTTATAATTACGTTTATGTTTTTCTGTCTACTAATCACTGCAGAACATTTATTTTATGCAAGAATAATGTTGGTTCAATATATATTATTGAAAACCTCTCACTGTGTATTCTCTGTATACTTCTCTGAGAATAAATGAGTCCGAGTGACTGAGCTAAAGGCTCTGTACTGTTTCCACGATTCCTGAGGAAACAGGATTGTCATTAACAGTGGTTAGCAGAAATTATTCACTCCCAGGTAGGTTAGAGGGGGTTTACAGTGGCACTGTGAGCTAGCTGATCTATAGGCCAACATATCCTGCAGGGGTGTCTGGAATCCGTATTGACATCATGCCCTTAGCTAATGCTGTCCTAACAATGTGCAGGTCCTACAGATTGGTAGGAACTACACAACAGTGATACTTAGCACCAAGGGGGCGTTACATGGGTGGTACATGGTCTTTTGATGCAAATCCATATCTGCAAGCAATAATAGACAGGGTTTAGCGCCAAAAGTTAACTCCAATTGAAAGGAGGCATTAAAAGTAGAAATTATTTTATTTCTCCTTTCTTTTCTGACTTTGCATTCGTGATGCACTCTACAGCATACATACAAAGTATGAAAAGTTTTAAAGAGTGTCTAAGCATAGTATTTTGTAATGGCAGGGTACCCTTCCAGTACCAAACCTATGGTAGACTCAGGCACCCACCCAAGCACTATGGCGCAAAGGTGTGTGCCTGGCGCACAGCAGCTAAAATTGGGGCTAGCACAAGGGAGAGGGCAGGAGAGAGCTATAGCTCTGTAGCTATGGCACTCTCCTGCTCCCTCCCTGTCACACAATGCAGTGCACCATTTGTGGCTCCTGTGCTGAGTTCTGTTACTCTTTGGAAAACCTGGGCCTTATTATCAAAATCACAATTGGCAAACACATCTATTTTCCATCTAAAGGTCCTTTGTGTCTTTTTTTATGGAACGTGCCCTCACATTGAGGAACCTGGTATTCCTTAATCTCATAGACAGGACTCACAAATTACAAATAATTGCTGGGTGTGGCCTCACACACCACCCTGGACGCTCCATCATCGCCCCCCCACACTCACCAAAGAATGATCTAATGATAGGTAGGCTCTGTGACGTCACAGATATTACTCTTGCAGGGGAGCAAGTAAAAGGATCCAGAAGAAAAAGAGACACGAATCTCAAAGGCCTACCCTGGAAAGGTTCCTCCTTCATTAGTCGGACAATGGTGAATTCATTAAAAAACTGTATGCATAGGAAAGGTAATTACCCCTACATCTGATGAGGGAGTGTGGGTGGCCCATAAAGAAAATAGTTTTGTTTGTCAGTTGTGACTATGAAGAACCGAACCTAAACATTGATCTCCAATACCTTTTTGCTTTCTGCAGTTTCTACTGTTTTGTCATCGCATGCTCCATCAGTAGCAAATATTGATATTATTGAGGACGGCAGGTCAACCATTGATGACATTAGGGGTTAAAGTTCATGTGATATTACCTCCTCTGCAGCTGAAATTTATGAGGGAAGGAAGACCACTTTGACCCGCATGGGAACATACAATCCTACTGGGCAATGTACATGGCCAGTCGAAGTGCAGCGCTGTGTCCTATGTGTACATCAGCCCGTGAAATGTAAGCAAAGTGGAAGTGCCTAAAGAAGACACAACTTTATCGAATGTGCAACATGAAGCACACTAGAGGTGTTGAAAACCACAGGGAGAAATCCAGAAGGCAGTGTTTGGTGAAACTCTCGGGGAAGAGACACAGGGAGGGGAGGGCAGTGTTTACGGAGACCAACACACACTATTGAACACATGGTAATTAGTCAAACGAATTACCTATAATTTGAACAGGGCTAACTGCACAACAAATCAGTCTCTCAACATGTTCTCAAATCAGCATCTTATAAATATTTACATCGCAGACAATCGTTTTTCAGGGAATTTCGTTGGTATGCCAGCAGAGCTTTGGTGGCTTGACGGGAAGTCAAAATATTGCAAAGCCTAACAGGAGCCTTGATGAATTGTTACCACCGATCCCTCATCATTCAAGAGCACGGCGCATATTTTACCACACACTTCCGGAATGACAAGTGCGCATCTGAAGGAAGCAATGCCTCCATCTGCCACGAGCTGGTTCATTTGCATAATTTGCTGACTGCAGATCCGGGCGCGCTTCAGGTGTGCGATCAGGGCTGGCGGAGCCGCGCTGTCATGGATCATGCTGCATGAGATTGGTTATTTCTGCTTTAGTGGCAATCACATTTTGTTTACTTAACAAACATCTGCTGACACCGAGTAGGTTGAATGCAAATCTTTAGCAATGTTATTGCCATCTACTTCTCCCACACTTATAATAATAACCTACCCTTTCACCTTCAGGTGTGCAGCAATTGAAAAATGGCGAAAGCAATTTATATATATGTATTCAGAAATCCCATGTGCTAAAAACCTGCATTTATAGCTCAATTTCTTATTCATCTAGCCACTTCCTCATTAGCTTCCAAATAGAATGCAGTAACAGGAATTCTACTTATTTATTCATTATTCACACAAGCCCCCCTCTAAGCATCATTTAGCAACCGTCGTCGATTTCCATGTAATACTTACTTATGCAATTGTGGTACCTAAATATACTTTATCCATGCATGTTTATACATGCACATAGATATCTCGATAATAAACAAGGTAGTGTCACAGTAGTAATTATTTATTTTTGTATACTTCAGTATTGCATATCTTGAAATGCAAAAATAGTATAGGAGAAGCAAATGAGAACCACGCGCCATATTACATTTCTGAGACAATTTGTGTTTATAATACATTTTGTGAAAGGTATGCTCATAAGAGTGCGTAACTCAGGTACCAGTCGAGTCTTCATATTCCAATGATGTCACATTTGCAGGACGAGGAGATCAGTGAAATGTAAACAATATGGGGCATAATATCAAGAACAGGTGATAAAATGATCCCCGCTTTATCGGCAGGAAACTGCCGCTAAAGCGGCGATAATGGGCTTGATAATATGCCCTTGTGAATTCCCATAGTAGCCCAGGTTAACACCAGAACCTGGGCTGCTATGGGAATTCACAAGGACATATTATCAAGCCCATTATCGCTGCTTTAGCGGCAGTTTCCTGCCGATAAAGCGGCGATAATTTTATCACCTGTTCTTGATAATATGCCCCTATATTTGGTATTTCTTATAGCTTTATGGAAACTATTTTCCATAAACAAATAAGTGTTTTTATTCCTATAAACTGTTCTCGGAATATTGTTGCATTTTTCCACAGTTTGTACAGTAACATTTAAGCTCAGAGTTACTAACATTTTGTGTTGGGTTTGTGTTACTTTTTGACGCAGCCCAGACACCAAGGGGCAGATTTATCATTCAGTTCCGTCGCACGTACACCACGCCATGGGGCCCAAGGGCATCACAACTACTAAGGGGCCAATTACGAGTTTGGCGGTCCAATGGACAGCCAAACGCTGCGTGGAAGGGAAGGAATGCGCTGTATTTAACAATTAGATGATGCATTCTTGTCCTTTTCTTGCGCTGGTGTACAATGTGCTGCTTAACGCAAACGCAGGCACCCTTGTGCTTTGATGCAAGGGTGCCTGTGTCTCAGAAAGAGAGTGGGAGCACACTGCCTCACATCCCAGCACTTAGTATGACCCAATGTATCATGGTAAATACAGTGCATGATAACACTTACTTCGGTATTAGTCTTTAATTTTTCTGCCTTTTTGATGCAGCTTGTGCTGTGTAACTCTAGACCTGTGTTCCAGTATTCCTTCCTTCATTAGTACAGAGCGACAAGTAATTTTGGCGGTGCTCGGAATGCTGCCCAAAGTCTTTGCAGGTCTCTGTACCACTCACTGGGTTCAGTTGCTTCAACAGAAGCGCATCCCCTCAGTGGCTCAAGGGTGTCTTTTCAAAAAGAAGAAGGCTGGGAGCATAATGCCTCACATCCCAGCATGCACTTTGCCCCAATGCATCATGGTAAATACAGTTCCTGATAACACTTACTTTGGTAGTAGTCTTTAATTTTTGCAGACGTGATTGTTTTTGTGCAGGAAGGGGCACCTTCCTGTACTAAATCCGCTGAGGCATTTTCCTCTTTCTGAAGAATCACAAAACAAGGAGAAATAAAGGTATTTCTCCTCGTTATGCCTTACCTGGGGTGGCGTAGCATGTTGGTGCATTCCCAGGTCTGCGAGTAATAGTAAATCTGGGACTGCACCAAAGTACATGGGTGGATGCGTTGGAACACTCATACTGCACCCATAGAATGCCTCCTTGGTGCAGAATAACGCAGTATAGTAACGTGCACTGCATTTCTCTAGATTTATCAAAGCCACTCAGGTCCCCACATGGTGGCCATACGTGGCTTGATAAATATGACTTAGGGCCTGATTATGAATTTGGCGCACTTGAAGCAGGCCTCCGCACCAACGCACCACTCCAAGGCAGCCAAACCCATAGTCTCAGCACCTGGCGGCTTGCTGTGCTGCATGAAAGTTTGATAAATCTGCTCCAAAATGTATGTTGGGATTTATTAAGCCATGGAAAGATCATTTTCGGTAGCAGAGCATAGCGATGCCTTGTGTTACTTTGTGGCAGGGAGGTGCTTCAAACATGGGCATTCCTGTGCATCCACCCTTGAATTTTGACGCAAACGCAGATTTACTAATGTCTGTTATCCTGGGCTTGCATCAAAATGAAGTGCCCACCTGAGATTGGCATACAAAGCGGAATAAGCTTCTAAGTACAGTTTTTGTGCAGACAAGGATCTCTTCCTGCACAAAACCTATTCTGACCACAATGTAGGCACCCCGTATAGTGGTGAAAAGTGCCTGTATTG
The DNA here is from genome assembly GCF_964261635.1 of Lissotriton helveticus. NCBI lineage: Eukaryota > Metazoa > Chordata > Amphibia > Caudata > Salamandridae > Lissotriton > Lissotriton helveticus. The sequence continues at coordinate 1,179,339,017 of NC_136063.1, read as the reverse complement.
GTGCTAGGCTGCCACAAGTGCACCAACATAATGAAAGAGCAGATGTGTGCCATATCTTTGTAAATATGTAATATTTCTGCTCCCTGCCTTTCAGACAAAGCAGCAAGTTTCCTTGCTGCATTGCTCGGTCTGAAAGTTAAGTAAATCTGGACCTTAGTTGCTAACTTATGGTTGCACCATTTTAGTTTGCGCCTGCATGCACCCACCATTGTCTCACCACATGCAGACAGGGGCTGCTCACTTCACTAACAAACAGTGGGGCAAATTCCTATGCGTAAGTTAATAAACCCAGTTACCATGTGCAACGGAGAGTGCTCTGAATGAAGTATGAAATAGTGGTCCATCCACCGTTCCATATTTGTGTGCAGGTTAGTCATCAACATTTTTAAAAGGCCTGAAGTCTCCCACCGGGGTGGATGCAATTGAAGACTGAACACACTCATGCACACTCTAGCCAGAGCCTCAAGAACTCTTCTATAGGGCCATGGCTCAAAGTGCTTCTACAAAGTGAATGAAGGTGGGATGACTCTGCCTCACATCCCAGCACTCAAATGTCTGGAGTCAAGAGTTACAAAGCACAGGCTGAACCAAGAATAGTGAAACATTGAAGACTACTACCAAAGTGCTAAACATGGTAGCCACAGGCAGGTCTTCCACCAACTTTTTCCCTGCCATTTATTTTAACTAACTATTGCTGATTATAGGATTCTGCACACTTTACCACTGCTGGCCAGTGTTAAAGTGGGTGTGCTCTTTCAACTTAACATGGTAACATTTCCTTAACCTTGGCATTTTTAGTTTCCTTATAAGTCCCTCATAGAGTGCTCTACATATGCACAGGGTCTGTAAATTAAATGCTACTTGTGGGCCTGAAGCGGTCACTATGTCACCCACTTAAGTAGCCCTATAACCATGCCCCAGGCCTACCACTGCAAAACCTGTTTGTCCAGTTCTAAACTGGCATTTCTACCTGTCAGGGTAACCCACTTGCCAGGCCTAAACTCTTTTATACATACAAGTCAGCCCTAAAGTAGGCCTTGTCTAACCCACAAGGCAGGGAGACATGCATTTAAAAGGCAGGACATGTTCTTTCATGTTTTATGGGTCTTTGCAGTGAAAAACTGCCAATATAGTTTTTCACTACTGCAAGGTCTACTACTCCAATAGGACAACATTGGGATTATCTTATTAACTCTTTTAAGTGTAATTCCTAATTGTGAAGAGATCGACTTTTCAAGTTTGGTGTCACTGAACTCACAATTTAAAATCACAACTTATGGTGAAGGTGAATTTAAATTTTCAGTTTAGCAAATGTCACATGTAGAAAGTTGGCATTTACTTTCTATCGCCATTTGGTGCCTTTTGAATGTCTCTGAATATATGTCTGGGCTGGGTGACAGCTGGCTTCCTGCATTCCCTCTAGGCAGCCACACATAAACGAAGGGTAGACATGACTGAGTAGCCATCTGCATGGTGATGGGCCATCCTGAGCAGAATAGGAGGAAGGAGCTGACACACACCTGAAAAAGTCTGTGCTCTGTCCCCACAAAAAGGGCTGCATACCTCGCTGTAGTGCGTCTGGGGTCAGGGTAGGAAGGGCAGGGACTCTCTGCATCTCAAAACTTGTTTTTGAAGTTTCTTCCACTTTAAAGGTACCACGGGTTATAAGTACAGTATCCCTGGCACCACCAAATGAGTACACTTCTGGACCTAGCACTACTCTGCCAGGAAGAAGAAGTGCTGTGCTGCTGATAGGACTGCTGCTCTGTTGGACTGCTGCTTTGCTCAACCCTGCCTTGCTGTTCTCTTGCCTTACTGAGCTGCCCCGCCTACTACTGTTCTCCTGCCTGTGGGAGGAGAAGAGCTGGGACTACATCATTTGAACCCTAAGGGCTTGCTGGCTTGTCTCCTATTCCAAGTCTCAGGGCTATCAAAGACATGGACCACCTGCATCTGCACCTGGACTCTACAAGCTGTAAATCTGCCATGCCAAGTGGTGCCACCCCAGTCCTGGACCCTTAGAAGTGAGGCCTAAGGTGCTTCTCTATCAGGAAATGATGCATTCTCATTGAAGCAGGCGCATCTTCTCTTTTGTGTGAGTCAGAACCAGTGCATCCTCGTTGTACCATGGAGCGGACATGGCGCATTGCCCATGGAAACAGTGCATCGCCTTTGAAATTGACGCAGGAGCAGCAGTCATTACTCGCCTCTGGAACCAGCACCTCACACTTGGAACCAACGTATTGCTGCAGTTGCGTGAAGAAAATCAACGCATCTCGTCTACTGCATGGCTCGATACCAAGGCATCGCTTCGGCTGCACCTTGCGTCCTCATCAACATCGACACATCCGGGATCAAGATACTTTCCCTATATCCAGTTCATGTTCTATAGCAGTTAGCTTGAACCTTTAACTTTGCCCCAGCATAGTGTGACCATAAAACCCCTTAACCCGCTTATTGCTTATAAATAATAGTTTGACATTTCTTCTTTAAAGATGAATATCTTGACTTCTACATATTGGATTTCTGTCATTTGGGAACTGTTTTATTTATTTAAAAAATCCTCTATTTTTCCACCATTAGACATTTAAACGCTACCATTCCCAGGATGCTACTGATTCATGTCTAGAAACTTTCCAATTCCAGACATTTAAAGCAAGCATGTCACACTATGCAGTAGGTGTCAGGCACCCAGAAGAATAAATACTCTTTCAGGTTTGGAGTCAATCAACAAATTAAGGGGCCCATTAGCATGGTGGCCGGATCACCCCCACCTGACTGGCGGTGGCGATACTCCCACCAACACACCCCACAGGACAGCCTTTTACCCCGCCACATTAGCATGGCGGGGGGTACTACGGTGGACGGAAAGACCGTCCACCGATTTCCCTTGGTAGGCAATCGTCCTGATTGCCTACCGGGTGGAAAAGGCCCATAATATGGTGGGAGGGCACCGCCATCCATATTAGCATGTGGCATTTTCAATGCCTGTCCATGGCGGAGGCCCTGCAATGGAAAGGCATGCGGTTTTCGCTTTGTGGGCCTGTTGTGGGCCCCCAGAGGGGTGGGTACTTTCCAATATTGGCATGGACAAGGTGGCAGGCACTGCACAGGGCCTGTCATGTTGTGCATGCCAATGCACAACATGCATATATTGCATTGTGGAGGGTGTTGCTTACAGCATCGCCTGCCGCAATGGAATATATACGGGATGCCACCGCGACCTTGGCGGTGGCATCCTAATTGCCATTACAGGACCGCCGCATCTCTTGCGGGCGGTCCCGTTTGCCGTTGCAGTGGCGGGCTGACAAAGGCCGCACGCCATCATAATGGACCCCTAAGTGTTGGGTTGGTAGTTCCACTTCAACACAAATCATGATTTGTGTTGGATTGTAAACCAATGTAATGCAAGGCAGAGCAGTGTGCTGCTTTGTATTATTTTGCATCAAGGGGGAGTTTCATGGGTGGGGTAGGGCATTCCCGAGCAACCACTCTGGTGTTATAACACGCAACCCTAGCTACAAAATTCTTAGACCGGGATTTCCACCAAAATCCTGTGCCTCCTAGAGGTAGGCATAATAAGAAAAAATATTTTCATTTTTCATCTGCTTTACCTAAAGGCATGTGGAGTTAAAGGGAAATTAGTAGCACCTTCACTGGGAAAAATTGTAGCCTGTTAATCAAAACAGTCAATGTACAGGTATATGATTAGCTGCAAAGTAATTTGAAAAAAGGAGGCATACATTATCTTTAAAGGAAAATGTCTTTCCAGTTTGAAGTTGAAGAGGTAGAAGTGGAGAACGGTCCGTCAGCTTCAATACAGCTACTCCCTGGAATTTCCTCCCTCTAGCTATTCTAGTGACAGATAAAGAGCTATGCTTTTTGAAAACCCTTAAAACCCGACTCTTCTAATTAGTAACTGCCCCTAGTTGTCTTCCACGTTCTGTATGGTGCAGCCTCTCTGAACTAGCGCTGGGATGCCTTCAGGTCTCATGCGCTTTGTAAATTCTATAGTATAGTATAGTAAAAGTTTCCTCTTTGTATGCTTGCTGTACTCACACATAGAGGGAAATGCTTCAAAGCCTTAGAGAGGTACCCATTCCTCGACAAAAACTATGCTGACCGCAATGCAGACAAACTTGCAATATGGTGCAAGGGTGTCTAAAGAGTTTAATTTTAGCCAGTGGATCCTGATAGGGCCCATCAGTACTCATTTCCTGAGACGGAATAAGAGCACAAAGGTAGAAAGCAGGAACCTGCAAGAGTGAGATAAAGGGGCAGCAACTGTTTGGTTATTGATTAAAAAGGCATGAGGTAGATTACAAACTTTGGAGCCTCGATATTCAGCGTACTAACACGTAATAGTGCAGGCCTTGGGCTTCTGAGCAGAGCTTCAGCACTGGCACTTATTCTTTCACAGATAAAGCACTGGACTGTGTCTCCATTGGTGCATTTCAGAACTCAAGATCTTCAGGCCCATCTCCCTTCCCAGCCAAGGTCTTTGAGAAGGCCATCAACGCCCAACTCTCTGAGTTCATCAAAACCAACCACATCCAGGACTCCTCTCAATCCGGTGTCCAAAGCAACCAGAGAACCTCTTCGCCACCAAAAACACCCACTCCCTTCTGAACCAGAGAGAAACATCATCCCTCATCTTTCTTGGCTGCCTTTGACAGGTCTCTCACTGCACCCTAATCATGAGAGTCCACAATCCTGGCACCTGCTACAAAGCTCTGGACTGGATCTGTTCCTTCCTCACCTGTAGAACATTGATTTAGACTTCCCCCTTTCCTCTCGGAACTCACAGAGATCACCAGCGGAGTGCCTCAGGGCTCCTCCTTGAGCCCCACACTTTTCAAAATCTAGATGGCGCCACTCATAACCATCATCAGGATTCACGGACTCAACATTGTTTCCTAGGTAAATGCCATCCAGCTGATTCCTTCCTGAACCAATGAGCCCACTATCGTAAGAAAAATCTTTCAAAATGGGGTGAAGGCCATTGCCACATGGATAAGAGAGAGCTGCCTCAAGCTTAACTCAGAAAAGACCCAAGTCCTCATCTTAGAGCCCAACACCTCCACTTGGGAAGTCTCCTGGTGGCCCACTGAGATAGGACCCCCCACCACATGAACCACGCACAAAACCTCAACATCATACTGGACTTTCGCTCACCATGAACCACCAGATCAACGCTGTCATCTCATCCAGCTTCCACACTCTTTGCCTACTTTGGAAGACCTTCAGATAGATCCTCACTGAGGGCAGGAAGGCACTCATCCATGCACTCATCAGCAGCAGACTCAACTACGGCAGCGCCCTCTGCGCTGGCACCACCCAGAAACTTCTCAGGAAACTTCAGAACATGCAGAATACCACAGCCAGACTGGTCCTCAACATTGCCCGCCACAGCCCCCTCCCCGAGCACTTGCAAGAACTCCACTAGCTCCCAGTCAACAAAAGAGTCACCTTCAAGCTCCTCACACATGCCTACAAAGTCCACAACAATGCCAGACCAGCATACCTGAACCACTGCCTCTCATTCCACAAACCCACCAGATACCTCCACTCTGCACAATTTGATCTCACCACCGTCCCTTGGATCCACAAGACCAGGAGCAGAGGAAGACCCTTCTCCTACTGCGCCACCAAATCCTGGAACACCATGCCTCTCCACCTCAGGCTATTCCCATCTCTGATACAATTCAGGAAGGATATCAAGACCTGCCTCTTCGAATGAACCACAGCGCCCAGCCATACCCGGTCAGACCTGCAACCTCCAAACTCCTCTCTCCCCAGAGCCTTGAGACCCTCACAGATGAGTAGCTGCGCTTAACATGTACTGATTGGTTGATTGCTTGTTTGATTGATTGACATGGTGCTGCTCTTCTCTACCATGTTCATGCAACCCAGCGTAGAAATGTATTTTGCTGAGTTGATTAACTTCTTTGTAAATCTGCTCAATGGGGACTAATTTAGACTTTGGCAGACTGAATGACTTGTCTGCCATACTGATGTTTTGACTGCCCTATTTAGAGTTAGGTGGACCATCATGTTGCTGATGGTTGTGTCCTGGAGAACCGGGCCTTATGGGTCCAGCGGCGCAGGGCACGCCTAATATCTCCGGGTTCACCTGCCTTGTCAGACAGAGACACGAAACACTCTGTTAGGTGTAGAAAATCAAGTTTATTAGCTGCAGCTAAGTACAGTGGTCCTAGAAGTACACCAGTGGTAAATTCTCAGGAGACTGCCACTTAATTCCATGGCGCACAATCTATTATAGGGTACAGATTTACAATGCCCACTCCCAAATATACAAAACTGACGAATAGGAATAGTTTGAAAACAAGTTATCGAATGTCAAAAACACACCCTTCTTTCAGACCCCGTGTGCTCTCCTCCCCTCAAGTTAATCAACACTAGTGCCCGTAATTCAATTTGCAGGTGGTAGAACATATTTGAATGCTTCAAAGGATAGTTTATGTAACAAGAGAATACACGAAGAGAATAGCGAAGGCCAGTCAAATAAGATAAAGTCAGAAAGAATAGTGAGAGCCAAACAGTCAGTCGAGACAGGGATCAATCAGCCTAGACATGGATTAGTGGACTCGGCCAGACCCTGACATCAGTTTCGTAAACAAGGGCAGAGGGTTTACTCTTTAACAGACGAGACACGTAGCAGCTAAAAAAGGCAAAAACACCGTGTCCGCCGTGCTGCCTGAGTGAGGCAACACAAAATGGCGGTTAGACACAAAATGGCGACTAGATACGAAGCGAAGCCGAAAACTACGTAACCTCAGTCCCTGATGACCCCACCATTAGAAACACTACACTGATGTCCTGGTTGACTTAGGTACAACAAACACCCATCCTATTTTGAGTGGATGATCTGAAGTACATTTGTTTCAGATTGGGACCACTAGGAAACCCAAGTTGTTCCGAACAGAAAAAAAGTGTAAAACGACCCCCACGCCCTGGGAGAAAACTTCCAGGGTGTCAGCGTCGTTTTCTGTTTTGTTTTTCACGAACAAACTACTATTTTTGAAGTTGGTCTTTGGAAAACAAAAACGACCCCCTGAATTACGGCAGCTGCTCACCAAAACTTCAGTCCCTTTAGAAATGCCACCATGATGACAGCTGATCTGAAGGGACAGATGTCTACATGGGGCTGGCAGAGAGCTAGTAATATGGCTGGCAGTAGTCCAGCAATGTTCTAAAGGAAAGACCACTCCCACCCTGACAAACATCAGGACGCCCACTAAAGTATAAATTACGCCCCCTCAGTGCATCAGGAATACCAGCAAATGCTAGCTCCTGCCCTGCAGGGCAAGAAATGTATTTTGTTCTCCTGCTATCCAAGCTTGTACCAGGGAGAATGGATGAAGTATGACATTAAAGTGAGGGCAGAGTTATGTTACGTGGCAAACGCAGAATAATTAGTTGCACTCCTTAATTTGGTACATACTCCATTTAACTATATTGTGGAAGATGGTTAGGAGCTGGTAAATCGTAAATTTCACCTGCAAAGTTTTGTGAGGTTCACACATTTCGAACTTTTCAAAGTCTGTGTAGAATATTAACATCACAATGCGTCACCTGCAAGCTAAGAGGCACTCAATGCGTTTTGAAGAAAAATATTTCAGAAAAACGATTTTGCATGAGCATTTTCTGCAAATGTTGATTTCAATTTGATATTGTTTTTAGAAAACCCACATTGATAGTATTATAAGCAATTCTTTTTAAACTTCAAAACTTTGGTGAAGTTAGAAAAGTTTTACAAATATTGTTGAGTGAAACCTTTACAAATATTGTGTGCATCCTAAGACCTCAATAATCATAAAAGAAATCTTGCAGATACTTTCTGATCTCAATGTTGGGTTCGCAGCAAGACCTCTATCTCGACTGTGGACTGACTAAAAAATTTCAAAGATTTTCCACAGCTCACCGAACAAAAACTGTCAGCTAAACATACCAGAGTTAGAGAAGGCCTTACTTCCAGCAATGCTCACAATAGGAGAGATGTGAGTGGCCGCTTAACACCACCCATCTGTGTAGTGGTTGAGCCCAGACACCTCCTCTCCCGTGCTTACTATTGGTTATGAAGTTAGGTAGGCCCTAAGTAAAATCTAATTTTCTTCAACCATTAACTGAGTAGTCCACCAATCAAATTATAAAAAACATGGGCATCACATGCAGAGAAAGATTGATTTGATATTTTACCTGCCTCTTGCTGGGAGAACACCATACAATACTGTCGGCATTGTGACCCTGTAAACAATGGCAGGATTGTTTTTGTGCAGGAAGGTGCACCTTCCTGCACAGAAACAATCGTAAGAGGCGTTTTCCTCTTTCTATGTGTGCTGCAGATTGAAGAAAAGTGGAAAAAACGAGGAGAAACAAAGTTATTTGTCCTTGTTACTCCTCACCTTGGGAGGCTTAAGGTGTTGACGCTTCCCCAGGTTTACATGCTCTCGAAAATCTGGGGAAGTGTCAAAATTCATGGGTGGGAAAATCCACTGCAGCGCCCATGGAATGGGTCCAGAGTGCAGAATATGGCAATACAGCGGTTTGCGCAGCCTTGCATTTCTCCATCTCTATGAGGCCATTCAAAGCGACGCATAGTGGCTTTGCATGGCCTCATAGATATGCTTTTGTGATTTGGGCAGTCGTAGACGCCCTGGCGGTGCAACATGCTTGTAAATATGCCCCAGTGTTCGCGAAGGACAGGCTGAATTGCCGATTTGTTATCTGGCAGAGTTCCACTAAACATGTTTATAACTCTACCGCATAAAAAAAACTGCTCACTGAAGATCTGCACAGTTTATTACCATACACTATAATTTGTTAAAAATGGGAACCATATACAAGACGGAACACTATACATGAAATAAATCCAACATTCCAATAAAAAAGGAGGTACAGGTAAAGGGCTAAATTCCAACAAAAATTCAGAATTTTCCTTAATTTGTTTTTCCAGTATTACTCCTTGTGCATCGACGTGTTTCGGCGGTGTATTTATTGTTTAACCACCTTCATCAGGACAATATTAAATTTTTGTTGGAATTTAGCCCTTTACCTGTACCTCCTTTTTTATTGGAATGTTGGATTTATTTCATGTATAGTGTTCAGTCTTGTATATGTTTCCCATTTTTAACAAATTATAGTGTATGGTAATAAACTGTGCAGATCTACTTTTATTATAGTGTTTTCACTTAATACTTTTTTAATATTCTTTATATTGCTTCCTTGTTATGATTTGATATTGTTGAGTGTATATGTGCATGTTTGTTAGAAATTGTCTTTCTACGATAATTCGCCCAAAGGGCATTATATTTTGACTTGTGTCAATTGTGGAACCCTATCCCTTTGGTCTTGGGGTCCCTCTCTCTTTTACTAGAGAGTCACTTTAGCTGCAGCCTAATCTACCACTGAGGATTCGCAAAGAAAATGTTTGAGCCTGTCAGAATGTCCCACCTTGCCTGGATGTATGGACATAAAACAAAGAAACTTTCTGACACACATATGGCAGAAAACAAGAGACGGAATTCTGCATGTAGGAGGGGAAATGACACACACCTTGATGCAATCTACCAAAACACATTCGTAGTTAGTATCTAAAGTCAGAGTCATACAGTCAGGGACTAAACTGTAAAAGAACAAGTGATGGTTACCGATGTTTTCTCAGAAACCATCTGGTGCTCCTGGTGTTGCTGAATTAATTACAAGGCTGGCTTATCCTTATTTCAATTTATGCCTCTTTCATCCATCAATTTACTGTCTCTGATCCTATATCTCACTCTTTTATGTTCCTTTTGAGACATGCCTTCTCCCTTTGTGATTGGTTTTCTGTCTTTCTCTTCCTCATTCATTTCCCTATTACTTCTTTTCTCTCCCTTGTTCTGGGTCAAAGGCTGATGATTAAAAATCAGCCCAAGACTAAGGCACAAATTCCCGACTGCCTCTGACGTATGTTGGAGATGTACTAAAGACATGGGGCAACTTCAGCACATATGGCAGGACTGTGCCCTCACTCAGACATTCTGGAGGGAGATCTTGGGCCATACAAAGGCACCATTGGGTATCTCCTCCCAGCTGAGCCCTCTGTAGTCCTGCTGAGGTTGAAATCTACTGAATTTGAGGGGATGAGTAGCTCAGACTGGACTCTCACATGCCACATGACAAGGGCAGCCAAACAATTGAGCAAACTATATTGGAAGATGAAGGAGCCCCCTTTCCAATTGTGTTATGGTTTCACAAGTTGTGGTAAGTTCTAGCCATGGAACAAATCCCACATAGCATTACAAACACAGACAAGACATTCAGGGGCATGTTTACAAGCTCCTATTGCTACCATAACATCACTTTCCCCGGCGCTGTGGTGGCAATAAGGGCTTCGGCCTATTTACGAGTAGGCCTGGGCGGTAAATTTCGTTACGTTCACAGAATTTGTGATATTTTGACATTTTCGCGTTCCGCGGAGTGCGCAAAATGTAAATACTTTCGCAATCTGCAGCGAAACAGAAGTTTTTTCTTGTTCCCGCTTTAAAAATGCGTTCTTGCGCGCGCAGTAGCAACTTACCGGGTCCCTACGTTCACCAACGAGTTTTCTTATCCGTTCGCGAGCGCCACGAGATGTTGAATTGTTGATAATAAAATGGAGCTATCCCAAGCGGGTTTGCGGTCGCAAACATGCCATTCGACCCAGAAGAGGAAATAAGCATCGTGAGCAAGATGGCGACTGCTTGGGCAAGTTAGAGGTACATTTCCCCGCAAGCACGCAAAAACACATTGCGAACGGGTGGGAAAAGCAATTTCTGCATCTTCGCGAAGTTCTGCATGCTCACGGGGATTTTGCGCAATTTTGCGATAGTTTGCGAAAGTAAATTTTGCAAATTCCGCCCACCCCTATTTACGAGGCAGTGTTAAGCCACTCAACATAGCTTAACGCTGCCCTGTAAGTAAGGCACCCTTTCAAAGTATACTTAGCGGGAAAGGGGAGGGCAATGGGTGTTGCTGTGGGTGTTCCACCGCAAACCCATTGATTTTGATCTTGCCTTATATTAACAAGGGTGGCGTACATATGGAGCAGTGCCAAAATTAAGACAAGGGAAAAACTGGTCTTACCCTTGCGCAAGGAGGAGAAATGTTTAATTTTTACTCGTTTTTGCTTTCTTCATGTGTGCTGCGTTGTGCAGCACACATGGAAACAGCAAAATGCCAATGATTGTCTATGTGCCGGAAGGTGTATTTTCCACTCACAGGCATATCAGCAAGCAAAGAGTGTAACCAACCAAATGCCTTAGTGACTCTGCTTCACTAGTATCAAAGGCCCTAGTCATAGTGTTCTTGCTTGCCACAATAAATGTCTTATCTGCACAGATATCATTCACTTTGATACTGAGTCCTCATGGAATGCAACAATGGAAGAAGTCACATGTTTGGGAATTGCCAGCAGTGAATAAAACCTTGATTAATATTTTCAGAGATGATTGTTAAGGGTAAAGGATAGATAGGAGATGTAGGGTACCTGTGTGAAACTATGACATGGCCTTCCTCACAGACTTAAGTATCACAAGCCGCCCCACCTCCTCCCTTTACATTTTATGATCACTTATAACTTTGCCCTTGTGTGACAGATCTGATTACAATTTGTCAATATGCTAATGAAGCAATGTTTCATGCAGATTAATCAAGGGGGAAAAGATTGTATGAAAGGCAGAGCCCCAAAACGTGTGAGTACTTTTTCAAGATTTGGGTTCACTGACAAAATATCGAAGTATAAAATATAGATGTTAAAAATATCAAAAACAAAATATAGAATGCAAAAATATCGACTCCCTATACTTAAACAAGTAAGTACAAAAATATTGAATCAAAAATATCAGGGGGAAAATTTAGATGTAAAAAATATTGATTTTAAATTATAAATAAAATAAATAATATATATTAAATATATTGAATATTTATAATATCTTTAACACAATAAAATAATTTGATATACATTTTGACTAAATTTAAAAATAAACTTAATTTGAAAAATATAAACACAAACATAATAATTTCTATATATATATTCACTTTAAAATAATGTATTCACTTTATCTTTATTTAGTTTTTAAATGTTTAAATTATATAAAAATAAAATATATACATATATCAATAATATAAAATTAAAAACACATTCTATAATTAATTAAAACATTAAACTAATAAATAATATTAAAACGTACATTTAGCAATACAATAAATACAACAGTAGGGAAAATGTTGGATAGCTGAATAATTAAGTTTACTATTCCAACTCCAGTAAATACAACAGTAGATAAAGTGTTGGATAGCGGAGGGGTAAAAATTTGTATTCACACTCCAAAGAGTGCAACAGTAGGGAAAGTGTTGGATAGCGGAGGGGTAAAATGTACTATTCCCACTCCAGTGAGTGCAAAAGTAGGGTAAATTTTGAATAGTGGAAGAATTAAATTTACTATTCCAACTCCAGTGAATGCAACAGTAGGGAAAATGTTGGATAGCAAAGAGTAAAAATTACTATTTCCACTCTAGGTATTGCAACAGTATGGAAAGTGCTGTATAGCAAAGAGTAACAATTAATATTCCCACTCCAGTGAGTGAAACCGTAGGGAAAGTGCTAGATAGCAGAGGGGTACAAATTACTATTCCCACTCCAAAGTATGCAACAGTAGGGAAATTGTTGGCTAGCGGAGTGGTAAAAATTACAATTCCCACTCCAGTGATTGCAGCAGTAGGGAAAGTGCTGGATAGCAAAGGGGTAAAAATTACTAGTCCCACTCCAGTGAGTGCAACAGTAGGGAAAGTATTGAATAGCGGAGGGCTAAAAATTACTAATACAAGCAAAGGGTTTGAAGTGATGCCGTATGCGTTGGCGCCTCCAGTCTTAAACGTAGGTGTAAACCAAGACCAAACAGTGAACAGTGCTACAGGTAAGAGGATAACCCAAAACCTCCAAAACGGACGGAAGTGCCTGGGCACCTGAAATATAAATAAATCATACGGAAAGAAAACGTCAATCCGACCACTGTTATTTTTATGCTGATGAAATACGTGCAGCATCAACACTGTTAATGAAGATTTCGTGTGCACAGGCTACCTGTATAAGGGTAAACATTACTATTCCCACTCCAGTGAGTGAAACAGTACGGAAAGTGTTGGATAGCTGATGGTTAACAATTAGTATTCCCACACCAAAGAGTGCAACAGTAGGGAAAGTATTGGATTGCGGAAGGGTCAAATTTACTATTCCCTCTCCAGTGAGTGCAAAAGTAGGGTAAATGCTGGATAGCGGATCAATTAAATTTACTATTCAAACTCCAGTGAATGCAACGGTAGGGAAAATGTTGGATAGTGGAAGGGTAAAAATTACTATTACCACTCACGTGACTGCAACAGTAGGGAAAGTGTTGGATAGCATGGGGTAAAAATTACTATTCGCACTCCAGTGAGTGAACAGTAGGGAAAGTGCTGGATAGCAGAGGGGTAAAAATTACTATTCCCACTCCAGTGAGTGCAACAGTAGGGAAAGTGTTGAATAGCAGAGAAACAAAAATTACTAATAACATTTAAACAATTGAAAAAAACTTAAATAATCTTAAAAATAAATACACAATATTTTAAAACTATAAGATTAAATATATTAAACATATCAAAAGAACACATATTACCATAGTAATTACATATTATAAAAATATATCAAACAAATTAGGAAGTACATCCATAAACAATATTTATTTAAAAGGAGCTAATAATAACAAATAAACAAATTATTTAAAACATGAATATATATCTATTTTATGTCCTACCCTATAACACCTCACCAAGAAAAAAGATTTCAACATTTTTATTTAAATTTATTTCCATAATTAACATAATTAATAATGAATTTTAAAAATATTATTAATAAAAAAACATTAATTGAGTACACATTCTTTAACACTCTAATATGCACAACACACACCTACAATTAATTACACAATTATCATAAATAGTTACTAAATAATTTATATAAATTAATAACAACTAATTAATAATTCTTCAATAAAGACTAAATTACTTCCCACCCTTCACACCATTTAAACCTATAAACACTACAACACACTTAAAATTAATTACACAATTAGCATAATTAATTACTAATTAATTAATTAATTACAATTAATTTACAACTAGTTATTAATTCATCGATTAAAAGTAAGTTACTTCCCACCATTTTCCCTATAAACACCACAAAACACACCTACAAATAAATACACAATTACCAAAATGAATTGCCAATTCATTCCTTAAAATTATTTAACAACTAATTGTTAAATCATTAATGATAAATTAATTCACACATTTAACATTATAACATCTCAATCAAACAAATAATATTAAATAAATATTATTCAGAAAATGAAATACGATTAAATTACTTCCCAACCTTTTACCCTATAATCACACAACCCACTACAGAACTAAAAACGCTGAATTAAAAAATAAATACATTAATAACTACAAAAATGTTGACACCTATAATAAACATACAAACAATTCTTATACATAAAAATAGATCACACACATACAATTCATACTAAAATACATAATATTAATAACAAATCGATATTTTTAACAACTATATTCTTGCAAATGATATTAAACACTTCGATATTTTTTAAATCAATATTACTTTCCTGAAATCGATATTCTTGACCACAAGAATTTGTCTGTCGATAATCGATATTCCTGACCCAAAATACTTTTGACACGATATTTGTGCAATTCAATATTTTTTTACTCAATAATCTATCTGTTTCTGCGACTTGGGGTACTGTGGTACTGTGGAAGAAGGTGGACACAATCTGGGTCGTACACACTGTGAGAGATGTTTGCGCAGCAAAGGCATCAATTGGATTATTGAATCAGATGTCTGTGGATTTTGATGATTACCCATCTTCCTGTCTTGTGGGCGTTAGGGGTGGAGGGCAAGATTCACCTAGACAAAGTACTGTTTTGTTTATTTATATATTGGAGAATCTTATCGTTGCAACTCCACAAGCACCTTCACAAGGACACGGAATCCATTGGCCCGCGCGGTGCTGTGCATGAATAATCCTGTGCATTTCTCTCAGTATCGTCACAGGATTGTGAAGCCTGATACCGCTCGTCATTGAAGCGCAGTGCATTCATGTTGACTGAGGCCATTTTAACTATGGTCAGAGCCATCACCGGATTGACGCGAGCTTGACACTGCTCGTCATTGAAACACAGCATAGTCATGCTGTGGGTGGCCATCTTTGTTAAATTTTTTGCAAGAGAACTTCCAATGTTTACAACAAATTGAATTTTGTCAATTTTCACTCCTTATATTCAAGGCCCCGTCCTGATGACAGGCAAGTCTGTGTGATGTGATGATCTGCACACCCTTTACGTGTGCAGGCAAATTCATTACATTAAGAATATGCACAACTTTGTTAATGGTTAATTGATTAATTCAATGGTGATCTACACACCTATGTTTCTTTACCTGCGCGTAATAGTACATTAGAAGCATTCCTACATATGTACGTGCAGGTATTCTTTCGGTGATCTGCACACAGTTATTCTGACTTATACAACCTATTAATTTATATTGGATACACATAGTCTTTTATTCAACAGTCATGGCTGCTCATAGAAATAGATTAGATCCTCAATTTGTTTCACTGTACCTGGCACACCTGCAATTTCTTGGGAAGATTGGGTGGAGATGCTTGAAAATTACATTGTAGCATTAGATGGTAAAGAATCCTCTGCAGCAAGGAAAAAAGCATTATTGTTAAGTGCCTGTAGCTGTGGGACCAAATGGTCAACCCATTTCAAATGTATACAAAGAAGCGATCAAGCACCTGGAAACTAGGTTTGCTAAGGAATTGAACCTGGTCATGGTACTGTACACATTTTATACTCATCCTTAAGTAGAGAATTAATCCATCAAGGAATTTATGGCAAGACTTAGGGAGCTTTCGGTTAAATGTTGCTTTGGCACAATGACTGAAGAACTTATTTGTGACCAGCTTATCGTCCAATATAAAGAAAAAAAAACACAGGAAAGACTTGGGCAGTGAAAGATACCTCTCTCAGGAAGATGATTGAGATGGCAAAGGTTATCGAGGAATCCCGAAGGTGTATGAAGGAACTTAATAGGAAAGGAATAGCTGGGGAGGTCTCAGTAATAGACAACTGTGGCCATGATACTCAGGAGGTAGTACATATCACTACAGTGACATTAAATGATGTTTCACAATCAACAAAAAGTGCAGGAGATGTGGACGCAGGGGACATTACGTTGAGATGTGTGAAGACAATAGTGGGTGCAACGAAGAAAGTAGACCGAGCGTAGGGGTAGTTGGGGAAGCCCTGGATAATCAGTATGGTGATAGAATACTTGTGGTTGAAGTGGTCTCCAAGTATGACAGTGTATGTACCAAAGCAGATGAAGTGAGGAGACTAACGAGGCTGATAGCAGAGTGTGTGGTATGTGGGAAGGAGGTGGATCTCATTGTTGATTCGGGCTCGATGTACAGCATTATCCCTAAAGAGTTGTTTGAAGCACGATGAGGTGGAGTAAAATTAAAGGCAAACACATTAGTCCTGGAGGGTTTCAAGGTGAGCCCATTGATTTTGAGGGATACATGGAAGGAAACATTCAATTTGATACATGATGCACAAGGAGTAAAGTCTATGTTTCTGTGGGAGCACCCCCGATATTGGGGTGGATGCATCAATTTGATCTTAACATTGTTAAAAATCCTGGAGCGACCAACCAGATAATGATTGTTGACAATGTATATTTATCTGATGTGTTGGACGGGGCAGCGTAAGTGTTTGGTAAATCCCTGTGCTTCTTAACCCCTTTGCCGTGGCGCAAATTTTGCAACAGTGCAGGTGGGGCTAGGGGTGAGCGTGGCGCTGCGGTGCTCATGGCGGAGCAGCGCCACCGTGGGACATGGGCGGCGTGTGCTCGTGGTGGCGTGGTTCTGTCAGGACGTCACTTGCTCATTGATTCACCTGCAAAGGCGGGGAATTGATGTCGCGTGGGCGGAGCAGCAGCCGTATGGTGGAGCTGCGTGTCGTGGGTGCGCGCCGCCCCTGGCTCGTGGTGGCGTGGTTCCGTCATAGGCATGCAATGGGTTAAAGAGGAATGTTCACATTAGTTGAAGGAAAATGCTGTACCAAGACAACACAAACCAAGGAGAGTACCACGTTCTGTGAGGGAGGGAGTTAAGGAGTTATTGAGTGACATGTTGAAAGAGGGCGTAATTGAGCCTGTAGAAGCCCCACAATGGATATCTCCAGTGGTCATACCCAGAAATCCGATAGCCGCTTGAGATTCTGTGTGAATCTCAGAGCACTTAACCAAGAGATAATCACAGACTCATTTCCCCTCCCAAATATCAATGTGCTGTTGGTCTTGGTGAGGAATGGTAAGTACTTCTCCAAATTAGATTTGAGGAGTGCTTACCATCAAATCAGGTTACACAAAGACTTAAAAACTCTAAAAGTGTTTATTACTTTTGAAGGTACTTATCAGTTCACTCAAATGCCGTTCAGTTTAGTGTCAGCTGCAAGTGTTTTTAATGCAAAGAAAGAAAGACCTGTTGCATTTGCATCACATACTTTTTTTTTTTAAATATTAAAAAAAATCTGTTTCTGCACCCAAATAAATATAAGAGGATTTTGAAAACTCAGGAGTATATCTATGATAATATGTCAGAGTGTGGAGCTGCGCCAAATCTGGCATCGCCGTGCTCCCACATTTTAAAAAAGCTGGAATGCGCTGTATTCACAAGAATACGGCACACCCTTGGGTTTTCTCTAGAGCTGGCACTAAATTTAGTTGCATAGTGCCAATGCCGGCACCCTTGCACCATAATGCAAGGATGCTTGTGTTGAATGGAATCACTGTATTTGTGCAGGAATATGCCCCTTCATGCACATAAAAATCACTAACTGCGACTTAATACTTCTATGTGTGCTGCATTGTAATTATTTAATACTTGTCGATGTGCAGGAAGGGACACTTTCCTGCATATAAACAATCATTCATGGTATTTTGTTCTTTCTGTGGGCGCTGCAGAATGCAGCACACATAGAAAAAGCAAAAACGAGGAGCAATAAAAGTATTCCTTCTCGTTGCACCATTCTAACGTTTGGTCTTGCATGGCATTAGATTTCAGCACTGCCTCAGATTTACATCTCCTTGTAAATCTGGGGCAGCATCAAAAGCAATGGGTTTTGCAGTGGAATGCCCACAGCAACACCCATTGCATGCCCCTTTTATGTTAAGTAATGTGTGTAAAGGGGTCTTATTCACAAGGCGAAGATAAGCTATAAAAAGTGGCTTAACGCCGAGTTGAAAACATGGAGAAGGGTATACCCCACCAGATCGTTGGCCTTCTAGTGCCAATATTCCCATGTAAATATGCCCCCAAGTGCCCACGAATGCCTTTGTTTCAATGCATCCTTAATCCCACTATCTCTGGCTCCATCTCTAAGTGACTGAACAAAGCTGAATTTCATAGTCATGAAAGAGAAAGTGGAATGAAAGAGTGGGTTCTCACCCACTTAAACCCTCTTATGTTTTTAGCTTTTCGCCCAATTGGTTTTTGGATTTCTCCTGGTAGCGATACTCACTGTTCCTCACTCACTGATTCTCACTCACTGTAAGCTTCTTTAAAATTGTTCAAGTACTACTACTAGTGCCTGCATTTTAAAATAAGGTCCACTGCTCTGCAGCTGGGGTAAGAGTCTCTGGGGTAAGACATGAACACATTTGCATACTTTTAACTATTGTCTAACTCTGCAGATGATTTCGCACAGATGGGACATTGAGTAAATTGGATATGACCTGTGCAGGCCTTATAACTTAATTAAGCATCCAATCAGAAGTATATTCACTTCGTTTTGACTACTGTATGAGTCTCTCATGCGTTACTCTGAGTCTGTAGTGCTTCATTGTAGTGCTTTACTGTTTTCAATTTCTTGGTGAAACCTGCACCAAAATATTAACTTCATATTAGCACAAGATAGAGGGTGCAAGCCTGATCATTCCGACCCCACATTGACAATAGGAATATAGGCATATCTATGGTTCTAACCACACCGGGAAAGCCTTTGAAGTTTAGAAGGGAAATAAACAATTTGCTGAGTCAGGTGCAGAGTTTAAGACACTGGAAGAGCTGAGACTGGCCGAAGCTTGGTCTTGTCATTTTGGAAAATCCTAGGATTTTGTGCAGGATGTTGGATGAGATGGAGGAATAGTGTGGTACCTCTAGACTGGGAAGAGACACCCACATTCTAGAACTCTCCACCTCTAAATTTAATCTCCTGCTCGATGGAAGAGCACACAGAAGAACTGAGAACTATGGAGGAAGGGAAATGGACCAGCTGACAAACTCCTGCTTGCAAAGGACAAAGGCTTGCACTTCTAAAGACTCTTTTAGACTTTTGTTCCAGGACTAGTGGCAATGGGAGACCCACTGTGAGGAATAGCAGAGGCTGGGCTTGCTGTGGACCCTTGAGGAAAGAGGTATCTTGTAATTTCTTTGGACTGGCCCTGTGGAGTGTTCCCCTGAAGGGGAGTATCTGGCCTCTGCTGAACAGACAGGTGCCCTCAAAATAACCAGTAGGTCATGAGTTTGGAGAGTGTTTGAAAGCTGTGTAACCTTTATTGAAAGCCATATGCTGCTGCTGAAGGAAGACCCTGTGCCAAGTAGTTTACCAGGAGCCCAGACAAGAGAGCAGATCCTGGGCTCTTCTGCTGCTGGAAGGAGGCAGCTGGGTTCTCAAGCTGTAGAGGAACCTGACAAAATCAGGCCAAGGAGCTGAAGGGGAAGGAGGTCAGGTCCCTAAGCCCTCACTTAGTGGAGGGTGAGCATCTCAAAAGCAATCCCTAAGAAACTAGAAAACGTTAGGGCCCAGGAGGCCTACAACTAACATCCTGGAGGCTGGAGCACACCACTTGGAGCCAGGAACACACAAACTAGAGCCCAGCAGAACCATATGTAAGCTCATATTTTGCTTTTACTCATAGAAGAATGGACCAGCAGGTCCCTACCTACTGTCACTGTGTGAGAGCATCATTAACACATCAAAAAGTTTATAGAATTTTAAATTTCCTGGAACGGACCTGAGCACAAGATGACTAGCCTAAAACACAGTGCCCATTGCACATGTATCATCATAACCGGTGCCCCTGGGAGAGCACCAACATTGGAGGACTACTTTTGAGGAGGAAGGACAAAAATTCCATTGCCTGGGGAGCTCTTGTGCATTAGGAGTGTGATTATACCAGTAAGTTTACACCTTGTCAACCTGGGTGCAGGATTAACATCTCTATAACAAGCAGCATTCAAAGAATGCAGAGGTCGGGAATTAGCACCCAAGAAATACCAAATTCACTGACCAGGTGGTAATTTTTTTAAGATTGCTAAAAAAAAAAAATGTGATGACATCACAAATCAATATTCTTTGTTTAATTTGTTTTTAACATTTCCTTTATATATCAAAACATTCAATAGGAAATAAAAAAACATCAGCATCAACTAGTCCAATGCACCTGAAATCAAACACCGACTTTCAGCATATTCGAGAGTGCCAAATTTGGTGTACCTTAGTGTGTGTTTGGGAGCTTGGGGATAAAAATCTTATATAATCCAGTACCAACAAAGACAATCAGCATGGATAATATATATCCAATGGAAACATAAACTACAGTGGGCGAAGGCAATTCCCTGTGTCAGGAGGTGTGCACAATGGGCCTGAAGCTCTGCTGTATGAGAGGAGCTATGGTGGAGTGGCATGCCATCTGAGAGACGTATGGGCCTGAGAAGTGAACGGTGAAACCGGGGGTGGCAGGGCAAAGTGAAGGTGTGTGGAAATGTGGCTTGAGCCTGGTGATAGATGCAATCGCTTCAGCGAGATACTGTAGAGATCATATTGGAGGAAGACACCGCAGCCAAGTTGACTGGCAGAGCTTCAGGGTCAGGTTGGGCTCCCTTGGTTGATGACAGTTGCCTTCAGTGCCCGTGATTCCCATTGGTGACCGCCTGTGTGATGCTGCTGATGAAAAAGGGAAGGATGGGGGTTTAGGAATGATAGGAAAATGCCTGTGTTTTCCAACTGCACCCGGTTGTGAGTGTTGTTCATGATCCTACTGCGTGAGGATAGAAGGTGGGGCAGGTGTCAGGCAGAAGGTGCACCTCTGGAATCTCATAGCTCGGCTAGCATGACATGACTGCACATGAGAGTGGGCTGCTGCTGGGATAAAACCTGCATGCGGTCCAAGGCAGGAAAGCCATATTTGGAGCAGAGTTTCCATGACTCCATTAGGGAAGATCAATACCTCCACAGAATATTAGGGGAGTAATCTCAACAAGAGCCCAGAACAGCAGATAGAAAGTGGGTGATAAAACCGAAGCTGCCTGACAATTAAGATCAGTTGCAAGCAGCATGAAAATCATTTGTTGCAGCCATTTGAGGCCCTGTGTATTTGGAAGAACACTCTGCTGATGGATGGCCAGCACTCAGGGAGATGCTTGTGCCACCTTGTTGCAATTAGAGAAGAGTGGAAAGGTGGGATCCACTCCCTGTCCTCGACCTGAGGCTATATGTTACACTAAAATGCTGGAGGTTGCTCCAATACAAACAACCTGTGTAACACATCCCCCTAGTAGAGAGCAAAGATGGGTAAAAGTGACAATAAGTAAACAACATTGTCATTCAACTTAGAGCGCCATTAGAAGAGGGCGGAGGAAAATATGCAGGCTGCTAAGGAGGGGATGCTGGCTCATGCACTGCCAGAAGACTGCTTGGATGTCAAGGCAATTACACAAACTGTAAATAAGCCTCCATTCAATAAATAACAAAATCAACTCCCTCACTATGAAACTGGAGCAGATTTCTACTAAATTAGATGAGCAAGAACAATGGCTAAGTACCGCTGAACAACGTACATCTGACACTGAGGATAACCAGCAACAGAGCAATTAAAAAATACTGGATATGAAGAAAGTACTCGCCCTTATCAGAGCGAAAAATTAGGACATGAATGCGAGATCGCAGAGTAACAATATATGCATTTTGGGTATACCCGAATCTACTAACACAGGGCAGCTGGAGGATTACGTTGAAACTCTGCTAAAAAGTCTATTTGGTGAGGAATCCTTCAGTTTACTTGTAATGGAGCATGCACACCTCTTGTTGGCCTCTTGGGCCCAGCCAGATACACCAGTGTGTCCGATAACTGAAAAACTTTTGAATTTTCAATACAAGGACACAGTGATACATCTGGCAAGGGAGAAGAAGAATATCACACAATATGGCCCTACACTCCAATTCTTTTCAGACTTCTAGGCTTTCAATTTAGCTATGGAGAAACCTACAGCAAGCAGGAATCGTGAATGCAATGCTGTACCGAGCACCCCTGAAAATAGCATACAAGCAAATCAGTATTGATTCACAAGTCCTCAGCAGTCATAGCTCTTTTTGAACAAAAAACCCTGCTCATTTGCACCAAAGATGCAGCCCTGCCGCACTACCTCTGTCATCTGCTAAAAGTGCCATTGAGTGAGCTAACATAAAAATGCATGCTGTGGTGAACTTGGTTAACATTTGAACGTAAGATGTTGGCGACGTAGTATGAGGGTGTTTATTGTTAAGAGAGGCTTCATTTAGATCTTTGCAGAAATTTCTTCACAGAAAATTGAAAGGGAGAAATTCCAGCAACCCTCAGTCTTCAGTGAGGGTAACTCTCTTGGCCTAGTGGATAGCACCAGAGGGAAATACCCTATGAAAATTCAAAATGGTTAAAAAAAGTTTTGTTATGTTAAGGAAAGTATGAAAGGGTATTAGGGAGAGTAAAGGATCACCTGCTAATTTGGGAGGCTATGAGTGGAGGGAGGTATAGTTGGGGATGTTTATGCATGTTCATCAGGACCACTCTTGCATAAATGGGGGTAATGGCACACAACCTCACATTTAAAGGGACAGGAAATATGTTAGTCACAGCAGGAATAGTTTCAAAGAAATCACACACATACCTTAAATACTAGATATGTATGACCCTTTACAAGGATTATCAGAGGTTTCAACAACCCCTGAAAACAAAGCAGGTGTTGGCATATCTTGACAGATATAAGTCAACATAGCACTATTACATGAATCACATCTTGCTAAACCTATAGCAATGATAATAATGAAGAAATGTGTGTCACAAATCTATAGTTCTTATTCATCATAGTCCAGAAGCGTCCTCCTCCTGATAAAGAAAGGTATGCGCTTTAGGCTAATAACTCAATCTCAATTAGTGAGAAAGGATATGTAATTGTACAAAGGGTGCAGTAGAGGAATACGCCACCTTATTAACGACATTTGGCTCCAATACCTTGAACCCCGAGTTTTATAAAGTATTATGGAGTTAAACACTTCTACGGGGAAAGAGCTATGATGCAATACTTGACCCAGCCCTGGATAGTTCACTTGCAGCTGATAGACCTGAGGTCCAAATACAGTGCTTCTAATGACATAATCAAAGAACATGGCATGCTGGATATATGACAAGCTGGAACCCCCAGTGCGAGGGAAATAACATATGTGTCCTCTGGGCATGGGTTCTGGTCAAGATTAGGCTCGTATCCAAAGATTTTAATGGGTGGGTGTCGGAGGATAAACATTTACCCTGGACACTGACTGTCTGACCAGTCACTTGTTCTAGTGACTTTGTATTTATCTAGTAAATATTGATAGCCATTTACCCAGCGATTAAACCAGGCTCACGCACAGATACTGTGTTTAGAGATGATATTAGAGAGCAAATAAGTGAATACTTTAGCAATAATGAAGGGTATGGCATGCTTTCCAGGTACTTTTTAGGAGGAGGTGCATATCTTAACAAATCGAGAAAAAGAAAATCCTAATTTCAGGAATATATAAGTGGAACAACACATTCTCATTTTCATCCTTCAAAACAGACCATTGGCTCAAGTACTGACTCTGCATCAAGCCCATCTGCACAAGCCTAATATAATGGTTTTACAACTACAAATGCAGTTACAAGTTCAGCAGCAGGAACAGCCACAAGAACCGCAAGCACCCACTGGGACATAGAAGAAGACCTAGAATTCCCAGGAGGCGTATGAATCATTTAAATATGTCCTGGGAATATATATTCATACTAAGGATTTCCCGGACACAGACGGCATACTTAGCTAATTGAATGTGATAGTGACTGCTATAAAGTCCAATACTGGACCAGGGACCGCCAATCCACAACGGTTGCAAAATTTGACATTCCTCTATTTCTTGCTGAAGGGTATTTCTACTTCTACTGAAAAGTATTCATGCTATGGCCCAGTGTACCTTTTTCAAGTTTTTAGAACGCGCCATGGGTACCCTACTACAACTTGCACCACAATGCAATATTTTTACAACTGACCAACAAATAGTGAATGATGAAAGGATAAATGGTATGCCTTTCTGGATTGTATCATATAAACCCCAGACTGTACCCATGTGGAACTTGTACCACCTGGAGCAGTTGAGCATGTATACAGGGGCTGTATGAAATTACAATGAAAACTATTACAAAGCATACTTTTACAACGTTGTTTTTACAACGCAACTTCCGTTATAATGCATGCTATTACAACACAAGCCATCACACTACATGCACAGTTACAATGCAATTTATTATTCTAACACCCCTGGGTGCTTACCTAAGGGATGGTGCTGGTCAGTGTTATAACGGCATGCGTTGTAATAGCATGCACTGTAATGGAACTTGGGTTGTATTTGCTGCGTTTTAAAGGCGTTGCATTGTAATGGATGCTTCCTGTGTACAGGCATAGGAAGATGTGCATACAAAAAGGGTACATCTGGTATGTGCTGTCGAGCTCATCATTACTCATTTAGGTGTCCATTTTATGTGGATCACCACATGATTCCATGATTTCACAAAATAGTAGAATTATTTTTGGCATGATAAGGTATCCCTCACAAAGAATATTGCTGTAAGGTGAATATAAAGTCGAAAAACATTTAATAATGAAAACATGTTTTAAATGCTTCTACATATTAAGAGTGTATCATTGTAAGCATTATTTTGGAGCACAAATAATACTGACTCACTCCAATTTATTGCGTATCCAGAGTATTTCCGAAATGTGTGAATATGTTGAGCGCGGCGTGTATTGACTTGTATGGGGAAGCTAGGTATAATAATATGTCGTCAGCATACAAGGATATGCGATCCTCCAAGTCCTCCACCCATCGCAGCCCCCTCACCATCACATCCCGATGCACCCATGCCGCCAGAGGCTCCAGTATGAGGGAAAATCTTAGAGGAGACAGAGGACAACCCTGTCTGGTACCCCTTCTCAGTCTGAATGCCGGGGACAAATAATTATTCAGTCTCACCTGTCCCTGTATGTCGGTATATAATAATGTAACCCATCCTATAAATCTGGGCCCAAATCCCACCTGTTCAAGAACTGCAAATAAATATGGCCATTCTATTGAGTCAAATGCCATAGAGGCATCCAAAGAAAATACCACTGCGTCCTCCTCAATAAATTCCCTACGCGTCATCATATTGTGTAGACAGCGTATGTTAAGGGCTGTGTTCTCCCTGGCATAAAGCCAGATTGGTCAGGGTGGACCAGGGAAGAAATCACTGCCACCAGTCGATTGGCGAGGATTTTTGCTAGGACTTTAGCTTCGGCTTTGAGCAGCGAAATAGGTCCATATGAGCCACAGCTGTCGGCCAGTTTCCCAGACTTATGGATCACTACAATTGTGGCCAGTAGTTGATCCGCCAGCAGCCGGGCCCACCCGTAGCTTTCTTCATACATAGCCCGCATATTTGGCACTTTCTGAGAGGCCATGACCTTTAGAAAGTGAATTGGGATTCCATTAGGCCCCATTGCTTTCCCCGAGTTTATCTGACCTAAGGCTTTTCCAATTTCCTCGTCAGAAAGGTCTTCCTTTAGGGTGTCCCTATCTGAGTCAGAGAGGATCGGTATATTACTATTGATTAGGAGCTGGCGCAAATCTTCTGCCGTGTAATTGGTAGAGGGGGTGTATATCTTTTCAAAATGGTCCTTAAAGGCCTTCGCTATGTCCCTGGGGATGGGTAAGTGTCTCACCTTCTGGCAGTGTCAGACTGGGAACCCATCTCGACCCCCGTTCTTGTCTTTCCATCCACGCCAGGGTTCTGCCCACCCTGTCATCCAATTTATATAACCAAACCAGAAGTCTTTTATAAAGGATACCACAGAGGTCCTTAACATCTTGGAGTGCACATGTTTTGATCCCAAGAGCGAATTTCTTGTGACAATTGACATCGAATCGCTATACACATGTATTCCCCAGGACGTGACGCTGGTGGCAGCAGCTCGCGCCCTGGGTGAACAAGAATGGTTCAACGACACACCACAATCCTTTGTGATGCAGTGTATCGAACTAGCACTGACTAGGAACTACTTTTGTTATAAAGATCAGCTGTACCTTCAGACCTCGGGGACTTCAATGGGGCCACTGTTCCACGACGGAATCCTTCTTGGAACAATATCAGGACCTTACCACTAAGTTAAGGCATCGTAATTATCCATCTAAAGTTGTGAAACATGCTAAAAAGAGAGCCCTCAATACTCCACGGTTTGTTCTTTTGGAAAAAAATGTGAAGGAAAATGAAGACTGCGTTACGTCGTTATGACTTTTGACCCCATTGCGACCAAAATCAGGCAATCTATACGCAGACACTGGTCGCTCCTATCAAATAAGGAATTCCGTACGCCTCCCCCTAGATTTGCTTTTAAAAGATCCAGCAATCTCAAGGACAGGCTTGTCCACACGCACGAATCTACCAGGGGTAATAAGAGCATTACCAATATTCCGAATGGGCCTATCCTTGTGGCTCCTGTTCTGTGTGCCCTCTCACAAGAAAGTGCAGCAATGTGATTTTGGCTTCAGGCAAGGAGTGGTTTCTTAATCAGTTCAGTAATTGTAACACCACTAATGTGGTATACCGTTTGCTTTGTGAATGCGGTTTGCAGTACATTGGATTAACATCACGTAAGATCAAGGTCAGGGTACAAGAACACTTTAGTACCATAAGGGCAGGCAAGCTCACAACCAAACTGGTTCAGCTCTGTTTCAAGGAAAAACACAATTTGTCCTGGACAGTACTTGAAAAAATGAAGGGTACTCCGCATAACATTGAGAACGTACTTTTGTCTAAAGAGGCCCGCTAGATCTATAGAGAAAAAAGTGATCAGCAGGGCTTGAATGAGATTATAGAATGGAATAGGGTTAAGTAACACAGATGGTGGTTCATCCCATAAAAATCCTGTTTTGCTCTTTGGTGTCCACCGGGGCTCCGGTTGGGTACAAAAATTGTTTAAAACTCTGACCTTTTGAGCATGTTTTTGGGTATAGCTTTCCCCTGTCACCCCATGGCATTAGAAAAGACCCCCTTTGTAATGGTGCCCATCATCAATTTATTGATATTGGGTATGAAAAGGTTGGCGGTTTTTACATCCCGGCTCTATATCCATACTGCCAACTATAGACATAATATTTAGATGCACAAGATGTGGCATTAGGAATGCGGTAATGAGATGTGGTGCTGTTAATGAATGAGTGCCCCGTTTTTATTTACCGCCTCTATATTTACCATTTCCATTGTATTTGGGAAAATGTTTGTTTTCCGGCCCTCTAAGCACACTCTGTAAAGGTAACTTTTTGAAAATCGGGTACAAAAACGCCTGCGTTTTGAATATGCAACCCATTTCTTTAGATAGGGTCAGTTAGTTTTAAATGCCCAGACAAGGATGGCGCCTAACGTCATGGACGCTGGTCATGTGACCAACGTCGAAAGACGTCACACGCCGAATGTGTCTTTATCGAGGGCGGGTGATTACGATGGCAGCAGGATGACACGCAGAGCTCCGTGCAACCCGATACGGTGAGGAGTGGGGGAGCCGGGTCTGAAAAGCAAGTAGCTTTGACTTTGTCAGGACGTTAGCAACAAGTTTGCCGTGAAGTATATAATTTTATTTGGCGAATTATATGGCAGTACGAAGATAGAGAGAACTGAGCAGTCGGACGAGTTAGCCTGTTTTACACGCATGGGGTGCCCTGAATTTTGAAATATCACTAGAAGGAATCCCTTTGAATTATTACATCACGAGTGGTTCTAATTAAAACATGAGGGCTCCCTGGTTTTATAGCGCTTTCAGGTTCTTGTAAGCGAGTGGCAAGTTGTGTAACGGCTGTTACCTTATTTTTCTGTCACGGACAAGGCACTAGCGAGTGGAAAGTAATACTTGTGGCATACGCTATATTTCCTCTCACCAGATTAATGAGACAATCGCAGGGGCAAACCAATTTAAGTACAAGCTCACAGCAGGAGTGAATTAATTCACCTCTTCAGTCGGTACGAGAAAAAAGTGCTGGCAGAGGGTAATTATTTAAAATTTCCAGTATGACTCTCAGATAAGGTGTATGGGGAGAGGTGCATCCGGGGGCATTTTTAACGAATGTGTTCTTTCAATTTGACAGTCACAGAGAACAAAGGTGTCCAACATTGGTGCGGTGACAAAGTGTCCAGCCCTGATTATTCTGCCAAAATTATAGAGGCAGAAAAACATGTTGGCAATAGGTAATGGTATGCAGAGTTAGCTACCAGCTTTTTTAGTTCAACAGATCACGCCTGATAATCCAGAATAAAAGTTGTGTGCTAGGTGTGTCTGTGATTGTAATCACTGTTTGTCACAAAAGGAGTGAATATTAATCACTCCTTTGCACCTCACATATTTTTTTTTATTTTCGACACTGTTATTTTCTGAACATAATGACTACCTATGATGATAAAAGGGGTTTAATCTGGTGAGTACCTGCCAGTGGCCCCGAGGGTGGTGCGCCCGTGAAGTGTCATTTTGTTCTCCACACATTTTTTTTATGTTTGATTGCCGATTGACTGTGAAATTTGCGAATTCAGACATCATTTTGTGTTCGTGTTGACTGTCCTCTTGAAAGTTCTCCAGGAAATTCTCTAGGTTTTAGAATAGGACGAGACATGGTATCACACCTGAAGACTAAACTGGCAAAATTAGGTGGCACTATAGTAGAAATAGACATATAACCTCTCTTTTGTTGAAAACGGTTACCCATTTTTATCGTCCAGGGACAGGGTTTATTTGAATTGATTCCAATTAATATAGTCTATGTTGAGTACTGCAATATTTGGCCAGCATATGTTCCCTAGTCTTGATTCTGTATTCGTCCTGTTTTAGTGTAAGTCTATGGTGAGTGTCTTCTGAGGGATCACCTGCGTGTTTCCGTTCCAGCCCTTGGAATTCCTCTTCTACCTCGACCAGAAGTTTGCACCTATTTTGAATGTACCCGGTTTTGAGGGACAGAACTTGCCCTTTCAAAACCACTTTGTATGCCTCCCACATGGTTTGTGCGGAGTCAACCGAGCCCAGGTTTTCTTGAAAGTAGTTCCCAGTTTACGTGCAAAGTTCTTTCTTTATGTCAGGTATAGTTAGGAGCCATGGGTTGAGGACGATGGCGGTGTGTGGCTGTCTCTCCCAATGTGTGAATTCAATCCGAACTGGGGAGTAATCAGATATGCCCCTGGGCAGGACCCGGGGATGCCTACAACTCCCAATTGAGGCTTTGTGTCAAAAAATACATTTGAGATAGGCTCTTATGCACATTTGAGAAGTACGTATGTGCTATGTCCGATAGTTGAAGCGCTCGTCCCACATCAGTCAGTCCCAATGCCGTAGTAAATTCTAACATAAGCCCATTTGGCTTCGCACCTGGCCGCACTGGGTGTCTATCGGTTGTATCGTTCATCGTCATGTTATAATGTCCCCCTCATGATTAAAGAACCTACCGGGAGTCCTGTCAATATATTACCTAGGACTGGTAGTGATATATTGCCCACTGCTGGTGGTAGGTAAACTGAGACAATGTTAAGTGCTCTCCCCTCCCACTGGGCCTCCACCACTGCGAATCGCCCTCCCGGGTCAGCCCACGTCCTGTGTACTCCGTCTTACCAGGATCCCAGTCCCCCTCGAGCCTGTAGTGTAGTCCCTGTGTACTATGAGTTTATACCCCCATCTGTGAAGGGCCTTGCTTTTCTGACCAACCAAATGTGTTTCTTTTAGTAGTACCTGGTCTGGGGACAGTCTCTTCAGATACTGTTGCACTATCCCCATCTTGATTTTGTCACCCATTCCGTTAACGTTCCAGGTCATGACAGAAAGTGTTCGATCTCTTTCACCCCCCATCACATTCGCTGTTAAAGTTTGCGACACTGCAGATCATTGTAAACGGATAGCTGTGATAGAGCATCTGACTCTTCTTAGTTATTCTTCTCATCAAGTAAACCCTAATATATGTCAACCTCAAACTGCCACATTTCACTGCAACAAAACTGTTGAAAATTAAACATCCCTTATCCCGCACCCTACCCCCCTCCTTCCTGCCCTCCTGTCCGTGGATGTAAAACTACCCTCTCCCCAACTCGGCAGAGTGCCTCTCTGCCCCCGAAATGCTGAAAAAGATTGGGCGAATGTAGTCCCCTTCCACGATAATATCATGTTACATTTTGCCTATTGCTGACCATCTGGAGTTCGTTCCTGCTACTGTCTTGATTAGCCCACCTCAGATGGACTTGCATTTAGTAAGCAGACCACTTCCATCAATCGGCCCCATACATGTTATAGTCTAAGGAGCCTGATCTCATCCCCCCTTACTTGGGCTTCCAGTGGTTAGCTGGCTGTCTAATGCTCATCAAAGTCTATTCTTGTTCCGTCATCACGTCTCCTCGATCTGCCAATCCGCCACCGGATGCTTCCGTCAACGTGCCCCTCTGCTGTCCGGGCTTGACTCCTCGATTTCTTCTTTGGCTCCCCACTCTGCGCCACCCCTCCATTCAATCCCAAGCTTCCTCCGGTGATGTAAAGAGCTATACATTTCTGTCTGATTCCACTCTTAGCTTCGCCGGGAATAACATCGCATATTTTATTTCACGATCTAGTAGTTCCTTTTTCACTGCCTGAAAACTACAACGCTGTGCCTGAACTTTAGCCGTGAAGTCCGGGAAGAATGTAATTTCACTATTATCAATCTTTAGCTGGGGCTTGGACCTTGCCGTCTGGAGTATGATATCTCTGTCAAGTTAATTAAAGACCCGGGCTATGAGTGGTCTCGGGGGGGGGGCCCAGGTTTTGGCCTACCTCCCGGTACTCTATGGGCCCCTCGATTGAGAAGTATCTGAACAAGGTCATGGGCTGCAGGTGTGTAGTTATTAAATCCTCCACATATAGATCAGCTGGTGTCCCCTTGGATATTTCAGGAACCTCCAAAATACGTATGTTATTGCGGCGTGCATGCACTTCATAGTCGTCCAGTTGCTGTGCCATTCGCTCTTTCTGTTTCTGCAAACCCTCCACCTGTGTCTGGAGCTGGGAGGTATCTGTTTGTAGTGTATTGGCAACAATTTACAGTTCCTTCACCCTCTAGTCTATTTTGCGAAAGTCTGCCCTGATGAGGGATACTTCCACCGTGACCGAGTCCAGTGAGGTGCGCACCCCATTCACAGCCGACATTACGTCGTGCAGCATCAGCTCCGTTCCCTGCCTGGGGGCAGTCTGTGTCTCATCCTTCTCCATGTGGCATGCCACACTGTCTTCTTCTGCTTTATTCAGGCAAATTTGGCCAGTTTGTTCTGGGCATTAGCCTTGGGTCCTCTGTCCGTTGCCATGTGTGTAGTATTCTCTTTCGGGGATCCTTGGAACGGTCAGGGACTGTCTCGGGTATTTCCCACCACCTGCCCAGCGAGTGTAGGTACCTCAACGTCGGCCTGTCGGGATACCAACAGGACTGCCTCTCAGATGCGACCTGTAGTGAGCCGCGTTTTATTCGGGGGCTCTTGATGGACGTATTCTTCACTCACCATCCGAAGGCCTAGGGGCTGCTCTACTATTGCCCCTCCTACTGCTTCTCTGGTGTGCCCAGTTATGTGTCCCCCTCACTGCTCCCAGAGTGTGGATTCAGGCGCTGCTGCTTGTGATGGCCTGGCACACTCACTTCTGCTCCTACCAGAGCCCTCCGCCTTTCAGCGCCTTGTGACAGTGGTAGGTATTCTTACTGCCACTATTAGCCTCTGTTAGTCCTAGTGCACCGCTTCCTCTACTGTATTGCTATTCAGAGGTATAAGCACCCAGATGTGATCACTGCTAATGCCTACTCAGTACGTTGCGGCCCCTTTTCAGAGCCGGGTGGTTGTTGACTCAATCCTCTGTGAGGCAATTTGTCTATGCCACTTCGTTTTCAATTAGGGGGAGGCCGTGTGTCTTTGGCGTGTATTGGCACCGACTGTGCAGCCCAGTATGCTTGGACCAGCTTCCACCTAAGGGGCCCGATCACTCCTCTGTCTTCTCTCCCCCTCGTTACAATCCGGGTACAGTCTGTTCCGCTCCGGGCCCAGCAGGCCCTCCAGACCGGGAGGCGGATTACCGAGAACCCCCTCTGCACGCCACCGTCTTATTTCCGCTTCGCGTCTGCCGAGCACTAGGCCGCTCTCACCCGCCCAGGGTCAACTGCCACAGTGCAACCTACTTTCATTCAGCCCCGGGCGAATTACAATGTCTACAGGCCAGGATGGGCTCCCCCTCCATATGCTGCTCACTCTGCAATGCCGTGAGTTTGAGTCGGGCCTTGCCCGGGCCTAGCAAGCCTGCCAAGCCGGGGCCTCAATTTGGGGTTGTGTCTGCGGGCTACTCATTGCATTATTTCTCCATTGCTAATGCCTACTCAGTACGTTGCGGCCCCTTTTCAGAGCCGGGTGGTTGTTGACTCAATCCTCTGTGAGGCAATTTGTCTATGCCACTTCGTTTTCAATTAGGGGGAGGCCGTGTGTCTTTGGCGTGTATTGGCACCGACTGTGCAGCCCAGTATGCCTGGACCAGCTTCCACCTAAGGGGCCCGATCACTCCTCTGTCGTGACTCCCCCTCGTTTCAATCCGGGTACAGTCTGTTCTGCTCCGGGCCCAGCAGGCCCTCCAGACCGGGAGGCGGATTACCGAGAACCCCCTCTGCACGCCACCGTCTTATTTCCGCTTCGCGTCTGCCGAGCACTAGGCCGCTCTCACCCGCCCAGGGTCAACTGCCACAGTGCAACCTACTTTCATTCAGCCCCGGGCGAATTACAATGTCTCCAGGCCAGGATGGGCTCCCCCTCCATAT
Organism: Lissotriton helveticus; assembly: GCF_964261635.1. Lineage (NCBI taxonomy): Eukaryota > Metazoa > Chordata > Amphibia > Caudata > Salamandridae > Lissotriton > Lissotriton helveticus. The sequence continues at coordinate 1,179,305,708 of NC_136063.1, read as the reverse complement.
GCTGCTCACTTTGCAATGCCGTGAGTTTGAGTCGGGCCTTGCCCGGGCCTAGCAAGCCTGCCAAGCCGGGGCCTCAATTTGGGGTTGTGTCTGCGGGCTACTCATTGCATTATTTCTCCATTGCAAAGTACGGCTTGTAGCAGCACGCATTGCATTATTTCTTCATTGCAAAGTACATGATTGTAGCCACGCATTGCCTTATTCCTTAATTGCAGAGTACATGATTGTAGCGGTGCGCATTGCATTATTTCTTCATTGCAAAGTACGAGATTGGGGTGTGACGCATTGCATTATTCCTTCATAGTGCAGTACATGATTGTAGCGGTATGCATTCCATTATTTCTCCATTGCAAGGTACCGGGGTGTATAATTACGCATTGTATTATTTCTCCTTTGCCCAGCACAGCATTGTATCATTATGCAGCGCTCTATTGTATGTCCATTGCAATGTATGTGATTCTACCATTGCGACCAGCATAGCATTTTGAAAGCAGTGGTTGGGATTTGAACCTACCAGCCAGCTAGAACAAATATTACCCTTTATTATATGTTGACTTTTGTATCTTGTGGTCTGATCGGTTATCTTTTTATATAAAGTTTATACTCGTTTTATCAAACTCGTGTGGAGTCCATTTGTGGTGTCACCAGTGGGTTGCTGTGAGTGTGGTTGCACATACCGTACACTCATGCCTTGGAGCTAGGCCTGGCTGCTCATGCCAAGCTACTAAGGGGGTGAGCAGGGCTATCTCAAACGGTGTTGTTACTTGGTCTAACGTTGAGTGAGGAGTCCCGGGTCTCGCATTTGGTGACAGTGGTGCTGGACTGGGACTCTGGCTTCCAACACATTTCCATCACATGACCCTGTTCCTTTGCCTCTAGTGAGTTTTCTCACAGACTTAACAGAAAAACATCTTTAAGAGCAGCGTCAGCAAACCATGCAACAATGGTGCCCTTTCTTGTTGCCACAAGGTGCTGCACAGAGCAATAGGGGATTAGTGTCACTTGTTCTCATTACCCCCATGCTTTGCTCTTATCTGCATCCCTCTACAAAGAATTCCCTGCTATCCAAACCCACCGCTACCCACAGAGTACACAGACCAAGTACCCTCTCACCTAACTATACTCTCCTTGTCACCCAGACCTTTCAGCTGCACCTTCTAGTGATAGCAGTAGGTTGCAGACTGCACAATAATCACAATCTCCTGGTTTAAGATGTCCCACCAACCACTGATTTCTCTTGCAAAGGCATGGTCATCTATAAGTAGTGTTTTAGTTTTTCACTGCACCTTGTATAGTGATTTGAAATCCAGAAACTTTGTAATGCTACTAGAAAGCTGAAATGTTATCATTTTGCCAACTACCGGAGTGCTTCATGACACCTTCATCTCTGTACAGAAGCACACTCCAGAGTGTAGAACCTCATGCATGAAATAAAGACCGTCATGTACAAATCTATTTTGCAGCCGGAATAGCTCCGATTCATAAAACTGGAGCCTTTGAAACAGCAAAATGGCATTTTTGTGAGCACAAAACCCAAATTGTGATTTGGTAACTAGCCACCAATTTGCTATTTGGGTTCGGGAATGCATACCTAGCCAGTATTTGGAAAGGGTGTTTTATGGACATTCCAGCTACTAATTCCATAAGGTATGTATTAATTTTTTTATGACTGAAATGCAGTTGCAAAATATTAATATTTTGCCACCTCCTCAACGTGGTAAGCCATTTGCAAACGGATAGCGGTCCTAAAGAGACCCAATGCCTACTCTGAAAATCGGTTTGTGTAATTATTTTAAACACATCTCCCATTTTCCTTTATGGAAAATGGGCTGCATTAAAAAAAAAAGATTACTTTCTTTCAAAGCAATCACATACTTGATGGACTACTGACAACCGCAGGCCACCTTGCCTGTGAATGTAGCCAATTGTAGTTGGTCGTAATTTGCAACATACTTCATGACTAATAATGAGCGAGGTTGAATTGTGACCATCATTCAGTATTTTGTGAACCAAAGTATTAGTACATAGCTAAAGTTGCAAAATGCAAATTGATTCAGTAGAAGGCAGCGCACAAATTGCGACCATGTCTATCAAATGCATTTCAGTCCATTCTGTATAAGAAATCCTGAATTGTGCTTTACTGTTTTCCTAGGTGTAAAAAATGCTTTGCGACCCAGGTCCACAATTTGTATCCAAATATGCCCATTTGTGGTATTGCTCCATGCCGGAGGTAAACAACGTTTACCACAAATCTTTTTCCCCGCAGAGAATCACAACCGCGTTGTGATTCCGGGAATCACAACCGCGTTGTGATTCTGCATGCCATTGCTCTGCAATTTGGAACAACGACTTGTGGAGGGGGAGGGGGGTGTTGGATTTAAAATCCAACACCTTACCTATTATCTGCACAGACTGGAGTTGAAATAGTAAATTATACTATTCCAACATCCAGCACCACCCCTCCGCAAGTCGTTGTTCCGACTTGTGGAGTAATGGTATGCGGAATCAAAACGCAGTCGTTGTAACAACCGCGTTGCGATTCCCTGCCGGGAAAAAAACTGCAGGATAACAACATACATTCCATGCCGGAATCTCATTTACAAAAATATTTTCTGATATAAATATTGTATACTAAATACGAATATTCCATTGGCTGTAGATATTTCATTGTTATTGGTTGCTCTTGTAGTATTTCTGACTTACTCTGTAATTCGGGAATAAGCCGACAGTACTGCCAGGGTAAGTCACAACAAAATCTTTGTGAATCAAGCCCCATATATTTTTTTACAATGCAATATGTTGTGCTGTTCAGTTACTGAAGGTTACATTCACATTCTCAGAGCTAAAGCAAATGTTTGGCCGACAGACCTTTGAATGTTTCAGAAGTTCCCAGTACTACTCGGAGTACGATTGGGCATATTTAAAAGTCATTCTATCAAGAGCGGATCTCTTAAATGCCCTGCTGTCTAGACGCTTTATTGCAGAGACTGAACTGTATTACTAACTATGGGAGTTGTTGTGAAGAAGTTTGAGACAAAATATGATTGTAGATGAAATAACAGCAGTACATTCTTTTTGATTATTTACCCTTGATTTATGTGATGAAAGAACCTCAGAAACAATCCCTTCAGTTTATGGTTTTTGCTAACTAAAAAACACATTAGGAGTTTTTGCGCCCAGATGAGATTACTGAGAAGGAAAAACTGATGCTCCTTAAGATGCAGTGAACATCTGCTACTTAGTTTGTATTTCAATTCTTTAGAATGTTTCCAAATATATACCAAGTGATTATCTACCGTGCAACGGCAGCTTTTCTTATGTGCATACAATTACTGAATATTAAAAAAAACTCATGTCTGCAGCTGTCTATTTCTTTAGGTCCATCAGTATTCAAGTTGCTGGTTCAGATGTAGGGTAGCTTGCTTCAGAAACAGGAAGTTATTTTAAGTTAGGTGTTGGTGTTTTTATTTGAATATTTATATATAGCTATGGGATATATACATATACATCATACACAACCTATATTTCACAGGGAACCATGAAATATAGAAAATAACCCTGTCTCATAATTTGGTCCTTCATGTCCTTGCAAAGGTATAGCTATGCAGAGTGGTTTGAAGGCTATAATTATAGTGATACACTTATTCAGCTCAGCGTGGGGGGGCAGTAAGAGTTATGGTGTGTTTCCTGTGCACTGTCAAGCACAACTCCTGGATTTCATTGGTTTTGCAAGTTTGAGGCAGCACCAAAGCTCGCCTATTTCCGTGAATTTATGGAGTTTTTTTTATACTTCACTATATTGTCAGCCTACCCTGAGCACAGACTTTGGGTATGCAAAGTGATGAATGACTGCAAGGCCAGATTTAAGGCCAGACCCCGTAACCCACCCAGTGCAGGATGACAAGCTCTGCAGTGTATGGGCTTCAGCCATGCATAGCGGGTGTAGGCTGCATGGCCTGACCTACAGCCTGACCCAGCAAACTAACCGGTGCAGGTTGCCAACAGCAACGGACGTACACTGCAGGATTTGGCCCCAAGGTCCTGAGAAGCGGACAGTGACTGCAGCGCTTGGCCTACAGCCAACACACAGCAACCAGCCTGTGCAGCAGGGAGTGGTTTGACAAGAATCATAAGGAGAGGGACTGGGGCTTAACACGTCCAGCATACGCGCCCCTATGTGTCAGTAGCAAGAACAAGAGTGTGCAGTTCCTAGTGGGGGCAGGATGGAGGAAGTGTCAAAAGAAGAAGGGTAGAAAGGGAGTAGCTCCTTTAGGAGAAAGGGCCCTCACACACTACGAAAGGTTTCATGCTTCATCTTCGGGCAGCTCCTCGTGGGGCCAGCACTGCCATGCCCAGCGGGCCCCGCGAGGGGATTCTTTGCCAGAGGTCTTTTCTTTTTGCCAATGTGAGATGGCAGGGGTAGAGGGACATATTTGTTGGGAGGAGAATGAGTAGATTTGAAAAAAGGTTTGTGTTCAAAATAAACTTAGCTACAGGAATCCCACAAGGTTTTGGTCTCTCAAGCTTAAGTTAGTGTATGTGGGGTGAAAGGGGTCAACATTTTTCAAGCCTTTTGTAGTCCAATGGATCTCAGCATTTCGTCAGGATCAGGGGATCCTTGTCTACTCAAGTAGAGACGATGTAGGTGTGTGCAGGGGATGCCAGGCAAAGGCATGTAGGCTACATAATGACTTACCTAATGGAGAGGGCTACTTGCCCCTGTCATAACAGCTGGGGCACTCGCACATTGGCAAAATGTGAGAGCCTGTAAGGAAAGACACATTTAGGGGCCAGAAAGCAAAGGACCAAAATTAGCGGTGCTGGGTTCAGGTGGAATCAGGAGGTGCTGTCGATTGCTTATTTCTTGAATATTTATGTAGTGGGCAATTGATTAGCCACATAACCGATAACAAGAAATGTCAGGTCTGGTACCCAGGTAGCAGTGATTAGGGGGGCAGGGGACCCTTGGTGAGGGCCATGATTGAAACCAGCCCTGTGGAAGCGGCTCATGGGATCTCGGGCAGCCACGAGAATGCTGGTTCTCAAATAGTACCTTAGAGAGGCTCCCTAACTGGAGAGGGATTGCGAGCCATGGAACCCGATAAGGTTCTCAAAATGAGAGGGTGTGGGTCAGCCCAAATCCAGTTGCGTCACATATTCACGTGTCAGTGTGGCGTCAAACTGGTGCATGCCCTTGAGGTACCTACATGGGAGTTCTCGAAGATATTCACATCAATTGGTGTTCCGGGAGGTAGAGGACCTACCCTGCGTTCAGCCGTCAGTGAATGTGCTGGAGTTCCAAGTGGATGGGATAGTTAACTAAAACAGGAAGGGCATGATAGTAACAGCTAGAGCACTGACGTGGTGAAAAATAGGTCAACACATGGGCGTCATGTTGTAATCCTAGACACGGATGCCATCTTAGAGTGGTATCAGACAAAAGTTTGCTGAAGCCAAGCAAATTCATAATACAAGAATCGGAATGTAACTATAAATTATTTGTTTTAATATACTGGAGAAAGAAACAATGGTTTGGTTATGTGGGAACCAAATAGGGGCTATCAGTTTCTTAATTGGACCATTGACTCCTGCTTCACATTACTGGAGGATCAGGTGGAATGTGAGCCCTAAGGGGATGTCCTGCCTGGCAGGGATCAGGAAACTGGAGCCATCCGGATACACATCTGGATCAATAGAGACACTAACAAAGAAATGGGCCAGGTAATGTAGGGGTCCCGTGCCCTTAAGTAAGGTCTCAACTTCTTCACTGCCCAGACCACCGCAAATGCCTCACGCTCAATTGCATTCCACCTCTGTTCCTGTGGAAGTAACCTCCTCCTGATGAAGGCTACAGGTTGATCTAGGCCCTCCTCATTTATCTGTAACCAATGTTTAAGGTGGTATACGTAAGGCAAGGGAAAGCAAACTCAGCCCCTGATTCTGCAAAGAGGGTGCTGGAATCCCAAAACTTTTTTGAAGGGACAGCATTTTTTCATCAAAAAATTGATCAAGCTCTTTGCACCAATCCATATAGGAAATGTAGGCTCTCGAGGAGACCACAGGATGCAGAATGGAAGAAAAGTTTTTTTTAAATAGCCTTGGCTTTCTTGTCCGCTTCCATAACCTTAGTATAAAAAAACCTTTTTTTGCAAGGTTCAGTTTCACTTGGTATCGCTTTAATCGCTTTAATTCTCTCGTCTCCATATTCTCTCCAGCTTCTTGCACTGGCCCTTGAAGAGGCTAAGCTCTGTACTATTCCAAGGGGCCGTCTGGCAAGATCTTGTTTGAGAGATTTTTTAATAGGTGCTTGTGCGTTCACCGTCTCACAGATCCAATTATTTAGAAGGGCATTCCCATTCACGACTGGGGAGGAAGGAGACAGGCCCTGGTTAATGGCCTCTGATTTTAGTTTGTGATAGGCCTGATACGTGGAGGGACCAACACTTCTTATTGGCAACTTACTGCACATCTGAGATCAAGAGAGAGAGATAAGATAATGGCCTGTCCAAGAGAGAGGAGTAGACAGAGTAGTTACTGGTATGTAAGGTATGTCCTGCCAGATGGGTGGGTCCAAAAACCTCTTTTTTCAGTCTCAGGGGACTCATAATCTCCTGCAAAGCAATGGTTTCGAGCCCTGTGACATTGTCAATGTGGATGTTAAAATCACCCAATACCATGAAATTAGGATACCTTGTTGCCAAAGGTGCTAGTGCATTTTCCAGTGAGCGGAGGCACTTGATGGCAGAGCCAGGGGGTCGGTATATAAGGACCCCTGTTAACGACTGATTCAGCGGAGGGTGAGGCAGAAACCTAAAGCTTCAATCTCGTGGAGGCCTGCTATCTTGAAACAGGCACATTCATAATCTTTTTTTAATAGGATTGCTGTCCCTCCCCCTCTACCCATGTCTCTGTCCTTCCTAAGGATTCTATAGTTGGTAGGGATGGCTGATGCTAGTGTGGGGTTGGCTGTAGCTGACTGCCATGTCTCTGTCAGGAAGATTACATCTGCATCCTCATCCCTAAGTAGATCAAATATTAGGTTTCAATTTTTCCGAAGCAATTTCCTAAAGACTAGAGCTACCCTAAACTTTTTCTGAGTAGTCTCAGTGACAGTGGAGCTATAGGCTGGCCGATTGGAGCCGGTAGAGCAAGAGACCAAGCTCAGCTAGGACGAAAAAAATCTTCACAGGGGGTGTCTGGGAACCAGCTGGTTGAACATTTCATTTCCTTCGCTAGACTGAATAATGCTATCCTACCATAACATACACGTTCTGAGTCAACAGGCAACATACTGGCATTTTGGCTGGTGCTGGCCTCTTCCGGCACACTGGCAGGCTTGCCTTTAGCCCGCCTTTTGCGCACCAGCAGCGCGTCCACTATGCGCGTCTGCTGCTCATCCGCCCTGCAGCCCCATTTATGTGCATGAGGGCATGACCACTAGAGCGCGCACTCCACCAAGATGGCGCCTCCCCCGAGTCACCTCCCTACCGGGCGGGAGCGTAAGAAAAGAGCATGATAAATAAAAACCTTTGCACAAACACAACAGTGTGCACATCCTTATACATATATTAAATGAGAATTTAAAATGTAAAAAAAATAACACTCGCCTGAAATAATACAGTGAGATTAAAACTTTTGCTAATAAGCCAAGCACGTGGTTTAAGACCAAGTGAAAACATGTGGAGAAAGCCTTCCAGCTGGTTGTTTTTTATGAAAGCACCGAATGTGTTCAGTTCAAGGATGAGAAGTTGTTGAGTTATCAATACTAGGTTTATTTTTATTGCCATGTTCACAGAGGCTTGTATTGGATATCCCAGCCTTTTCTTTTGTTTATTTGGAAGCTTCTGGGATCGAGTGGTTGAAGTGTCAGTGCATCAAGTTGTTGAATTGAGTAGTTCAATTTCACCAAATAAGTTAGTCCCTTAAAACATAAGTTTATAAAAGTGCATGGTGCATGCTCACGATTGGTGCAAACTTGCTGAATGTGAGAACAATGTTTGGGTCTATGTAATTAAAAGTTCTCATCAGGGGCGGCTTGTAGAATTTGAAACAGGTGAGACGTACCAGAATTATTCAACGTATGCGAGCGAGCGCAGCGAGCGAGCCTGACAGCAATAAGGGGGGTTCTCCCCCGTGAAGACTTTTTTTTTAAATTGGCATCTTTTTGGTGCGATTTTCAGCACTATTTCTGTGAAATGGACTAAAAATTCAGTTCCTCTAGGCATTCATAAAAGAAAACTCATACATTATTTCAGAGAATTTCTGGGTTGCCAGGCAAGTCTGACTTCTGAAGAGGGCTAGGGTACTAAGCAAGACTGCTTTGGCTCTACCCTTTCCAATAGAAAACACTAGTTAGCGATGTGAACAAGTTCAATGGACAAACCTGGGGTCTAGGGAGAGTCCTTCTCCTGAGAATTTTTTTTAAAAAAGATTGGCAAATGGTGGCTTTTAAAGCAAATGAATGCATTAATAAAGCAAGGCTTATTAAGCAGTGGAAACTTATAGTCTTGAAATTTTAAACACATTAAAAACTGCCCCGTATCTTCTTGCATTCATTTGTTCAACAGTTAGTGCAATATGTAAATTGTTCTGCACTTTAGCCCTTTAAAATGTATGCTTGCCCAGTGTCTTGCACTAGTCTTGGATGAAAAGACAAACAGAACATTTACAGTCTGCAGCCATAAAATTTCCCAAACAATTAAATCAATACAAAACAAAGAAAACACCAAGGCAATTCAGCAAACATTATCCAGGGTTACCATAAAGGAAAACGGACAGTGTCTTCAGGTTTGTGTATGTTAAGTGTGCGTACACCCAGCCGGCACATCTTTTTAAACATGTATTTTTGATATGCTTGGGGTACAGTGAAAATATTTCTATTTCAAAAATTTCATATAATGACAAAGAGAATAGCAGCAAAAAATGCTAATAATGTTAGCTCTACACCTCTTCACGAAAGTGGAATACAAGGGTATATTCAAAGTTATCTAAACATTACATCTATTCTAGCTACATAAACATTTTATCTACTCTAAAGTGCAGGTGCGGAAAAGATAAATAGTGCATATTCTGTTCCAAACACTATTCAAGCATTGATTACTACAAGCCATTTACATGCAATCATTATTATGTGTATCTCAAAAAATGGACCTAAGCATAAAAAATCCTCGGCAAAGGTGAGTAGAATACAAAACATAGAACCCAACCCCTACTCTTCAAGTGCATTATATACTTGTATCTAAAATGATCTAAAAAATCCCATATATTCGCGCCATAACATAAAAACTCTGTCTTCTTTAAAGGGAAACTGCAATGTAGGAAAAAAGGCTTAGTTACTCCTAATAATATTAAGGTGCAGTAATACCCGTCTAACCAATGTAATCAAAATGTGCTGGTGCCTACTTAAACTGACAATTCAGAGATCATCCTTTCATGCCTAAGGGGTTTATGCCATTGCGAAGGTACACCATATTTATCTATAGCGCTGCTCATGCAGCTTATAATAAAGTCAAGAAAAGCCCAATCTAATCAAGCCCTGCATGATTGGCAGGACAAGAAGGAAGCGTTAAAAAATAGTTTAGGGGGAAAACAAAGTCCTTAGCAGAAAGGCACATCAACCATGGGCTGTCAAGATAAACAAAGGCACTACAACCTCAAAAGCACATAGGCCTCATAATATCTGACCCAGGGCACTTAGCCAGCTAACTAGGTCTGGACTGCCACACTATGGAACACTAGGGGAGAAAGGAAAAAGAAGAAATAATGAAAACTAGGCGGGGGTTCTCACCAAGCAGACTCACTGCCGGTCTCACCGGCACATGTAGGTGTCAATCTCTCAAACATCTGCACCTTTATGTTGGAGGGCTCAGCATATGTATGTGACTGCCAGCAGTTGTCAAGTTTGACTGGTTTCAATTTGTTCTCGGTATGAGGAAGTAGAGCAGGCTTGAAGGCTTCTCTTAGTTACCTGGCCTCTCCACTTAGGGAATTAGAACCTTTGGTCAACCACTAAAGATCAGGGACCACCACTGAATCCATCACTTCCTCTCCCTCTATCATGTGACACTAAAAATAGTGGTTTATAGATTAACAAAAACATCACCGACCAGAGATAACCAAAGGAATTTAACGTTACGGGAGGCAAGGTCTTTCTTACATTTTGCAAATATTTACAGATGTAGCATTTACCGTAGAGCACATATAAGGCTGACTGCATCGCGCCACATACATGTATATTCCTGCAGATGATCCAACTCAAAACTGCAAATCCTGAATACATGCACTAAAAGTGTAATGACTATACTGACACCTTGTATATAATTTCCCGGGATGATGGTATTAACACAATGTGTAAATGTCTTCCATTACATGACATGATTTCACTAGCATTGTGTGTAGGATTAAGTTAATGCTGGAACACAGTTCAGAAGAACTGGCAAGAGGTAGGACACCGAATGTGGTTGTATTAGAACCTGTGATAGCGAATAAATAGTTTAAACGAGGCAGCAGGGGGGCTTTCATGCATAAGTATGCAACCACCTCAGTTGTGAGAGTTCGGAACCATGACACAGACACACAGCGTTTTTACAATAATGTTGGTAAAGACATTTAACAGGATAAAAGCTGGTACCGGTGCTTGGCACTCTATTACGACTCCTTTTTAGCCACCCACCACACATTTCTAACCCAGGAGATCAGATCACCAATGCAGCTCGCAAGACTCGCGGAGGGAAGAATAAAATTAAGAAAAGTTAACTGACCGTTTCTGCTGCCAGGGCCGGCCCCAGGGTCCCACATTGGCATTCAATGTCTTCTACAGGAAGAACTACTGGAGTGGCACTGGCACCGGCACCCAATGCTTTGTTTCCCTGCCCTCAGGCTCAGGCTTAGGCTGCGTGGTGACTGTCTCAGCCAATCCGACGCTGCATTAGCAGCGCCAGGATTTGCTCGGGCATTGATACGGCTCACCCACTAGGAGACCGGGGGGCCCTGGCCCCACCTCCTTTAGCGCCAGACACTGATTGCCTCGGGGGTGGAGTTAATTATGAAAATCAAATAATCAATTGCTTCTGCTTGCACGAATTTAGGGCAATGTGGCTCGTGGGGCAATGCCCCAGCGCCACAATGGATGCCCCACCACTGGTTCTCAGTGCATAGAAAAATGGCGGAGGATTCAAACACTGAGGCAGGCTGGAAAGTTCCAGCATGATGTCATTAATTCTTAACAGTTGATCCGATGATGCATTCAATCAGTGTTACCAGTTTTGTACTTAAGTTGCCTTATATACGTGTATCCTAGCGCCAGTCACCTTTCTAAGATGTTGAGAAATTTTGTGAAGCAACAGTTTAATTTTGTGGCAGCTGGATCAAAACAATCAATTGAACTGAACATTCTTAGGCAACTATACGTTTCAACAATGGTTACATATTACTCTGTTATTCTAACCAATGACCAAAGACCCAGAACATATTCAAATATAGTATATTTATTATATAAAAAAAAAATATATATATATTTATATCAATTTATGTACATAATATACTATATACTTCTTCTTAAAAAATACCATCCATACTGTTCTCACAAATATCTCAAAGATACATTCATACATCCACTCTCATCCTTCTACAAAATACAGTGTATCACCAATATATGATATTTCAATGTCCATAAATAGATATAACATGCCTTTCTTTTTAGGATTGATAGAGGCTTAAACAGCTGGTATTCAATAAAGGAAAGTAATTATTGAATTTAATATTAATATTCAGTCCAGAATCCTTATTTTTTCATACGGTAAATACACCGTCACTTTACAGTGTATTCGTCTTTCTTCTGAGAATAATACTGTAATTTAAGGGCTGTATAATTCATTCCTTGTATCTGTCATGGCTGTATAATCCAATCTCCTACCCGTGTTTCAGCTTAAAGCCTTAAAAAGGAATCCATGTGTTTGTAAAATGAATCCGGTGTCGATAAGTAACTAAACAAACTAAAAATATCTGAGTCAAGGTCAAGGTTGCCCTCTAAAATTTGCTTTGCAACTTGCTTAATACTAGCTTGTATGCCAAGTCCTCAATGTGCCACCTTAAATCCCAGACCGCTCAAAGTGAAAGGGTGGAATCCCTAAATCACATATGGGTTAGGTTTGTTAGTCTGGGTCTTTGGTCATTGGTTAGGATGCCCCAGTAGTTGGATCAAAACAAGCCAGCTCCTCCTGTCTGCAGATTTGAATGCCTTTTTAGTTAAGCAAGGTATCTGGGAATTATTTAGGTGCCCTGAGATTAAGAAAAGATATAAATATAAATACACTGCACAACTACGGCAGATAAAACTATTATTCGATATGTGGATTGGCGAATTCATTTAATCAAAATTAATATTCTTCTCAAAATCTCATAATTTTCTATCATTACCTTTGTGCATCCCTTTTAGGTATTTTAAAATTCTAGACTCCATAATTACAAGATTCATATGGCAGAGACAGAAAGAGCAGAGAGCTTTAAAAACTTTCAAACTCCCAATAATTAAAGGTGGGTGGGGAAACTGTTTCGTTTGCTATTGGGTTAGCATGGCTAACCATATTCATATGTTATTTGACTCTAATCCGGATAATTGGATTCATGCCATCTCAATCATAAAGGATCCTGGCAGTATTAATACTAAATTCAAAAGTAGTAAATTCTTCAAAAGAGTTAGACTGAAGACCACGATAGCCCTTGAAAAGATCTGGACTAATATGAGGGTGTTTTGACTAGACTCGTACCATTTTGGTCCTCAATCTAGTGGCAAATATCTATGGAAAATATCAATGGTACAGCCTCACAGAGGGATACTTACTCAAGATGTTGCTAGGCATAGTGACTACTGATTGGGTCTTTTATATTTTTTCCATTGCTAAAATAAATAGATGGAGAAAATGGAAGTCCCCGTATCTGCCAAAGTATGAGGAACGGTGGAAAGAATTAATAATATACCACATTTGGGGCAATATGAGATTATTTAGTGCCAGATTAGATATTGCTGATCATTTTACTTATGTTATTGTTTATTTTCAATGATCTAAGGGAATTTTTTTAAGTTTTCATGATTTCATGATATATATAAGTAATTTGAGCTCTCCTTATCTATTTAATATGATGAGGTATTTTTCCTCTAATGCTTGCACTCTGAATAATATTTTTTTGCATAAAAAAGACATATGAGTAAAAGGAAACAAACACTAAATTCCATCAGTTAGAGTTTACTGAGCTAACAATAGCCTGTGCCTCCCCCATTCACTGCTTAGCACCTCACATAGTACATTAATCATGACATGGTAAATGGCATCATTGATGACATCACTCATGACATAACTCATAACACCATAGTCATAAAACAAAATGTTACTGTTTGAACACATGTAGGTGGAAATAAGGAAAGTCCACTAGGAAAGTGTGGTTGTACATGTTGAATTTGAGTTTGGGCACAGGGATTACTCCATGTTAAACAATCAAAACACTGAGTGGATCTTTTATGGGTTGCAGAGATATGACACAAAGTAGACAATGTCTTAAAGCTTAAGCCTGTTCCATTAAATATGTAAGAATGGCCAAGGCTCCTGTTGACCATATATAATGCATCAGTAAATATCTGGGAATATGCCCATTTTAAATAGTTATAAAACAGTGTTACAGACAAAATATATGTAACAAGGATGTTTATAAAGTGTGGGTATTTGTTTCCAGAACTTTGCTGAAAAGTTTGTAACATTGCAGATTGTTGAATAATATAAAATGTGGAGGTGTGGAACTTGGTGTTTTATCGCACACTGTTGTTCTGAGCATGGCTCAAAGATTGGGAGCCATTTTGCCCATCTCAGGAATATGTGTTATGTATTTTCCCAAAGTACAGAATATTGTCTACAGGACCTGGCAAAATGTGTCTTTTTATTGGCAGATGAGTAGCTCTCAAATTGTAGGCTTAAAAACTGTGGATCATGTTAAGTCTTTAAAAGAGTAATTCAAATAAAGTGAACAGAAAATCGAGCATGTTGAATTACTTTAATTCCACAAACCCTATAGGACGCTGCAATAATGACTGGATGTTGCCATTAGTGATATGATTTAACTTGTCAATACAGATGTATTATTTAAGGCGATAAGCAGTGCAAGGCAGGAGAGGAAGTTATAATTAACTCAGTTTAATATAGCTTATGAATTTCATTTTGTTTTGATTTTTAAACATTAGTGTTTGTGCCATATCTACACCCAGCTAGAACGTCACTTTAACATATGTTTTTTCAGCGAATTTCTGCTTTCTAACATAAGTTACCCGCAAAAAAAATAGCAACTGTGTTGTGATGGTTAGAATTCAGTTCAATGACAAGGAATTTTTTTATTAGTTTCTAACTTTGGCACTGTTTGGCACAGTTGCAGGAACCATGCCACTTAAATAGCATATGCCACAAACTTGCCTTGTGTCAAGTTTTATGCATATTCAGTGGTAGAGATAAAAACTATGAAATTGAAGGATTATTCTGAGAAAGACATTTTCTGTCTTGACCATCAATTTGTGGACAATTTGAAAATTCAAAGTTTTGAAATGTCCCCAAGCTCCAAATTGAAAACTTTAAAGGCATCCCATTATACGAGGAAGCATTTTCTCGCACTGGGTCGTGAGTCGGAAATCTCAGATGACGTGGAGTCTTACCTTTTTAGTGTTTGCAGTTTGGTTACGCATGGATGATAGAGGACCGACTTCTTATGACTAACCTCTCTTAATTGTGAAATTATGCCTGCAAGGAAGACGGATCAGGACTAGGGAAGGGGGTCTTGCTCTAAAGGTCTGGCAGGATATCTATGGAGTAGCTGCTTTTGAACCTTAGACACAAAAGGGGAAATATTTTTAAGTCTTCGTCTCTGATATCTCACTACTGTATGACCTTGTGATATCTAGTCTTATATCTACCTTCTTATATGGACTCACTCTGATTTGGGGTTGGGTTAGGAAGGCTTCTCTTAATTCTCTCTCTGGACCGGAATTCACTTAGGGAGTATTGATGTCTTCTTTAGACTCTCTCCAAGTTTGTTGGATCCTTGGGCTATCTACAAACATATAATACATTTACCACAAGCTACTAACATATAAGTAGTGAATATGTCACAAAATTTGCTTACAAATCATACTTACAAGAGCAAGTAAATGGCAATCAACTTTAAAGTCGTTTTCCCCCAGTTTTCTACTATAGTGTTCATTCACATGTTTTGCCTTTTCAGCTGGTACTCTGCTGTTAGCACACAACTTGTTACTTGGTCAAATTCCTAAAAAAACTAACTTTGAATGCTGCATTTGTCTTGGTGCAATGGATTGCTAATAATTTCCGATATTTTCAATAAAAATAGATGCCAATTCAAGGGCTGTTAAAATTTCCATTAAAGGAATAAAGTGTGCCATCTTTTATAAATCATCTACTATAGATAAGATGGTAGTGTATACAGATTTGAATTTAGGCAATTCAACAACAAAATCTTTTGAAGCAGTGTGGCATGGTTTGGGTGGGATTGGAATTGGGCGTTGTAACCCTACAGGTTTTCCTTGAAAGCATTCTGCACATGTTTCAATATAGTCATGTGTATGCTTAGACATGGATGGCCACCAGAAATCACTTTTGAACAAACATCGGGTTTTGAGATCTCAAATGATTGACCAGATGGCCATCATGACACAATTTTTACGCTTGAATTTTAAACTCTTTGTCAAGAAGGTATACACACTTGTTTAGCATGAAATGTCCCTCTTGGTTTGTCAATTCAGAATTTATCTGAAGCCAACATTCTTTAGACTTGGCACCAAAGGTTTTTCATAGGTCTTTTCATAAATTCTGAGGTTTCCATGATTCCTTGAAAACATTCTTTTGGGTTTAGTGGTCTAGGGCCTTGTTGTTTAGTCACTTAGGGGCTCATTAGGATGACGGACGGAGGAGCTGCCGTGGCCCTGGAGTACGCGGAAAATGCCTTTTCCGTGTCCGCCTGCCGCGGACACTCCGTCCGCCATATCAGGATAGGAAACAGTGTCAAATTTCCGTCCGCGACGGAAAAGCACGCACCGCCGCCCAACTACACCCGACCACGCGGCGGACGGAACACATCCTGAGACTCCGCCGTACGTACTGACGTCTAAGACCATCCCCCAAATCAAGATGGTGGAAATTACACATAAAACCGCAGCGGAAAAACAACCTGTCTGAACACGGCTGATTCCCCACAGTGAAGAAAAGATACATAGCAGAGATACCCACCACAAGCTGCTCGCCACCATGGACCCAGCGCTACACGCTTTCCCGATGCTCTTCGCGATCCACCACGTCCTAGTCTTGGCCCACCATGGACGCCGACGCAGGTAAGGCACAAACCATTGGCTGCATGGAGGGGAATACCTGCAAGGGTCGTGACGTAGGGAGTGGGGAGTGTCATGTTACCGAAACCACTGATGAGAAGCAAATAGAAATACACATTTGTAGTACGCAAGCATGAATGACAACGACAAACCACGAGACATGATTGACTACCTTTATTGCACATAATAGGGGTATAATCACAGTGTATGCGTGAGCATGGGCAAAGTGGGCACCAGAGCATGAACATCAGAGGCAGCACGTGAGAGGGAGGAATGCAGTATCACAGCAGCAACAGGGCATTGTGCCCAACAGAGCAGGTACATCATTGGCAGTAAACGAGAGGGCAGAATGCAGTATCAGAACAGCAACAGGGCATTGTGGACAACAGAGCAGGTACATCATTGGCAGTAAACGAGAGGGCAGAATGCAGTATCAGAACAGCAACAGGGCATTGTGGACAACAGAGCAGGTACATCATTGGCAGTAAACGAGAGGGCAGAATGCAGTATCAGAACAGCAACAGGGCATTGTGGACAACAGAGCAGGTACATCATTGGCAGTAAACGAGAGGGGAGAATGCAGTATCAGAACAGCAACAGGGCATTGTGGACAACAGAGCAGGTACATCATTGGCAGTAAATGAGAGGGGAGAATGCAGTATCAGAACAGCAACAGGGCATTGTGGACTACAGAGCAGGTACATCAGAGGCAGCACATCAGAGGGGCTAAGTGCATCAACAGTCCATAGCACTGAACATGTCCATCAGAGGCAGCACGTGAGAGGGGCTAAGTGCATCAACAGTCCATAGCACTGAACATGTCCATCAGAGGCAGCACGTGAGAGGGGCTAAGTGCATCAACAGTCCATAGCACTGAACATGTCCATCAGAGGCAGCACGTGAGAGGGGCTAAGTGCATCAACAGTCCATAGCACTGAACATGTCCATCAGAGGCAGCACGTGAGAAAGGCTAAGTGCATCAACAGTCCATAGCACTGAACATGTCCATCAGAAGCAGCACGTGAGAGGGGCTAAGTGCAACAACAGTCCATAGCACCGAACATGTCCATCAGAGGCAGCACATCAGAGGGCAGAATGCAGTATCAGAACAGCAACAGGGCATTGTGGACAACAGAGCAGGTACATCATTGGCAGCACGTGAGAGGGCAGAATGTAGTATCAGAACAGCAACAGGGCATTGTGCCCAACAGAGCAGGTACATCATTGGCAGCACGTGAGAGGGCAGAATGCAGTATCAGAACAGCAACAGGGCATTGTGCCCAACAGAGCAGGTACATCATTGGCAGTAAACGAGAGGGCAGAATGCAGTATCAGAACAGCTACAGGGCATTGTGGACTACAGAGCAGGTACATCAGAGGCAGCACAAGTACGTGTCCAAACCAACCCGTCCCAGGGACCACAACAGTGCAAGGCTGTTCTCAATGGACAATGGACACACCATGTGAAATAACATGTGAGTGAAGTGATCAGCACCTCACATCACAAAATCAGGTGGACTGCGTGAACTACCTGCCTCGGACACACTGCCAGCACCAGAAACAGGAGTGTGAGACACAGCCACGGCCCGAGTGACAGACACATGGGCCACAGACCCAGACACACTGCCAGCACCAGAAACAGGAATGTGAGACACAGCCACAGCCCGAGTGACAGACACATGGGCCACAGACCCAGACACACTGCCAGCACCAGAAACAGGAACGTGAGACACAGCCACAGCCCGAGTGACAGACACATGGGCCACAGACCCAGACACACTGCCAGCACCAGCAACAGGAATGTGAGACTCAGCCACAGATGTAGTGACTGACACGTGAGCCACTGACCCAGACAGACTGCCAGCACCAGAAACAGGAGTGTGCGACACAGCCACAGATCTACTCACTGACACATGAGCCATAGACCCAGATACACTGCCAGGACCTGCAACAGGAGAGGGCACAACTGAGACTGTGCTACTACATGATGCATGAGAGCAAACAACAGACACAGTGGCACTATCTGATACATGAGAGTCAACTGCACCTGCGCCACTGGGACCACTGAAATGATGAGCCACAGGGCTGTATGGGCCAGGAGGCAGGGTGGCCCTGGGAGCTGGGGATAGCTGACCTTGAGCGACATCGGGGTGGGCAGGTGTCAATGGTGTGTGTCTGCGATTCTTAGGGATATGTGAGTGCACCCTGGACAGGACAGGACTGGCAAGTGGTGGTGACTCTAAACAAATATCACCCACCATAGGTGGAGCATCTGCAGCCGGGGATCGGGTTTCTGGGGACGTGCTGGAGCCTGCTTGTCGTTTGCTGTGTGCCTGCCGCCTGGACTCAGATTCATGTCTAATGGGGGATGCAACAACAGGTGACTCCCTCCTCTGCTTCTGACTGGCCTGGATTGGAGTGGAGGTATGGGGGGACTCCACCGCGGAGACATCTGTGCCCTGTTCCTGCCAGCAGACTTGTCGTCTGTGGTGTACCTGTCTGCAGTAGACACCTGCTCTCTGTGTGTGTCCCTGCCCTTGGGAGATGGACCTTGCTCTGTTGTGTGTCTGTCCTTGGGACTCTGGTATCAAACAGGGGGAATAGGGGGGGACGATTTTTGAGTGGGGTCCAATGCACTCGTCCTAGGAAGATGCAATAAAGAGTATTGTACAGAGTTCCCCAATGGGAGCTAAAAAATTAGCTCAGCCTATCTTCTCTCTCACTCATTAAAAAGGTGGGGGTTAAGTGCATAGTGTAGACCCTTTTCAGAATGTAAGGATACCTCACACAGGCTAACGGCAGGACAACTACTGTTATCCCAGCCGATGACCGTCCAGCGTCATCATCGGTATCCTGCTCCTACGACAGGCTGGCGGTGCAATGCCCGTCGGGCAGCAAGGGAAGCTGCACTTTGGCGGAGATCTTCTATTCCGAGCCAACGGGTGTGTGGGTGTGAGGGGCCTATGAAAAGTGCAATAGTGAGCGTGGTGGTGTGTCTTAAAAAAAGTTAGTAGAGTCCTAATAGAGATTTTATTGGTCAGGCTCACTACTTTATTAAAAAAGATGAAGGGGTATTAAGGAGTGGTGAACAATGAGACCAAACCTTTATTCAACCCTTGTTGTGAAAACGGTCAACATGTTTCTCGCCCTAAGGGCGATTCATCAGGACCTTTGTGCTCATATAATTGCTAGTATCCTCCGGATTAAGAGGACACTGGTATACGACCTGTGTAGTGTCGTTCGGAAATGGTTCCTTGCGAGGGACCTCCTGGAAAAATGAAAAGAAGAACGCAAACAACAATGATGTCACAAGTAAGTATGGACCAGAGTACATCATATTTGTGCCTATATCCGGGGTGTCAGAGAATACGTGCCCCGTGGGTAGTGTTCTGTCTAGGTAGTGACAGGGTCGGGTAGTGCTGTGAGTGAGAGTGGTATAAAAATGCGCGTGAGTGGAGCGCACTGCATAGTGCTGCCATGCTGGATCGCTATAGCATGCATCTAAGTGGAGGCGCCATTTTCCCGCCTGTGCATTGTACAGGATGGTGGTGGCACATCCTTGTTTTGTCGAGCGGGGGGTGGCGCCAATATTAAAATATTATTCATACACTTATAGGCTAAGATTTGAGCCATAAATGGTGAAAAGCCGCACAGTAAAAACCATTAAAGGTGATTTGACACTCTGTTACAAGGTTAGTTCAACGCTAGCGGGAAGGTCGTGTATCCCGGCGAGGAAATATGTAAATAAATAAGTCGACATGCCATGCTCGACGAGTGCGCATAAGACAGCGCCAGTCTGCGAGTCCCTGTTCCACTTACCCGTTGGGATTCCTCTTTAAAGCCTCACGGGCTGTCCAGGTGGGGCCAGCAGCGAGTGAGGAAAGCCTACGGGGAAAGTAGCGCATTTAGCGGGAACGTAAGGGAGAACTTACCAGCCGATAACCCAATTGCGAGAGTGGGCTTGCTGTGTGTGTAAACAAGTAACAAGCTGTATATCGGGGCTCAGATCCACACCTTACCTCAGAGGTCGCTGGTGGCGGACATCTCTGCACCTACCCCTCCCACTGGAACTCTGATAACTGGACAGCCGGCACGGTAGTGAGGCAAAGTCCGGTCTAGATAAGGGAGAATGGAGCGCGCGCAGAGGGGTGTGTCCCTCTAGTTGCTAGGTTGCGGCACGCTGGAAAGGAAAGCAAGGAGGGGTTAGCTGACGATAGCGCGGCCCGAGCCATACTAAACTGGGGCCATCTTGGAATGGGTTTAGGAGTGCCGCAACCTAGCAACTAGAGGGACACACCCCTCTGCGCGCGCTCCATTCTCCCTTATCTAGACCGGACTTTGCCTCACTACCGTGCCGGCTGTCCAGTTATCAGAGTTCCAGTGGGAGGGGTAGGTGCAGAGATGTCCGCCACCAGCGACCTCTGAGGTAAGGTGTGGATCTGAGCCCCGATATACAGCTTGTTACTTGTTTACACACACAGCAAGCCCACTCTCGCAATTGGGTTATCGGCTGGTAAGTTCTCCCTTACGTTCCCGCTAAATGCGCTACTTTCCCCGTAGGCTTTCCTCACTCGCTGCTGGCCCCACCTGGACAGCCCGTGAGGCTTTAAAGAGGAATCCCAACGGGTAAGTGGAACAGGGACTCGCAGACTGGCGCTGTCTTATGCGCACTCGTCGAGCATGGCATGTCGACTTATTTATTTACATATTTCCTCGCCGGGATACACGACCTTCCCGCTAGCGTTGAACTAACCTTGTAACAGAGTGTCAAATCACCTTTAATGGTTTTTACTGTGCGGCTTTTCACCATTTATGGCTCAAATCTTAGCCTATAAGTGTATGAATAATATTTTAATATTGGCGCCACCCCCCGCTCGACAAAACAAGGATGTGCCACCACCATCCTGTACAATGCACAGGCGGGAAAATGGCGCCTCCACTTAGATGCATGCTATAGCGATCCAGCATGGCAGCACTATGCAGTGCGCTCCACTCACGCGCATTTTTATACCACTCTCACTCACAGCACTACCCGACCCTGTCACTACCTAGACAGAACACTACCCACGGGGCACGTATTCTCTGACACCCCGGATATAGGCACAAATATGATGTACTCTGGTCCATACTTACTTGTGACATCATTGTTGTTTGCGTTCTTCTTTTCATTTTTCCAGGAGGTCCCTCGCAAGGAACCATTTCCGAACGACACTACACAGGTCGTATACCAGTGTCCTCTTAATCCGGAGGATACTAGCAATTATATGAGCACAAAGGTCCTGATGAATCGCCCTTAGGGCGAGAAACATGTTGACCGTTTTCACAACAAGGGTTGAATAAAGGTTTGGTCTCATTGTTCACCACTCCTTAATACCCCTTCATCTTTTTTAATAAAGTAGTGAGCCTGACCAATAAAATCTCTATTAGGACTCTACTAACTTTTTTTAAGACACACCACCACGCTCACTATTGCACTTTTCATAGGCCCCTCACACCCACACACCCGTTGGCTCGGAATAGAAGATCTCCGCCAAAGTGCAGCTTCCCTTGCTGCCCGACGGGCATTGCACCGCCAGCCTGTCGTAGGAGCAGGATACCGATGATGACGCTGGACGGTCATCGGCTGGGATAACAGTAGTTGTCCTGCCGTTAGCCTGTGTGAGGTATCCTTACATTCTGAAAAGGGTCTACACTATGCACTTAACCCCCACCTTTTTAATGAGTGAGAGAGAAGATAGGCTGAGCTAATTTTTTAGCTCCCATTGGGGAACTCTGTCCTTGGGACTCTCCCTGCTCTTAGGATGTGCCTTTGTCTTTTGACTGTCCCTGTCCCTGTCCTTGGGAGTGGCTCTTTCCTCTGTTGTGGGCCTGCCCTTGGGACTCTCCCTGCTCTTAGGAGGTGCCTTTGTATTTTGACTGTCCCTGTCCCTGTCCTTGGGAGTGGCCCTTTCCTCTGTTGTGGGCCTGCCCTTGGGACTCTCCCTGCTCTTAGGAGGTGCCTTTGTCTTTTGACTGTCCCCGTCCCTGTCCTTGGGAGTGGCCCTTTCCTCTGTTGTGGGCCTGCCCTTGGGACTCTCCCTGCTCTTAGGAGGTGCCTTTGTCTTTTGACTGTCCCTGTCCCTGTCCTTGGGAGTGGCCCTTTCCTCTGTTGTGGGCCTGCCCTTGGGACTCTCCCTGCTCTTAGGAGGTGCCTTTGTCTTTTGACTGTCCCCGTCCCTGTCCTTGGGAGTGGCCCTTTCCTCTGTTGTGGGCCTGCCCTTGGGACTCTCCCTGCTCTAAGGAGGTGCCTTTGTCTTTTGACTGTCCTTGTCCCTGTCCTTGGGAGTGGCCCTTTCCTCTGTTGTGGGCCTGCCCTTGGGACTTTCCCTGCTCTTTTGAGGTGCCTTTGTCTTTTGAGTGGCCTTGTCCAAGGGACTGTCCATGGACTTGTGAGTATCCCTTGCCTTGGGAGTACCTTTTGTGTTGAATGCCTGTGTAGCATGTGAAGGCATGTCCCCCAACAACACTTGTGGATCCTGTGTGTGTACTCCAGTGTATCTGACGTTGTCTTCGTGAACAGATTTTGCTGACCTAGGGGATGGTGTCTGTGCCCTCCGTGCCCTGACGTGCTGTCTGACGCTGCTTCTAGTGCAATAACCTGTATTAGAGTCCTGCTCAGAATAATCACTACCCCCTGAGACATCCAGTGGTGTAGATGGGGAAACAGAAGTAGCACCCTGTCCATGCGACTGTACTATTGCAGACGACACACTGCTTGCCAATGACTGCACTGCCCTGTGTAGACCAGCAAGATCGCCATGCATCCCTTCCATGAATGCCACCACCTGCCCCAACTTCCTATCATGGTCTTGGAAAGCATTGTCATATTGGTCTGCCCCACACACAGCTGTCGCAGCAGATCAACGGCCTCAGCACACAGTGCATTTTGGCTCACCGTGGCAGGGGCAGCGGTGCCTGCACCGAACGCCACTCTGCTCCCCCTACTCCTGCGTGCACGAACAGTACATGGTGCAGTTGGCGGAAGTGTGGGACTTGTGTGCTGTGTTCCGACAGAAGGTGTTGATTGCCCACTCCCAGTCTGTGACAACAGTGCTGGCTCACCAAGATTTTCCGAAGATGAGGACGATGGTGTCTCCACATGCGAGTCCTCAGGGACGGTCCTGTCCCCCTCTCCGGCGCTGCCCTCCTCTGTGTCAGTCTGCGTGTGTGCGAAGTCTGACCCGGACTCATTGCCTCCACTAATCTCCTCCGTCTGTGGCTGAGTGTCTTCTGTCATAGCTGAAATGCACATAAAAGAGGTGTAAGTCATGGGCACACTCACGTACAGAAGGACAAGGATTCCCTAATTCCATAGCTGACAAAGTTCTTGTAGCCCCCATCCTGCACACGGCCCACCTCTACCAGTCATCCTCACATTACATAAGCGTTGGTGGCCGTGACACATGTACAGCATGCGGACAGGGCAGGAGCACGTACATCTGCACACATGTCTTGCCATGGGGCCACGGACCACTACGGCATGTGCTTCAACACTCAACTACTAAGGAAGTGGCGTGTCAACATGCCGGACCTGGATGTCAAATTACACCCACCCAATGGGACCAACATGGCATCGCAGAGATACATACGCACCACGGAACTCAATACTGTGTCTGTGCACCAATACATGCATTGCACTCCCAAGTTTCCTACACAGACAGTATGCTCACCGCTAGTTTGCTGTTGATCGACACTCAGCCGTTCGGACAGGTCAGGTTGCGTCACAGCAATGATACGGTGCATGAGAGGGATCATGGAGCGTCGGGCCAGACGTGGCGTCCTTGGAATCATCCCCAGTGTCACTTCCGCTACATTCTTGCTCAGCCTGGAAATGTCGTCCCAGCGTTTGTGGCAGTGTGTATGTCGTCTGTTGCTTACCCCCAATGCCCGTACTTCACGTGCAATGCTCCTCCACACGTCCTTGCGAAGGTGCAGCTTGACCTACCATGATGGGAGACAAAAGGGTGTAAGTCAGTGGACAGTTGGCCTGTCACACAGATAGGGGCAACACGTATCTGTCATCCACCATGCACAATCCAGAAAATATGTCGAGCCCACACTACACAGCTAAGATTGCAGTAGCCAGGAGTCATTGGCCCCCTCATGCACACCAACATGTCCCACACTGCACTTACCACCTGTCCGGGTGCGCCGTAGAGCCGTCCATAGTTGCGGAGCACACCGTCCACGAGGACATCAAGCTCCGCGGCGGTGAAGGGACGAGACCGGATCTCTTTGGCTCTCGACATGGCAAGATCACGGAGTATGGCACTAGAGCAGCAGTCGGTGGTCAGCTCAGCAGCAGGTCGAGGTGATGGTCACAGGCAGCAGTCGGTGGTCAGCTCAGCAGCAGGTCGAGGTGATGGTCACAGGCAGCAGTCGGTGGTCAGCTCAGCAGCCGGTCGAGGTGATGGTCACAGGCAGCAGTCGGTGGTCAGCTCAGCAGCAGGTCGAGGTGATGGTCACAGGCAGCAGTCGGTGGTCAGTTCAGCAGCAGCAGCAGGTCGAGGTGATGGTCACAGGCAGCAGTCGGTGGTCAGCTCAGCAGCAGGTCGAGGTGATGGTCACAGGCAGCAGTCGGTGGTCAGCTCAGCAGCAGCAGCAGGTCGAGGTGAACAGGCAGCACTGGTTCCCAGGGTAGGATGTGTGCTTTTGGACAACACACATATATAGGGCCCTCAGTACGTGTCAGTGGCATACGTCAGCAATTGGTCAGCCCTGGATGCGTGTTCGTAAAAGGGCCAATGACTGGCCCTGGTGTTGCGGTGCACTGCTTCCGCTACTTTCGATTGGGCATACGCGGCCAGCGTCCCTCTTCCCATTGGCTGCATGTGCACGGACCGTCACGGGCACACATCGGCAACCGCACGTGCAAGCTTCAGGCACGGATGCTTCAGTTGCAACAATGTTCTATCACTGGCGCCACCATGGCGGTGCACGTACTCAGCGGGGGAGGTGCAGGCCTATACACCCTTTAGATGTACTCAATGGACATGGCAGTTCATGTCCCCTCTTACAGTCACATTGCATCATCCACCATACACCGGCCGGAGCGACCGGGCCTAGGACGCCCGTGCCGGCCATGTCCACAACCGCCGTGCCAGGCCGGGCCTAGGACGGCCGTGCCGGCCATGTCCACAACCGCCGTGCCAGCCATGTCCACAACCGCCGTGCCAGGCCGGGCCTAGGACGGTCGTGCCGGCCATGTCCACAACCGCCGTGCCAGGCCGGGCCTAGGACGGCCATGCCGGCCATGTCCACAACCGCCGTGCCAGCCATGTCCACAACCGCCGTCCTAGGCCCGGCCTGGCACGGCGGTTGTGGACATGGCCGGCACGGCCGTCCTAGGCCCGGCCTGGCACGGCGGTTGTGGACATGGCCGGCACGGCCGTCCTAGGCCCGGCCGCTCCGGCCGGTGTACGGTGGATGATGCAATGTGACTGTAAGAGGGGACATGAACTGCCATGTCCATTGAGTACATCTAAAGGGTATATAGGCCTGCACCTCCCCCGCTGAGTACGTGCACCGCCATGGTGGCGCCAGTGATAGAACATTGTTGCAACTGAAGCTTCCGTGCATGAAGCTTGCACGTGCGGTTGCCGATGTGTGCCCGTGACAGTCGTGCACATGCAGCCAATGGGAAGAGGGACGCTGGCCGTGTATGGCCATTGGAAAGTAGCGGAAGCTGTGCACCGCCATGGCGGCGCCAATGATTTTATCTTGTCAGACGCTGCACCGTGATGTGTTGTCTGCAGTTGCGTCATGAGGGTTGTGAGCGTGATAGGGAAACTTCATATGTCATTCACTATTCCATGTGTGTCCATACTATGCCCATCGGTGGGCACACAATGTGCAACAGATGTGCGTTTTGACGTGTTGACGTCGGGTGTGACCCTACAGACGTTATTACATCTTCACAACTACACAGTACATCACGGCTGTATGGCCAAATTATGAATCTGTTGTCAGTGTGTGGTTCTGGCGAGGTGACTACAATGGTGGTGGTACACATGCATTCAGTGTATGTGTCTTGGATGTTGTGTCACCATGCATGTAATTACCGTATGCTCAACATTATTGGTGTTGGCATTGGTGCATGATGACATGGTGTGTGTGTATCATTATCGTTTGTGTGCATGCACTTGCATGTGTGTCTGTGATGTGGCTTCTAAACATTAGGGTCAAGACACACGTATTGTCAGTAATGTTCACATGTGACTAAGTTGCGTTGTACGTGTTGACACACTTCCTGTTGCAAGTGGCTGCACATTGTTAAAGGGCCACTCCGTATTGTATTAACTATCAGAGATGTCACACATATGACCATTCTCCAAAACATTTTTGTTCTTGCTAATGTTGGCTTACATGTGATGGAGTTGCACATGTATGCGTGGTTTGTAAGTTGACTCAAGTTACATCTCTCTCCCACACAGGAGGGCTCCAAATGTGCATCGGCCATACACTGTGCTGGAGGATATGGTTGACGAGGAGGTGATTAGGAAATTCCGGCTGGATCGACGTCGGTTGATGGAGCTTGTTGCCCAACTGTCTCCTCATCTGCAGCCACGAAGGACGTATCCTGGTTCTATTACACCCACAGCAAAGGTTATGGCGGCACTACATTTCTTTGCTACTGGCACCTTTCAGTACACAGTTGGACATGCCGGGGGGATGTCACAGTCCATGTTCAGCACGGTACTTCGGGATGTTTTAAGAGCTATGATGCTGTACAAGAATGACTACATCCATTTCCCACGGCCGGAAGAGTTGCCAGCAGTCAAAGCAGACTTCTATGCACTGGGCCAGATACCACACGTAGTGGGTTCAATTGATGGCACACATATCGCTATCATTCCACTACGGGCACGTGAGCAGGTTTTTAGGAATCGCAAGCACTTCCATTCGCTGAACGTGCAGGTGGTGTGCCTGGCAAACAACATCATCTCCCATGTGTGTGCAAGATTTCCAGGCTCCGCACATGACACCCACATCATGCGGAGCAGCATTGTCCCCCAACTGATGGCAAATCTGCGACCCGGTCAAGCGTGGCTTGTTGGTGAGTGTGCAGTGGGGACTTTTGTGATCTCTGTGTGGCATGGGGTACCCACCATATCTTGTTGTGATATTTGTGTCTGTCATCCCCCTACATAGGCGACTCGGCGTACCCAAACCGGCCCTGGCTCCTGAGTCCCATACGTAATCCTACAACAGTGGGTGAAATGCGCTACAATGATGCACATGGAAGGACACGGAGAGTGATTGAACGTACCTTTGGACTGCTAAAGTCTAGGTTTTGGTGCCTGGATAAAACCGGAGGGGCCCTGTCTTACTCACCAGGCAAAGTATGCAGGATCGTGATTGCCTGCTGCATGCTCCACAACCTGGCCGTGCGCAATGACATTGAACTGGTCTTGGACCCTGAAGACCAACAAGTTCCTCGGCCTCACATCCCACCCATGTCGACTGATGAGGATAGTGGTGAGGAGGAAGGTGTGGACCAGAGGCGCCAGCTCATTGATCGCTACTTCCCTTGAATGTGAGTAACTACCTCTTGTGCCGGTTGACAATGCCTTATGTATGTTTGCTGGTGTTGTGTGGATGTGGGGTGCATCAGCTGTGCGTTCTGGTTTGTGATGGTTGCATATGTGTGTCTTCATTTCTTTGGACATACAAGTCTCCATGATGTGTGTCCTCTCATCCCATGCTTTTGTGATGAGTGTAGTTTGTGGAATGTTGCTGAGCAGTGTGTTGTGATGTGTGTAAATGTGTTTCCTGACGTGTGTTTGCTATCTCTGATTTTCCCTAGGTCACTCCCGCAGCGCCATGATTATGTACGACTAGGATCCCTGCACCTGTTTACGTCTGTTTCTGAAGGCAATCATGTGAATAAACATGGAGGCAAAACATCATTGAGTGTGTAAGTGACATTTCTTTACAGGTTGTGCATTTGTGCTGGTAAATATTTACAAGTAAGTGGGGGGGAGGGAGTTGGAGTTGAAGGTAATGGCAGATGAAATGTCCATGCTGACACCACATTGGGGGGTGTCAGGCTAGTCCAGCAGACCAGTGCCAATGATTGTCTATGTGGGACAGGATACTTTGCCGGGTGAATGTCTGGCTCAGGCAGTGACAAAGTCATTGGCGGCCCCTCTTGGAGCGTGTGGATGGCGCTGCAACACTGCTCTCATCCACTTCCAGCCTCGGGCGGCCCCTCCGTCTTTGAGGTGGAACTGAGTCAGCTGGGGGTGCAGGTTGTTCATGGGCCACATCCGTCGCCAGGGGCACAGGTGGTGGTGGTGGTGGCGGTGGCGGTGGAGGTGGAGGTGACGGTGGCGCAACGACAATTGGTGGAGGGGGGGTGGGGTTGTTCCGGCCAATCCATTCCCTCCACATTGTTGTCTGCTGGCCCATGATGTGCACTATCTGGCCAAGGTACCCCGAAATTTCACGCAACATGTTCGTGTTGTCCACCGAGTCCTGGTGTGCACAATCTGCATGTTCCTGGGAACGGTCGTATGAAGCCTGGCACCTGGCTAGGGCTTGAAGGGACTCTGCCACAGGATGGGGTAGGTGTCCTTCCTCAGTGCGGCGGAGTTTGGTTCGCCTGATTGCCTGATGTGCCGTCGCCTCTCTCCTTTGTGGCCCACTCACCCTGCTTGGGTATGAGGCCGATGGACCTGCGTCGTGCACTGGGTTAGGCAGGGTGGCACAGGCAGGAGTGGTGGTACTGGTGGTACTGGTGATACTGGTGGTGGTGGTGGTGGTGGTGGGGACTCTGCAGATCACTGAGGCAGGTGTCGCTGGAGTCACACATGCGACGGTTGTCGGGCCCAGGAGTCCCTGTGAGCCAGATGGCCCTGGCTGTCTGCTTGGGCCCGCACCATCCTCCGCACCGGAGCTGCCTGTGTCATCGTCCCCAGAGAGTCCGGTATGTGTGGGAGGCGAGTCTTGCAGCCGGGTCCTGGTTTCCCCAGTCAGTTCACGATCACCTGAGGGACAAGATTGAGCTGGTCAGTAATGTGGACATTACATGTTCATATCGATTTGTAAACATTTCTGTGTCCTGTGGCACACACCCCACACACCCTACCCTCCACCACCCACCACCACCCTCCCCGTGAACATGGGGGCCTGTTGGGAGTTGTAGTTGTGAGCTCTCACACACGCCACCCACCACTACCACCCTCCCCGTGAACATGGGGGCCTGTTGGGAGTTGTAGTTGTGAGCTCTCACACACCCCACCCACCACCACCACCCTCCCCGTGAACATGGGGGCCTGTTGGGAGTTGTAGTTGTGAGCTCTCACACACCCCACCCACCACCACCACCCTCCCTGTGAACATGGGGGCCTGTTGGGAGTTGTAGTTGTGAGCTCTCACACACCCCACCCACCACCACCACCCTCCCTGTGAACATGGGGGCCTGTTGGGAGTTGTAGTTGTGAGGTCTCACACACCCCACCCACCACCACCACCCTCCCCGTGAACATGGGGGCCTGTTGGGAGTTGTAGTTGTGAGCTCTCACACACCCCACCCACCACCACCACCCTCCCTGTGAACATGGGGGCCTGTTGGGAGTTGTAGTTGTGAGCTCTCACATACCCCACCCACCACCACCACCCTCCCCGTGAACATGGGGGCCTGTTGGGAGTTGTAGTTGTGAGCTCTCACACACCCCACCCACCACCACCACCCTCCCCGTGAACATGGGGGCCTGTTGGGAGTTGTAGTTGTGAGCTCTCACACACCCCACCCACCACCACAACCCTCCCTGTGAACATGGGGGCCTGTTGGGAGTTGTAGTTGTGAGCTCTCACACACCCCACCCACCACCACCACCCTCCCCGTGAACATGGGGGCCTGTTGGGAGTTGTAGTTGTGAGCTCTCACACACCCCACCCACCACCACCACCCTCCCCGTGAACATGGGGGCCTGTTGGGAGTTGTAGTTGTGAGCTCTCACACACCCCACCCACCACACCACCCTCCCCATGAACATGGGGGCCTGTTGGGAGTTGTAGTTGTGAGCTCTCACACATCCCACCCACCACCACCACCCTCCCCGTGAACATGGGGGCCTGTTGGGAGTTGTAGTTGTGAGCTCTCACACACCCCACCCACCACCACCACCCTCCCCGTGAACATGGGGGCCTGTTGGGAGTAGTAGTTGTGAGCTTTCACACACCCCACCCACCCCCACCACCCTCCCCGTGAACATGGGGGCCTGTTGGGAGTTGTAGTTGTGAGCTCTCACACACCCCACCCACCACCACCACCCTCCCCGTGAACATGGGGGCCTGTTGGGAGTTGTAGTTGTGAGCTCTCACACACCCCACCCACCACCACCACCCTCCCCGTGAACATGGGGGCCTGTTGGGAGTTGTAGTTGTGAGCTCTCACACACCCCACCCACCACCACCACCCTCCCTGTGAACATGGGGGCCTGTTGGTAGCCATGTACATATTGGTGAGTATGTGTCCGACGTGCATGGGTTGGGGCATAGGAGATGTGTCTTCTCAGTTGTGTGAGCCTGACCATGTCGTACTGATCGTGGTGCTTGGTTTGTACTTACCAGCCTCTTCTCCTTCCTCAAGTCCGTCTAGGCTCTCTGGGTGAAGTATAACCAGCACCTTCTCCTCCCAATCGGTGTAGGGTATGGGCTCCGGGGGTGTTCCGCCACCAGTATGATTGGCTCTTGCATAGTTTTTGGCGCGGATGCCTTTCACCCTGGTCTTCAGGTCATGCCACCGCCTCTGAATTTCGTGCTTCGTCCTTGGCACGGTCCCTGACGCATTCACCCGACTGACGATTCTGTCCCACATGTGATTCTTTTGCGCCACGGAGGTCTGCTGGACTTGGATCCCGAAGATGTGGGGCTCAACACGGATGATTTCATCTACCATTACCTTCAACTCCGTCTTTGTGAATTTAGGTTTTTTTTTGGGTGCCATGGTGTGTGGTGCTCAGTGTGTGGGTTGAGTGAGTTGGGGGGTGCAGGTGTGTGGTGTGTGATGTGTAGGAATGGTGAGGTGGGTGTTTGTGTGGTGGGTGTGGTAGGGTGGTGGTTGTGTGTCTTCTATTTGAGTAAGCTGTATATCTATTAGGGCCTCTTGCTAGCAGCAATGCTGTGATGCAAAGGATTGTGGTAGTGGGTGGGTGTCATTTTATAGTCGTGTCTCAATGGTTGTTGGCAGTCAGGTGGTAGGTGGGCGTGTTGACTAGTGTGCATTATTGGGTAATTGGGGGGTGTCATGGTGGCTTGTGCTTGGTGTTGGTGTATCAAGTGGGGGGGGTTGTCAATTTTCGTGTGTTTGCTAATTACTTGCGGTACACTTTCTGACATTTGTTCGACGTTAGGGATGTTGTGCGTGTTGGCCTTCCGCAGTGATGCACTGTTTATCGTTGCATTCTTTCCGCCGCGGACGTGGATGGCTGTGCGTACCGTGGTACAGGCGGATTTATCCTAATTGCGGACACGGAGTTTTCACAGGTATGGCGGTATATGTGTCTTTTTCCGCGGTCATTGCCGTCCGCGGCGGTGGCTGTTCATTAGGCTCCGTCCGCCGCGGACGGAGTTAGATGTGTTCCGTCCACCGCGGACGGTGTTTGTTATGATCCGTCCGCCGCGGTCGGAGTTTCGTGACATGAATATCCTAATCGCAACCGCGGATTCTCCGCAGCGCGGCCGGGAGTAAAATTTCCCCGAACATGGCGGACAGTACCCGTTTCCGTCCGCCATCCTAATCGACCCCTTAGTTTGGCTTTCCTATGCGTGAGACAGTTTTTGCATTGGCATTCTCTTTCCCTCTTTCCTGGCCCGTTATAATGAAATCATAGTTATTGAAAAGCAATGTCCATGTTAGTTATTGCTCTGTCCATGTGTGAAGTGAGTGGAGGAACTGCAGATTCCTGTGGGCTGTGTACAAGTTAACAGGATATTTAGCTCCTAACATGTGCTGACACCATTCTTCATAAGCTGCCTTCACTGTTAGTAGTTCAACATCTGCAATGGGTAGTTCACTTCTGAGGGGAGTACCATATGATGTAGAATG
Source organism: Lissotriton helveticus (assembly GCF_964261635.1). NCBI lineage: Eukaryota > Metazoa > Chordata > Amphibia > Caudata > Salamandridae > Lissotriton > Lissotriton helveticus. Next base: position 1,179,273,237 of record NC_136063.1, on the reverse strand, counting down.
GTATGAGAGTATTTGTCCAGTAGGTTTATTTCATTCTGACAGAATTCCCTGTGTAGTGGTCTGGGAAGCATCTGCCTCCACTATGTAAGGACGATTGAGGTCTGGGTAAGTTATCACGGGAGCTGTGTTAAATTTTAGTTTTAGCCTTTAAAAAGCAAGCTCTGCTTCGGAATCGCAATTTATTTTTTTCTTTGTTTCTCAAGAATTGGGTAATTAGAGCTAGTGTACTTAAAATGTTGTCTATCAAATGCTGGTAAAAATTGGTTAATTTTTTATATTGTTTTTCATCAGTAGAATCTGACAAATTAACGATGGATTCCACTTTTTTGATCCATACAGACTCTCTCTGGATAATGAATATAACCCAAAAGTTCTACAGTTGTAATGTCAAATACTCACTTTTCCAACTTGGCATATAGAATATTTTTGCGGAGTTGGTGAAGAATGGTGTACACTTGCTGGACATGATCAAGGAGTGGAAACATGTAAGTCTACACCTTAGAGTATCTTTAGACTCAGATTTTGTGAAGAGCCAAAAGTAAAAAAGTTACTCAAAAAGCACTGAATGTGCGTTTTTAACAATGCATAGAGTGTTATTTCTAAAATTCTACACTCCTAATTACACAATGAGGAATATTGGAAAACCGCTTTTACAACCAGGTTTTTATCTCGTTCTGCTTTTACCATGCATTTTTTATAAACGCATGTTTTTATCACAAATATGCATTTACAACGCATGCCAATACCAGGCATTTAAGGTAAGTTGGGGGGAGTGGGGGTCTCCCCCTACAAATACATTGTTTTTCAATCTTAAAACAATGTGTGATAATGGCTTGCGTTTTAAATGCATATTCACTGTAAAAACATGAGCGCTAAAAAATGTGTGTAGAAGGCATGCAAAGCAATTGCATGTGATGTACCGTCCTACAACCAGGAATATTTATCTTCCTTTTGCTACAGACAATCAAACAATTTATCAACTATTTCATTCAATATATTCATTAAACATTTCCCTAGTTGATAAAATACCTAAAGCTCAGAACCTCAAAACAAATATGTGATTTCGATTTTACATAAGAGTACAAGTGTAACATGGTCTCATACTGCTAATTAAGGGCTCTGGAGACATTTTCAAACCACTTGGTAAAAAACATGCATACACACTCCCCCAAATTGTGTTTGTTACAAAACGTCATAAAAATAAACTTGCAGTACAATAAAATTAGTGAATACATTAAAAGAAAAGCAATGGTAAAGCCAATAGGTCTTGCCTGTGCAAGAGCTACTGGCTTTGTCAATATGTTTTAGCCATGTTGTTCATGAGCGTGGCTGCTGTACGGCATGGCAAAAAGTTAGTTTGGTAAATTAGAGTGGCATGGAGTCTTAAGAAGTGGTGTACAGTTGGGTGACGTGGAGTGAAGCGACATGGAGTGATAGTGTTGTGGAGGGTCTTGATGGGATTACAGTGTCTCAGAGTGGAATGTCACACAGTTGAGTAGAGTGTGAAAGTGTTGTGAAGTGCTGTAGAGCAGATTAGAGTGGCATATAGGGTGTTGTGTAGAGTGGGGTAGTGTTGAAGAGTAGCGTAGAGCACAGTATATTGTCGTAGAGTTGACTAGTGTAGGAGAGTGGAATGGCAAAGTGTTTTAGGAAGGAGTGGCATGGAGTCAGTGGAGTGGCATAGTGAACGGAATAGAGCAGAGTAGAATGGAGTAGAGTACAGTAAAGTGGCATGGAGGGTGTTGTGTAGTGCGTTAGAGTGGAGTAGTGTGTAATGGAGTAGAGTATCAGAATGTAGTAACGTGTAGTGTTATACAGTGACAAAAAGTGAATTGGTGTAAAGTACAGTGGTGTAGAGTAGATTGGCGTAGTGTGCAGTGGTGTAGAGTGCAGTGTCAGTATGGCGCAGAGTGGTACAGAGTAGAGTTTAGCGGCTTAGAGTACAGTGGCTTAGTGTGAGTGATGCAGAGTAGAGTATAGTATAGTATAGTGGCGCAGAGTGCAGTCGTGCAAAGTAGTTGTCGTACAGTGCACTGGTTTAGAGTAGTGGCGAAGTGTGGCGCAGTGTAGAGTATTTGTTTCAGACATACAGTAAATAGAGTAGCGAACTGTTATTACAGACGACACATCTTCAATTGAAACGAGCATTACATTTGCAGAGATAGTTTTCCGAATGAAGTATGCAGCACACAGAATGTGTAGATATGCCATCACCTAGTGTATTGATTGTTTAGATCAAATTAAATTTGTTTCCACCACACTTCAGAATTGCCCAAAAATGGGTTTCGTTTGGGCTTTTATAATTCTGATACAGTCTGAAATATCAGGTCAGTTCATTTACAGATATATTACATTTTTGTTTTGTGCTCTAAAAAAACAACATTGTACAGCTTTTAAATATGTGTCACCTCCTAATAGTTCCCACCTTTGGGATGTGTGGATTTCGCAATGGGTTTTAGCAATGCTGTAAACACCCCCAATGCTGTGTAACAGAGTGTTATTTTGTAGAGGCGCGCACATACAAAATGATGTATCCACTTTTTTTATTTTTATTTTCCAATCCAACCCAAATCAGCCAACAAATTACAAAAAAGTGTGAAAACATTTTTTGTTGTTGGATGTGTGTGTGTGGGGAGGCGTAGTGTGCAGTGGTGTAGCGTGCAGGGAACACAGGCAGGGGGCGCGGAAGAAACTGTCGTGTATTTCTATAGGTTCTGATTCGATCCCCCTATTCCTGACCCTATTCTGGTTAAACTTACTAGCTAGTTAACTAACAGTCAGCCCATGAGGCAAGAAAACCCCCATGATGCAGATACCGTTATCTGACGCAGTCACACTACGGCACAGGAACGTGTTATCTGATTAGGTCATAACGCTTGAGATCTAATTAGACAAGCGACATTCCTCCAGCCCCTGATGAGGGATACGACGTTCTCATAACAAATCAAACCTATGACAACCTGGATAATCCGTGCGGCCATTGTTTTGATTTCACAGAGAACTTTAGTAAAGAATGTGCTAACGAGCAAGTCGTATGACATCTTTATTGACGTACCTATGTCCATCCTTACGTCAATCTCGGCACCTTTAAGGTATAAATATTGCCGACCTTGCCCTATGCAAAGACACGCGTGGTGACAAGACGGAGCAGCCATACTTGCCGAAGCCGAGAGCAGAAGCAGACCCCGCAGGCAGCAGCCCCGCCTTCCTGACGCGCTGAGAGACGCGCTGCTATCTCAAGCCGAGAGACCCAGCACCGGCGCTTCTGGGCAGCCCTCGCAGGCAGCCTGGAATATCGAGAGCAGAGAAAGAGATACCATTCCTCATTCATCCTAAATTCCAGGTACAGAACTGAATAACCCCTCCTAGAGAATTCTTTAGTTATTCACTTGGCAAAAACAAACTTAACTTAAACTGTAACTTTCTATTCCCGCCCACGCATTAGACTTAGGTCAGGTACACGGGGTAGGCGTATTTAGAAACACCAGTTGAGTACGTTTAGTCAAAATGTATATGTGTATGTAAATATATTTTAATCATTTTAAACATCATATGGCTCAGAAACCATATCAATGTTTTTACAGTATTATTTTATACTATTGCTTCTAATGTATGCACTTTACTTAACTATAAGTATTGCAATAATATCGATCCATTTCTCTTGTACGAGAAAAGAGACTGATCAATAAATAACATCTTTTATTGAACACGCCCGTCTCTTCCTTTTCTCTACATTCTGATGAGACTAAGAATGCACGTACTGACTGAGTAAAATAATTGCCTTGTGCTCACACGACTCTCGAGATTGACTCTTGATTAGGGGAGAGCAAAGTTGTCATGTTCTATGGTTGTCAGAAACTAAATCCCTTCTTGTCTAATCAGGGGAGTTAATCCTTCCTTGAACATTCGAGAAAGTTTCTAGCGAACTCTGAGCTTAGCTGGCAAACCCAAAAATTAAGTCTAGTATCGACAGTAGTAGACCTAGTTAACGTCTGGCCTAGGCCTTTACTGCTGTAGGTACTATTCCAATGCGCAGAGCCTATTGGGAAAATAGGAGCTACACTACATGGCGCCCAACGTGTTTGGAAAGGGCGATAAAACTAACGTAAGACATTTAGAGTAACTCAGTCGTGCTTTCTCACTCAGACCCCTTTTCCCAAATACTCCAAAGACGTCTGGAGTGGGTGAAAGGTTATAATATCCTCCAAAACCTCGCAGGAGGGAACTCCTATGTATGGTTCTTGGTCTAGTCAACGTTGAAGGATAAAACAGTTCCAGAATATTGTGCACCTAATCTCTGTTTCCATAAAGAAACCTGATCTGCAAACAAAAATAATACCATCCTGTCAGTAAAATGGGAGACAGCGATGGAGAAAGAGAGGCAATTAGATTAGCTACTGAAATAGCAGATGCTGATGCTACCATGCAAGCAGCAGACGCGGATATAATACTTATTCCGGTCATTAAAAGGAGATCTATAACCTTAAAACTTATAGAAAATGGACTGACACCTAGAGGTGGCACAGTCATATTCGTAATTGAGGCACACGAATATCGGCAGACAGAGGTATACTATACATGGATACATTTTCCAGCAGCAAATGCTGTAACAAAGTACTTCCACTATTACAAAGTAGAGGAACCTCCTGAAACGTACACTCCTTTCGAGGAGGTGGAAGTACCACTCAAATTCCAAGAGCATTTGCTCTTATTTGATGGCGCCCTAATACATAACAATCACATTACAAGGCTCGGTCCTTTAGGAAGACCAGGAGTAACGTGGCCGGTCCTAGCCGGATACACACCACATCCAGACATCGAAAGAATGCCTGCAGCAGAGCTGTTAATACAGCTAAAACAACTACTAAAAATTCACAGACAATTAGTTCAGTATGTAATGCGGACTTCAACAATTCAGCCAGCGATTAAACTTCCACAGCTGACCCCTCACCAGGGGAACACAAATAAAATTACACCACAGAACATCCAATCCTGCCTAGGTAAAGTTCCAGCTAAACGGGAACAAATACCATTCTGGTTGGCACAGAAAATTACCCAAATAGAGGCGGTGTTTCCTGACACCACCCCGCTGGAAAAACACAGGATTCTGACTATATGTCTCCCAATGGGAATCGCACCACACATTGAGGACTGTGACACTTGGGGTACAGTCTTTGCTTCCATCTATACAAAAACGCACGGTGTTCCATCCATTTCGGTAATACCAGATGTGCTAAAACAAATTCAAGATGAATACGGTCCAGAACCTGCTTTAACTCTTGGTATGAAATTACTGAAAGACTTCAAGCAAGTCTCGGCTATATTACTAGCCAACATAAAAGGTGAAGCAGCAAACGTGGCGATCCGCCAGAGGTTAAAAGAGACAGATATAGCAGACCAACCAGCTGAAATTGCCAGAATCATAGAAAAATCCTATGAAGAACTAGGCAGAGATAGTCTAGGTGGAATACCAGTAAAACCGCAACTGACTACAAGTCCAGAAAAAATATTTTTTAATAATAATTCACCATTCCAAATGCTAAAGCACTCCATCCAAGATGGATACAATGGGCTAACTCTCTTGCTGCAACAGACGTGATGTACGAATTTGATCCTTATTTAAAAACACAAGAATTTCTCCAATATGAATTTGAATGTCCTCCGCCAACCGAAATTCTGCCTCTAGATGACTACGGCTGTATAATATATACAGACGGATCAGCACAACCCGCAGTAGGGGGTAAACAAGCTTACAGTGCTGCGTGCGCGATTGTTAAAGGTCGTTGGCACGAAGGGAAATTTAAACCAACCCTCACTAAAACACAATCCCTAGGAGATTGTACAGCTCAGCGAGCTGAATTACTAGCATTCAAGATGGCGCTTGAAAATACCGATCGAGAATTCCCCACGCTCATAGTGTGCGATTCGTATTATTGCGTTCAATCTTATAATGAATACTTGCAGATCTGGCTTCAGAACGGTTTCAAGGATGCGAAAGGTGGCACAATCAAGCATAAAATGCTCTGGGAACAAGTAGCTCTTTTACAAAAAGAACTACCAAAGACTCACGTAATACATACACTGAGTCATCAACGTGATGGCGTTCACGTTGCAGGGAATTCATTGGCTGATGAGGCCGCGAAGGCAGCTGTGCAAACGGCTTCCGTAGCTGCCGTCACCCGGTCAAAAACAAAAATAGACAGCGAAATATTACAAGCTGTCAGCGCTTCAGAAAAGGATTCGATAGAACCACTCCCTAAAGGCTTTCCAGTAAAATACTCATACATAACTGATACAAACAATGTTCCTTTTGCTCGAATCCCTGGAGTGGGGGATAGGGCAATTCCAAACATGGAACATAGGTTAGGACTGATAATAGCGGCACACGAAGGGCTTGCTTCTACCCATGCTGGCGTCTCAGCCACTGTATCATTATTAAAACAGAGATACTGGTGGCCACAAATGAGAAGACAAACAAGGAACTATGTTCTAGCATGTGAAATATGTCAAAAAATGAAAGTATCAACTGTGAGACGTCCAGCACAGACGCCCCTTCTAATCTCGGATAAACCATTAGCCTGTGTTTATCTAGACCACTGCGGTCCCTTACAAAGGGATGGTAACTATAAATATATCTTGGTCGCAGTGGATTCATGCACGAGATTCATATGGATGTGGCCCCAGCGAATGGCTGACGCCAGAACTGTTATAAAAGATTTGCGAGTCTTTATCGGCACATACGCAATTGGCATTCTGCATTCGGACAATGGTCCTGCTTTTAGCTCTCGGGCTTATAAGGAGGCCATGGTCAGCATGGGCGTGCAATTGCGGTACTCTTGTCCATTTCACCCTGAGGGGAACGGAATTGTTGAAAGAAAAAACCGTGACATAAAGCAATCTATAACGGCAAAGGTATTAGGTTCGGGAGCTGGGTGGGTCAAACATCTAATAAGTGTCCAACGTAGTCTAAATAACTTGCCAAGAAATTCTCTGAAGGGATTCAGTCCGTACGAATTATTATTCGGAACTAGGATGTTGATCTCTGACCTTGATAGTCAGACTTCAGTGGTAACAGAAAAAAGCTTTGATGTCAAAGACCGCTTGGCTATTTTGCAGGACTTAAACAAAACAAGAAAAGACCTGAGCAACATACAGTTGAAAGAACAGCCAACGACCACTGAAGAATCACCACCTGTCCCAGCAAGACCTGTCTGGATTCCAAAAGTCGGGGATCTAGTCAGGGAGAAGATCGCGGTAAAGAAGGAATTTGGGCCTTCTTACAGAAAAGCAGTTCCTGTATTGTCTGTCAACGGGACAAGATCAGTTGTACTACCGCCACTTGCTGGAAAAAAGGAGAACCGAGTTGTATCCATCGACCTGGTAAAACCACAACATGTGGCCGATAACCAACAGTAGGCCAAGTGGACTCCCAATAAGTAGCAGAACACCAAGGTTTGCTACCAGTACAGAGGTCCTATCAAAGAGGCTCATCACATTCGAAACGCCTACAGAAGAACAACAAGGACTATGCAACAATGCAATAGAACTTAGACCTCTGAAAACCCAAATAAAGACATTTAGCAGAGACACACCAATCTATACAGAAGTACCAAGTGAAAATGCGAGAAACAAAAATCCTGAACCAATTGGAACAATTGACAGAACTGCATCCGGTTACTTCATCAACTTCGATGATTCCTCTGAAGGCTTCAGCGAACAAAAGACACAGCCATCATCAAAATCCTTTAAAGACAAAGCTAAGGAACTTTTGAAACAACTGAAAGAAACATATCTAGTTTCTCCATGGATTGAATTTTGGGTGGGTTTTGGTGCATTTATCCTCATACTTTGGCTCATCATGGTATTTACCTTGGGACGCTTCATTGAGGGAAAATATGCTAAAATGGACACAGCAAGTCAGAACATCAACTTGGTCCTCAAACCACACACATCTTCACACGTCGAGAAAAGAGAACTTTCTTCAGAACTTTCTTCAGCCAACTTCACAGCAATTCCAATATCTGGTGGGGTAGCCTGGGACAACACTGACTATGAAATTTATGGTCCGGTCGAGATCCTGAAATATCCACACCAAATCAAGATCTCCTTGAGTGACTTTGCAAAACCAAACTCATTTGCTGATGATTGGGACTTTGAAAGTATAAACAATATGATGTCTGACTTAGTAATGTCTGCTAAATTTACAAAACATGATTATTTGCAGGGTTCTACAAATTATGACAGCATGTACTGCTATAACCATTATGGTAACCATTTCTTGCATAAATCTGCACAACCTAGAAATGTTTTAAATTTTAATCAATGGGAACATTGTGCTACACCTCCAAAAGGGAGCTCTAGAACCGTGTATGGCAAATATTCATATTTTTCAGGTTTTAACATAACTAATGCTGAAACATTTTATTACAAATTGTCAAACAAGACAGGGATGAAAACCATGATAACCAACACAAAATTGATATATTCAGATTCTTTCTTTGAAAAAATGAATACTTTTGGATTTGATTATTGGGACAAACATGTTGATTTGAAAAGTGTTTGGGGTACAAAAGAATGGCAAGTACAGGGTATAGAAGCTTTGTTTAGAGCCTGCATGATCCCAGAACAAATGATATTTTTAAATGACACCGTTCAACAAACCACCTGTCTTGGCTTAGCCAAAATCAAAGATTTAAATAACCTGTCTATTCCAAAGCCAATAATGTTTAGCAATAACTCTGAAACAGATGAAGAAATAGACATAAACCATATACTTAACCAAAACAGAACACATCCTGATTGGAAACAATGGTTGATCTGGCCCACAGATACAAATAACTGTCAAGATAGATTCCTGAATAAAACACAGGGTTTCAAAATGACCAGGCCAGACCCTAGATATCCTCAAAGACATCACCCAGGGATAATAACAACCTACAGTGTGGGCAAATTATGCCTTCAATGGCTACAAACTTCCACACTGCCTGAAATTAAGCAACACCTAACTTTACTTACTGATGGTGCTGACTTGCGTGATTTCATAATGGGACCACGCAAACAGCGTCAAAAGCGTTTCATAGCAGCCTCTGTATATGCAGCATACAATGAGGCCTGGAAGGTTACTCAAATTGAGACAGCAGAGAGAATACGGGAAATTGACCGTATTAATTTGGAAAAATCACTTTCTGTAGTGGACAATGGGTTAATGACTCTGTCCTCCAGAATTTTTTCATTGGACAGCATTGTGTCTTCAGCAATCGATATATTATCGCACGACTTACTGTTATTACAACATGGTCAGTCACAATTGCGTTCTATTGTACAGCTTGGCTGGACGTTACAAAATCTACGTTCAGGCTATGTGCCTTGGCGTTTAATCAACACAACGTCACTATTCCAAATCTTTAACCTTACTGATAGACAAATCGGTATGGCACAGAAGGGTGCTGATTATACAATCTTGAGCATTGAAAAACTAGAAAGATTACCGTTGACAATGTCAGAACGACCTGTCAGTGAATGGATAATCCACGGAATCATAAATATTCCAATCTCAACCTTCAGGTTTCAATACTGCCAAAAATATATACAGGCTGGCATGTACGAGAAATTGGGAAAGGGGTACCTTAAAACAACATGGAACCTGCCCTATTCACATGCATGTGTCAGTAACAAAGGACAGAAAGTGTTTCTTAGTGGCAACAATTGTGCTATGTCACTAAGCGGCACGCTTCTGTGTAACGGTATTAGTTTGCACGGAGCCTGTGAAGGGAATTCATACAACCTTTCATGTCACCAGCAAGGCGCACCTGCAACTGAAATAGAACCATTCTTTCAAAGACTCTATAATGGGAGTTACATTCTTATTGTAGACCGCAGATGCTGTAGTCTTATGCCCGGGACTCCTTATCTCGTCACTACGACGGCGAAGGTCAAGTGCTGTGGAAGTTCTTTGTTTCCCAGCTCCTTTCCAGACAGGGAGGCAAGGGCATGGCCCGGTTTGAAAATTACTTCTATTCGAATAGACACTTTAAGCAGAATGAAAACAGTGCTTCTTCAGACGCCTACAAGGCTCACGTCATCTAAAGAAACGTATGATCTACAAGTCGCAAGGACGACTGCAGAGATACATACATTATTATCAACTAATTCCCCCGTACATTTCGCGGAAATTCTGAGCGAAATCTTAAATATTTCTGATACCACTGGGGTCTCAAAGGTATTTAAGACAGTATTTTCGATGGCATTAACACCATTCAAAGCCATACTGGGTATTTTTTCCAGACTTCGTCCATTCGATTTTTGGCGGACTTCCCTTGATCCTGGGACTAATTGCAGGAATCCTATTCCTAGTCCTTATTTTTCGTTATGGCAACCCATGTCACAGATCAAACTCTCGCGACAATGGAAGATACGATCCTAGCCATTGGATACCGGGACCGGATATCAAAAATCCTGGGACTATCCCGGCTTAGAGACCTAAACATGACTTGGTTTCTATCATTTCGACCAATGTGGCAAAGGTGTGTTTTACCTGTACTAAGGTGTCTGCTATGCGGAGAAGAATGCGTGTTAGACACCTGTCTGACGCTACAATCGGATGCGCCGGTGGATGCAGATACACTGTTGGTTCCTACCAAGGTTCACGCACTGTGCTGCCCTCAAAGGCTGCCAATTCTGATGACGGCATTCCTGGAATCTTCACCACTGCGATTGAAGAGTAGTGAAGTTCAAGATGAAAGCAGCATCGAACAGGTACGACCTTCTGTCAGCAATGCAAATCAGAATGTCAATGGAGACAATCATGCGCATGAATGCATGGTTACCCCTATTTCCGACTTAGAGGAACTTTCCCATGAAGCTGTTGACAGTTTTTTCGAAAGCCTGAATGATATGATGTTCTCTCCGGAACAGAAATAGAGACTTTTGAGTAAACTCGCACACGGCGTTCCCTGAATTCGGCCTTCAACTTTAAAAATAAAGTCACATGAACAATTACAATCCAGTTCACGGACAGCAACTTTTTTCAGCAAGCCCCTAAAATATTTTTCTATATATTTTTTCCCGGGACACTGATTTTCTGCTTAAAGTAAGAGACTATTCCTAGAGAACTAAGATTTCTATTTTAAGATACTTTATAGACTTTATAGACTTTAGCTGCCCGCTGGTATGTTCGCAATAGATTTTATGTGATGAAATGGTTTCGACTTTTTTTCTGTATAGCCATATTAAGAGCCATTTCATGTGTATTTCTCATATACCAACAAGCAATAATGCATAACAATGCGTGTTTACTTTTGCATTTAATTCATAGCTTAAGTGCATACAATATATATGACTGCAATTTTTCAGTATATTTGAAAATTTCGAAATGCATTTATGTATTTTGGGGTGGTAAGGTATACACTATACTCTATAGTATGTTGTACTATGTTATACTATGCATAGATTAGTAGATATGACCATAGTTAGCGTGGAGTGGGTGTCGTGTATTTCTATAGGTTCTGATTCGATCCCCCTATTCCTGACCCTATTCTGGTTAAACTTACTAGCTAGTTAACTAACAGTCAGCCCATGAGGCAAGAAAACCCCCATGATGCAGATACCGTTATCTGACGCAGTCACACTACGGCACAGGAACGTGTTATCTGATTAGGTCATAACGCTTGAGATCTAATTAGACAAGCGACATTCCTCCAGCCCCTGATAAGGCATACGACGTTCTCATAACAAATCAAACCTATGACAACCTGGATAATCCGTGCGGCCATTGTTTTGATTTCACAGAGAACTTTAGTAAAGAATGTGCTAACGAGCAAGTCGTATGACATCTTTATTGACGTACCTATGTCCATCCTTACGTCAATCTCGGCACCGTTAAGGTATAAATATTGCCGACCTTGCCCTATGCAAAGACACGCGTGGTGACAAGACGGAGCAGCCATACTTGCCGAAGCCGAGAGCAGAAGCAGACCCCGCAGGCAGCAGCCCCGCCTTCCTGACGCGCTGAGAGACGCGCTGCTATCTCAAGCCGAGAGACCCAGCACCGGCGCTTCTGGGCAGCCCTCGCAGGCAGCCTGGAATATCGAGAGCAGAGAAAGAGATACCATTCCTCATTCATCCTAAATTCCAGGTACAGAACTGAATAACCCCTCCTAGAGAATTCTTTAGTTATTCACTTGGCAAAAACAAACTTAACTTAAACTGTAACTTTCTATTCCCGCCCACGCATTAGACTTAGGTCAGGTACACGGGGTAGGCGTATTTAGAAACACCAGTTGAGTACGTTTAGTCAAAATGTATATGTGTATGTAAATATATTTTAATCATTTTAAACATCATATGGCTCAGAAACCATATCAATGTTTTTACAGTATTATTTTATACTATTGCTTCTAATGTATGCACTTTACTTAACTATAAGTATTGCAATAATATCGATCCATTTCTCTTGTACGAGAAAAGAGACTGATCAATAAATAACATCTTTTATTGAACACGCCCGTCTCTTCCTTTTCTCTACATTCTGATGAGACTAAGAATGCACGTACTGACTGAGTAAAATAATTGCCTTGTGCTCACACGACTCTCGAGATTGACTCTTGATTAGGGGAGAGCAAAGTTGTCATGTTCTATGGTTGTCAGAAACTAAATCCCTTCTTGTCTAATCAGGGGAGTTAATCCTTCCTTGAACATTCGAGAAAGTTTCTAGCGAACTCTGAGCTTAGCTGGCAAACCCAAAAATTAAGTCTAGTATCGACAGTAGTAGACCTAGTTAACGTCTGGCCTAGGCCTTTACTGCTGTAGGTACTATTCCAATGCGCAGAGCCTATTGGGAAAATAGGAGCTACACTACAAAACATGGGGGCATTTGGGGGTTGAAGCAATACAGGGTTTGAGAGGCAACATGGAAGGCACAGGAAAGGGTGAAAATAGTCACAAGGGAGAGCAACAAGGAGTTTGGAGGGCAGAGAGCATTTGGAGATGGAACGTGGTAGAAGCACAGAAACGAGAAAGCAGCGGGGGAGGGCAAAGACATCATGCAGGGGGCAGCGGAGAAGCACACAGGTGACAGCAGCACAAACAGGAAGAGAAGCACAATATAGGGAGATAGCTGAAAAACACACACTCATTGAGTGCTTAAACCAAAAAGAAAAAAGTAGCGCCTAAAAAGGCAGGCAGTGTAAGGACATAGTGCGCTCACGCACCAGGGGCGGGACAAACAAAATAGTAAAGAAATCCCAAAACTTTAGCTCATTGGAAGCAGGCAAATAAGAAGGGCAATGTAGCCAACTGACTTTAAGGAACAGGCAGGCTCTAAACCCACTATAAGGTAACAAGTCTCTTAGATTGTCTAGAACAGAGGTCTTCAAACTGTGGGGTGCGCCCCCCTGGATGGGTTCCCAGGGGGGGCGCGAATGCCTCTGCAATTGCATGTAAATGAAGATGGTGTGGAAGTGTGGCGATGTTTATTTGCTGCATTTCCAGGCTGTCTTCATTTACTTTGAGACCTTGTGAGAACGGTGATCAGCATGCCATGGGGGCAGAGGTCAGGAAGTGTGCTGGAAGGGTCAAAAAGGTTGCTAAAAACAGAAGACATTTATGTATTTTTATTTTTGCCCCATTTCAATTCCTGACCTATGTGAGGATTGCTCAAGAATGTATTTAACCAACATCCTGCTAACAGCAAGAGTACCAAAATAAGTGCTTCAAAACCCATTAAATATCACTGAGTTAACAACTGGCTGTATTTATTATGATGCATAAACATCAATAATTTTCAAACGCACCTGATGCCACATTCCTTGCCCCAGCAATTTTCAAAGTATCAATAAAAATGCCAGGATAACTCCAGTGATTAATGTTCTTTCTGGGGAGAGACCGGAGCTTTGTCTAGAAGTGGAAGTTTTTTTTGACTCATCATAGCGCAGAAGGTTAATATGCCTGCTGCACAGAACATGTCTGAGTCAGATCACAAAGTACATACACTATAACTAGGTCAATGGGTTATAGTTTTTCTCAGAGAGATCTTTTTGTTACTTGCAGTTTAAAAGTTAAAATACTAATATATAGCTGAGTGCTATTAACTGTCATGAAAGAGCTGCATGCAAACTGCAAGGAATATATTACAGCTACATATTTTTTTGTCCAGTTTTTCCTTATCCTAGTATTGCAAAAAGGGTTCATTTGGGTAGAAATCAAGTCTTTTTATTAAAGAAAACCACTCACAATGGTGTTACATTTTAAATTCAGAATTTGTGCATTTCCAGACCAAGGACTCTTAAACTATACTGCCGACCAGTATGCATGACATGTGACTCCTACAACTTGTAGGCCGCTGTCTTATGTAACATTTCCCATGCACGGATTAACACTTGTATGATTGTCTCCGTGCAACGTATGTGTGATGTAACGTGTTCTGACACCTTAAACTGGTATGAGTGGCGCTATAAAACTAAATTAATCTAAATGACAGTGGTAATGGAGACTTGAAAGGCATTGTCAAATGTAGGTAATGAGTGAATCTGTGGTGAGGTGGTCATTGGGGGGGAGTGGGGCATCACCAAACATTGTCGCACTGGGGGCCACCAGGACTAAGGCCAGCCCGGAGGCCTTTATTACAGAAATTTCCTTAGTCGCGAATCTTGTGGTAGCAGTTTTTTTCTGCTTCAATCATGATTATAAGAAATGTGGTAATTACAGAACAACAGTGTTGGTAAATTCAATTGTTATTTCCTATGAGGTTTAAATGCACACCACACAGGGAGGGACTTGCAGGGCACTGGGTGGATTGGTCGGTACTGCCCTCTTCCCCCCGGGAGATTTGGGAGTGGTAATTGCTTCACAGCACTGAATTCACAACCGAGCAGTTACTCTAGGGAAGCACTGTGCCTACTAGCCAACTCTGGTACATGGACAATAGGCTTCGGCAGCAGGTTGAGCACTGGGAAAGAGCTGCAGTCAGAGAACGAGGTATTAGTAATAAAGGTCAAGCTCATCAAAAGGCACCAAGGCCGAGTTTAGAGGTAACAGGTAAAAGAACAACGGAAAGTAGGAGGAGAATGGCGGAATGAAAGGAAGGCAGGCTTGGTTCAGGGGCAGATAGGCTGGTTTGGTGCAAAGAAATATTGGAGTCAGGAGAAAAGGCAAAAGGGTTCGTCACTAACGGAAGTTGCCAAGATGAAGTTAAAGAAGAAATTGTTAAAGGGGGTGGGAATTGTTTAGCGGCCAAGGGAATAGTCAATGTTTGTTTGAGTGCTGTGAGGACATATTAATCTGAGCGGCAATAAGCAGATGGTTTTTTTTTGTACCTGAGCTCAAACGGCTTTATGATAACAGCATCAAGGTGTCCGTGGTGATCCAATCCTAAAGTATGCTTGGGAGATTAAATGGCTGCTGAATCCACGCTCAACATATTTAAAAATCATGGCAGAAGACCACAAAAGAAGTGAATTGAGCAGCAAAATAAACCGCAACATACATAGAACTAGGTTCACTTAAAAACACAAGTGTGCAACAAGAATGTATTTGTATTTCTGTACTGCACAATAAAGCAGAACTATCGAAAAGACATAAATCTGTCCTCTAGAATAGAATGTTTGTAAGTACTAGTTTACAGCACTGAAGAATTGGATATGCAGTACTATGCAGCAGATGATGGATGATGTAGCAAATGTGGTAATATAAGTGGCCTTTTTTTACTTTAAAAAAAGCCATTCATTAGTGAAGCAGGTACTGCTGCCAGGTGTGTAAGTGGCCACTGCTGATTATCAATAATTAGGCAGATGTAGAAGGACTGGGGCCCATGGGTTTGAGGGGCCCACTGCATCACAGTTATCACTGTCTACCTTTAAAAAAAAGGCATGGGAGCTTATTTTCCTTTTTAGCATTAGGACCAAGGACACCTTTGCAGAAAAAAGGGAGACATAGTGTGGGAGCTTTATGTTTGTTCTGTAAGGGACAGAGAACCTTATTCAAAATCGGAGTGATGGGCAGGCATGGTAGGGAAGAGGTGAAAGATGTAGAGGAGATAGCCTGCTAATCAGGACTGCTGTTATCAATAGTACAGCAGGTGTAGTTTCATTTGGGTCCAAGAGTGTGAGGGGCTACAACACCCCAATAATGGGGCGCAGTATTTTTGGGAGCACACATGTTTTTGTTTGATGCATTTGCTGTTTTATAAGTATCATACTTAGTGTGGTTTATGAGGTATAGAAAAAGTATTCCTGAAATCATCTCATAAGCCCGTCCCATGCACACAGCCTTCTCCCTCCCGCTCCACCAATCATTGCCTTAAAGTTTTGTAGGGGGGCCCGACCTCAAAACATTTTGCTTAAGGGGGGCTCGGAGTAAAAAAGTTTGAAGACCTCTGGTGTAGAAGGTAAGACCTCAGAACAGTTTTTCGAGCATCTGGAGTAATAAGGAGATACAAAGTTAAGATTTTCCATCAAATTACTGAAGGCCCTTCAAGAACCTGAAACGGCTTGATAACTACAAGTATATCAATATAATATATTTAACGCCAAGACATGATTAATATCACCAGTGCACATAACGAGATATGAATTCTGAACTGCTAGTGCAATTCGTTTTTCTACATTCAGTGCGCACATCCAAAAGTAATCCAAAGTGCTCTTCAAACCTGTGTGTGTGTGAAACAATTATCTATTTGACCCCCTAAGTGTTGTCACTACACTGAATGCATGCAGTACTCTACGCCTGTACATAAAAAAAATCAACCCTACCCCGCGGAGCACAAATAAGCAGCCCAGTGAACAGATCGAAAGAAGACCAAGCCTCAGTAATAAAAGAGCACAGCAGCGTGCATGAAAGTAGCTGCTTGGCGGGATGTCACAATGAGGGGAGGCCCTACTTCGATGTCCCCATCCGCAACATGTTGAAGGCTGGTGCTCACACAAGCTATGGTAGATCCACGCACAGGCACTGTGCGGAAGCTGCCCTCGCACATCAGGAGGCCGTGAAGTGTGTAGGATGAGACTACACTAAAGACTGCACATACAAGAAGCACACTCGAATGAACTGCAGGCGAGGTGCACTCACATTCAACCGAGGAGAGATGCATACCGGCAACACCAGAGAGGCACCCACAGACATTGCAGCGTGCCTGGGATGGTGCCAATTATGTCTGGCACATGTTACGCAGGTCGGTTCACTAAGGCCTGCATGTCTAGTTGAAGCTGATTCAAAAAAGCTCCCTTTTGCCCCGCGTGGGATAATAATTAAATAATAAACAAGCATGCTGAAAATAAAAATAAAAGAGTGCTTGCACACTTACGAAGGAGACCGTGTCAGGCCACAAGTAAAAGCTCCAGTCTGGGTGGACAGGGCCAAAAGTGGACAGGGGGTAACAAGGAGGGACTAAGAAGCCTTCTTATCAATCAGAAGCCAGCATTTAGCATGGAGGGTGACGCTACCCATTCAAAAAGATGGGCGAGCTTCAAGAGCGCTTCGGAAAGAGTATTGAGGACAATAAGCCCTCGCAAAGCGAGGAGCGCATGCGTGCTCCAACGCTAGGTCTGCGAGACCTAACAATGAGAATGGTTAGCATACAGAAAGTTGCAACTAATTAATTATGGATGCAAATATAAAAAAGTTAAATAATCAGACTGCTGCACAGGTGCCTTAGATGACAGGGGTAACTGCAAACACAACAATGATGGACAGAATGTGGATCAATGTCACACATTCACCCCAGTCCAAAGATCTGGGCCCAAATCCATCGTTTTTCTACTCCACACCACCCTGGGTTAGACAATGGCGATATGCAAATCAGCGCTGACCCTGTGCCCCATGGGAACAGTCCAGTCCAAACTACAAAAGCCATGTCCTTCCCAGAACGGAAACAGGCATCCGAGGACCGGCCCGGTTTCGAGGTAACACCTCTCTTCAGCCCGGCTAGCTTGATTCCAGTGGTGTGGAGTGCCTGGGACTCACGTCTGAGCATCCCCAGTACACTTAGAGCGGTAACTGCAAACACAACAATGATGGACAGAATGTGGATCAATGTCACACATTCACCCCAGTCCAAAGATCTGGGCCCAAATCCATCGTTTTTCCACTCCACACCACCCTGGGTTAGACAATGGCGATATGCAAATCAGCGCTGACCCTGTGCCCCATGGGAACAGTCCAGTCCGAACTACAAAAGCCATGTCCTTCCCAGAACGGAAACAAGCATCCGAGGACCGGCCCGGTTTCGAGGTAACACCTCTCTTCAGCCCGGCTAGCTTGATTCCAGTGGTGTGGAGTGCCTGGGACTCACGTCTGAGCATCCCCAGTACACTTAGAGCGGTAACTGCAAACACAACAATGATGGACAGAATGTGGATCAATGTCACACATTCACCCCAGTCCAAAGATCTGGGCCCAAATCCATCGTTTTTCCACTCCACACCACCCTGGGTTAGACAATGGCGATATGCAAATCAGCGCTGACCCTGTGCCCCATGGGAACAGTCCAGTCCGAACTACAAAAGCCATGTCCTTCCCAGAACGGAAACAAGCATCCGAGGACCGGCCCGGTTTTGAGGTAACACCTCTCTTCAGCCCGGCTGTGTGACATTGATCCACATTCTGTCCATCACTGTTGTGTTTGCAGTTACCGCTCTAAGTGTACTGGGGATGCTCAGACGTGAGTCCCAGGCACTCCACACCACTGGAATCAAGCTAGCCGGGCTGAAGAGAGGTGTTACCTCGAAACCGGGCCGGTCCTCGGATGCTTGTTTCCGTTCTGGGAAGGACATGGCTTTTGTAGTTCGGACTGGACTGTTCCCATGGGGCACAGGGTCAGCGCTGATTTGCATATCGCCATTGTCTAACCCAGGGTGGTGTGGAGTGGAAAAACGATGGATTTGGGCCCAGATCTTTGGAATGGGGTGAATGTGTGACATTGATCCACATTCTGTCCATCACTGTTGTGTTTGCAGTTACCGCTCTAAGTGTACTGGGGATGCTCAGACGTGAGTCCCAGGCACTCCATACCACTGGAATCAAGCTAGCCGGGCTGAAGAGAGGTGTTACCTCGAAACCCGGGCCGGTCCTCGGATGCTTGTTTCCGTTCTGGGAAGGACATGGCTTTTGTAGTTCGGACTGGACTGTTCCCATGGGGCACAGGGTCAGCGCTGATTTGCATATCGCCATTGTCTAACCCAGGGTGGTGTGGAGTGGAAAAACGATGGATTTGGGCCCAGATCTTTGGACTGGGGTGAATGTGTGACATTGATCCACATTCTGTCCATCACTGTTGTGTTTGCAGTTACCGCTCTAAGTGTACTGGGGATGCTCAGACGTGAGTCCCAGGCACTCCACACCACTGGAATCAAGCTAGCCGGGCTGAAGAGAGGTGTTACCTCGAAACCGGGCCGGGCCTCGGATGCTTGTTTCCGTTCTGGGAAGGACATGGCTTTTGTAGTTCGGACTGGACTGTTCCCATGGGGCACAGGGTCAGCGCTGATTTGCATATCGCCATTGTCTAACCCAGGGTGGTGTGGAGTGGAAAAACGATGGATTTGGGCCCAGATCTTTGGACTGGGGTGAATGTGTGACATTGATCCACATTCTGTCCATCACTGTTGTGTTTGCAGTTACCGCTCTTAGATGACAGGGGAGCATCACTTTGCCCATGAACAAAAATACCAGCCAACTAAAAAGTAAGCGCATTAAATATGATGAATAATGTACAATTTATTAGATGTCAAAAATTAAATATATACACTTATTATAGCCTCAATACTCACTGCTATAAAAGAAAATTGCAAGCTATCTATAGAAGTAATGAAAATATCCTAAAACTGGGAAAGAGGATTGATTATTTCATGTCTGAAAAGCATGATACAAATTATATGTTTATATATTCACTGAAAAAAACATAGGTTTCGGGGGCACTATAGTAAGAAATTAGCATTTAAAAAACTTTTGAAATTCACGGAAGAAACCACAACCGGAATTCCTGAGCACTGGTCAGAGGCCCAGCACCCTTTCTCCCGCACTCTGCAAGCGTGAATACCACTTTATTCATAAAGTGCACCTTTGACTTACAGGTAGTTTTAATCCCCCTGCCCTAATATGTACTGTGGCTTTACAGAGGAAGTCATGCCAATCACAGGGGTAGTCCAACGCATAGTGTTCCCTAGTGTATGTAGGTGTTTTCACTGTATTCTAAGTGTCTTTTAGCATTGCACTGGCTCTAGGCCTGGTTAGGCAGAGTCAGTTACCGCCAGTTTCCGTCAGCAAAAGGTTGGGGGCACTGGATGACTTTGCAACAAGGCCTCTTTCGGCTCCTCTGTTGGTTCTTTGTGCACATCTCTTACTTCTTTCTGCACCTTTCAGTGGGGTATTTTAGCAAGAACCTCATTAAATGATCGCCGTTTTAGTGTCAGGAAACTGCCGCCAAAACGGCAATAATGGGCTTTCTAATATGCGTTATAGAATTCCAATAGAAGCCCAGGTTAGATGTCCTGCACCTCTACCCTGGGCTTTTATTGGAATTCTATAACGCATATTAGCAAGCCCATTATCGCTATTTTAGCAGCAGTTTCCTGCAGCTAAAATTGTGATAATTTTAATGAGGTTCTTTCTTATATACCCCTCTGTCTTTCTGCACTTCTGTTGCCTCTTTCTGTATTTCTCTTGCTTCTTTCTGCGCCTTTCTTCGTCTTTCTGGACTTCGGTTGTCTCTTTCTGCATTTCTCTTCCTTCTTTCTGCGCCTTTTTTTTTCTTTCTGCACATGTCCTACCTCTGTAGGCATAGTTAGAAATTAGCATATAAAAAATCTTTGAAATTCACTGAAACAACCACAGGTTTCAGGGATGTTATAGTTAGAAATCAGCATTTAAAAACCTTTGAAATTCACTGAAAAAACTGCAGGTTTCAGGAACGTTATAATTAGAAATTAGCATTTAAAAACCTTAGAAATTCACTGAAAAAAAACACAGGTTTCAGGGACATTATAGTTAGTTGGATATTTCACTTGTACAAACCCAGAGAAATTCATCGGTTATAGATAGTTAAGTTAACTATAACTCGTGCCCCCGCAATGCACTGGTGATGACCTCACATATTACATCATTCATGACATGATCAGGGACATCACTGATGACATCATCCACATGAGAATCTGATGCACCTCCTCATACCCTAATATAACCTTTGATACATCCAGTCTAAAATACAGACTACCATTTTCAAAACCATAGACACACCAATACCAGTTACTACATACCCACTTACTGAATCCTAGGTCTACACACACACCAACTCATTCACCCATACAGTCACTCATACATGCAGTCACTCATCAATACAGCACTATCATACTCGCACACCTAGTCAGTCATGCAAAGAATCAATCACACTCTCATTTACTCACCTATACAGTTATAAAAACACCACCTCACTTATTCATAGAGATAGTAACACATACTTACTGTCTTTTACAATCACTGATACAAGCCCACACTTATCGATACAGACACTCTCACAATCACTCACTCTCACATATAGTCATTTATATAGTCCAACACTCACATCTGCTGCCTTTCACATATGTAGTTGCGCACACATGTACCACTGAGACATCCATTCACTCAGCGACACACCCATAAACACACTCCCCCACCCATACAGCCCTTCATAGATGCACTCTTGAACCCATACACCCAGTGAATCCCTTACTCACATATCTATGCACGGAGACACACACCCCGCACCCACCCACACAGACACTCAGGCACCCATACAGATACTCAGACAACCAATCAATAACCCAAATAGACACTCATGTAGCTACTTACTAACCCATGCAGCTGCTCACACACCAACATACAGACTAATACAGACATTCACACAGTTTAGTCACTTACGCATGCATTTAGTAAGACACAATATTCACTCACTTATACAGTCAGTCACGCACCAACTAAATCATCCATTCTGACACTTATATATACACCCACTCATTCTTCATTACACCTTGGCATATATATATTACCTACTGGCGGTCGCCAGTAGGTATATATAGTTAGGATTTTTTCCCTATGGGATTTTTGAAAATTCTATGTCTAATAACTTTGGCGTTTGTGGACGGAATTGGCTGAAATTTTCTGGAAAATGGAACATTTTGTTTCTGAGCAGCCACTGGAAATTTGGGGGGAGTTGGTCCAGGGGGGGCCGAGAAAAAAGGGGGGTCCCAAAACGTGTTTTTAACATTGAGTTTTCCATAGGGCGGTTAGCCTCACTTTTAGCCCGAACGGCTGAATGGATTTGCACGAAACTTGGCAAAATTGTAGGGACTGGTAGCCCGATGTGCCTTTTGTAGGTCTCAATATATGTGCTGCAGTGGATTTTGAGAAAATAACGTTCAAAAAAAGATATATATCTGTAAGCGCGGACCAGGCAGCGCCCCGGTACGCGTACTTGACGCGTAACGGAACTTCGCGTAGCGAAGTTGATTGGCTCTCCGGTGTCTGTCAACATTCTAAACAGTCCGGAGCGGCCGCCATCTTGTCTCTCGGTAGGATCGAGAGACAAGAGGAGGTCAAAAGCGAAGGGGCAAATGACCTTAAGGGGGCATAGTAGATACTCCCTGACCCCCTAGGTTTGATGTGGAGGCTTTAAAGGGGCCCCGCTAAGCAAAAAAAAAAAAAAATTTTTTTTGTTTTTTTTCGTGGTTAGCGCCCGGTACGCGAACCGGGAAGCGTACTGGGGAGCGTATCACAATAAAAAATGAATGATAGACTTTTCAAATGCTGTATGTTAATTGATTGTTGGTTTTGTTGATTATTTTTTTTTTTTTTAAACTTTTTTTATTGTGTTTCATAATTTATTAAACTTTCTAACATTTCATTGTCAGAAATTTCATAATCATGGAATATAGATTGTAGTCTCTGAGGTTGTAAAATGTCCTCATTTGCAAGGAGGTTATCTACTGCTTGCACACATTGCAGTAGTTCTTGGTCCCATGTTTCATCCATAAATTCAATCTCATTTGGATCAATGATTTCTGTGTTGGACTCTGGAAGGACAATTTCAAATGAAATGTTTTGTTCACTTTCCATTTTTCCTGAAATTTGCATAAAAAAAATATATATTAGTAGAGGTATGGCACTGTTGGGATTAATTTTAGATAGGCAGTTTTTATCAGAGAATTTATCTTTGGGCAGTGTATAGTATCAGAGTGGAAGTAGGAATATAAAAAAGTGTATCTAAATTTATAAGTACTACAGAGGGATAGTATATAACTAACAGAAAAAGTTTGCCATATTAACTTAAAGTGCACAATATACTTCAGTTTTAAAAATAACAACTTACCTTTAAAAAGAAGTTGAAGTTATTAATGAAAATCCAAATGAAATGTACACCAGGAAGTAGTAGTCAAAATGGCTGTGTTTCCTTCTCTTCCTTTATATATATTCGGGTACATAACCAATCAAATGTCAGGTAAAAAAAGTAGAAAATGAAAGTAACATTTTAATTGGTTGTCAATTCCAACACTTCAGATGTGTTTTGTGAAGTAATTTACCTCACGGTATTTAGAGAGGACTACAGGCTAAATGGCTAAATGGAATTCCAATCAAATTTGTGAAAATGGTAGGGATTGGTATGTAGTATGAGCTATTCTATATTTGGTGAAATTGTCTCCAGTGGCTTTTCTGTGAACTACTTTCCCACCTTTTTTGATGGTGCGCTTCCCAGGAAGCGACCCGGTACGCGAACCGGTGAGCGCCCTGGTACGCGAACCTTAAGCGTAACGGGAGTCCACCATTTTGTGTTTCGGTCGAATTATGATACAAGATGGAGGGCAAATAATGTTCAGAATGGGTAGAAGGGGGCACGGTAGACTTATCTTGACCCCCTAGGTTTTGTGAGGGTGGCTGAGGAGGCCCATATGTGCGGAAAAAAAAACATTTTTTTAAAAAATTTCGCGAGGTTAGCTCCCGGTACGCGTACCGGGTAGCGCACCAGGGAGCGTATTTTGTTGAAAATTAGTGAAAATAGTTAGAGTAAAAAAATAATTGTGAGTGATTAGATGTAGGGTAGCTCTGAGAAGAGCTTTTGGGTTTATGGTACATTTAGGTACTTATAAGTAGGTACCAATGCACATTTTTAAATTCAGAGTGAAAACTCTGTTGCCCTCATCTGAGAAGTGAACTCCATCTCCTCTGTAGATATCTTGCATGTAGTAACGCAAGTTATTGTTGTACAGGGAGCCCATTCCATGGTCTCTCATGTAAGCTGAAACAGATTTGTTTACATGCTTCCTCGACTTCTCAATTTGTGGACAAAATTGGTTTGACCACCTCCATTTCTGTCTTTGGCATATATTTGAATATACCAAGGCAGTCTGAGGAAAAAGTGCCATTAATTGCTCAAAGGTGTCCTTTAAAAGCATTTCCAGACCTACACCAGTCAAAGTGCCCAAGTCATTACCTCCACAGTGCACAATTAACAGGTCAGGTTTTGGCAAATGCATAAAGGTTTTCACCAATGGTATCAATTGGTGACATTTTAATCCTCTCTGGCCAAACCACTTAATTTCCACATCTTGTAAATTGAGGTTAGGTAAATTCCTGCTTTCAACGTACCTTTGAGCCCAGTGAATATAACTATGACCAACAATCCAGACAGAAAACATGGTGAGAGAAGGTTCTCCTGCAGTCAGATGAAGTGTGGCAATGAAATGGCAGTTGAAAAAATGTGAGTTTGAAATGAAAAAAACTGTGGAGTTTCTGTGTTCATGAAGTAGTAACAGTGATTGGTGGATTTTGATTGATGAAAACAGAAAGTTAGGGTGTAGAGATGTGTTCTTTGAAAGATGTATTTTGAGTGGTCAATAAAAAATCATTAAATGAAAGAAAGCACTGGATATGCAGGTGCACTGAGAGTTCAGAGTTCAATTGCAACATTGTTGTGTGAATTTGCAAACACCAGAGTTTCTCCAAGAGGTGGTTGCTATGGAAAATAGGCAGAAAGGGCAGAGGGGGAAGGGTTTTCATTTGAAAAAAAGTGAGGGAAGAGTTTTGATTGGGTGACATGAGAAATATGTGTGAAGAATTACACCATTTCTGTGCTTTTGATAGCTGCAGACTCTGGAGTGCATACCTTTTGCTCTGCTGAAGACAAATTGGTGTGTTTCTTAGACTGTTTTCAAACTCAAAGTATTTGCTAAGGTGAGAAAATATTTCTTTACTTTAGATAGAGAATAGTGTGCTTTAAGGAGAAAATTATGATTTATGTGGCGCAATTTGCTAGTAAATATGCTCTCACATGTGCATGGAAATTTTTGATTTTGAATGTTTTTGTTATATAGCCATGTTAAAAGTGACGCAACCATGCTGGAAAGCCAATCAAAAAATGCTTTCATGTGTTTTAATGACATTTTAAGTCATTTTCTGATGTGCAGTGTTTAGAAATTATGATTTGAAAATCGTTTTTGTGGAAAAGGAATTGTTTTTAAATTCATGACAAGGATATAATGGTGTATGGTTATTTATAAGGCAATTGACTGTCCTTGATGTTATTTTTCTCATTTTAGTGTAAGACCTTTCTCTGTGGCGCAAATTGCTTGTAAATATGCTCTTACATGTGCATGAAAATTTTAATTATCAATGTTTGTGTTACATAGCCATGATAAAAGTGAACCAACCATGCAGGAAAGCCAATAAAAAAACGCTTTCATGTGTTTCAATGACATTTTAAGTCATTTTCTCATGTGCAGTTTTTTGAAATTATGATCTGAAAATCGTTTTTGGGAAAAAGGAATTGTTTTTAAATTCATGAGAAGGACATAATGGTGTATGGTTCTTTATAAGGCAATTGACTGTCCCTGATGTTATTTTTCCCATTTTAATGTCAGACCTTTCTTTGTGGCGCAAATTGCTTGTAAATATGCTCCCACCTGTACATTGAAAATTTTGATTTTGAATGTTTATGTTACATAGCCATGTTAAAAGTGACCCTACCATGCAGGAAAGCCAATCAAAATACGCTTTTATGTGTCTTAAGGACAATTTAAGTAATTTTCCCATGTGTAGTGTTTTGAAGTTATGATTTGAAAATCGTTTTTGAGGTAAAGGAATGTTGTTAAAATTTATGTTCGCCATATGCCCCCAAATTTCTTTCTCAGGGTTGCAGCAGGGTGTTCTTGAGACACCCCTGCACTTTTGGAATAAATTCCTAATTTGTGATGAGCAAATTGTTAATCGCAAATTGCACCTTCATTTATATGAGCCTCCTAGCCCATGGAAATGAATGGGTAATTTGCAATTAGCAATTTTCTCATCGCAAATTTGGAATGGTAAAGAATCGCTATTTATTCCTTAAAATTCGCTTTTTTGGAAATGCAAAATAGTTATATGATACATATGGCGGTTGATGTCTAACAAGATAAGAAGCTTATGGATACATTTATGATGACTGGTGCAATGAAGTAGAAATCACTTACTTCATTGGTAGGCCTTTACAATAAATTATCTCCTCTGTATTCTTCATCAAGCATAACTTTAATCTGCAATCCTGAGTAGGCCTCACCTTAAACAAACCTCTGGATAGGCCACATCTTATTGTCATCCTGATTTAATCATTTATAATTCTAGGGACAGATTTATGATAGGTGTATACCTCTTTTGTGCCACTTAGAAAACATTGTCCATGGGGAAATGACTTAAAATGTCATTAAGACACATGAATGTTTTTTTTTAAAACGTTTGCAATTTTTTTGGGTCACTTTCAACATGGCTATGTGTCTGAAACAGTCAAAATCTAAATTTGCAATGCACTGGTGGGAGCATATTTACAAGGAATGTGCTTCATGGGGAAAGGTCTTATAATGTAATATGGGAAAAATGACATTAGAGATACTGAAATGCCTTATAGAGAAGCATACACCATTATGTCCTTGTCATAAATTTGCAAACCATTACTTTTCCCCAAAAACGATTTTCAAATTATATTTAGAAAACAGTGCACATGTGGAA
The DNA here is from genome assembly GCF_964261635.1 of Lissotriton helveticus. Classification (NCBI taxonomy): domain Eukaryota; kingdom Metazoa; phylum Chordata; class Amphibia; order Caudata; family Salamandridae; genus Lissotriton; species Lissotriton helveticus. The sequence goes on along the minus strand of NC_136063.1, from coordinate 1,179,246,243 downwards.
ATTACTTAAAATGTCAATAATTCAAAATTTGTGATTCCTTAAATGCAATGTATAAAAAAAAAATATGTAAAAAATGATATTAAGGATTTGGAAACTACCACCAACTTGTAGTTTGTGGTAATTTGCGAATTCTTTTCAAAAAGCATTTTTTTTTAAAAAAAAAAAGGTCCCATATGACGCCCATACATGCCATTAGGGCATGTAGGTGTGCCATGTGCTCCCAAATTTCTTTTTCAGGGGTGCAGCAGGGTGTTCTTGAGATACCCCTGCACGCTTGAAAAAAATCCTATTTTGTGATGAGCTAATTGCTAATCACAACTTGCAACATTAATTCCTATGAGCCTCCTAGCCTATGGAAATGAATGGGTAATTTGCAATTAGCAATTTGCTCATTGCAAATTAGGAATAGTAAAGAATCGCTATTTATTCCTTAAAATTTGCTATTTATAATATGTAAAATATTTTGATGATACATATGGCAGTTCATCTGTAACAAGATAAGAAGCTTAGGGATAGATTTATGATGAGTGGCGCATCCCCAGGGATGTGACAGTCATCCTGCGCCACTGTTCCGCCACCCATGGTGTGCTGCATTTACAATGCGGCGCAGCATGGGGCAAAAAAGGCACAGATGCGTGACGCATCTGTGCTGTAAAGGTGGCGCATTGCTGGAGTTGTATCGTAAGTGCGATGCAGCTCCAGCAAGGATCAGGGGTGCCCCATCTATACAATGCTGCGTCAAGACCTATGCCAGCTTCAAGCAGGCGCAGGGTTTTGAAGCAGCTTTCTCCTATCTGATTGTAAATGCGGCACACCATGGGTGGTAAAGCAGTGGTGCACATTAACTGGTGCATGCCTGGGGATGTGCCATTTAATATAAATCTGCACTTTAACATTTGAGTATGTGCAGGGGACACAGAGTCGTTGAGGCTTATCCAAGGTTAAGAACAGATGAGTCCTGTTCAGTGAAAAATTAGACATAGGCTTCACCTGCTCAGCATCGCTGGACATGGCTAAATAATAGCTGCAAAATGTTACTCTTGTTAAATAATTTTACTATTATAATCTGTGAGATTTGTCTCTTACTCTGCAACATCTCATTGTTGTTGTCTTTCTTTAAAGATAAAGACAACCTCAACATGAGCGACAATCTGCAATCAGTTGATTTTGACCTCATCATTGAACTTGTAATTGAAACATCAGTGGATGTTGATCCATTGGATGATTTAAATCCTGAGGATGAAGAAGAGCGTGATGAGGATGCAGATTTGTCCGAATTATATGATATAGGATGGGAAGCTGACCTGCTTGAGCCTTTGGAATTATAAACATTTATTTTTAAAATTTATAATCAATAAAAAGTAAAAAGGTAAACCGTTTAATTTAAAAATAAAGACACCTTCAAAAACAGGTTATGTGTAGTGTCTTCAATAAAATATTAAAATATGCTCATAAAATTAGATCAGATTCACATATAAAATAGCATAGGTAACATAAATATAAATCTCATTTCTTTTCTGCTATTTCTGTATTGTAAATTTGCAAGGACTAAAAAATCTTCTATTTAAAATGTCAAGTAGTGTGTTATGTTTTTGATCACTATTACTGATTTACTGTTTGATAATAATGTTTAATAACATTTTTATTATATTTTTCCTCAGATTCAACTATGCCTACAAAAATAAGAGAGATGAAGGCTGCAAAACGTCAAAGACAGCAGGAGAAAAAAAAAATGCAGCAGTCCTCTAACAAAAAGATTTCTCAAGCGATGAAGAAAGCACCGGGTAAGAGCTCTAAATATTTCATAAAAAATATTTCTAATAAAAAAAATATTAGTACAGAAAATGTTTCAATCCATAACAACACAAGTAAATCAAATGGAAAGAAAAGGACAAATGAAAATGTTACTGCTAGAGCAAGAGATAAATCTGTGCATGATAGTAGAAGGAAACAACAGTTTACGGAGTATCGTAAACGAATGTTCCGTAACAGGATAATTGGCAATTTGTTAAAAAATATTAAGAAAGGTCAACAGAAATTAGTTTTTTATAGGAGAAAAAAAAAAGTTGAGAAAGTTATTGATCAGGCTTTTGAAATTAAACGTAAGTTATTTATTTTGATAATCAATAGAATTAGGAAGCTAAACAAGGCAATTTTTGATTTCAAAAGAAATAGTAGATGGAAGAGAATAGTTAATCGTAGTAATTTTTGTGAAGTTTTTTCTGGAGAATGGATACATAGTTCAAGCTGTGAGGCATTTTTTAATGAAGAGAGTTATTTCCAGGATAATGATTTGGTGCATGCAGTTGACATCAGTGGTCGTGCTTATGAAGTGAAAGATGGTTGTCCAGTTGAAAAAGAAAAACTTGTGACAACAGAGGCAGAAGAGTTGTTAGGTAATGAGGTTTTAGGAAGACGTGCTAAGGGTCCTGTGTACACCTGGAAGTGTAGTAGTATTTGCAGTGTGCGACAGGATTCCATCAATTTGCTTTGTGATTTTGTACGGTCATTTAACAAGAAAAGTTTGAAGCAGAAAATGAGGTTGTTGCAAGAATTAGATCCTTGCAGAGTGAGAGAAGTGACAGGTTTGCATGGTCATTCACTGGCTTGTCTTTCCAGGAGAGTATGCCAGAGTGTTTTTCATCATTTCAGGATGCTAGCAGTGCATCATAACAAAGTGAGGAAGTTAGTTAGACTGTTGTATTATGCTAAGAGTCCAGCAATTATGCTGAAACAATTATGCGCTGCTCTTTTGCATGGTTCTGAAATAGATGTGAGGAATATATGTGAAGAAATTGAGTTTTGTTACTTTGGAAGTAAAGAGGAGAATGTTGAAATTGAGCAAGAAATAGAGGGTCATTTGGAAGATACTGTACATGTTTCCAGTACAGATAATTTCCAGAGGGAAATTGCGACGTTTGACATGAAATCAAGTGAGAGGCCTAATTTCACTTGTGTGTGTTGTCGACGCACTTATTATAAGAATCAGACTAAGTTAGTGGATTTATATGCAAAAAGTGAAAGGGAAAATAATAGTGAATGGAAGGATTTTGCAACATACTTGATGGTAGAAAATTGTTTTGATTTGGGATTGGATCAACGTGTGTGTACTTATTGTTGTAACAAATTAAAACAAAACCAGATGCCTGCTAGAGCAGTTCATAATAATCTGGAATTGGTTGAGATTCCTTCTGAATTGAAGGATTTAAATACTTATGAATCTATTTTGATTCAAAGTATCCATCCCTTTCAGGCTATTGTAAGAATGGAGCCAAAGACAGGGAAATTGCCTCCATCAGATTTACAGAGAGGATTAAAGGGAAGAGTTGTTTATTTGCCTCTAGATTTGAAGAAAAACATTAACACAATTGGAGTAGAAAAAGTGGAAGAGGAACCTCTGGTTATCTTAGTTAATGGGGTTCCGACAAAGAATAAGAAAATATGGCAAGATTTAGTAGATGTTAGGAAAGTTAAAAAGGCAACATTGTATTTGAAAAAAAATAATAAATACTATAAGAATGTATATGTTGCAGAAGAGGAAGTAAGTGAGGAAGAGGATAGCGATTTGTGTGCTGGTCAAATTGAGAAAGTAGAACCCTCTACTAGTGAGGAAATATATGAACATTATAGTGTTCATCCTTTGCATTCAAAGGAAGTCATGGGGAATGCTATTGAGTTGTTTCAAATGAAACAAGCCAAAGGGAGTCCCATTAGTGTTTGGGAGGAAAGTTTGGAAGCTCGGTGTTTCCCACAGCTTTTTCCAACAGGTCAGGGAGGAAGATATGATGAGCGACCTCATCAAATTCCTGCTTCTGAATACCGGACTTTGCGATTGTATGCAGGAGATGCTAGGTTTCGACAATGCATTCCTTATTTGTTTCATCTCCTGTTTGAAAGCGATCTGTCTGGACTGTCATATGCAGTGAACCACATCTTGAAAAGTGGTATACACATGCAAAACATCTCGGCAAGTGATTATATGGATAAAGTGAATGTCCAAGATAGTATTTTGGATTCTCACCTGATTAATCTCATGGCGTGTCAGCGTGGTACTAATGAGTACTGGTACCGTCGTCATGGTGATTTAAAATGTATGCTGAGGAACTTAGGTACTCCCACATGGTTCCTCACTCTGAGCTGTGCCGAGTATGGCTGGGAAGACTTACTTGAATTTCTACGAGAGGCAAATGCTAACGTAGAAAACATCGAATTCAAGACACCCGGAGAACTGTGCTCTTTGGATCCAGTCAATGTATGTAGGTACTTCAATCATAGATTTGAAGCTATGATGTCTTTCATCATGAATAAGAAGAATCCACCTCTTGGAGAGGTGTTGGATTTCTTCTGGAGAAAGGAGTACCAAGCAAGAGGTGCTCCTCATATACATATGTTGCTGTGGATCAAGGATGCACCTAAATTTGGAACGGATCCAGATGACTCAGTGATGAGTTTCATCCAACAGTATTCTACGTGTGCTGTTCCAAACGCAAAGGAGAAGAAAAGCCTAAGAGAAAAAGTTCTGCGTTTCCAAAGCCATCGATGTGGAAAGTACTGCCGTCGTAAATTCCGAAACAAGGACAAGTTCTACACTAAATGTCGTTTCGGCTTTCCACGACCGGTGATTTCTAAAGGAAGAGTAAACAGTTTGATGTCTTCGCTGCGACACAATGTCATGAAGAAATCACCTAAAAACACTTACAATTTGAAGAGGAACGAAGAGTCCAAGTACATCAACGACTACAACCCGGTGATTTTGTCCATGTGGAATGCTAACATGGATATACAGTTTGTGGCTGATAACTGTATGGCTGTGGCTCGGTATGTGACGTCTTACATCACCAAAAAAGAGAAGACAGAATTGAAGGATATGTGGGAGGACATTTCCCATGAAAAGAGCCTCAGCAAGAAGTTGTACAGTTTCAGTCTGAAGATGTTGTCGCATCGAGAAATCGGAGCGTACGAATGTTCTGACCGGTTGTCTTCAGCAAGTCTCTATGCCAAGTCCAGGAGTATCGTTTGGGCGAGTCTTGGTCTTGCTGCAACGCGTAATCGAGTTCTCAAACCTGTGCGGGAAATTGAGTATTTGGCGGAAAAGGAGCCAAACAGTACCGACATTTTGAAGACAAACATGTTGGATACATATTATCCAAATCAAAGCAGTCACCTAGAGAATGTTTGTCTGTATGAGGTTCTGCAAAATTACATGTTCAAGAGGAACATCAAAGAAGATACTGAGAAAGGAGTGTATGCTGTAATAGGAAGTGAGGGATGTCTGGTGAAGCAAAGAAAATGCCACTTGATAAACCATCGAAAATTGAGTGGCGAATCTCCTGAAAAAAAGGAGTTTTTCTATTTAGCACTTTTGCAACTTTTCAAGCCTTGGCGTGCAGAAGAGGAACTGCTTGGAGATTTCCTCTGTTATGAAGACTCTTTCAATGCCGCCAAGGAGACCATAGAATGTCCTGCTTTTCCCAAATATGTAGAAATGTTGAATGCGGAAATTGAGCAGGAAGCAACGATTGCAGCCGAGATTGCCAGAGACAGTTCTCAGGACAGTCAGAGTTCTGCTTCATTGAGTCAGGATCCACTAGGAGGACCTCTTATTGAAAATGAAGCTGCCACTGCTATGAATGAGGTGGAAAGAGCCATGGCACATGCTCAAGAGGATGCGGTTAACTTAGAAGAGTTGGAAAGGCAACTCAACGTTGAGCAGAGGAAAATATATGACGAAGTTACCATGCAAATTGATCATGGATTAAGTCATGATAAGAAAGAGTGCTCATGTACGTCGTTGAAGCCTGTCCGACTGTACGTGAGTGGAGAAGCGGGAACTGGAAAAAGTTTCCTCATTAAAGCAATTTCATGCTATTTGCAGGAAAGGACAGAGTCATCGCTGTCTTGTGTTGTCACTGCTCCAACTGGACTGGCAGCACATAATATTAAAGGGATTACTTTACATCGTTTACTGATGCTGCCAGTGGAGCATGACAACAAATTAGAATATCACAAGCTATCTGGAGATGCTTGTTTTGAAGTTTCAAGAATCTTGAGGAAAATGAAACTTCTTATCATTGACGAAGTAAGCATGGTTTCCAATGTCATGCTTGCCTTTGTGCATTTGAGGATGCAAGAAGTTCTCAAAACAGAGTATGATGTGTTATTTGGTGGCAAACACATCATTGTTTTCGGAGATCTTCTGCAGCTGACACCAGTGAAAGGGCAACCTGTGTTCAAAATGCTCACGCATGAAGATACCAGGAAGTGCCTAGGCAGCATTGGCAACGTCAATATATGGTTAAACTTCAATTATGCTGAACTGCATGAAAATATGCGTCAGGCAAAGGATGAAGTTTACAAGACTATTCTACAAGATGTTAGAATTGGAAAAGTGACCGAGCATGGGAAAGAAGCTTTACATGCACGATTACTGTCAAATTTATATCCAGAACAAGATGTTGTGCCTGAGAATATTTTTCAGAAAATTACTGATAAGAAATCTGGAATATGTTTGATGCCAACTCTTGCAGAATGTGCCAAATTTAACAACAAAATGTTGCATTTAGAAAAGCAAGAGATTGTGAAAGTGGAAGCTATTGATAGAGTAGAGCATATGGGATCAACAATTATTTTGTCTGAGAATCTGAAATCAAAATTGGATTCATTAGAGAAGACTATATCTAAAACTGCAGGTTTTGAAAAGACTCTGAATGTGTGCTTGAACTGCCGTATAATTTTAAGAAGGAATTTACATGTTGAAAGAGGTCTGGTAAATGGATCAATGGGTAATGTTGTTGATTTTGTGAAATACAGAAATAGAGATGGAATTGAATTTTTAAAAATTAAATTTGATGGCATTGAGGAAGTACAGCTAATTGCTCGTTGTTCTGCTAGATTTTTGCTTGTAAAAGACTTATATGTTCGCCGTAAGCAGTTCCCTGTTTGCTTGGCATATGCGGTGACAATTCATAAATCGCAAGGTTTAAGTGTAGACACTGCATTGGTGAATATTGGCAGTTCTGTGTTCAAGGAGGGTATGGCATATGTGGCATTGTCACGAGTTAGAACTTTATCGGGATTGTACTTGATTGAGTGTGATGTCAGAAACATTTGTGCAGATCTAGATTGTGTTAAGGAATACAATAGGTTAAGAAGAGAGTATGCGCCACATTTGCCTCAGTTTCCTTTGTTTGAGAAACGTCTGGTAGGCCGGAAACGAAGAAATGAGAACAATACTGGGGAGGTTGTAGCAAAAAGACAAAAAGTGAATGAACCTAAAATTACAAGCAGAAACAAAGAGGATTCTGTTGAAGATGTTGTTGGTTTTCAGTTTGAAAACAGTTCTGGTGTCAACTGCTATGCTAATGTAGTAATTAATGTTTTGTTTTCTCTAAAAAATGTAAAAGAAGAGATTGTGGTCAATTCTGATCAAAGATTTTGCAGTTTGTTGAATTCTGTGTTAGAGAAATGTAGCACAGATAGAACAAAAATAGAAAGTGTGTCTGAAATTCGAAACCTGTTAGACAGATGTTCAGGGCAAACACAATTCTCTCAAAATATTCAGCAAGATTGTCAGGAGTTTTTAATGTATATGCTTGATGTATTACATGCTGAAGGTGTAGATGTAGATCAGCTGTTTGGGCTTTCTTATCAATGGCAGCATGACTGCGAGAACTGTATGGTATCAAGTACTACTAGTGTAGACTCAGAAAGATTTATATATTTAACTTTGCCAGACAGTAAATCAGTCTCCTTTAATAAGCTAGTAAAAGCTGCTAATCACAGCATGGAGTGTAGCCAATGTAAATCTGAAATGATGTCCACATTATTTATACGAACATATGGCCAGTACGTCATTTTAATGTTCCAACGATGTAGGCCTGATGGAACAAAATTGACAACTTTAATAAAAAATTTTGTAGCTTCGCAGTTGTCAATATCAGGAAGGACTTTTGTAACTACAGCAATTATATATCATGACGGCCCTTCAATATCATCAGGACATTACACAGCTTATTTAAAGTCTAGAAATGGCTGGTCATTCTGCAATGATTCTGTTTTAATTTTCAAAAAAAAATTGCCGTATGACCTTAAAAACTCTTACCTGGTGTTTTTAAAACCAAAATTTTAGGAAAATAATCTCGGGATATGATCTGTGGAATTTCAAGAAGTTCTAATGGCTCCTACACAATTTGGCCTTGAGGATAAGTGTAGTTCAGAGACATAACTTCTAATCAAAGGATTGGACATCATGGAGATGTATGTGCACTTTAAATGAGTTCAGAAAAACTGTTTCTTTTCATAAGCTAATTGAAGCAGCCAATCAAAACATGGAGTAGAGGGAATGTAAGTCTGCAATGCTGTCTACTGTTTTACATTGCTTTGTGATTAAAAGTGATGTAGAGAATTAAATAATTGTAGTACTCATAGAGGTAGTGTAAGTCTGCTTCATATTAAGCAGTATCAGTGTCATAGGAAATGTAGAACATGACTGACCAAGAAGGGGAAGATATTACTATTCCAGGATTGTGAAAATGATCTTCAACATTTTAATTCTGAAAGTTGCGGAAATGCCAAATGATGGGATTGGCTTACAAGAAATCCAAGAGTTATAAATATCTCTGACTAGATTTGGCCTTGTGGAAAATAGTGGTAGAGAGCAAGAAGTCATTTATTGCATGTAACGTGTTTTTAAAAACGATGGAGGTTTTCTTTCAGAAAGTGGCGGGCTGAAAGTAATAACAGCACAAAAGAGTGTAAGCTGTTCATAGGACATCCTTGGACGTCATGGAAAGTAAGTTAACTTTAAGGAGTTCTGAATTTTATTTTCTGATGTTGTATGGGTTTTTTAAACACAATCATTTTGATTGTGTTTTTTTTTCCCCGCTGTTACATGATGAATACCTTCAAGTCACTGTTTTTAGTGAATTTTGATACATTCTGAGAACAGCAAAAATAAACCATTTAACATGTATAATTAATTCTGTACTGTTTGCATTTATGATGTATATGTAGAACTGTGTAGGAGGCATGGAGAAGGTGAGTTTTCTGTAAGTGTTAAATTTATTGTATGCAGTGCTGCACTTCTACGTATTCTTTCATATGCTGGACTACATCTGCACAATGAGATACCTAAGCAAAGGAAACACAAGTGATGTGATTGTGAAATGAGCAAAATAAATTGCACATATTTCAATTACATCACCTGAGTTTCCTATCATTACGAATCACATTGTGCAGATCAAGTTTAGGTCTGTCCAGGGAAACATAGGAGGTTTCTACTTTGTTGAAGAGTGCAGTGGACATGACTCACTTCATTAGTAGACTTTCACAGATATTATCTCCTCTGTACACTTCAACAAGTGTAAATCTCATCTTGAACTCTGAGTAGGCCTCACCTCAAACAAATCTCTGGATAGGAGACATGTTATTGGCATACTGAAGCGACACTTTTCTGAAACAAGAGCAATGCAAAAGATGCACCATGTTTTAAGATAGGCCTCACTTCATCTGCATCAAGATACTGTTAGTTTAAAATGTATATCTTTAGCATTGTGTAGAGGACCTGGAGAAGCAGAAGCTTCTGTCAGTGTCAAAGTTGTTGAAAAACTATTTGTCCTTCAATATTTTCCCTTGTCGTTTATAATTTTTAAATACATATTTTAATTTTTTTCAAATGTTGGTTCTCTCTTTCACAGATTGAAAGTATAGAAATAAAATGTGATTAATTTAACGGCAATTACAAGGTAAATAGTTGTACTCTTTTCGTTACATTTCTATCACATTCACCTACTATTAGATCCACTGCTTCACTTCTTTAATCCTCAGTTTCCTGCCTTTGCTACTTTCCTCATTCCTTTCTCTATTACCTATTTACTCAACTCCTTCCACTCTTTTTCTCAGTCCCTCTGTTCTCATAGTTCCTCAGTCTTGTTCACTCACTCCATCTCTATTACTCTTAGTGTCTGTGAATTACTTTCCCAACTTTTTTTTTTTGGGGACCGCTTCCTGGGAAGTTGCCCGGTTCGCAAACCAGCAGCGTTATGGCAGTCCACCATTTTGTGTTTCGTTCGAATCAAGATACAAGATGGAGGGCAAATAATGTTCAGAATAGGTAGAAGGGGGCACGGTAGATGTATCTTGACCCCCTTGGTTTTCTGAGGGTGGCTGAGGAGGACCATAGTTCTTCACTCTTGTTCACTCTCTCTGTTTCTATTAATGTCACTGTTTATGACTGATCAAAAAAATGTTTTTTAAAAAAGAACAGTAACTATAAGGGAAGGAAATAGACAGTTATGTTAAAAGAAAGACAGCTATAGGGAGTAAACTAACGATACTGTTACCTACAATCCACTGCTGTTGATGTTACTGACCATGTCATGAATGATGTAATATGTGACATCATCAACAGTGGATTGTAGGTAACAGTATCCTTAGTTTACTCCCTAGAGCTGTCTTTCTTTTAACATAACTGTGTATTTCCTTCCCTTATAGTTACTGTTCTTTTTTAAAAAATATTTTTTTGGTTAGCTTCCGGTACGCGTACCGGGTAGCGCTCCGGGAGCGAACTAAGAGAAATACAGGTTGGCAGAGTTCCAAATATTCTACCAATTTTTTTATAATGGGGAGTTAGTTCTGAAAAGAACTTTTTTTTTAATGTTTTTGTTGTTTTATATTTTTTTTAGTATTTTTTGAACATTTTTTTACTTTTTTTGTATTTTCTGAACGTTTTTAAAAAATTTTTGGTTTTTTTGGGGGGGGGGAAACAAAAACGATCCATTATAAAGGGCTCAACAGGAGCAAAAAAAAAAAAGAATTTATTTTTTGGTGCGTCTTGTGCAAACATTAATATGATTTTGAATTGCTCGCAAAATCAAAGTGATGCTTCTTTCTCTGTAGCAGATGAAAGCGCCACATTCCACGCACACTTGTTTTACGTGCCCAAACAACATTTGGATGTTTGCAATCACCTCCCTCGCCTCTGGTCCCGACACCTCTGGAACCACCGATCTTCTTGCCATTTGGAGGGGATTTTGTTGTTGGTCACGTAGCTGGGCAGCACTATAATTATTTGGGTGCCACCTACTCATATGCCGATGCATAGTATGATTGCCATAACTATATTTTTTATCAGTGCCCCTTGACAATCTGTCACCGCATATGCGGCAAAACACGTAACGAGCATTCACTTTCTTTTGCCCCTCAGGAATTCTGTAGAATTGCCAGATATAATTCTCCTGTCGATTGTACCTCCTGGGCTCCTCTGGCAAAAACTCATGCTCTTCCTCCTCTTCCTCCTCTTCCTGTTCTTCCTCTTCTTGCAGAATTACTTCTGCAGGTGGTCCTCTCTTTCTTGGATTTGGTGGAGGTGGTGGGCTAGCACCAGCTGAAGCTACTAATGAAGCCATCACAAAGTCTCAATAAAGGGTCTTTCTCTCACCAAGATGAAAGTCAGAGTGATGAAAGAAGGAGGGGTTTTCATCATTTGGGAAAAACAAAAGTTCTAAACCAATGAAAAGTGTCCATTTTAGATCACATGACCTTGTATTACATCATTAGGAAACCAAAAGTGAAATGAACCAATGAAAAGTGTTATTATCGAGTCACATGACCTGCTATGTTTACATTACGCGGTCGGCGCCGCGCCGCGGATCGCTTCCGGTTCGCGTACCGCTGCGCTTCCGGGTACGCGAACGTAGCACGTAATATGACGTATTACGCGAGAACGCGAAACGTCATGCTGACGCGAAGCGTCGCGATGTTGTTTTGTAACGCGAGAGGTGCGCTAAAGGAACGTTTACCAGTTCGCGTACCGGGTCGCGCCTCCGGATTGAGCTAACGGGAAGCTAACCGGTACGCGTACTGGGAGCGAAACAAAAAAAATACAAAAAAAATTGTATAAAAAACATGTAAAAAATATTTTTCTTTTTAAAGAATAATACATTGTAAAGGTTTTGATATTAGCTATTAAAAAACCAATGAAATTCACTGAAAAAACCATAGGTTATAGACCATATATAGTTAGGAATTAGCATTTACAAAACCTTAAAAATTCACTGAAAAAACCATAGGTTATAGACCATATATAGTTAGGGATTAGCATTTAAAAAACCTTATTTTACTCACACAAAACCATTGAAATTCCATATATAGTTAGTTGTACTAACTATATATCACGCACCCGCAATCCACTGCTGATGATGTCACATATTACATCATTCATGACATGGTCAGTGACATCACTGATGACATCACTGATGACATCTCAAATGACATCACTGATGACATCACTGATGACATCTCAAATGACATCACTGATGACATCACTGATGACATCTCAAATGACATTACTGATGACATCACTGTTGTGATAATACGATGAACCTCTTCAGACTCTAATATAACCTTAGATACACTCAGTGTAAACACAGACTCACAGATTGTCACTCATCCATGAAGTTACACACACACCTAGACAGTCATGCAAACAATCAATCACACCTCCATTTCCTTAACTATACAGTTAAACACACCTTACTTACTTATTCAAACAAATACTAAAACATATTTACTCACTTATACAATCCTGGATACAAGTTCACAATGATCCATACAGCCACTCACACATTCACTGGCTCTTATGCACAGTTATTTATATATGTCAACTCTCACATGTACTGTATTTTACATATGTACTTAATTTGACATGTAGCACTGAGATATCTATTCACTCACCAATACAGTCATGCACACAGTCAACCGCCCATACAGCTGTTTCCAACATGCACTTTTGAACCCATACATCTATGCACAGAGTCATACACTTCCCAGCCACTCACACACACACTCAGTCTCCCATACAAATGCTTGGGCAACCAATCAATAACCTATATAGTTACTCATATAGCTACTGATCAACACATGCAGCAGTTTACAGAACAACAGACATAATGATGCACAAATTAAGACAGTTTAGTCACTAACCCATGCACTCAGTGAGACACATTTAATCACTCACTCATAGAGTCAGTCACGCACCTACTAAATCCTTCATCCAGACACTTCTACATCTACTCATTCTTCAATATGTAAAACATATTTAAACTTTACAGAAACACACAGTCACTGGATGATGTCATCAGTGATGTCATCAGTGATGTCATTTGAGATGTCATCAGTGATGTCATCAGTGATGTCACTGACCATGTCATGAATGATGTAATATGTGACATCATCAGCAGTGGATTGCGGGTGCGTGATATATAGTTAGTACAACTAACTATATATGGAATTTCAATGGTTTTGTGTGAGTAAAATAAGGTTTTTTAAATGCTAATCCCTAACTATATATGGTCTATAACCTATGGTTTTTTCAGTGAATTTTTAAGGTTTTGTAAATGCTAATTCCTAACTATATATGGTCTATAACCTATGGTTTTTTCAGTGAATATATATATACTTTAAGCAGATTATGGCTCCGCTGCTAATACTTACCGGAGTGATGTAATCTGGGAACCGGAGTCTTTCAGATAAAGACAGCAGCTGTGAACAATCATGAACTGAGCCAAGCTAGACTCCCGCCAATGGGAGGGCCGTGTAAATATTTAAAGGAGGAACATAGTGAAACCTACTGCAACAGGCATCCGAGGAAGGCTTATGTGCCGAAATGCATTATGCCCTGCAGAATTGTGAATAAAGGTCGCCTTGATACTCCCCGCTGTGTCCTCTGGTCGTCTCTACAGAAATGATCTTCTCTTCATATATATATATATATATGTATGTATGTATGTATGTATGTATATATATATATATATATATATATATATATCAACAAGAAAGCACACAAAATAGACCTGAAGCAGCAGAACGTATAGGAGAAGCCAACTCTGACACAGATTTGACCTTAAGTGGCTATAGTTCCACATGAAGCAATAGAAGTGAGGGAGGAGCCAATGTGGAAACGAGGAGGTTGGATTTAGGTGAAGAAATTGATTTTTTAGCAGAGGACCGGCGCAATACCCTAAGGCCACGGATAAAAACTCGGCCTCAATCAAAGCCAGAAACATCAAAAGAAGAGAAAGGCGCAAAAAAACAAAACTCAAAGCAAAAAAAAAGGATATTGGCGCAAGAAGCAATAAATGACGAACAAGATAAAACTATCAGCAATCTGACAAACATGAAACTTAGCACGAACAGATACACAAATTCTAAAATTGAGTTTGTCATACTGCCAGCCTAACAACTTCAAATATACCCAGACGAGAGTCGACATATTCAATTTCATTAGGAAACTGAAATTAATCAAATTCTTCACAGTCAAGAAAGGTCTGACGAACAAAACCATGGCAGCTACGGAAGACCGGGACGGCACACAGAAGCTAACGGTGGCTGATGTACCATTATTGACAGCAATGCAATCAATAATGTCAAACATTGATGAAGAGGATTTAGGGACTTCGACCCAGGTGCAACTGCAACAGGCTGCTATAACACAAAAAGGAGCAGGCAGCAGCCTATTTAAAACCAAATCCACCTTTGTACCACAATGCCCAAAGATGCGATAGACATTTACCATGAAAGAATAACAGAGGATATTAAACAACTCTATCGTCGTGTTAACCACCAAGTACAAAAGAAGGGCAAAAACGAGATAGAATATAATGACCTCATGGATCGACTGGAAAAAACACTGAAGTGATTGTGAAGCCATCAGACAAAGGCGGAAATATAGTCCTGTGGCTCAGAAAAGACTATCTACAAGAAACTCATAGACAACTATCAGACCAAGCATGCTACAGAAAGACCAGTCATAAGGAATACAACATGGCAATTGAAACACTGAGAAGACAACTACATCAGTTTAAACGAGATGGAATGATACTGAAGGACAAATTTGATTTCTTATGGAATGCCAACCCCATTATTCCCTCTATTTACTTTGTACCCAAGACCCACAAGGAGGTCTGCCCTATCCCAGGTCGACCAATTATAGCAGCTATCGACAGTGTGGGGGAACACCTCTCGCAATATGTTGACCACTTTTTACAAGACTTGGTAAAAACCTTCCAAGCTACGTCAAAGATACAGGCGTCTTCCTAAACAAGATAAGAAATACGAAATGGGATGTGAGTATGAAGTTATTACCTTTGGACATTGAGTCCTTATACACTTGCATAGAACATGATGTGGGGCTCAAAGCGATCAGGCACTTCCTCAGTCAAAAACCAGTGGAATCCTATGAACATAATAAAATCCTGATCAAGAGCATCGATTGGTACCTAAACAACAATTATTTCATGTTAGAAACACAAGTGTAGAAACAAGAGAGAGGGGTGGCTATGGGATCCTGCTTCTCCCCCAGCTATGCCTGTTTGATGGTAGGCTGGTGGGAGGAGCAGGTCCTAAAAACAACACACCAGGAGGAATACAACAAACATGTTAAGTGTTGGTTACGCTTTATTGACGATGTTTTTATTCTGTGGTCTGGCAATGATGAAAGTGCACAACGGTTTATTGACAAACTCAATGTTAATCAAGTAAATTTGAAATTTACTTCATATATAAGTAAACATGAAGTGGAGTTTCTAGACGTTAAGGTGTATGTGGAGGCAGGGAACATCAACACTACACTCTTTAGAAAAAAGACAGCCGGTAACTCCACGTTACATGCAACCAGTGCCCACCCCCAACATCTAATAGAGAGCATACCGTACGGTGAACTACTTAGGATCAAACGTATATGCAGCACTGTAGAACAACAGGAGATATGCACTAGACAAGCATTGGAGAGATTTCGGAAACGAGGATACAAGACCTCTACTCTCAATCAGGCATTGAGTAAAGTCAATATGAGAACAAGGGCATCCCTGTTGGACACTCCAACTAGCACTGAGGAGCCTACTGATGCTAATAATATACCTAGGCTCATTCTTACCTACAATAAGCAACACCGCCAGATTTGTTCCATCATTAATCGCAACTGGCCGATAGTGCTAACAGATGCAGTGATAGCACCAGAAATACCTGACATGCCAACCATTACATACCGCAGAGGAATCTCTATGAGATCCCAGATAGTGCGTAGCAACCCTGAAATAGCCAAAACAACCTAAACTACATGGTTGAAACCCAAAGAAGGATTTTTAAAATGTACATCATGCAGGGCTTGTAAATTCGGTATTTCCACATCTAAGTACAGAACTCCATTCAGCCCATTTGAGACCAAAATCCTGGGGTCATACAACTGCAAAACGGAGTACGCCGTATACGGTCTGACATGTACCGGTGGCCTCCACTATGTGGGCAGTACTAAACTACAGGTACATGTCAGATTCCTCCAACATCTGAGAGTGATTGTAAACAACGATACGGCGTACCCGGTGGCCAGGCATTTTAAAGTAGCACATGGCAACGACTTAAAATGCCTAAAATACTTTGTTATTGCTGCCATCCCAGAAAACCCCAAAGGCGGGAATAGGGAAAAGGCCCTCAGGAAACTAGAATCTAAGTTCATTCTTGAACTAGATAGTAAATACCCGAAAGGGCTTAACAACACAGAGGATTTACATAATTTTTTGTAAAATAGATTTTTTTGAAAAAGAATATTTTTTGCAAATTTTGGTAATTTATTTTCTGTATATAGTGATTATGGAAATACACACCACTCCATAGAAGTGTAATCTATACGCCGTATAAACTGAACGCAGTGCGGAGTCTTGAACAATCCCACTAATTTGCTGATGAATTACATTTTCCCAAACTTCCTAAGATTTTGTAGTTTTTAACTTTACATTTTATTATACACATTGTCTTTTTAATGAGTATAATTTTTAAACCCTTTTTTATAAACTTGCACTATTTGCACATATTGCACACTTCATGGTACTGTATGATTATGCACTTTACAAACCAACACTATAGGTGGTACCTACATTGAGGGTATTCACCTACTGTTAACCTTTTTTCATTAGCAGCACATCTATGCCACCTAATGGGGTATCCCCAATAGGATGTAGAGGAATTTATTCCGTTATAATATCTGCTTATGGTATATAATTGAGTAGACTGAACAATGAATCTAGACATGAAATATACAAAATGTTTATTTATGTCTATGTTATCATGTGTATTTAAACTGTTATTTATATATTTATATATTTATAAAATTACAGGTTTTAATGTTTAAATCTGCACAACATTGCAGTAAGAGCCGTACATGATATTATTGTTCCTCTATTTATATTTATATATTTATATATTTATATACCAGAGTTGGCATTTATGCTCTTTGAAATCTAGAAACATTTTAGATATGTGTGGCCTACCAGTTGAAATGTATTTTATGGTTGAAGCTGAAAACAATATTTATATTGACTGGTGAAAAGTGTAGTGTTTCTTCTATGTCCAGCATACCATGTGACGGGGTGAAAGCATCACACAAAAAAACACAATATAAAATGGCAAGCGGATGGCGTTTCCGCCAGTGAACAAGGATACTTTGTATCCGAAACGCGTCTGACTATGGTAACTTGTAAATAAAGACCTGCTTCTACCACAAAAATCCATGGTGTCCGTTTCCTGTCTTTCAGCGAGTCCGGCTGGAGCACAGGAGAGTGAGCGGGAGAGAACAAATCTAATATATATATATATATATATATATATATATATATATATATATATATATATATATATATATATATATATATATATATATATATATATATATATATATATATATTACCTACTGGCGGTCGCCAGTAGGTATATATAGTTAGGATTTTTTCCCTATGGGTTTTTTGAAAATTCTATGTCTAATAACTTTGGCGTTTGTGGACGGAATTGGCTGAAATTTTCAGGAAAATGGCACATTTTGTTTCTGAGCAGCCCCTGAAAATTTGGGGGGGTTTCGTCAAGGGGGGGCCGAGAAAAAAGGGGGGTCCCAAAACGTGTTTTTAACATTGATTTTTCCATAGGGCGGTTAGCCTCACTTTTAGCCCGAACGGCTGAATAGATTTGCACGAAACTTGGCAAAATTGTAGGGACTGGTAGCCCGATGTGCCTTTTGTAGGTCTCAATATATGTGCTCCAGTGGATTTTGAGAAATTAACGTTTAAAAAAAGATATATATCTGTAGCAGCGGACCGGGCAGCGCTCCAGGACGCGTACCTTTCGCGCAACGGAGCTTTGTGAAGCGAAGCTGATTGGTTCTCTGGCGTCTGTCAACATTCCAAAAAGTCCGTAGCTGCCGCCATCTTGTCTCTCGGTAGGATCGAGAGACAAGAGGAGGCCAAAACAAAGGGGCAAATAACCATAAGGGGGCATAGTAGATCCTCCCTGACCCCCTAGGTTTAATGTGGAGGCTTTAAAACGGCCCCGCGGGGCAAAAAAAAATAATTTTTTTTTTGTTTTTTTGCGTGGGTAGCGCCCGGTCCGGGAACCGGGAAGCTTTCTGGGCAGCGTACTGCAATGAAAAATGAATGATAGACTTTTATTTTTTAAGGATTGTTTATTGTGTTTAATAATTTATTAAACTTTCTAACGCGGCGCGTCATATGACGCATTACGCGACAACGCAGGTCCAGAATATAGTGAAAATGTCTCCACCAACCAGCGGACGGCACACAACCCCTTTCAGCAGGCTAAATAGTTCTGTTAAATGACAACAGAAGGGACAGGCAACAAGAACCATCAGTCAAAGAGGGGAGGGCAAGTTCTTCTCTACCGGGTCACGTTGGAGCGCTACCGGAACTGATCGAATTGGTAGTCTACAGTGTTTCTGGATGTTTCAGACTGAAGCTGGCGTTAGCATGAGAGCACCACCATTTCGTAGCTCCGTCGTGGCCATTCCACGAGCAATCATGCTAGGCGCTCCCCACCAGAAGCCTGCGGGAGTCGGGGGCCCCCCAAGACTTTTGTAGAATCTTCAAGGATGAGGGGACGCTTTCGAGAATGGAGCCCAAGCTCTAGCAGACAAGCGTCCGAGTTCCAAGGTGTCGCAGGCCCATTTTAGTGGACCACGCCCAAATCTGAAGAGATGGCCGCCATTTTGAGAGTCCTGTGGCAGCCGCCTATCGCTGCGCCGCAAGAGCGGGAGCAACTCAAGTACATGGTGAGCGAGACGCTGTAGTCGAAAGAGCGGGCGGTAAACAGCTGAATAGCGGAAGAGGCACAGTGTAGCAAAAGCGGGCTGAATGGCAAATGAAACGGAAAAGGGGTGCCCCACTACAGCGTGTCTTTAGGTGAAACGGATTGTGGGACAAGGTGAAGAATGGAAGAGTCACCAAAAGGAAAAAAGTTCCGCTTGACCCCGGGAGCCGGCCACCTATGTCGGGGGCGATCTCAGGCCACACCAGGGCAACACGACTTGGGGAGGGGGCCGGAGCCAAGCGCCCCCTCCGAGTCCGCGACATGACACCGTCCCTCGGGGGCCTCCGTCAAGCGGTTCAGGGTGGCACCGCATCACAACAGCCCCCACTTACTTTAAGAATAGTGAAGATGAAGCAATTGCAAATAGGCTTCAGACAATGTTACAAGCACTCCTCAAAACTTTGAACTTTCAGAGTGCATGAGTTGGGACAGCGAGGGGTGATTTGGTTTCTCGGATTTGGTTTCTCGGACTGTTTTTCTGGTCTCTCACCACTGGCATAGTTTAACGTTTTCTTGTTTCTAGGACATTAATAGGTTTTATCATTACGTTATGTTATCGTTTCTTTGTTTGTTGTTTAATAAAAGTTCATGTTCATCAGTGGCCTACTGATTTTCGTTTTCCTATTTTTTTCTTTCCAGGTTGTTTCATGGTAAAGTTTCTGTTAACAGGATACAGTGATCACTTCGTTATTATTGCATATGTCCTTTTCACTAGGGGTGCTCTCTGGTCGGGCCAGATGACGTATCTCTAGTAAATGGTCCGGGTGAAAAAGGTGCATCAATCAGTGGGGAGTAGATAGGCATGACAGATTACAACGGGGGAGAAAGGTCCGCATTACGTACCCTTTCACTACTTGCAAAGATTTTCCTACGTTTATATGCAAACAGGGAATACCTCCAAAAATAACTAATTCCCAAACAGTCAATGTTCGGACAATCAATCAATCAATGAGGAATGAAATAGGTACGACGTGTTAAAGGCTTGCGTTACCTACCCTTCACTATCTGCAAAGGGAGAGAGAATATTCCTATTCTTCCTCGTTTGCAGGTAGAGAAGATCCTTAAGAGAATTAACTTCGAACAATTCAATGCTCGATTGAAACAATCAACAAGGGGTACTGTGAACACAAATGAACGCCGCTTATGTACATACGCATTGCTATTTTCAACAGGTTGTTCCTAATGTTTCTATTTTAGCGAGGTCAAAAAGAGATCCCATTAGTGGCCTACTGATTTTGCTCGATTCCTTTTGTTTTTTTACACGATTTTTCGCTATCTGCAAAGACTAAACAGAGTATTGCGACTCTGTGCTTGTTTGTAAATAGAGAATGAACCAAAGAGAACAATCAATCAAATGGAGAGAGAAGCAGGCACGACGTATTACAAAGGGGGCAAAGGGCTGCGTTAACTACCCTTCACTATCTGCAAAGAGAGAGTACTCCTAATAGAAATGAGGGGTGGGGGGCAGTATTCAAAGCAGATCAGTGTGCATAAACACGAAAATGTTTTTACTTACCACGTACTTGACATTCGACAGCTTATGATATTTGCTATTAAAAAACCATTGAAATTCACTGAAAAAACCATAGGTTATAGACTATATATAGTTAGGAATTAGCATTTACAAAACCTTGAAAATTCACTGAAAAAACCATAGGTTATACACCATATATAGTTAGGAATTAGCATTTAAAAAACCTTATTTTACTCACACAAAACCATTGAAATTCCATATATAGTTAGTTGCACTAACTATATATCGCGCACCCGCAATCCACTGCTGATCATGTCACATATTACATCATTCATGACATGGTCAGTGACATCACTGATGACATCACTGATGACATCTCAAATGACATCACTGATGACATCACTGATGACATCTCATTTGACATCATTCTTGTGCTAATACGATAAACCTCTTCAGACTCTAATATAACCTTAGATACACTCAGTGTAAACAGACACTCACACACTGCCACTCATCCATGGAGTTACTCACACACCCAGTCAGTCATGCAAAGAAACAATCTCACCTCCATTTCTTCAACTATACAGTTAAACACACCTTACTTATTGAAACATATACTAACACATATTTACTCTCTTATACAATCCCTGATACAAGTTCACAATGATCGATACAACCACTCACTCATTCAGTGGCTCTCATGCACAGTTATTTATATATGCCAACTCTCACATGTACTGTGTTTTACATATGTACTTACTATGACATGTAGCATTGAGATATCCATTCACTCATCAATACACTCATGCACACAGTCAACTGCCCATGTAGCTGTTTCCACATGCACTCTTGAACTCATACACCTAGTGAATAAACTGCTCACACATCTATGCATA
Source organism: Lissotriton helveticus (assembly GCF_964261635.1). Lineage (NCBI taxonomy): Eukaryota > Metazoa > Chordata > Amphibia > Caudata > Salamandridae > Lissotriton > Lissotriton helveticus. The sequence continues at coordinate 1,179,224,730 of NC_136063.1, read as the reverse complement.
GAGTCACACACCTTCCAGCCACCCCCACACAAACTCAATCTCCCATAGAAATACTTGGGCAACCAATTAATAACACATATAGCCTCTCGTATAGCTAATGATCAACACATGCAGCAGTTTACAGAACAACAGACATAATGATGCACAAATTAAGACAGTTTAGTCACTAACCCATGCATTCAGTGAGACACATTTAATCACTCACTCATACAGTCAGTCATGCACCTACTAAATCCTTCATCCAGACACTTATACATCCACTCAAGACATATTTTAACTTTACAGAAAAATACAGTCACTGCATGTTGTCATCAGTGATGTCATTTGAGATGTCATCAGTGATGTCATCAGTGATGTCACTGACCATGTCATGAATGATGTAATATGTGACATGATCAGCAGTGGATTGCGGGTGCGCGATATATAGTTAGTGCAACTAACTATATATGGAATTTCAATGGTTTTGTGTGAGTAAAATAAGGTTTTTTAAATGCTAATTCCTAACTATATATGGTGTATAACCTATGGTTTTTTCAGTGAATTTTCAAGGTTTTGTAAATGCTAATTCCTAACTATATATAGTCTATAACCTATGGTTTTTTCAGTGAATATATATATATATATATATATTACCTACTGGCGACGGTTTTTTGAAAATTCTATGTCTAATAACTTTGGCGTTTGTGGACGGAATTGGCTGAAATTTTCAGCAAAATGGAACATTTTGTTTCTGAGCAGCCACTGGAAATTTGGGGGGAGTTGGTCCAGGGGGGGCCGAGAAAAAAGGGGGGTCCCAAAACGTGTTTTTAACATTGAGTTTTCCATAGGGCGGTTAGCCTCACTTTTAGCCCGAACGGCTGAATGGATTTGCACGAAACTTGGCAAAATTGTAGGGACTGGTAGCCCGATGTGCCTTTTGTAGGTCTCAATATATGTGCTGCAGTGGATTTTGAGAAAATAACGTTCAAAAAAAGATATATATCTGTAAGCGCGGACCAGGCAGCGCCCCGGTACGCGTACTTGACGCGTAACGGAACTTCGCGTAGCGAAGTTGATTGGCTCTCCGGTGTCTGTCAACATTCTAAACAGTCCGGAGCGGCCGCCATCTTGTCTCTCGGTAGGATCGAGTGACAAGAGGAGGACAAAACAAAGGGGGAAATGACCATAAGGGGGCATAGTAGATCCTCCCTGACCCCCTAGGTTTGATGTGGAGGCTTTAAAGGGGCCCCGCTAAGCAAAAAAAAAAAAATTTTTTTGTTTTTTTTCGTGGTTAGCGCCCGGTACGCGAACCGGGAAGCGTTCTGGGGAGCGTATCACAATGAAAAATGAATGATAGACTTTTCAAATGCTGTATGTTAATTGATTGTTGGTTTTGTTGATTATTTTTTTTTTTTTTTTTTTAAGCTTTTTTTATTGTGTTTCATAATTTATTAAACTTTCTAACATTTCATTGTCAGAAATTTCATAATAATCATGGAATATAGATTGTAGTCTCTGAGGTTGTAAAATGTCCTCATTTGCAAGGAGGTTATCTACTGCTTGTACACATTGCAGTAGTTCTTGGTCCCAAGTTTCATCCATAAATTCAATCTCATTTGGATCAATGATTTCTGTGTTGGACTCTGGAAGGACAATTTCAAATGAAATGTTTTGTTCACTTTCCATTTTTCCTGAAATTAGCATAAAAAAATATATATTAGTAGAGGTAGGGCACTGTTGGGATTAATTTTAGATAGGCAGTTTTTAACAGAGAATTTATCTTTGGGCAGTGTATAGTATCAGAGTGGAAGTAGGAATATAAAAAAGTGTATCTAAATTTATAAGTACTACAGAGGGATAGTATATAACTAACAGAAAAAGTTTGCCATATTAACTTAAAGTGCACAATATACTTCAGTTTTAAAAATAACAACTTACCTTTAAAAAGAAGTTGAAGTTATTAATGAAAATCCTATTGAAAGGTACACCAGGAAGTAGTAGTCAAAATGGCTGTGTTTCCTTCTCTTCCTTTATATATATTCGGGTACATAACCAATCAAATGTGAGGTAAAAAAAGTAGAAAATGAAAGTAACATTTTAATTGGTTGTCAATTCCAACATTTCAGATGTGTTTTGTGAAGTAATTTACCTCACGGTATTTAGAGAGGTCTACAGGCTAAATGGCTAAATGGAATTCCAATCAAATTTGTGAAAATGGTAGGGATTGGTATGTAGTATGAGCTAATCTATATTTGGTGAAATTGTCTCCAGTGGCTTTTCTGTGAACTACTTTCCCACCTTTTTTTCCCAGGGAGCGACCCGGTACGCGAACCGTTGAGCGCCCCGGTTCGCGTACCTTAAGCGTTCCGGGAGTCCACCATTTTGTGTTTCGGTCGAATTAAGATACAAGATGGAGGGCAAATAATGTTCAGAATGGGTAGAAGGGGGCACGGTAGACTTATCTTGACCCCCTAGGTTTTCTGAGGGTGGCTGAGGAGGTTTATATGTGCGGAAAAAAACCATTTTTTTTAAAAATTTCGCGAGGTTAGCTCCCGGTACGCGTACCGGGTAGCGCCCCAGGGAGTGTACTTTGTTGAAAATTTGTGAAAAAAGTTAGAGTAAAATAATAATTGTGAGTGATTAGATGTAGGGTAGCTCTGAGAAGAGCTTTTGGGTTTATGGTACATTTTGGTACTTATAAGTAGGTACCAATGCACATTTTTAAATTCAGAGTGAAAACTCTGTTGCCCTCATCTGAGAAGTGAACTCCATCTCCTCTGTAGATATCTTGCATGTAGTAACGCAAGTTATTGTTGTACAGGGAGCCCATTCCATGGTCTCTCATGTAAGCTGAAACAGATTTGTTTACATGCTTCCTCGACTTCTCAATTTGTGGACAAAATTGGTTTGACCACCTCCATTTCTGTCTTTGGCATATATTTGAATATACCAAGGCAGTCTGAGGAAAAAGTGCCATTAATTGCTCAAAGGTGTCCTTTAAAAGCATTTCCAGACCTACACCAGTCAAAGTGCCCAAGTCATTACCTCCACAGTGCACAATTAACAGGTCAGGTTTTGGGAAATGCATAAAGGTTTTCACCAATGGTATCAATTGGTGACATTTTAATCCTCTGTGGCCAAACCACTTAATTTCCACATCTTGTAAATTGAGGTTAGGTAAATTCCTGCTTTCAACGTACCTTTGAGCCCAGTGAATATAACTATGACCAACAATCCAGACAGAAAACATGGTGAGAGAAGGTTCTCCTGCAGTCAGATGAAGTGTGGCAATGAAATGGCAGTTGAAAAAATGTGAGTTTGAAATGAAAAAAACTGTGGAGTTTCTGTGTTCATGAAGTAGTAACAGTGATTGGTGGATTTTGATTGATGAAAACAGAAAGTTAGGGTGTACAGATGTGTTGTTTGAAAGATGTATTTTGAGTGGTCAATAAAAAATCATTAAATGAAAGAAAGCACTGGATATGCAGGTGCACTGAGAGTTCAGAGTTCAATTGCAACATTGTTGTGTGAATTTGCAAACACCAGAGTTTCTCCAAGAGGTGGTTGCTATGGAAAATAGGCAGAAAGGGCAGAGGGGGAAGGGTTTTCATTTGAAAAAAAGTGAGGGAAGAGTTTTGATTGGGTGACATGAGAAATATGTGTGAAGAATTACACCATTTCTGTGCTTTTGATAGCTGCAGACTCTGGAGTGCATACCTTTTGCTCTGCTGAAGACAAATTGGTGTGTTTCTTAGACTGTTTTCAAACTCAAAGTATTTGCTAAGGTGAGAAAATATTTCTTTACTTTAGATAGAGAATAGTGTGCTTTAAGGAGAAAATTATGATTTATGTGGCGCAAATTGCTTGTAAATATGCTCTCACATGTGCATGGAAAATTTTGATTTTGAATGTTTGTGTTACATAGCCATGTTAAAAGTGACGCAACCATGCTGGAAAGCCAATCAAAAAATGATTTCATGTGTTTTAATGACATTTTAAGTCATTTTCTGATGTGCAGTGTTTAGAAATTATGATTTGAAAATCGTTTTTGTGGAAAAGGAATTGTTTATAAAATCATGACAAGGACATAATGGTGTATGGTTCTTTATAAGGCAATTGACTGTTCCTGATGTTATTTTTCTCATTTTAGTGTAAGACCTTTCTCTGTGGCGCAAATTGCTTGTAAATATGCTCTTACATGTGCATGAAAATTTTAATTATCAATGTTTGTGTTACATAGCCATGATAAAAGTGAACCAACCATGCAGGAAAGCCAATCAAAAAACGCTTTCATGTGTTTCAATGACATTTTAAGTCATTTTCTCATGTGCAGTTTTTTGAAATTATGATTTGAAAATCGTTTTTGGGAAAAAGGAATTGTTTTTAAATTCATGAGAAGGACATAATGGTGTATGGTTCTTTATAAGGCAATTGACTGTCCCTGATGTTATTTTTCCCATTTTAATGTCAGACCTTTCTTTGTGGCGCAAATTGCTTGTAAATATGCTCCCACCTGTACATGGAAAATTTTGATTTTGAATGTTTATGTTACATAGCCATGTTAAAAGTGACCCTACCATGCAGGAAAGCCAATCAAAAAACGCTTTTATGTGTCTTAAGGACAATTTAAGTAATTTTCCCATGTGTAGTGTTTTGAAGTTATGATTTGAAAATCGTTTTTGAGGTAAAGGAATGTTGTTAAAATTTATGTTCGCCATATGCCCCCAAATTTCTTTTTCAGGGTTGCAGCAGGGTGTTCTTGAGACACCCCTGCACCTTTGGAATAAATTCCTAATTTGTGATGAGCAAATTGTTAATCGCAAATTGCACCTTCATTTATATGAGCCTCCTAGCCCATGGAAATGAATGGGTAATTTGCAATTAGCAATTTTCTCAAACAAATTTGGAATGGTAAAGAATCGCTATTTATTCCTTAAAATTCGCTTTTTTGGAAATGCAAAATAGTTATATGATACATATGGCGGTTGATGTCTAACAAGATAAGAAGCTTATGGATACATTTATGATGACTGGTGCAATGAAGTAGAAATCACTTACTTCATTGGTAGGCCTTTACAATAAATTATCTCCTCTGTATTCTTCATCAAGCGTAACTTTAATCTGCAATCCTGAGTAGGCCTCACCTTAAACAAACCTCTGGATAGGCCACATCTTATTGTCATCCTGATTTAATCATTTATAATGCTAGGGACAGATTTATGATAGGTGTATACCTCTTTTGTGCCACTTAGAAAACATTGTCCATGGGGAAATGACTTAAAATGTCATTAAGACACATGAATGTTTTTTTTTAAAACGTTTGCAATTTTTTTGGGTCACTTTCAACATGGCTATGTGTCTGAAACAGTCAAAATCTAAATTTGCAATGCACAGGTGGGAGCATATTTACAAGGAATGTGCTTCATGGGGAAAGGTCTTATAATGTAATATGGGAAAAATGACATTAGAGATACTGAAATGCCTTATAGAGAAGCATACACCATTATGTCCTTGTCATAAATTTGCAAACCATTACTTTTCCCCAAAAACGATTTTCAAATTATATTTTGAAAACACTGCACATGTGGAAATTACTTAAAATGTCAATAATTCAAAATTTGTGATTCCTTAAATGCAATGTATCAAAAAAAAAAATGTAAAAAATGATATTAAGGATTTGGAAACTACCACCAACTTCTAGTTTGTGGTAATTTGCGAATTCTTTTCAAAAAGCATTTTAAAAAAAAAAAAAAAAAAAGGTCCCATATGACGCCCATACATGCCATTAGGGCATGTAGGTGTGCCATGTGCTCCCAAATTTCTTTTTCAGGGGTGCAGCAGGGTGTTCTTGAGATACCCCTGCACGCTTGAAAAAAATCCTATTTTGTGATGAGCTAATTGCTAATCACAACTTGCAACATTAATTCCTATGAGCCTCCTAGCCTATGGAAATGAATGGGTAATTTGCAATTAGCAATTTGCTCATTGCAAATTAGGAATAGTAAAGAATCGCTATTTATTCCTTAAAATTTGCTATTTATAATATGTAAAATATTTTGATGATACATATGGCAGTTCATCTGTAACAAGATAAGAAGCTTAGGGATAGATTTATGATGAGTGGCGCATCACCAGGGATGTGACAGTCATCCTGCGCCACTGTTCCGCCACCCATGTTGTGCTGCATTTACAATGCGGCGCAGCATGGGGCAAAAACGGCACAGATGCGTGACGCATCTGTGCCGTAAAGGTGGCGCATTGCTGGAGTTGTATCGTAAGTGCGATGCAGCTCCAGCAAGGCTCAGGGGTGCCCCATCTATACAATGCTGCGTCAAGACCTATGCCAGCTTCAAGCAGGCGCAGGGTTTTGAAGCAGCTTTCTCCTATCTGATTGTAAATGCGGCACACCATGGGTGGTAAAGCAGTGGTGCACATTAACTGGTGCATGCCTGGGGATGTGCCATTTAATATAAATCTGCACTTTAACATTTGAGTATGTGCAGGGGACACAGAGTCGTTGAGGCTTATCCAAGGTTAAGAACAGATGAGTCCTGTTCAGTGAAAAATTAGACATAGGCTTCACCTGCTCAGCATCGCTGGACATGGCTAAATAATAGCTGCAAAATGTTACTCTTGTTAAATAATTTTACTATTATAATCTGTGAGATTTGTCTCTTACTCTGCAACATCTCATTGTTGTTATCTTTCTTTAAAGATAAAGACAACCTCAACATGAGCGACAATCTGCAATCAGTTGATTTTGACCTCATCATTGAACTTGTAATTGAAACATCAGTGGATGTTGATCCATTGGATGATTTAAATCCTGAGGATGAAGAAGAGCGTGATGAGGATGCAGATTTGTCCGAATTATATGATATAGGATGGGAAGCTGACCTGCTTGAGCCTTTGGAATTATAAACATTTATTTTTAAAATTTATAATCAATAAAAAGTAAAAAGGTAAACCGTTTAATTTAAAAATAAAGACACCTTCAAAAACAGGTTATGTGTAGTGTCTTCAATAAAATATTAAAATATGCTCATAAAATTAGATCAGATTCACATATAAAATAGCATAGGTAACATAAATATAAATGTCATTTCTTTTCTGGTATTTCTGTATTGTAAAAATGGCAATGACTAAAAAATCTTCAAATTAAAATGTCAAGTAGTGTGTTATGTTTTTGATCACTATTACTGATTTACTGTTTGATAATAATGTTTAATAACATTTTTTATTATATTTTTCCTCAGATTCAACTGCAGATCATTTCAAGATTTCAATATGCCTACAAAAATAAGAGAGATAAAGGCTGCAAAACGTCAAAGACAGCAGGAGAAAAAAAAAACGCAGCAGTCCTCTAACAAAAAGATTTCTCAAGCCATGAAGAAAGCACCGGGTAAGAGCTCTAAATATTTCATAAGAAATATTTCTAATAAAAAAAATATTAGTACAGAAAATGTTTCAATCCATAACATGAGAAGTAAATCAAATGGAAAGAAAAGGACAAATGAAAATGTTACTGCTAGAGCAAGAGATAAATCTGTGCATGATAGTAGAAGGAAACAACAGTTTAGGGAGATTCGTAAACGAATGTTCCGTAACAGGATAATTGGCAATTTGTTAAAAAATATTAAGAAAGGTCAACAGAAATTAGTTTTTTATAGAAGAAAAAAAAAAGTTGAGAAAGTTATTGATCAGGCTTTTGAAATTAAACGTAAGTTATTTATTTTGATAATCAATAGAATTAGGAAGCTAAACAAGGCAATTTTTGATTTCAAAAGAAATAGTAGATGGAAGAGAATAGTTAATCGTAGTAATTTTTGTGAAGTTTTTTCTGGAGAATGGATACATAGTTCAAGCTGTGAGGCATTTTTTAATGAAGAGAGTTATTTCCAGGATAATGATTTGGTGCATGCAGTTGACATCAGTGGTCGTGCTTATGAAGTGAAAGATGGTTGTCCAGTTGAAAAAGAAAAACTTGTGACAACAGAGGCAGAAGAGTTGTTAGGTAATGAGGTTTTAGGAAGACGTGCTAAGGGTCCTGTGTACACCTGGAAGTGTAGTAGTATTTGCAGTGTGCGACAGGATTCCATCAATTTGCTTTGTGATTTTGTACGGACATTTAACAAGAAAAGTTTGAAGCAGAAAATAAGGTTGTTGCAAGAATTAGATCCTTGCAGAGTGAGAGAAGTGACAGGTTTGCATGGTCATTCACTGGCTTGTCTTTCCAGGAGAGTATGCCAGAGTGTTTTTCATCATTTCAGGATGCTAGCAGTGCATCATAACAAAGTGAGGAAGTTAGTTAGACTGTTGTATTATGCTAAGAGTCCAGCAATTATGCTGAAACAATTATGCGCTGCTCTTTTGCATGGTTCTGAAATAGATGTGAAGAATATATGTGAAGAAATTGAGTTTTGTTACTTTGGAAGTAAAGAGGAGAATGTTGAAATTGAGCAAGAAGTAGAGGGTCATTTGGAAGATAGTGTACATGTTTCCAGTACAGATAATTTCCAGAGGGAAATTGCGACGTTTGACATGAAATCAAGTGAGAGGCCTAATTTCACTTGTGTGTGTTGTAGACGCACTTATTATAAGAATCAGACTAAGTTAGTGGATTTATATGCAAAAAGTGAAAGGGAAAATAATAGTGAATGGAAGGATTTTGCAACATACTTGATGGTAGAAAATTGTTTTGATTTGGGATTGGATCAACGTGTGTGTACTTATTGTTGTAACAAATTAAAACAAAACCAGATGCCTGCTAGAGCAGTTCATAATAATCTGGAATTGGTTGAGATTCCTTCTGAATTGAAGGACTTAAATACTTATGAATCTATTTTGATTCAAAGTATCCATCCCTTTCAGGCTATTGTAAGAATGGAGCCAAAGACAGGGAAATTGCCTCCATCAGATTTACAGAGAGGATTAAAGGGAAGAGTTGTTTATTTGCCTCTAGATTTCAAGAAAAACATTAACACAATTGGAGTAGAAAAAGTGGAAGAGGAACCTCTGGTTATCTTAGTTAATGGGGTTCCGACAAAGAATAAGAAAATATGGCAAGATTTAGTAGATGTTAGGAAAGTTAAAAAGGCAACATTGTATTTGAAAAAAAATAATAAATACTATAAGAATGTATATGTTGCAGAAGAGGAAGTAAGTGAGGAAGAGGATAGCGATTTGTGTGCTGGTCAAATTGAGAAAGTAGAACCCTCTACTAGTGAGGAAATATATGAACATTATAGTGTTCATCCTTTGCATTCAAAGGAAGTCATGGGGAATGCTATTGAGTTGTTTCAAATGAAACAAGCCAAAGGGAGTCCCATTAGTGTTTGGGAGGAAAGTTTGGAAGCTCGGTGTTTCCCACAGCTTTTTCCAACAGGTCAGGGAGGAAGATATGATGAGCGACCTCATCAAATTCCTGCTTCTGAATACCGGACTTTGCGATTGTATGCAGGAGATGCTAGGTTTCGACAATGCATTCCTTATTTGTTTCATCTCCTGTTTGAAAGCGATCTGTCTGGACTGTCATATGCAGTGAACCACATCTTGAAAAGTGGTATACACATGCAAAACATCTCGGCAAGTGATTTTATGGATAAAGTGAATGTCCAAGATAGTATTTTGGATTCTCACCTGATTAATCTCATGGCGTGTCAGCGTGGTACTAATGAGTACTGGTACCGTCGTCATGGTGATTTAAAATGTATGCTGAGGAACTTAGGTACTCCCACATGGTTCCTCACTCTGAGTTGTGCCGAGTATGGCTGGGAAGACTTACTTCAATTTCTACGAGAGGCAAATGCTAACGTAGAAAACATCGAATTCAAGACACCCGGAGAACTGTGCTCTTTGGATCCAGTCAATGTATGTAGGTACTTCAATCATAGATTTGAAGCTATGATGTCTTTCATCATGAATAAGAAGAATCCACCTCTTGGAGAGGTGTTGGATTTCTTCTGGAGAAAGGAGTACCAAGCAAGAGGTGCTCCTCATATACATATGTTGCTGTGGATCAAGGATGCACCTAAATTTGGAACGGATCCAGAAGACTCAGTGATGAGTTTCATCCAACAGTATTCTACGTGTGCTGTTCCAAACGCAAAGGAGAAGAAAAGCCTAAGAGAAAAAGTTCTGCGTTTCCAAAGCCATCGATGTGGAAAGTACTGCCGTCGTAAATTCCGAAACAAAGACAAGTTCTACACCAAATGTCGTTTCGGCTTTCCACGACCGGTGATTTCTAAAGGAAGAGTAAACAGTTTGATGTCTTCGCTGCGACATAATGTGATGAAGAAATCACCTAAAAACACTTACAATTTGAAGAGGAACGAAGAGTCCAAGTACATCAACGACTACAACCCGGTGATTTTGTCCATGTGGAATGCTAACATGGATATACAGTTTGTGGCTGATAACTGTATGGCTGTGGCTCGGTATGTGACGTCTTACATCACCAAAAAAGAGAAGACAGAATTGAAGGATATGTGGGAGGACATTTCCCATGAAAAGAGCCTCAGCAAGAAGTTGTACAGTTTCAGTCTGAAGATGTTGTCGCATCGAGAAATCGGAGCATACGAATGTTCTGACCGGTTGTCTTCAGCAAGTCTCTATGCCAAGTCCAGGAGTATCGTTTGGGCGAGTCTTGGTCTTGCTGCAACGCGTAATCGAGTTCTCAAACCTGTGCGGGAAATTGAGTATTTGGCGGAAAAGGAGCCAAACAGTACCGACATTTTGAAGACAAACATGTTGGATACATATTATCCAAATCGAAGCAGTCACCTAGAGAATGTTTGTCTGTATGAGGTTCTGCAAAATTACATGTTCAAGAGGAACATCAAAGAAGATACTGAGAAAGGAGTGTATGCTGTAATAGGAAGTGAGGGATGTCTGGTCAAGCAAAGAAAATGCCACTTGATAAACCATCGAAAATTGAGTGGCGAATCTCCTGAAAAAAAGGAGTTTTTCTATTTAGCACTTTTGCAACTTTTCAAGCCTTGGCGTGCAGAAGAGGAACTGCTTGGAGATTTCCTCTGTTACGAAGACTCTTTCAATGCCGCCAAGGAGACCATAGAATGTCCTGCTTTTCCCAAATATGTAGAAATGTTGAATGCGGAAATTGAGCAGGAAGCAACGATTGCAGCCGAGATTGCCAGAGACAGTTCTCAGGACAGTCAGAGTTCTGCTTCATTGAGTCAGGATCCACTAGGAGGACCTCTTATTGAAAATGAAGCTGCCACTGCTATGAATGAGGTGGAAAGAGCCATGGCACATGCTCAAGAGGATGCGGTTAACTTAGAAGAGTTGGAAAGGCAACTCAACGTTGAGCAGAGGAAAATATATGACGAAGTTACCATGCAAATTGATCATGGATTAAGTCATGATAAGAAAGAGTGCTCATGTACGTCGTTGAAGCCTGTCCGACTGTACGTGAGTGGAGAAGCGGGAACTGGAAAAAGTTTCCTCATTAAAGCAATTTTATGCTATTTGCAGGAAAGGACAGAGTCATCGCTGTCTTGTGTTGTCACTGCTCCAACTGGACTGGCAGCACATAATATTAAAGGGATTACTTTACATCGTTTACTGATGCTGCCAGTGGAGCATGACAACAAATTAGAATATCACAAGCTATCTGGAGATGCTTGTTTTGAAGTTTCAAGAATCTTGAGGAAAATGAAACTTCTTATCATTGACGAAGTAAGCATGGTTTCCAATGTCATGCTTGCCTTTGTGCATTTGAGGATGCAAGAAGTTCTCAAAACAGAGTATGATGTGTTATTTGGTGGCAAACACATCATTGTTTTCGGAGATCTTCTGCAGCTGACACCAGTGAAAGGGCAACCTGTGTTCAAAATGCTCACGCATGAAGATACCAGGAAGTGCCTAGGCAGCATTGGCAACGTCAATATATGGTTAAACTTCAATTATGCTGAACTGCATGAAAATATGCGTCAGGCAAAGGATGAAGTTTACAAGACTATTCTACAAGATGTTAGAATTGGAAAAGTGACCGAGCATGGGAAAGAAGCTTTACATGCACGATTACTGTCAAATTTATATCCAGAACAAGATGTTGTGCCTGAGAATATTTTTCAGAAAATTACTGATAAGAAATCTGGAATATGTTTGATGCCAACTCTTGCAGAATGTGCCAAATTTAACAACAAAATGTTGCATTTAGAAAAGCAAGAGATTGTGAAAGTGGAAGCTATTGATAGAGTAGAGCATATGGGATCAACAATTATTTTGTCTGAGAATCTGAAAACAAAATTGGATTCATTAGAGAAGAGTATATCTAAAACTGCAGGTTTTGAAAAGACTCTGAATGTGTGCTTGAACTGCCGTATAATTTTAAGAAGGAATTTACATGTTGAAAGAGGTCTGGTAAATGGATCAATGGGTAATGTTGTTGATTTTGTGAAATACAGAAATAGAGATGGAATTGAATTTTTAAAAATTAAATTTGATGGCATTGAGGAAGTACAGCTAATTGCTCGTTGTTCTGCTAGATTTTTGCTTGTAAAAGACTTATATGTTCGCCGTAAGCAGTTCCCTGTTTGCTTGGCATATGCGGTGACAATTCATAAATCGCAAGGTTTAAGTGTAGACACTGCATTGGTGAATATTGGCAGTTCTGTGTTCAAGGAGGGTATGGCATATGTGGCATTGTCACGAGTTAGAACTTTATCGGGATTGTACTTGATTGAGTGTGATGTCAGAAACATTTGTGCAGATCTAGATTGTGTTAAGGAATACAATAGGTTAAGAAGAGAGTATGCGCCACATTTGCCTCAGTTTCCTTTGTTTGAGAAACGTCTGGTAGGCCGGAAACGAAGAAATGAGAACAATACTGGGGAGGTTGTAGCAAAAAGACAAAAAGTGAATGAACCTAAAATTACAAGCAGAAACAAAGAGGATTCTGTTGAAGATGTTGTTGGTTTTCAGTTTGAAAACAGTTCTGGTGTCAACTGCTATGCTAATGTAGTAATTAATGTTTTGTTTTCTCTAAAAAATGTAAAAGAAGAGATTGTGGTCAATTCTGATCAAAGATTTTGCAGTTTGTTAAATTCTGTGTTAGAGAAATGTACCACTGATAGAAGAAACATAGAAAGTGTGTCTGAAATTAGAAATCTGTTAGATAGATGTTCAGGCCAAACACAATTCTCTCAAAATATTCAGCAAGATTGTCAGGAGTTTTTAATGTATATGCTTGATGTATTACATGCTGAAGGTGTAGATGTAGATCAGCTGTTTGGGCTTTCTTATCAATGGCAGCATGACTGCGAGAACTGTATGGTATCAAGTACTACTAGTGTAGACTCAGAAAGATTTATATATTTAACTTTGCCAGACAGTAAATCAGTCTCCTTTAATAAGCTAGTAAAAGCTGCTAATCACAACATGGAGTGTAGCCAATGTAAATCTGAAATGATGTCCACATTATTTATACGAACATATGGCCAGTACGTCATTTTAATGTTCCAACGATGTAGGCCTGATGGAACAAAATTGACAACTTTAATAAAAAAATTTGTAGCTTCGCAGTTGTCAATATCAGGAAGGACTTTTGTAACTACAGCAATTATATATCATGACGGCCCTTCAATATCATCAGGACATTACACAGCTTATTTAAAGTCTAGAAATGGCTGGTCATTCTGCAATGATTCTGTTTTAATTTTCAAAAAAAAATTGCCGTATGACCTTAAAAACTCTTACCTGGTGTTTTTAAAACCAAAATTTTAGGAAAATAATCTCGGGATATGATCTGTGGAATTTCAAGAAGTTCTAATGGCTCCTACACAATTTGGCCTTGAGGATAAGTGTAGTTCAGAGACATAACTTCTAATCATAGGATTGGACATCATGGAGATGTATGTGCACTTTAAATGAGTTCAGAAAAACTGTTTCTTTTCATAAGCTAATTGAAGCAGCCAATCAAAACATGGAGTAGAGGGAATGTAAGTCTGCAATGCTGTCTACTGTTTTACATTGCTTTGTGATTAAAAGTGATGTAGAGAATTAAATAATTGTAGTACTCATAGAGGTAGTGTAAGTCTGCTTCATATTAAGCAGTATCAGTGTCATAGGAAATGTAGAACATGACTGAGCAAGAAGGGGAAGATATTACTATTCCAGGATTGTGAAAATGATCTTCAACATTTTAATTCTGAAAGTTGCGGAAATGCCAAATGATGGGATTGGCTTACAAGAAATCCAAGAGTTATAAATATCTCTGACTAGATTTGGCCTTGTGGAAAATAGTGGTAGAGAGCAAGAAGTCATTTATTGCATGTAACGTGTTTTTAAAAACGATGGAGGTTTTCTTTCAGAAAGTGGCGGGCTGAAAGTAATAACAGCACAAAAGAGTGTAAGCTGTTCATAGGACATCCTTGGACGTCATGGAAAGTAAGTTAACTTTAAGGAGTTCTGAATTTTAATTTCTGATGTTGTATGGGTTTTTTAAACACAATCATTTTGATTGTGTTTTTTTTTTCCCGCTGTTACATGATGAATACCTTCAAGTCACTGTTTTTAGTGAATTTTGATACATTCTGAGAACAGCAAAAATAAACCATTTAACATGTATAATTAATTCTGTACTGTTTGCATTTATGATGTATATGTAGAACTGTGTAGGAGGCATGGAGAAGGTGAGTTTTCTGTAAGTGTTAAATTTATTGTATGCAGTGCTGCACTTCTACGTATTCTTTCATATGCTGGACTACATCTGCACAATGAGATACCTAAGCAAAGGAAACACAAGTGATGTGATTGTGAAATGAGCAAAATAAATTGCACATATTTCAATTACATCACCTGTGTTTCCTATCATTACGAATCACATTGTGCAGATCAAGTTTAGGTCTGTCCAGGGAAACATAGGAGGTTTCTACTTTGTTGAAGAGTGCAGTGGACATGACTCACTTCATTAGTAGACTTTCACAGATATTATCTCCTCTGTACACTTCAACAAGTGTAAATCTCATCTTGAACTCTGAGTAGGCCTCACCTCAAACAAATCTCTGGATAGGAGACATGTTATTGGCATACTGAAGCGACACTTTTCTGAAACAAGAGCAATGCAAAAGATGCACCATGTTTTAAGATAGGCCTCACTTCATCTGCATCAAGATACTGTTAGTTTAAAATGTATATCTTTAGGATTGTGTAGAGGACCCGGAGAAGCAGAAGCTTCTGTCAGTGTCAAAGTTGTTGAAAAACTATTTGTCCTTCAATATTTTCCCTTGTCTTTTGTAATTTTTAAATACATATTTTAATTTTTTTCAAATGTTGGTTCTCTCTTTCACAGATTGAAAGTATAGAAATAAAATGTGATTAATTTAACGGCAATTACAAGGTAAATAGTTGTACTCTTTTCGTTACATTTCTATCACATTCACCTACTATTAGATCCACTGCTTCACTTCTTTAATCCTCAGTTTCCTGCCTTTGCTACTTTCCTCATTCCTTTCTCTATTACCTATTTACTCAACTCCTTCCACTCTTTTTCTCAGTCCCTCTGTTCTCATAGTTCCTCAGTCTTGTTCACTCACTCCATCTCTATTACTCTTAGTGTCTGTGAATTACTTTCCCAACTTTTTTTTTTTTGGACCGCTTCCCGGGAAGTTGCCCGGTTCGCAAACCAGCAGCGTTATGGCAGTCCACCATTTTGTGTTTCGGTCGAATCAAGATACAAGATGGAGGGCAAATAATGTTCAGAATGGGTAGAAGGGGGCACGGTAGATGTATCTTGACCCCCTTGGTTTTCTGAGGGTGGCTGAGGAGGACCATAGTTCTTCACTCTTGTTCACTCTCTCTGTTTCTATTAATGTCACTGTTTATGACTGATCAAAAAAATGTTTTTTAAAAAAGAACAGTAACTATAAGGGAAGGAAATAGACAGTTATGTTAAAAGAAAGACAGCTATAGGGAGTAAACTAAGGATACTGTTACCTACAATCCACTGCTGTTGATGTTACTGACCATGTCATGAATGATGTAATATGTGACATCATCAGCAGTGGATTGTAGGTAACAGTATCCTTAGTTTACTCCCTAGAGCTGTCTTTCTTTTAACATAACTGTCTGTTTGCTTACCTTATACTTACTGTTCTTTTTTTTAAAAAATATTTTTTTTGGTTAGCTTCCGGTACGCGTACCGGGTAGCGCTCCGGGAGCGAACTAAGAGAAATAGAGGTTGGCAGAGTTCCAAATATTCTACCAATTTTTTTATAATGGGGAGTTAGTTCTGAAAAGAACTTTTCTTTTTATGTTTTTGTTGTTTTATATTTTTTTTAGTATTTTTTGAACATTTTTTTACTTTTTTTGTATTTTCTGAACGTTTTTAAATTTTTTTTGGTTTTTTTGGGGGGGGGGGAAACAAAAACGATCCATTATAAAGGGCTCAACAGGAGCAAAAAAAAAAAAAAGAATTTATTTTTTGGTGCGTTTCGTACAAACATTAATATGATTTTGAATTGCTCGCAAAATCAAAGTGATGCTACTTTCTCTGTAGCAGATGAAAGTGCCACATTCCACGCACACTTGCTTTACGTGCCCAAACAACATTTGGATGTTTGCGATCATCTCCCTCGCCTCTGGTCCCGACACCTCTGGAACCACCGATCTTCTTGCCATTGGGAGGGGATTTTGTTGTTCGTCACGTAGCTGGGCAGCACTATAATTATTTGGGTGCCACCTACTCATATGCCGATGCATAGTATGATTGCCATAACTGTATTTTTTATCAGTGCCCCTTGACAATCTATCACCGCATATGCGGCAAAACACGTAACGTGCATTCACTTTCTTTTGCCCCTCAGGAATTCTGTAGAATTGCCAGATGTAATTCTCCTTTCGATTGTACCTCCTGGGCTCCTCTGGCAAAAACTCATGCTCTTCCTCCTCTTCCTCCTCTTCCTGTTCTTCCTCTTCTTGCAAAATTACTTCTGCAGGTGGTCCTCTCTTTCTTGGATTTGGTGGAGGTGGTGGGCTAGCACCAGCTGAAGCTACTAATGAAGCCATCTCAAAGTCTCAATAAAGGGTCTTTCTCTCACCAAGATGAAAGTCAGAGTGATGAAAGAAGGAGGGGTTTTCATCATTTGGGAAAAACAAAAGTTCTAAACCAATGAAAAGTGTCCATTTTAGATCACATGACCTTGTATTACATCATTAGGAAACCAAAAGTGAAATGAACCAATGAAAAGTGTTATTACCGAGTCACATGACCTGCTATGTTTACGTTACGCGGTCGGCGCCGCGCCGCGGATCGCTTCCGGTTCGCGTACCGCTGCGCTTCCGGGTACGCGAACGTAGCACGTAATATGACGTATTACGCGAGAACGCGAAACGTCATGCTGACGCGAAGCGTCACGATGTTGTTTTGTAACGCGAGAGGTGCGCAAAAGGAACGTTTACCAGTTCGCGTACCGGGTCGCGCCTCCGGATTGAGCTAACGGGAAGCTAACCGGTACGCGTACTGGGAGCGAAACAAAAAAAAATAAAAAATAAATTGTATAAAAAACATGTAAAAAATATTTTTCTTTTTAAAGAATAATACATTGTAAAGGTTTTGATATTAGCTAATAAAAAACCAATGAAATTCACTGAAAAAACCATAGGTTATAGACCATATATAGTTAGGAATTAGCATTTACAAAACCTTAAAAATTCACTGACAAAAACCATAGGTTATACACCATATATAGTTAGGAATTAGCATTTAAAAAACCTTATTTTACTCACACAAAACCAATGAAATTCCATATATAGTTAGTTGTACTATATATCACGCACCCGCAATCCACTGCTGATGATGTCACATATTACATCATTCATGACATGGTCAGTGACATCACTGATGACATCACTGATGACATCTCAAATGACATCACTGATGACATCACTGATGACAAAATCCAGTGACTGTATTTTTCTGTAAAGTTAAAATATGTCTTACATATTTATGAATGAGTCGATGTATAAGTGTCTGGACGAAGGATTTAGTAGGTGCATGACTGAATGTATGAGTGAGTGATTAAATGTGTCTCACTGAGTGCATGGGTTAGTGACTAAACTGTCTTAATTTGTGCATCATTATGTCTGTTGTTCTGTAAACTGCTGCATGTGTTGATCAGTAGCTATATGAGTAACTATATAGGTTATTGATTGGTTGCACAAGCATTTGTATGGGAGACTGAGTGTGTGTGTGGGTGGCTGGGAAGTGTATGACTCTGTGCATAGATGTATGGATTCAAAAGTGCATGTTGGAAACAGCTGTATGGGCGGTTGACTGTGTGCATGACTGTATTGGTGAGTGAATAGATATCTTAGTGCTACATGTCAAATTAAGTACATATGTAAAATACAGTACATGTGAGAGTTGACATATATAAATAACTGTGCATAAGAGCCAGTGAATGTGTGAGTGGCTGTATGGATCATTGTGAACTTGTATCCAGGATTGTATAAGTGAGTAAATATGTTTTAGTATATGTTTGAATAAGTAAGGTGTGTTTAACTGTATAGTTAAGGAAACGGAGGTGTGATTGATTGTTTGCATGACTGTCTAGGTGTGTGTGTAACTTCATGGATGAGTGACAATCTGTGAGTCTGTGTTTACACTGAGTGTATCTAAGGTTATATTAGAGTCTGAAGAGGTTCATCGTATTATCACATGAATGATTTTATCAGTGATGTCATCAGTAATGTCATTTGAGATGTCATCAGTGATGTCATCAGTGATGTCATTTGAGATGTCATCAGTGATGTTATCAGTGATGTCACTGACCATGTCATGAATGATGTAATATGTGACATCATCAGCAGTGGATTGCGGGTGCGTGATATATAGTTAGTACAACTAACTATATATGGAATTTCATTGGTTTTGTGTGAGTAAAATAAGGTTTTTTAAATGCTAATTCCTAACTATATATGGTGTATAACCTATGGTTTTTGTCAGTGAATTTTTAAGGTTTTGTAAATGCTAATTCCTAACTATATATGGTCTATAACCTATGGTTTTTTCAGTGAATATATATATATATATATATATTTATATATTACCTACTGGCGTTTGCCAGTAGGTAGTTATAGTTAGGACCTAGTTTCCATAGGAAATCCACAACATATTATTTGGAATAACTTTGGTGCCGGTTGACGAATCTTCGTGAAATTCTCCAAGAAGATGGCCCGCTCCTCTCCTTCCCTGAAAGTTTTGGGGTGATTCATGAAGTGGGGGCCAAGAAAAAAGGGGGGTCCCAAAACGTGTTTTCCCATGCAATTTTCCATAGGGACCGTTAGACACGGCTACAGCCCGAACTGCTGAACGGAATTACACCAAATTTGGCAAAAAGGTAGAGTTTGGTCCGTAGATTGTGCTTTTTATTAAATAGTGTAAATCCGTCCAGTAGTTCCTGAGAAAAAAAAAGTCATAGATATATATGCGAAGTTGTACCGTACGCGTACTGTACGAGGCCTTTTTGCGTACCATTACGAGCACGAGCTACATGCTACTTGGTTGTAAACTGTCTGTCAACACTCCAAACCAGGAAGTGTTGGCAGACATCTTGTGCCTCGGTAGAACCGAGGCACAAGAAAACAAAAAAAGAAACATGAAAAACGCAAAAAGGGGACAGGGTAGAAACACCCTGACCCCCTAGGCCTTCTTAGGGGTCCCATTACACCTCTCTGCAATACAGCCCCCTGGCGCATACTGGAGGTTCGTGGTGGGCTAGTTGGCCCCCAGGGACCCCCAGTATGCAAGGGGAATTGGTTCCCCCTCTGCAAACGCGCCAGGGGGCTGCGTTGCGGAGAGGTGTAAAAAGGGGCGTGGCCTCATTACACCTCTCTGCAACGAAGCCCCCTGGTGCATACTGGAGGTTCCTGGTGGGCTAGTTGGCCCCCAGGGACCCCACTATACAAGGGGATTTAGTTCCCCCTCTGCAAACGCGCAAGGGGGCTGTGTTGCAGAGAGGTGTAATGAGGCCACGCCCCTTTTTACACCTCTTTGCAACGCAGCCCCCTGGCACATACTGGAGGTTCCTGGTGGGCTAGTTGGCCCCCTGTGACCCCCAGTATGCAAGGGGAATTAGTTCCCCCTTTGCAAATGCGCCAGGAGGCTGCGTTGCAGAGAGGTGTAAAAAGGGGCCTGGCCTCATTATACCTCTCTGCAACGCAGTCCCCTGGCGTATACTGGAGGTTCCTGGTGGACTAGTTTATTTATTTATTTATGAGTTTTTATATAGCGCGGACTTTACCCGAAGGCGTCAGAGCGCTTCACATAGGAACAGAAAATTACAAATGAACAAATTACAAAAGCAGACGATAAGTTACATGAAGTAAAAGTGACAATTGTGAGCAAACAAAATACATGAGGTAGCAAACAGTGCAATACAGGAGGAGAGAGTGACAAGAGTGCAGGTTACAAGAGAAAACAAAGTACATTTAGAGGTAATATACTGCAATATATGCTAGACACTGAGGCACAAGAACCCATGTTACGTAGGCAATGGTGGCACTTGTGCAAGTATCAAAAGCAAACAAAATGTGAGAGGTAGCAAACTGTGTGTTACAAGAGAAAAGTGGCGTGTGCATGTTACAAAAGAGAACCAAACACAGATACAAGGATAATACTGCAATAAATGGCAGACACTCCAACCACACGAACGCACTGGGAAGGCACTTCCATAGTCATGGAGAATAGAGTTTTCAGTGATGGGAGGTCTTCCTTCAGATAATAGAGAGGGCGTGAATTACTTTAGGAGGTGTCTTTGGAGGAGGAGAACTTTGAGGTCCGTTTTGAAGACCTGGGAGGAGGTGGTAGTCCGGAGCTGAGGCGGAAGTGAGTTCCATATTCTCACCGCGTTGCCTGAAAAGGATTGGGCCATCGATCTTTCCTTCTTGAAAGTGGGAGGTTCAAGCAGTAGATTTTCCGCATTACGTGATGGTCTAGAGCCTCCAGAGAGTTTCAGCTTGTTAGCCAGAAAGCGAGGGGAGGAGGAGTGAAAGGCTTTGTGAATGATACAGGCAGTCTTGTAGATAGCTCTAGCCTCGATGGGAAGCCAGCGGAGGGTGGATAACATCGGTGTGATGTGGTCGCTTCTTTTGGCCCCATAGATGGAACGAGTTGCTGAATGGAGAACAGATCTACGGGGGGACAAGTGGGATTTGGGGAGGCCAGTAAGAAGAGAATTGCATTAGTCCAGTCTGGAGAGGACCAGCGATTGCACCAGGGTTTTAAGGTCCTGTTCCGGGAAAAAGCGACAAATTCCCCAAAGAAGGCGCAATTGGTCTCGAGCAGACTTTGCACTGGAATTGATGTGGGAGATTAGATTGAGTTTTTTTGTCGAGTATGACACCAAGGGATTTTGCGCTGTCAACAATGATGGGTTTATTGTTAAGTAGATCCATCTGATCCATCCATTGTTGAACAGGGGGAGGAGAGAGTGAGGAGGAGAGGAGGAGGAATTCAGTTTTGGAAGGATTCAGAATCAGTTGATGACTTGACATCCAGTTTTGAATGGAGTCGAGAGTTGGGCTTAGGTTGGAGAGATTGTGAGTGGAGGCGACCTTGAGGTAGATTTGAGTGTCATCTGCATAGAGATGATAGTGGATCCCGGATTTACTTAGGAGATTTCCCAGTGGTTCTAAATAGTGATTGAACAAAGTGGGTGCAAGTATAGAGCCTTGAGGAACACCTTGACCTACCAGGAGATGAAAGACTGTTCTCTATTTTGATCATTTGGGATCTATTTTAGAGGAAAGAGGCAAACCATTTAAGCACAGTGCCCTCCAAGCCCATTCTCTGTTGAAGAGTGTTGAGGAGGGTGTTGTGATTGACAGTGTCATAGGCTGCAGAAAGGTCAAGGAGAATTAGAAGACAGGACCCCCCGAATCAAGTATCCTCAGCGCGTCATCAACCACTTGCTGTAGGGCTGTTTCAGTGCTGCAGTTTTTGGATGAAGCCGGACTGACAATTGGTAAGAAGATCATTGTCCTTGATATGACGAGAGAGTTGTTTCGCTACACATATTTCTTTGATCTTCGCAAGAAAGGGTAGATTAGTGATGGGGCGGAAGTTGTTGAGGTCTTTCGCATCAGCATTGGGTTTTTTAAGCAGAGGGGTGACCTGCCCCGTTTTGAAGGAGACAGGAAGGGAGACTTGACAAAGGGAGAGGTTGACCAAAATGGTCCAATAGGAAAGAGAATGGGTGTAGAAGTCAATAGCAATGGCACAAGGGATGGGGTCCAGAGAATGGTTGGAGGGCTTTGTTTCACGTATGCACTTGAGGAGGTCATCTTCAGCGATGGGGTCAAAGTTCTGCCAAAGGGCTGAGCATTTGCGCTCTTCTGGAGGGGTAGGATGAGCGACCTGATCCACAAGTGATTTCACTCTTTCATCGAAGATCAAAGTTGGCCCCCAGGGACCCCCAGTATGCAAGGGGTATTAGTTCCACCTCTGCAAACGCGCTAGGGGGCTGCGTTGCAGAGAGGTGTAAAAAGGGTTGTGGCCTCATTACACCTCTCTGCAACGCAGCCCCCTGGCGCATACTGGAGGTTCCTGGTGGGCTAGTAGGCCCCCAGGGACCCCCAGTATGCAAGGGGAATTAGTTCACCCTCTGCAAACGTGCCAGGGGGCTGTGTTGCAGAGAGGTGTAAAAAGGGGCGTGGCCTCATTACACCTCTCTGCAACGCAGCCCCCTGGTGCATACTGGAGGTTCCAGGTGCGCTAGTTGGCACTAGTTGGCCCCCAAGTATGCAAGGGGACTTAATCCCCCAACTTAGAACGCGCTACGGGGCGCGTTTACACAGTGGTGAAGGTAGGGTGCGGGGCTTGAGGTGATATGTGTGCAAACATGCTCTGTGGTGCATTTTAAGTTGGGGAATTAATTCCTCTTCAATCCAGAGGTCCCCTAGGGGCCAACTAGTCCAACAGGTACCTCCAGTAAGCACCACAGAGCTGATTTTCAGAGTGTTGTAAAAAGGGGGCATGCCCTCTGAAGACCTCTCTGCAACGCATCTCCCTGGCACATACTGGAGGTACCTGGTGGGTTAGTTGGCTCACAGGGGACCTCAGGATTGAAGAGGAATTAATTCCCCAACCTAAAACGTGGCACAGGGCGTGTTTGCACACATGTCGCCTCAAGTCCCGCCCCCTTCCTTCACTATTGAGCACAATATTCCTCTAAAATCAGCAGAACTACGAATTCCGATTTACTCACCTGTTATCACGAGAGACGTCAGTCCTGAAAAGTAAATCTAAGCGTACTTACCAGTAACTTGTATTTGCTTCCATAGGAATCTATTGTGTGGTTTTCACCAGAAAATATTCCTCTAAAATCAGCCAAACTACGAATTCCGATTTACTCACCTGTTATCAGGAGAGACCTCAGTGCTGCCTCTTTCAGCCCACTACTAATCCCGAAAAGTAATTCTAACCATACTTACAGTAACTTGAATTTCCTTCCATAGCTAACCATACTTACAGTAACTTGAATTGTCTTCCATAGGCTAACATTGACTGGTTTCACTTGGAAATGTTTCAAAGTGTGGAGTTTTGGAACCTAAAAAAATTCCTCAAAAATCAGCCGAACTACGAATTCCGTTTTACTCACCTGTTATCAGGAGAGAACTCAGTGCTGCATCTTTCAGCCCACTTCTGATCCTGAAAAGTAATTATAATCGTAGTTACAGTAACTTAAATTTCCTTCTGTAGGCTAACATTGACTTGTTTCACTTGGAAATTCTTCTGTGTGGAGTTTTGGAACTTTAAAAAATTCCTCTAAAATCACCCGAACTACAAATTCCGATTTAGTCACCTGTTATCTGGAGAGACCTCAGTGCTGCATCTTTCAGCCCACTATTGATCCTGAAAAGTAATTCTAACCATACTTACAGTAACTTGAATTTCCTTCCATAGCTAACCATACTTACAGTAACTTGAATTTTCTTCCATAGGCTAACATTGACTGGTTTCACTTGGAAATGTTTCAAAGTGTGGAGTTTTGGAACCTAAAAAAATTCCTCAAAAATCACCCGAACTACAAATTCCGATTTAGTCACCTGTTATCTGGAGAGACCTCAGTGCTGCATCTTTCAGCCCACTATTGATCCTGAAAAGTAATTCTAACCATACTTACAGTAACTTGAATTTCCTTCCATAGGCTAACATTGACTGGTTTCACTTGGAAATTCTTCTAAGTGTGGAGTTTTGGAACTTTAAAAAATTCCTTCAAAATCAGTCGAACTACGAATTCTGATTTACTCACCTGTTATCAGGAGAGACCTCAGTGCTGCATCTTTCAGCTCACTACTGTCCCTGAAAAGTAATTTTAACCATACTTACCAGTAACTTGAATTTCCTTCCATAGGCTATCATTGCCTGCTATATAAAATATATATACATTAAAAAAATATAAAATAAAATAAAAACATATTACAATTTAAAAAAAAATAAAAACATTTTTTTCAATTTATATTAAAAATATGTAATGTAATTTAAAATATAAAATATCTAAAAATAATTACTTTAAAACAATGTAGTAAATCAGTATAAAAAAATATAACAATTAATACATTTAAAAATTATCGTTGACAAAACCTTTGAAATTCACAGAAAAAACCATAGTGTTCAGCCACGTTTTAGTTAGCAATTAGCACTTAAAAAACCTTAGAAATTAACTGAACAAACCATAGGTTTCACATATGTTATAGTTAGCTGGACATTTCACTCATACAAAACCATTGAAATCCCCCCGTTATAGTAAGCTCAGCTAACTATAACTCGCGCGCCCGCAATGCACTGCTGATGACGTCACATATTACATTACTCATGACATGGTCAATGACATCACTGATGACATCTCAAATGACATAACTGATACAAGCAAGTCTCTCAATGATCGATTTCGTCGATAAGTGATCTGTGGAAAGTCAGAAATTTCAGTTTCTATAGTAAAATCTGATATAAGAATATGCCAATTTCGTGAGAGAACTTGCTGGATCTTTTTGGAGTCTTGAGAGAAAGTTGTGATGAAACGGAGGGTACTTTTAGTAACCTTTTCTTTTCTTTTAGTGTCTTTCAAAAGACACATTTGTGGTATTTTCTTGACTTTCTCTAAGGCTTGCACTAGGATCTGTTCTGCATAACCCCTTCTTTTAAACCTTTCAATAAATTAATTTGCAGCTGTCTCAAAATCCTTTTCTAAAGTGCAGTTTCTTTTCAAACGCAGCAATTGCCCATAGGGGATGCTGTTTTTGAGAGGTTTGGGATGACAGCTGGTTGCCTCCAAAATGGAGTTCCCAGCTGTGGTTTTACGGAATAAAGAGGTACAAATCTTACCTTCCCTGATTGAAATTCTCAAATCTAGAAAGTCAACTTCGCTGTTACTTATTTGACCACTAAAGTGTAAATTTAGGTTATTGTCATTCAAATGTTATATATAGTTCTGTGTCAGCCTGGCAACGTCCATCCAGCAGGATTGGTGCCACTTCACATGTACAGAGCCTTTAACAGTGTCCAGGACGACAGTGTCCAATTATCATGGGTTCCAGAAAGACTCACATGCCACAATTCCAATTCCACAATATTTGTTTGGGCTACGCATTTCATCCCCTCAAGAGCTTCATCACAAGAAGAGCAGCTTTACCTTATAGATCTCCTCCATTAGTCAACGCCACACACTCCTCAGGGGATGGAAGAGGAGGAAGGCCTCTTCACTACTGATGGATACCTTTTCCTACATGTGACGAACCCAGTGGCCCCATTTTTATATCTTCCCCAAAGAGCACAAAAACAAATTGGAACCACCTGGTAGTTTCATCATATCTGCAAATTGCAGGCTTTTAGAACAACCCTCCGTTTATTTCGATTTCTTCCTGCTACCTTTCTTCCTAGCATTGCCCTTGTATTGTAGGGACACTGATGTTATCAACAAAATCTTCAACATCCCCCATCAAAAAGATTACAAGTTGGTCAATTTGGATGCGGTATCTCTTTATACCTGTATCGATCACAATCTTGTCATCCATGCATGTTGTCACTTTTTCCGTGATAAACCTTTACACAAATATGATCATTCCATGAAACAATTTGAAATTCTAAGATTTTGACTGGAAAATAGATTTTTTATTTTCAATGATGTGTGGTACCTCCAGCTGGTGGAGACCGCCTTGGGCAGTTGTTTTGCACCAAGTAATGCCTGTATTTTCATGGTTTCATAGAAGGAACAACATGGATGGGTTGACCCATACGAGGGATGGACTAAACACATCACCTTTTGGACCAGATATGTAGACGATTTGTTTATGATCTGGGGTGGTCCAAAAGTAATCTTACAGGAATTTCTACCGCACATTTCCCAAAATTATTTTAATCTAAGCTTCCCACATAAAATCCATGATCGGTAAAAGGACTTCTTTGATATGTCTGTTAAGGTGGTGGACAATACAATACAGACCAGTCTCTTTCAGAAAAACACAGAAGACAACAGTATTCTTCACACAGGCAGCCACCACCCCAATAATTTGAAGTGGAGCATCCCACATGGTGATATGCTACATAAATTGCTAAGTAAATTGGAGTACTGATGTGGATTTCAAAGAAGAGGAGGGTCGCATAACAAGGTGATTCAGGTTTAAGAGTTACCCGTATAAGGTGCTAAGAGCAGCCATTGCTAAAACGGTGTGTACCACTAGACAAAATCTAATCCATACAAGAAGGAAGGAAACACAAGACCCCCAGGCAGTAACACTGATAACAACTTACAAAAGTGAGTCTGAACCTTTCTGTAAAATGCTTAACAAGCATTGGAATTTGGTTAAAGCTGACCCATATCTTCTCACCCCCTAGTGACATACTGGAAGTCAAAATCCCAACGAGATTTCCTTGTGCATACTTACCCAAACATGAGGGAAACTCAAGCTTGGTGGTTAAATGCACAGAACAGGTTTTACAAATATGGCAGATGCAAAGCCTGCAAGGGCAGCAATAACGTAAAGAAGTATTCACTCCCCAAAAGTAAAAAACATTTCATTAACAAATTTATCACATGTGGAAGTGATTATGTTGTCTATGTGTTGATAAGTCCCTGTGGTTATTAATATGTAGGCAGTACCATCTTCCGAGTGAAGAAACGAGTACTGGAACAGTACAGGGCCATTAGGAACTGTGATATCAACTACCCAGTGGTGAGATACTTGGCAGAAGTAAATAACAAAAAAGGTTGACTTGATGTCTTATTTTGGGTTTGACAGGGTGCTGAAGAATACACAAGGTGGAGACATGGAGAAGAGACTCACGGTGTTGGAGTCAGGTTACATTGTTCCACTCGAGAGTATATCCCCTGCAGGACCAAATAAAGATGAGGAATTACACATTCATATCAATTGACTTTGACTTTGATGGTTTGCATCTTCTGTGTCTTTGTTATCAATCAATTCACTTCTTCTCATCACTCTTAACTCCCTTCCTCTGTCTGCAATGTTCTTATTTTACTCTTCCTTTGTATCAATATAATGTATTATCACTAATTGAGCCTTATTCTCTGCTGATTCAAAGATGATTGATATAAAAAGCTCTATGGTTCTATCACAGCGATTACACAAGGGAATTTATTTATTTTCTGACTGTGCTGGGTTTTTGAATAAGAGAGGGTGTAAAGATATATAGACATAGAACATATAATTTTTTTCTGTGGTATAATTAGGTGGTGCATGACATTTATGTTGATTTGTGTTTTTTTCTATGTATTGTAACATTGTTACTGATTAGTGAGCTGACACTCAACTGAAACAGGAGTAAGAGCCTCTCCTTTGATTCTCAGGATATTGGTCACCAAGTGACGACTTGCACTGGCAAATAATGTGAGAACTTTGTGAGTAGTAGGCACTTAGCCACTTGGCTGTCATCTGTTCAACAGTATGCTTGTGGCTAAACCTCATAGTGTGACCGAATGGTTATTATGAAGAATAGTCTCCTTTGCACAATGTATTTTTTGTTAAACCACATCGTATGACCGAAAGCACTGGCTTTCAAGGAAGGTGAAGTGACATATGCACAGGCATTTATGTACATGTGACGCAGGGCCTGTAAACCTGCGGTTTTCCCTTTTGGATTCTATATATTTTTAAGTTTGAATTTGTATTCTTTTCTATGCACATGCATACATATTCATTCTTTTAATTTATTCAACTGATGATTTAAATGCATTCACACATGTAAATGCATTAGGTGATGCATAAATGCATTATGTGATGTGAAACAAATGTCATGAGCAGCACTCTATTTTGTACGTGACCACAAGTATTGTTTTGATGTTTATGAACTCACGTGACAAGCCCTCTTTTGAAGTTGATGGGGCACAGTGCACTTGTGATCAGGCCTTGTCAAAGCCCCTGAGGGGATGAAATGAGTATCCAAATAAAATATTGTGAAATTGGTATTGTGCCGTTTGAGTCTTTACGGAATCCATGATAATTGGACTGCGACTTCCTGGACATATATATATATATATATATATATATATATATATATATATATATATATATATCTTCTCACGCCGGTTCCTGGTTTTCCAGCCCTGCGAGCGCTCAATGTGGGTGCGTTTCCCTACGGCGGAACCTCGCCGTTCAATATTTCTCACTCCTCCGATTTAACGAAAGTAATGGGCGCACACGCGCTGCCTTTCCACAATTAAATTTATTGTTAAATTATTCCAGCATGGAAACAAACAAAACGATCAACGCGTTTCAGTGCTCCTGGCACCTTGCTCACGATCACTTTTTTTACATTTTTCCAAAACTTTTAAAGTAACCAATGACATTGGATGTTACCTCACATCCTGTATTGCTCTAGGCATTATGGTATTTGTAGTTTTTAATAAAAAGAGTCTGTTTTGTGAAGTTGGACCCGCTGGTTGAATACTTATACAAAAGTCAGCGTTTTTTGTTTATTCATTGCATCATGAATAGTTATTATTTTTAGACCATATTGTCATTATTTACATCCCTCCAGTGGGATTAGTTAACTGTCAACCAGTTTGCTAGAGATCCCTTTTGGTACCATTGTGTCTTTCTCTATCCCTCCAGTGGGATTCATCATGTTTTTATTTTGCTTGCTAATACAGTTCTTTGTAAAAAAAAGTGATCGTGAGCAAGGTGCCAGGAGCACTGAAACGCGTTGATCGTTTTGTTTGTTTCCATGCTGGAATAATTTAACAATAAATTTAATTGTGGAAAGGCAGCGCGTGTGCGCCCATTACTTTCGTTAAATCGGAGGAGTGAGAAATATATATATATATATATATATATATATATATATATATATTCGGTATGTTGTCGTCCAAACCCAGCCTGCTCAGCCGAGCAGAAGGATGAAGCGAGACCCAATTGTTTGGTGTAGATTATTTTATTGCCCAACACCAGTCAGCCATATCTATCAAGAACAACACCAGAGTAGCCTCAAACATTTTAAATACTATGTGTTAGACACAGTACCTTTTACACAAGGGGTGGCAATAGAGAGGCCAGGTTGTGGCGTTTGGAGACCAGGTATATATTAGAACTAGATACCAAACAACCCAAAGGTCTCAACACCTGTGAAGATTTACATACATATCTACAAATAACCAGGGCATCAATTGTTTACAATCTTATATATGCTATCTATTTTACATATTGTACCTAGTGAATTTTAACCGGTATTTATGTACGTATTTAGTTATGTATTTATTTATCTACGTATGTATTTATAGGGTATTTATTGACTGGGTATCTATGTTAACATATTGGATTGTTGAGTTGTTGGTTTGTGGACTGTTTAATTGGCTAATCATGTCGGGGGATCACTGTAATATGAGCTTAAGCCATGTTATCTTAGATACCAGAAGAGAGGTATCTAACAACTTGTATATATTCCACTTTAGACAATAATTTTTTACATAATTGTTTATAAATAATTACATCTGTGTTTAATAATTGTGTTATATTACAGAATAGGAGGATTTTAGGTAATTTATTGTGTTTGTTAGGTCAGTATGATTTTATATCAATTTTAATATTGTGTAAATCATTTTGTGGGAACCAACCTATAGATATTTCCTTTAGAAAATTATAGAGTTGTTTTCCTCTTATCTCCTTCAGCCCGAGTTGTAATAAGCAAACTGGCACTTTAAGGTATTAGGTATTTTTTTTGTATTTTTTCTTCCTTTATTTTTTGTCCTCATTTGCCGTTAACCCCATGTACGAAACACTGACCACCACTGCATGTCTACGTGAGCGAGCCCAGAAATCTAGGTTTTATCTCACACCAGGACACAGATGGCTTATTGGCGGAAGAGGTAACCCACAAGTTAAGGGCTAGCTGATTGACTCCATCAAGGTGTATTACAACCTGTTGGACCACAATGTTGACCGGAGGAGACCCGTAGCAAAGGTCTATGGAGCAGAAAAGGCATAATCATAGGACCCAGGGGGAAAAAAAAAAACGGGAATCCTATCTTCACTGTACCAATAAGTCCCAAAAGGCTAACTTTTTTTTGCTACAAGATCTAGCCTTGTCCGCCGTAGAAACTTCATATAGGGACGTTAGTCAGCCCGAATGCGTTGGCGGCGCGGTGCCGACCCAAAACTTGCAAAGTTGTCTCCTTGCCAAAAGGATTGAATAAAAGAGGAAGGATCTTGCATGGCCGGAAATATTTTCGTCAATGCCAAAAATGATTAATGGGAGAGAGAAATATTCAGTGCAGTATTGGGTATCAAATCCAGAGAGACCTTCACTTCCTCCCAAAAGCGAGATATGGGAGGACAATCTTTGAACATGTGCACGTCAGATGATTCTGGCAGGTCACATTTGTTGCATATTTTCCCTGGCTGGAATTTTGATAATTTTAGGGAAGATAAATATGCACGATGTGCCGTGAAGAGGTGATTGCGCTTCAACCATACTGGTTTCACTGTTTTGTGGAGAAGATTAAAAGAGTCCATCCACAGCTGCTTACACTGGAAGCCCAGTTTGAAGTCCCCATCTATCTCCTCCAAGATCATCCAATACCAGAGTGAGACCTCTTTGCTGCCCCCTGGCCTTGCCACCAACTGGTTTTCCAAGTTACTGACTTTTCCCAGGGGGACACCCTTCCTACACATTGCCTGAGCCCAACTATTCAGCTGCATATGTTTAAACCTTGAAAGGCCCGGCCCAACTCTCTCCCATAACTCATCCCACGACAAGATTGAGCCCCCTGCCAGCACGTCTCCCCATTTTGAAATCCCAGCATCCTTCATGGGACTCGCCAGTCTGTCCTTAAGACGAGATGGAGTACCGGGGGAGTCCCACAAAGGTGCAAGATTTGAAAAATAGCTAAGCCCTATTTTGTTTCTGATTGTTGACCAACTTCTGGCCAAAGATTGAAGACTTTTTAATTTTACCTTTTTGAAGAATTTTTGGTCGCCAAACTTAAAAAGGAAGACGTCAGGTGGTAGATCGGCACCTTCTAGCATAGCCCGAAACATTTCTCCTCTCGATGTGTTTGAGGGTGTTTTTAAAAGCATTCTGGAATATGAGAGCTGAAATGCCCATGCGTAATATTGCAGGCCAGGTAGTGTAAGCCCTCCTTTATCCATCCTTCGCCTCAACTTCTTCCACGCTAGTCTAGTGGCTCTATATTTCCAAATAAAGGAGTTTATCTCCCATTGACATTTATCTATCTGTTTAGTGTCAAACGCCAAGAGGATGGAGTTGAAAAGGAATGTGTATTTAGGCAGGATAGACATCTTCACTAAATTTGTCCTCCCCAAGATGCATATGGGGAGGTAGGCCCAAGACTTTAACTGTTTCTGACATTCTTTAAAGACCCGTTCAAGGTTGTTTTCTGTGATTTTTCAGACCTCCTGAATAATTCGAATTCCAAGATATCGCATGGAGGGGGGCACGTCAAGTTGTGTACTAGTGATGTTCCAGGCCATAATTTCGGTTTTATTGGCGTTTACTTCGTACCCGGAGAGCTTGCCGAACTCTTCCGCCCCCTTGATAACTATGGTAAACGCGAGGTCTGGATCGGATGTCAAAATAAGGATGTCATCTGCGTAGAGGGCTACCCGCCTTTCCCACCCGCCAAATCTAAAAGATGGAATATTAGCCTCCTCTCTAAGGACCTGAGCAAAAGGCTCAATATAGAGGTTAAAAAGAAGGGGGGAAAGCGGGCAGCCCTGCCTTGTACCCCTTGTAATTTTAAAGGCCTCGGTCAGAGAGTTATTAACAAGCAGTCTAGCTGATGGAGCTTTATAAAGAAGTGCTATCACTCGGCAGAAGCTGTCACCTAGATTTAATTTTTTCATAACTGCGGCCAGATAAGCCCAATTGACCCTATCAAAGGCTTTGGTTGCATCTAAAGTAAGGGTGGCCAAAGGAAGAGAGAAAGTAGAAGCAATGTCTATGGCCCCAACTAGGTCTTGCGTGAGGTCTGCTAATTGTCGTCCTTTTATAAATCCTTTTTGATCTTGGTGGATGATCGACTCTACAACACCCCCCAACCTATTAGACAAAATGGCAGCGAAGATTTTATAATCGATGTTGAGGAGTGATATTGGGCGGTAAGACCAACACTCTGTCGGATCTTTCCCTGGTTTGGGAATTAAGACTACAGTTGCATCACTCCATGACTTGGGGGGATCTACTCCCTCCAGGAGGATACTGTTAAAGACAGTAGCCAAGATTGGAATAACCTCCTCACTGAGAGCCCGATAGAGTTCCCCGGTAAGCCGTCGGGGCTGGCCGCCTTCCCTCTCTTCACCTGTTCAATGACAGTGCTCACTTCTTCCTCCGAGATCTCTACCTCCAAGCGCCTACTTTGCTCAGATGAGAGTCTAGGCATGGAGACTTTATCTCCCTGATATAATTCCGCGCTTGGTCAGCTTTTGTTTTGCAAGCGAGAATCTTGCCTGCTGTCTCTCCAAATTCAAAATGGGAAATTTTGCTCGCCTCCCATCTCCTGGCGACCCTAGCTTGTAAAAGATTTTCAAGTTGCTTTTTCAATAGGGCTAGCTTTTCTCGATCTTCACTTGATTCTATGTGGGCGCCTAGTTTTTGTTCAATAGCCTTCATATCTGCCTCTAGACTATTAATGTTTTCCCTGTATGACCTTCTTCTGTGGGAGGCTCTACTGGTAATACAGCCCCTCCAGAAGGCTTTCGGAGCATACCACATGGTTGAAATGTTTGCAGACTCTAAATTAGCCTCAAGGAAATACTGAGTCTCCAATCGAAGGGAGGCGATTTCGTCCTCCTCTAATAAGATGGTGCAATCGAAGGACCATGAAGTGTGTCTAGGCTGCTGGCTGGATTTTAAACTGAAAGAGATGGCCGAATGGTCGGAGAGATGGGAAGGGAGATATACTATGTCCTTCAGTGAGTCTTTAAGTCTATAACTAAACAATGCATAGTCTATTCTTGACAGATGCTTGTATTTTAGGTTCCGGAATGAGACCCCCAGACTAACCCCTGCCCTTTCCCTCCATATATCTGCGAGCCCCAGCTGCGTCATTATTGTCACAAGGACCTGCCTAGATTTAGAAAAGACACAGGCTCTAGAGTTAGATGATTTGTCGAGTTTAGGATTTAGAACAATGTTAAAGTCCCCAACCCAAATTACAGGATCTTGAAAGGCTAGCAGATGGCCACGAATAATATCTAAGTAGGAAGGATCGTCCTGGTTTGGACCATAGTATCCTACCCAAGGAACACAACAAGCCGCCCAGCGAAACCCTCAGTAAGAGCCATCTCCCGCTATGATCTTCCTTATACTCCACAATTTGGGCCTTTGCCTATTTTTTAAAAATAAACAAGACCCCTCTGATATTTGCAAATTGATCTGTACACACAAAAGTGTCTATCCATTTCTGTTTGTTTAATAAGTCAGAGGTCTCAGATTTAAGGAGATGTGTTTCCTGTAAGGCAATGACCTGTGCCGGGGAATATTTCAAATATTGAAGGATCCTGTCTCTTCTGCACCTCGTGCACAGGCCATTGACATTCAAGGATAGGCACTGTATCAGCGTCATACCGTTACATCTCCATTCACAACTACCTCCACCTTCCCCAAAAAACCCTTATCAAATATTCCTAATCCGTCCTGGACCATTTTGTCGGAATGCTCTGAACTCGATAGCTTGAACCCTGGCGGTGACCTAAACTAACCCTTATAGGAAGCTGCAAGGGTACTGACCTATGAGGAATTTTTACAATTTCACCCCCACCACCCCGCGTGGCACTGCCTCCCCCCCCACCCCCCTGGAAAACCCATCCCTACTTACACTGGCCTGATGTATTGCCAGTTTTACGCCCTCAGGCCACCCCCCCTCCTCTACCCACCATGCTACGTGTCTGTGCTAGGAAGTAGTGCATTCTCTTATTTGTGTATTTTCCTCTCTCTTTTTTTTTAAAACACCATTGAAAACCATTTAATTTTATATATAATTTTATTTTATTTTTTCCGGATTGTGAGTTTATTATTATTTTTTAATTATTAATATTTCTTTTTTTACGATCACAAGAGACTTTATCGGTAGCCTATATAACCTGAATATCTATGAATAATTTTTTTTTTCACATAGTTGATTACTATACAAAACCTACCTCTGAACTCAATTGGAGCTTGTGCCCTACAAAATAAGAGGAGATTGATTTACCTGTTCTGGAAAGGTGGGACATACTCTCACTGACCTGGCTTGTATTCCCATCGAGTTTCCTCCTCCCCATGAGAGATCCCTTAGGGATTCCAACATCTCATCAGCCTCAAGGGGGGATCTGATATTGTGCATCTTATTATTGAACATAACTCGTAAAAAGGCAGGAAACCTCATCTGCACCGTAGCGCCCAGAGCTCTAAATTTCTCCATCCTTTGGCCAAGTTCCCATTGCCTATCCAGAGTGGTCTTAGAAAGATCTGAGCGAACCTCAAACGGGAATTCTGGACCTTTTAGTGTTTTAGCTTTCAAAGCCAGGTTTAGGATCTTTTCTTTTAATGTGTACGTGAGGAAGTTAACTAGTATTTTCCTGGGTTTAACCCTGCCAGGATTCAAAAAAGAAAAGGGTCTCTGTGGATCCTTTGCATATCTTTCTCCGAGATGTCAGATGACTCCTCAAGGTTTAATGATTCTTTTAATAGAGCTGCCACAAAGGTCTTGATATCACTCCCTTCTTTCCCCTCCGGGACCTTCAGAAGCCGGAGGTTATTCCTCCTTGAGTAGTTTTCTAAGGATTCCACTCTCTCGCGTATAGCATCTCCCTCTCTTTGCAGAGTTTGAATTTTTAACTCTACTGATCCCAAGTTTGCTTTAAGCACCTCTACAGAACCCTCCAAAGATCCCGTCCTTTCATGCAGTCGATCCACTTTTTTCTCAAGGACGTCGCATGCTGCCCTGATCTCAGTTTGGTTTTCTGCCGAAACCAAAAACCCATTTCTTATGTACACCTTCACTGATGTAAGAAGGGCCTCAATTGAAGTACAGGCTGAACTCTCTGCCCCCCCAGAAGCACCAACCTCTGACTGGGGTGATGTAGGCAGGGCAGGGGTTGGGGTTAAAGCCAGGGGCTCCCTGATTATTAGCACCCTCTCCCCCGAAAAATCGGTATCTGCTAGTGTGGTCAGGAGGCAGGCTGACCCAACCGTCTGAACTGTGAGCTCTACTGCGTTTACCGGAGGGACCATAGGAGCCGAGGGTAGGTCCGACATTGAAGAATACTTGTCAGAGGGTTTACCAGAAAAAGTAGTATGGTGAATATTCAAAACCTGGGGCAGCACCTTAAAAAAAGAGCGCAGGGAAAGAGTAATACGTATTGTGTTATTTTCCCCATGGCTCTTTTTAGCCCCTACTCTCTGTTTCTTTATAGGGTCTTTAGCTGTGGCCTCTTTTATGCCCCCGCTTTCCCTTGGAATGTCTGACTTAGGCTGCCCCTCTCAGTACCCTCTGAGATGGCCTCAGCCCTTGCATCTGCCACCGGTGAAGCTTGTAAACGTTGACTGCCCTTGCCCTTGCCCTTGCCCTTCCCCCGATTAGTTTTGCTTTTCGCGGCTTGCCTCTTGCCCCGCTGCTTGGTAATAGTTGTGGGGTCACTCCCGTTTTCTACCTTCAACAAACCTGTCTCCCCCAACCTCTCCTTGCCGCACCCCCACTCTCACCGCTCTTGCCACCTGTAGCTCCTGAGCCGTCCAGTGTCCTCCTAGGGCCAGAGACTCCAGGGACACCAAGCTCCCCCACTACCGATGGAACCGCTGGAGAGACCGCCAAAGAAAAATAAGCGCTGATTACTGGTCCACTAGCAACCCTGTCTCCACTTGAACTGTCTCCACTTGTTCTGACTCCGCCGGCTTTGCCCCGGAGGAGTCCGCGGGCCCCTGCTCTGTGGCCGCGCCTCAGCTCCACGGCTGCTAGCTCCCAGCGTGGCAAGAAGGCGGGGTATGGAGCCCGCACTGCGTCTCCGAGGCACATCCACAAAGCAGGGCCGCTCCGAACAGGTATAGATAAAAGCAAAAAAGCTACAGAGTCTGATCTTATTTCGCTGTTTGTGCAACTTCCGAGCACTTTCCGCACTAAAAATTACTCATGTGGGCTCTTGCGATGACGCACGCAGCCGCCTAACACGCGGGCACCATGTTAACCAGGTATTAGGTATTGTCCATAAAAAAATATTAGATCATATACTTGCTAAAGCTGCTTGCACTATCCTTGCACATAAGATTCATCATTGCACTTTTTTGCACATTTGCACATAACATTTACACTTAGGGGTCTTGCTTGTTTATGATATTGGGGGCATTCTTTTCTAGCACTTAGTCACTTTATTACTGGAACAGCAGGAAATTTCAGCTAGAGCTGGGGTAAAGGGATTTTTCGTATGATGTAGGAATATGGCATTGAGATATATGCATATCACAGCATAGAGGTAGCTTTCATGTATGCTGCCTGTATTGTACAGAGATTTGTTTTCAGGAAGTCATTTGCTTTATTATATGCTTCAAGTTTCAAAAATGAATTTAAAAGCATTTAATCTGTAACCTATATGACTGTTACTAAATAAGCAGTATGTCTTCCATTTCTATGCTGTAGCATTTTTCACTTTGCACTTTAAAAGGAGGCACTGCCGCCCATGCGCTGTCATGAGAACAAGGCCGTTTGTTTCCGGCCGAAACGCGTCATGGCGACAGGGTGGCAGCACAATAACTACCACTTCAAAAGAATTGGGTTTGCACTTGCCTTCTTCGAGCAGAAAGGGGATTACGTGGCAAGAGTGTGGATATATATATATTCACTGAAAAAACCATAGGTTTCAGCCACGTTATAGTTAGGAATTAGCATTTAAAAAACCTTGCAAATTCACTGAAAAAACCATGGGTTTCACCCAAGTTATAGTTAGCTGGGCATTTCACTCATACAAAACCTTTGAAATTCTCCCGTTATAGTAAGTTCAGCTAACTATAACTCGCGCGACCGCAATGCACTGCTGATGACGTCACATATTACATCACTCATGACATGGTCAGTGACATCACTCATGACATCACTGATAACATCTCAAATGACAGGGGAGTGAAAAAGTAAGTGAAGAGCACTAAGGAAAATAGAGTAAGGGAGGGAGAGTGACAGAAGGAGAGCGGGGGCGGAGACAGGGAAGGAGTGTAAGGGACGGAGAGAGGAAAATACAGTAGGGTAAGGGGAGTGAAGGTAACAAAAGTGCAGTGATGGTGAGGGAAGAGGTATCAGGATAAAAAAAGAGATGTAAGTGAAAGTGAGAAGTGGGGGGTGAATGAAAAAAAAATTGAGTGAGGGAATGGAGGGACTTAGGAAAGCGTAGAGAGGAAAGGGGACTGATGATTTAAATGCCTACCGCACTCCATCTTCTATCCTCAGTGTGTACCATGTCTGTGTCTGCTTGCACTATCTGACTCTCTGCTTAAACCATCACACCCTCTCTCTGCACCATCTTTTCTGTGACTGCACCATCTGTCCCTCTGCCTGCCGCCCTACACCATCTACCCTCTGTGTGTACCATGTCTGTATCTGCTTGCACTATCTGTCCCTATGCCTACAGCCCTCCATCTTCTGTCCTCAGTGTGTACCATGTCTGTGTGTGCTTGCACTATCTGAGTCTCTGCCTGCACCATCTATCCTCTGTGTGTACCATCTCTGTGTCTACTTCCACTATCTGTGTCTCTGCCTGCACCATCTCTCTTCTGTGTGTACCATCTCTGTGTCTGCTTTACACAGCATTACATCCAAACAAAAGACAAAATATTTTCATGAAAGAAAACAGTATAACCAGAGAGAGGTAGACTGTGAGAAGAGACAGGGGAGATTATAGTAAAAGGTGCAAATATAATTCTTTAATTTACACAGACACTCTGTGTGATCCAGGACAAAAAGTTTAAAACCAAACTATTTTCCAAAACACATTTACCACACGAAAAAGTTTAAGACACAGAACACAACCTAACTGTTTCAGCAGTACAATACAGTGCAGAAACCTGAGTCATTTTAAAAATACATTTCCAATATGCAGCATTACTTTTTGCCACCATTACATCCAAACATAAGACACAATATTTTTATGAAAGAAAACAGTATAACCAGAGAGAGGTAGACTGTGAGAAGAGACAGGGGAGATTATAGTAAAAGGTGCAAATATAATTCTTTAATTTACACAGACTGTTAGACCTGGCACCTTGGCGTGAGTTTCCCTTCCACTTTTTGCTGTTGTGCCTCAAATGTTTTGCTGGTGTCTGCTACTCAGGGCACTGCGCCACGGCCAACCCGTGCCGCAGTGCAAGTGCTCC
The DNA here is from genome assembly GCF_964261635.1 of Lissotriton helveticus. NCBI lineage: Eukaryota > Metazoa > Chordata > Amphibia > Caudata > Salamandridae > Lissotriton > Lissotriton helveticus. The sequence continues at coordinate 1,179,185,918 of NC_136063.1, read as the reverse complement.
CTACTGTAAAGTGTACCTGTGATTGATGTCCATGATTGGTTCATTGGATTTACTGTTAGTCCCTAGTAAAGTGCACCAGGAGTGCCAGGGCTTGTGAATGCCAACACTGCTAGTGGGCCTGCAGCGCTGGTTGCGCCACCCACAGAAGCAGCCTTAAAATGTGTCTAGGGTCTGCCATTGCAGAACCTACGTGCAGTCTGGTACTGTCATGCTGGCTGGGCAAGTGCACACACTTGCCAGCCCCTAAACCTTCCCTTAACTTCATATTAGTCACCCCTATGGTAGGCCTGAGGGCAGGGTGCATTGTAAGTGTAAGGTAGAACATGCCCGGATGTGTGTGGCATGTTCTAATAGTGAATTACTGCCAAATTCGTTTTTCACTATTGTAAGGCTACCAGTCCCCTTCTAGGCCAGTTGGGCTGCTGGAATTATTACACTCTATAATCCCAGCAGGCTCAGGGAACATGGTAGAAATTAATGTTTAGTATGCCTGAACTCAGAATAATAAAATACTTCTTTTAGTAAAGTTTATTTTAATATCCTGTGTTTGCAAATGCTACTTTTAGAAAGTTAGCATTTGCTGGCCTAACCATTTCAGCCCGCCTCTGCTTGGATGTGGATCTGACTGTCTGGTGTGTGTGAGTGACAGGGCTGGGAGTTGACAGGTAGTGATTAGCAGGATGACCCCTTAGTGGGTGGTGGGAGTTTCCCCTGAATGATGCATCAGGCTGTGCCCCTGCCTCCACAATGCTGGCTCCGCCCTCCTGGGGAGCGACTGATGACTCAGCCTGCACCTGGCCCAGGAAGGACCGAAGCCTGTCAACAAAGTGCTCAAGCTGCCCCTGCCTTCACAATGCCGGCTCCGCCCCCCTGGGGAGCGGCTGATGTGCCTGCCCTCACACTGAATGCAGAAGCCAGAAGTACCCACAACAAGTGCTCAGAGACTGGAGCAGTTATGCAGAGGCCCCCCTGGCTTGCTAGAACAAAAGAAACTGGGTATAAAAGAAGGAGCCCTGCTCCTTGTAAATTAGATCCTGTTTGTGCTACAAGAGAAACTCTGCCCGAAGAGAAGGACCTGGAAGGACTACAAGGAGGAGTGCTGACTCTGGCCTGTGTCTGGTGCCTTGCTGCCAAAGGAGAGGAAGAGAAAAGACTACAAGAGACTTTTGCTTTTATTTTGAACTTTGTGCCAAACTCTGCTGAAAGATCTCCAAGGGCTTGCTGTTGAACTTGCCCCCTGACCAGCGCTCCAGGAAGAGTGAGCGCTACCCCCTGACAGAGGAACCGCTGTGGGGAGTTGCTTTCCCTCTGCCCGCCTCACCAGGAAAAGCGGAGCGCGCTGTGACCATCGCGCTCTTCAGCAACGCTCTGGGTGTTGCTATCTCTCCAAGCACCGTGACTGCTGCCTGCCTGGCCCAGAAGCACCGTGAAGGTCAGCCCAACTGACCCAAACATCGTGACTGACCCCGAGCCGCAGCTCGCAACGCAAAGAGGAGGTGGTGCCCGTTGCCTGCTTGCACCCGCCGTGTCTGGTGCCCCTGAACGCGCCGCCGCTGTCCGAGAAACAGCTGTTGCGTGGGGTGCCTGAACGTCGCCTGGATCGAGAGAGGCGTGCTTTGCCGATCGCTACCCCTTTTTCGTGTGCCCCCTGTGCCAGGAAACCTTGAGGCGCTTCCTCAGCCCGGCCCGCGCCGCAACGCCAACCCCCGAGCCAGAGCCGAGCCGCCGCTCGCTCCAACGTCGGAAGGAAGACACCGCGACGCGGATCACCGCGCTGAACTGTGCCCAGGCTGCTTCCACAAGAAAAGGTACTGTGTCCTGCCCCGCGGTGCGAGCATCTGTCTTGCTTCGCTCGCACCGCCCGCTGCCTCGCCTCGCCCCAGGAGCCGCGTGCTGAGCGCTCCCAGGGCCCCCGCTCTCTCCCCCGCCAGCCGCGCACAGCCGTGCAGCGCGCAGAGAGAGGCGGACTTTGATTCCCCGGCCGCCGGCCCCGCCAGAAGCGTGAGGGTGGGTAGACCGGGCCCGCTTTTCCAGCGCGGAGGAGCCGAGGGGCGCAGAGAGGTCTACGGACAGCCCGGGGTGACCCTGGCTGACAAGGAACAGCGCCTGCAGAACCACCACGATACCTTGAAGAGCCTGACCCCCCCTTTTTGTGTGAAAGGAACTTAAAGAACTGTTTGGGAATAACACTAAACAAAGATTGCTTATTGCTAAGAAAGAACTGTGGCAACTTAACCTAAAGAGTAACTGGAACCTGCATTTTGAAGTAACCAAGACTGTATTTACAAGCCTGCTTGAGATTTATATAAAGACGATATATTTTTACAAATACAGTTTGGTGTCATTGTGTGGTGGGTTGGTGGTGATGGTGTAATGTTGCAAATGTTTAACCCTACATGCCCCAGAGATTAGCCTAAGACTGCTTAAGCCACACTACCTAGAGGGTAAGCAGAGGTTGTCTTGAAGGTAACCCTCAGCCCTGACGGGGAAGAGAGAGTCCCTGCTTGTCGCCAGTGCTGCACTGCGCCAACTAGAGACTCCCCCTTCCTACATTGGTGGCAGCGGTGGGATAGCGAATTTACATTTGCAGTGTTTTACCTTAGCTACTGACCATTGCACAGTGATTACAGTCCAGTATCTTAGCCACAGACTTTTTGGTTCTTAAATTTTGCTAAAGAAGATCCCTAGTGTTGCAAGCATGCCTGGCACAAACAGCGTTGATGGAGGAGAGTCCATAGCCTCTGGTGCGCAGGAGCTAGAATGGGATGCATCAAAGCTGGATGACTACACCAAGAAGCAACTGAGTTTTCTTTGCAGGAAACTCAAAGTTCCACACGCAGGGTGCAAAAACAAACCTGAGTTCTACAAAGCCCTGAAGGCCTGGATGGAATCTAGGAAGGCACCTGAGGATCAGGGTGCACCTGTGGACCCTGTGGGTCTGGAAAAACCAGACAGCGTCATTAGCTTTGGCAGAGGCCTGTCGCCAGAGGAGCTGGCAGACAGACAGGCAACCAGGGATCATGAGATAAAGCTGGCAGAATTGAATTTAAAGGGCCGAATGGAGCTTGAAAGCAAAAGAATGGCTCTGGAAGAGCGAAAACTCCAATTGGAGTATGATGTGAAAATGAGGGAGATGAGTCTAAAAGAGAAAACCTTGGATCATCCTCCCTCTGGTGGCAGCGCAACGCCGGTGCAGGTAGAGTCTAGAGTGCACATCCCCAAAGATGTAGTTAAAGAGTTCTTTAAGGGGGATGACATAGGACAGTGGTTTAGGGCATATGAGGTAGCCATGTTTTCCCACCGGGTCCCTGAGAAGGATTGGGGAGCGGGGTTATGGGGAAGGTTCCTTAGCGAAGGGCGGGACACCCTGCTAGATTTGCCCACTGAAGACCAGAGATCCTATCCCCATATGAAAGAAGCTTTAATGACCAGGTATGGGCTTACCCCTGAAATGTATAGGCAGAAGTTTAGGGGGTGTAATAAGCGGCCTGGGAATACATATGTGGAGTTTGTGACTTTTTTTTGCAGAGCACTGGATGGTTGGGTGAAGGGTAACAAAGTGAATGATTTTCAGGGTCTCTTTGATTTAATTGCATGGGAGCACTTGTCTGAACAATGTTTTCCTGAGTTACGCCAGCACCTGATTGATAGCAAGCTGTCCAACCCGAGGAAGCTTGCTGAGGAGGCGGACCGCTGGCTCAGCACCAGGGTCCACAAGGGTCCAGTGGGAGACTCCGCCAAGGGTGGGCAGGGTCCCCAGCAGAAGAGTGGGGGGGACAAGGGAAAACAGAAAGGGTTCCAAAAAGGCCCCCAAAGTAATCCCCAAGGGGACCAGCAGAAAGGTTCTCAGCCTCCCCCACCCCCAAAGCAGAATGGGGCCCCGACAGGTAGACCTGTTCCAAAGGGGCCCTTCAATTGTTACAAATGCGGTGACCCGGGGCACATAGCCAGTGACCCCAAGTGTCGCCTGTTTGGAAAACCAGCACCCACTGGTGCTCCGCCCCGACAAGTGACCAGTGTTCACTTAGGAGAAGAAGTGATGGTCCCGGGGGGTGGAGATCCTGTTCAGATGACCCTAGTCTCACTAGGAGACAGTGAGATGGTCCCTACAAGCTACCTGCCCTCTAACACTAAAAAATATGGGCAGGTGGTTACCATCAATGGTAAGAAAGCTGAGGCTCTTAGAGACACAGGAGCCAGTGTGACTGCAGTGAGGCATCACCTGGTGTCTCAAGAGCAGGTTGTACCCCATGCCTACTGTAGGGTTGTCAACGCTGACAATTCAGAGAGTCAGTGTCCGATGGCTCAAGTTCCCTTCGAGTGGGGGGGGGTCTCTGGTACTCTGCAGGTCTGTGTGAGGGAAGCCATGCCTGTTGACTGTTTGCTAGGGAACGACTTGGAGGACTCCCCTTGGGAAAAGGTGGAGAAGACGACTCACCTGAAGATGGTGGGTCTACCTGACTGGGCGTGCGTGACCACCCGGTCAATGGCAGCCAGTAGGGGTGATCAAGAGGTCCTGGGGCCTGAAGGAGAGGCCCAGGAACCGGCCTTAGGGAGAAGGCGCAGGGTGCGCGGGAAACCGGCCCCTGAAGTTCCCACGGTCCAGGAGGAAGCAGACCTTGAGGGGGATGCCCTGGAGCCTACTGGGGAACAGATTGCCGAACTGGGGGACCTGCCTGAGCTGACCCATTGGCAGCAAGAAGGAGGCCCCTCCAGGGAGGAATTCTGCAGGGAGCAGAAAGAATGCCCTTCTCTCGTGGGTATGCGGCAGCAGGCTGCAGACCAGGCCAATGGTGTTCAGGCCAAAACACATTATGTGTACTGGGAGAATGACCTCCTGTACTCAGAGCCTAAGGCTGCTGAACCTGGGTCAGCCCGTGTGCTGGTGGTACCCCAGAAGTTCAGAGCCTTCCTACTGGGACTGGCTCATGATGTGCCTTTAGCAGGACATTTGGGGATGGACAAGACCTATGACAGGCTTGTCACCCACTTCTACTGGCCCCAAATGCACAAGAGCTCAGATGCTCATTGTAGGACCTGTCCAACTTGCCAGGCAAGTGGGAAGAGCGGAGGGAAGATCAAGGCTCCCCTCCAACCCTTCCCTGTGGTCAGTACTCCATTCCAACGAGTGGGTATTGACATTGTTGGGCCTCTGGACCCCAAGACAGCCATGGGCAACAGGTTCATCCTGGTCTTGGTGGATCATGCCACCCGGTACCCTGAAGCCATCCCTCTGAGGACAGTGACAGCCCCCGTGGTGGGGCGTGCACTGATGGGAATTTTCTCCAGAGTGGGATTCCCTCTAGAGGTGGTGAGCGACAGGGGGACCAACTTCATATCCAAGTATATGAAGTCCCTTTGGCAAGAGTGTGGTGTAACCTACAAGTTCACCACACCTTACCATCCCCAAGGAAATGGGTTGGTTGAAATATTTAACCGAACCCTGAAGGGCATGATCATGGGCCTGGAAGGTCCAATGAGGCGTAAGTGGGACGTCCTCTTGCCATGCCTGCTCTTTGCATACCGCGAGGTGCCACAGAAGTCTCTAGGGTTCAGCCCCTTTGAGCTGCTGTATGGTCACCCCGTGAGAGGACCACTGAGTTTGGTAAAGGAAGGCTGGGAGCAATCTCCCAGGAAACCTCCCCAGAATGTATATAGCTACATGCTGGCCTTCAGAAACCAAACCAGGCGCTTCAGACAACTTGCCGAGGCAAATCTGGAAGCTAGCCAGGAGGAGATGAAGCGGTGGTACGACCAGAATGCCACTCTGGTAGAGCTCCAGCCTGGACAGGAGGTGTATGTCTTGGCCCCAGTGGAACCCTGTGCACTTCAGGATAAGTGGACAGGCCCATTTGAGGTTGTGGAGCGCAAGAGCTCAGTGACATACTTGGTGGACATGAAGACGCCCAGGAATCCTTTAAGGGTCTTACATGTCAACCGCCTCAAGCCCCACTTGAAAAGGTCCGAAGTGGGCATGCTGTTGGCCACTGATGATGGAATGGAAGAGGAGTCTGAGCCTCTTCCTGACCTCTTAGTGGCCTGTGAGAAAGATGGGTCAGTGGATGGAGTTAACCTCTCACCCACCCTGACCCCTGAGCAACAGGAAGACTGCCGCCAATTGCTGGGGCAGTTTCCAGATCTGTTCTCCCTGGTTCCTGGTGTCACAGATTGGTGCGTCCATGATGTGGACACAGGAGACAGCTTACCTGTGAAGCATAAAGCTTACAGAGTGACTGACAGGGTCAGGGCCTGCATCAAGGAGGAGGTCTCCAAGATGCTTGCTCTTAGGGTGGTTGAGTCTTCCAGCAGTCCTTGGTCCAGCCCCGTGGTCTTGGTCCCAAAGGCTGCTGCGCCGGGAGCCACGCCTGAACTCCGGTTCTGTGTGGACTACAGAGGACTCAATTCAGTCACAAAGACTGACGCGCACCCTATCCCCAGAGCTGATGAGCTCATTGATCGGCTAGGGGCTGCCCGGTTCCTCAGCACGTTTGATTTAACGTCTGGGTACTGGCAGATCGCCTTGACCGATGGGGCAAAGGAGAGGTCCGCATTCTCCACACCAGATGGGCATTTCCAGTTCCGGGTTATGCCATTTGGGATGAAGAATGCCCCTGCCACCTTTCAGAGGTTGGTCAACCAGGTGTTGGTTGGGCTGGATGAGTTCAGTGCCGCCTACCTGGATGACATCGCCGTGTTCAGTGGCACCTGGCCAGAACACCTGCGACACCTCTGGGAAGTGTTGATGGCGCTGCGCAAGGCAGGCCTCACAATCAAGGCAAGCAAGTGCCAGATTGGGCAGGGTTCAGTGGTGTACTTGGGACACCAAGTGGGGAGTGGCAAGGTGGCACCCTTGCAACCCAAAATTGAGACCATCCTGGCTTGGGAACCCCCCAAGACCCAGACTGCAGTGAGAGCCTTCCTGGGGCTCACTGGGTATTACAGGAGGTTTGTCAAGGGCTATGGCACTATTGTGACCCCCTTGACAGAGCTGACTTCTAAGAAGCAGCCCAGGAATGTGATTTGGACTGACACCTGTCAGAAGGCTTTTGACACCCTGAAGACTGCCATGTGCACGGCGCCCGTGCTCCTGGCTCCTGATTTCTCCAAGGAATTCATAGTGCAAACAGACGCTTCAGAGCATGGTGTAGGGGCTGTTCTCTCACAGATGACTGAGGAGGGCTGGGACCAACCCGTAGCCTTCATCAGTAGGAGGTTACTTCCACGGGAAAGTAGGTGGAGTGCAATAGAGCGAGAAGCATTTGCTGTGGTCTGGGCACTGAAGAAGCTAAGACCCTACTTGTTTGGGTCTCACTTCCGGGTTCAGACGGACCACAGGCCCCTCAGATGGTTGATGCAAATGAGGGGTGAGAACCCAAAACTGTTGAGGTGGTCCATCTCCCTACAGGGCATGGACTTCACGGTGGAACACCGCCCTGGCACAGATCATGCCAACGCTGATGGTCTGTCCAGATTTTTCCGCCTTAGTGATGAGGAACTCCCTGGGGAAGGGTAGTTCCCCCCACATTTCAGCTGGAGGGGACACGTGTTAGACCTGGCACCTTGGCGTGAGTTTCCCTTCCACTTTTTGCTGTTGTGCCTCAAATGTTTTGCTGGTGTCTGCTACTCAGGGCACTGCGCCACGGCCAACCCGTGCCGCAGTGCAAGTGCTCCCTACTGTAAAGTGTACCTGTGATTGATGTCCATGATTGGTTCATTGGATTTACTGTTAGTCCCTAGTAAAGTGCACCAGGAGTGCCAGGGCTTGTGAATGCCAACACTGCTAGTGGGCCTGCAGCGCTGGTTGCGCCACCCACAGAAGCAGCCTTAAAATGTGTCTAGGGTCTGCCATTGCAGAACCTACGTGCAGTCTGGTACTGTCATGCTGGCTGGGCAAGTGCACACACTTGCCAGCCCCTAAACCTTCCCTTAACTTCATATTAGTCACCCCTATGGTAGGCCTGAGGGCAGGGTGCATTGTAAGTGTAAGGTAGAACATGCCCGGATGTGTGTGGCATGTTCTAATAGTGAATTACTGCCAAATTCGTTTTTCACTATTGTAAGGCTACCAGTCCCCTTCTAGGCCAGTTGGGCTGCTGGAATTATTACACTCTATAATCCCAGCAGGCTCAGGGAACATGGTAGAAATTAATGTTTAGTATGCCTGAACTCAGAATAATAAAATACTTCTTTTAGTAAAGTTTATTTTAATATCCTGTGTTTGCAAATGCTACTTTTAGAAAGTTAGCATTTGCTGGCCTAACCATTTCAGCCCGCCTCTGCTTGGATGTGGATCTGACTGTCTGGTGTGTGTGAGTGACAGGGCTGGGAGTTGACAGGTAGTGATTAGCAGGATGACCCCTTAGTGGGTGGTGGGAGTTTCCCCTGAATGATGCATCAGGCTGTGCCCCTGCCTCCACAATGCTGGCTCCGCCCTCCTGGGGAGCGACTGATGACTCAGCCTGCACCTGGCCCAGGAAGGACCGAAGCCTGTCAACAAAGTGCTCAAGCTGCCCCTGCCTTCACAATGCCGGCTCCGCCCCCCTGGGGAGCGGCTGATGTGCCTGCCCTCACACTGAATGCAGAAGCCAGAAGTACCCACAACAAGTGCTCAGAGACTGGAGCAGTTATGCAGAGGCCCCCCTGGCTTGCTAGAACAAAAGAAACTGGGTATAAAAGAAGGAGCCCTGCTCCTTGTAAATTAGATCCTGTTTGTGCTACAAGAGAAACTCTGCCCGAAGAGAAGGACCTGGAAGGACTACAAGGAGGAGTGCTGACTCTGGCCTGTGTCTGGTGCCTTGCTGCCAAAGGAGAGGAAGAGAAAAGACTACAAGAGACTTTTGCTTTTATTTTGAACTTTGTGCCAAACTCTGCTGAAAGATCTCCAAGGGCTTGCTGTTGAACTTGCCCCCTGACCAGCGCTCCAGGAAGAGTGAGCGCTACCCCCTGACAGAGGAACCGCTGTGGGGAGTTGCTTTCCCTCTGCCCGCCTCACCAGGAAAAGCGGAGCGCGCTGTGACCATCGCGCTCTTCAGCAACGCTCTGGGTGTTGCTATCTCTCCAAGCACCGTGACTGCTGCCTGCCTGGCCCAGAAGCACCGTGAAGGTCAGCCCAGCTGACCCAAACATCGTGACTGACCCCGAGCCGCAGCTCGCAACGCAAAGAGGAGGTGGTGCCCGTTGCCTGCTTGCACCCGCCGTGTCTGGTGCCCCTGAACGCGCCGCCGCTGTCCGAGAAACAGCTGTTGCGTGGGGTGCCTGAACGTCGCCTGGATCGAGAGAGGCGTGCTTTGCCGATCGCTACCCCTTTTTCGTGTGCCCCCTGTGCCAGGAAACCTTGAGGCGCTTCCTCAGCCCGGCCCGCGCCGCAACGCCAACCCCCGAGCCAGAGCCGAGCCGCCGCTCGCTCCAACGTCGGAAGGAAGACACCGCGACGCGGATCACCGCGCTGAACTGTGCCCAGGCTGCTTCCACAAGAAAAGGTACTGTGTCCTGCCCCGCGGTGCGAGCATCTGTCTTGCTTCGCTCGCACCGCCCGCTGCCTCGCCTCGCCCCAGGAGCCGCGTGCTGAGCGCTCCCAGGGCCCCCGCTCTCTCCCCCGCCAGCCGCGCACAGCCGTGCAGCGCGCAGAGAGAGGCGGACTTTGATTCCCCGGCCGCCGGCCCCGCCAGAAGCGTGAGGGTGGGTAGACCGGGCCCGCTTTTCCAGCGCGGAGGAGCCGAGGGGCGCAGAGAGGTCCACGGACAGCCCGGGGTGACCCTGGCTGACAAGGAACAGCGCCTGCAGAACCACCACGATACCTTGAAGAGCCTGACCCCCCCTTTTTGTGTGAAAGGAACTTAAAGAACTGTTTGGGAATAACACTAAACAAAGATTGCTTATTGCTAAGAAAGAACTGTGGCAACTTAACCTAAAGAGTAACTGGAACCTGCATTTTGAAGTAACCAAGACTGTATTTACAAGCCTGCTTGAGATTTATATAAAGACGATATATTTTTACAAATACAGTTTGGTGTCATTGTGTGGTGGGTTGGTGGTGATGGTGTAATGTTGCAAATGTTTAACCCTACATGCCCCAGAGATTAGCCTAAGACTGCTTAAGCCACACTACCTAGAGGGTAAGCAGAGGTTGTCTTGAAGGTAACCCTCAGCCCTGATGGGGAAGAGAGAGTCCCTGCTTGTCGCCAGTGCTGCACTGCGCCAACTAGAGACTCCCCCTTCCTACACAGACACTCTGTGTGATCCTGGACAAAAAGTTTAAAACCAAACTTTTTACCAAAACACATTTACCATACGAAAAAGTTTAGGAGACAGAACACAGCCTATCTATTTCAGCAGTACAATACAGTGCAGAAACCCGAGTCATTTTGAAAATACATTTCCAATTTGCAGCATTACTTTTTGCCAGCATTACATCCAAACAAAAGACAAAATATTTTCATGAAAGAAAACAGTATAACCAGAGAGAGGTAGACTGTGAGAAGAGACAGGGGAGATTATAGTAAAAGGTGCAAATATAATTCTTTAATTTACACAGACACTCTGTGTGATCCTGGACAAAAAGTTTAAAACCAAACTTTTTACCAAAACACATTTACCATACGAAAAAGTTTAGGAGACAGAACACAGCCTATCTATTTCAGCAGTACAATACAGTGCAGAAACCCAAGTCATTTTGAAAATACATTTCCAATTTGCAGCATTACTTTTTGCCAGCATTACATCCAAACAAAAGACAAAATAATTTCATGAAATAAAACAGTATAACCAGAGGGAGGTAGACTGTGAGAAGAGACAGGAGAGATGATAGTAAAAGGTGCAAATATAATTCTTTAATTTACACAGACACTCTGTGTGATCCTGGACAAAAAGTTTAAAACCAAACTTTTTACCAAAACACATTTACCACACTAAAACGAATAAGAGACAGAACACATCCTATCTATTTCAGCGCTACAATACAGTGCAGAAACCTGAGTCATTTTCAAAATACATTTCCAATTTGCAGCATTACTTTTTTGCCAGCATTACATGCAAACATGAGACTCACACTGTAACCTTAGACACATAACAGAAATCCTTGCAATTCAGTCAAATAATTACTACAGTGAAAGGGGGGGGGGAAGAGGATCTTCCAAGTAGTGTTTTATTAAGAGAGCAAAGGTGAGGAAGACAAAAAGAGAGAGACAATGAGAGCGAAAAAATAAACAAAAGAAATTAAATCAGATAGTCAGAGAGAATTACAAAAACAGGATTGAAGGAAAGGGATAATGACAGTGAAGAAAAAAAAAGGGTAAGCAAAGGAGAGTGAGAGAAAAAACCATATTAAGAAACAGACAAAAGGTGTAAGTAACACAGAAGGATTTATAGAGAAACAGGAGAAGGAAAAAGAACACTGTTGGACAGAAAGGAACACAGTAAGAGACAGTGAAAGAGCGGGAGAGTGAGTAACTTCCACATTGCAACTCATTTTTATTATTAACTTAAATTATACAACATAGTTGCCCTTATAATTTAACTACTTACCTTTTAAAATGCTGCTGAAGATTTAGTACAGTGTGAATCACACACCAGATATTGTAAGCCAAAAATCTCTCAAATGTACCTCAGACACTGCAATCACAAAATGGCCGCGATTTCCTGTCATTTTTCGCACATAACTCCGTACATAACCAATCAAATTTCTTCCCACACAAATACTAAACCAAACTAACATTTTAATTGGTTGTACATTTCAACACTTTCAAACTCACATAATGCTCAACCTACCCCCACTGATCTCTCTGCCTCTTACCATGGTTACTCTCCATGGAACACCTATCTAAACTCAAAAGGTTAAAAGTTCATCACTCAATGTTGCAAACCAATCAGCAAGTGTATTTGACTACTCAATATACCAGCTTATCCTGTTCAATGTTCTTTTCAATGACTTTTTCTAAACCAATAGTATTATTCCTTTTTGAAAACAGTACTATGCACCCTAGTTTTCAATGTTCAATTATCAGAAACCACCAATCATTTTATTTTTTCCAGTGCCCTGAATCTCATCCACATTTTTTTCTAAACTCTTATTTTTAAAACACAACTGTTCTTTTTAGAGACAACCAACATCTAAATACTGAAACTTGTAATTTAACAGTTTTTTTTCTGAATGACGAAATGGCGGCCAAAGGGGTGCACGCACCGTGCGCGCACCGTGCGCGCACCTCGCGATTTTTTCGAAGAAAAAAAAAACTTTGGCCCATCGGGGTCCTTTAGGGACACCCTGAGAAGGCCTAGGGGGTCAGGGAGTCTCTACCTTGCCCCCTTTTCACATTATCCACTTTTGTTTTTGGCTCTGTTTTGCTTCAGAAACACAAAATGGCGGCTAATGGGTGCGAGCACCGTGCGCGCACCTTGCAATTTTTTCTAAAAATAAAAAAAAAATTTTTGGCCCTTCGGGGTCTTTTAGGGACCCCCTGAGAAGGCCTAGGGGGTCAGGGAGATTCCACCCTGGCCCCTTTTCATGTTTCCCAGTTTTTTTTAGGCTCCCTTCTGCCTCGAAAACAAGATGGCAGCCAACACTTCCTGATTTCTACCGATTCGAATGTTGACAGACATCCAACAGCAAATCAAAATTCCGCTCGCGCACGGGGAGGTGCGCACACGGGTGCGCGCACGGTGCCCGCTTAGAGATATATACATTTTTTCAAATATAATTTTCTCAAAAACTGTTTGAAGAATTTACACCATTTAAACAAAAGGCCGTACTGCGTACCAGTCCCTACCATTTTGCCAAGTTTCGTGTAATTCCATTCAGCCGTTCGGGCTGTAGCCGTGTCTAATCGTCCTATTGAAAATAACATGGAGAAAACACGTTTTGGGACCCCCCCTTTTTTCTCAGCCCCCACTTGACAAATCCCCCAAAAACTTTCAAGGAAGGAGCGTAGCGTAGCGGGCCATCTTCTTTGAGAAATTCGCGAAAATTCATCAACCGGCGCCAAAGTTATTCCCAATAGAATGTTGTGGATTTCCTATGGAAACTAGGTCCTAACTATAACTACCTACTGGGGACCGCCAGTAGGTAATATATATCCAAGTCCTCTCAAAATACCAAATTCCATATTAAAGTGAGTTCAGTACACAATATGCACTTTATCTTGCCAACTTTGCACAAAATCCACCCTTTTTCATAAAATTATTTTTACAATATTTTAAAGGGTATGTGTACATAAATGATGAATTATGAAAATTGATGTTGGTGTATATAAATGTTATAACTGACATTGCACATTTGCACATATTTATATATTTATCTCATTTATTGTGAATTTTGCACATATTTGTGGAGTATTAAATTAAGAGGAAATTGCTAATAATGGAAGCAAGAAGGAAAAAAACAAATGTAAGGAATTTTGAAAAAGCCTTTGTTAAAAAGTTTGGATTAGGCTGAAGTACTTTGTTTATTTCTATAGGCTTGGGAACATGTGACCTTTTCTGCACTACAAATCACGAGGTGAATTTCGACCATGTCATGTGATCAAGGGCTCCAGGGCCCGAAACGCGTCATGGCGGACAAGAGGGTGCACAAAAATAAATAAGCGCTGAAACCAACCTGATTGGGTCCGTTTCGTTATTCTGGTTCCAGTTTTCTTGGGGCGGACAACGAAGTTCTGGGCATATATATATATATATATATATATATATATATATATATATATATATATATATATATATATATATATATATATATATTACCTACTGGCGGTCGCCAGTAGGTATATATAGTTAGGATTTTTTCTCTATGGGATTTTTGAAAATTCTATGTCTAATAACTTTGGCGTTTGTGGACGGAATTGGCTGAAATTTTCAGGAAAATGGCACATTTTGTTTCTGAGCAGCTCTTGAAAATTTGGGGGGGGTTCGTCAAGGGGGGGCCGAGAAAAAAGGGGGGTCCCAAAACGTGTTTTTAACATTGAGTTTTCCATAGGGCGGTTGGCCTCACTTTTAGCCCGAACGGCTGAATGGATTTGCACGAAACTTGGCAAAATTGTAGGGACTGGTAGCCCGATGTGCCTTTTGTAGGTCTCAATATATGTGCTACAGTGGATTTTGAGAAATTAACGTTTAAAAAAAGATATATATCTGTAACAGCGGACCGGGCAGCGCTCCAGGACGCGTACTTTTCGCGCAACGGAGCTTTGTGAAGCGAAGCTGATTGGTTCTCCGGCGTCTGTCAACATTCCAAACAGTCCGTAGCGGCCGCCATCTTGTCTCTCGGTAGGATCGAGAGACAAGAGGAGGCGAAAGCGAAGGGGCAAATGACCATAAGGGGGAATAGTAGATCCTCGCTGACCCCCTAGGTTTGATGTGGAGGTTTTAAAAGGGCCCCGCGGGGCAAAAAAAAAAATAATAATAATAATCGAACGGCTGAATGGATTTGCACGAAACTTGGTAAAATATTAGGGACTGGTAGCCCGATGTGCCTTTGCTAGGTCTCAATATATGTGCTCCAGTGGATTTTGAGAAATTAACGTTCAAAAAAAGATATATATCTGTAACAGCGCTCCGCTTCGCGTAACGGAGGTTTGCGAAGCTGATTGGTCATTCTGTCACTGGGCTATAGTTGGGCTACATCTGGCTGATATTTGGGCTACATTTGTTTTTTTTCGTCTCTGGCGGCCATCTTTGGGCTACATTGGGCTACATTGGGCTTCATTGGGCTTCATTGGGCTACATTGGGCTACATTTGGGCTCCAACATATATATAGGCCAATGTAGCGTAATATATATTTTTCAAAGTTAATTTTCGTAAAAACCACTGGAGCATATATCTTGAGACATAGCAAAGGCACATCGGGCTACCAGTCCCTACAATTTTGCCAAGTTTCGTGGAAATCCATTCAGCCGTTCGAGCTAAAAGTGAGTCCAACCGCCCTATGGAAATGAAGGAAATGAATGGGTAATTTGTAATTAGCAAATAGCTCATCGCAAACTAGGAATGGTAAAGAATCGCTATTTATTCCTTAAAGTTCGCTATTTAGGAAATGCAAAAAACTTTGATGATACATATGGCGGTTCATCTCTAACAAGATAAGAAGCATAGGGATAGATTTATGATGACTGGCGCATCACCAGGGATGTGTTAGTCATTCTGTGCCGCTGTTCCGTCACCTATGGTGTGCTGCATTTACAATGCGGCGCATCATGGGGCAAAAACAGCACAGATGCGTGATGTATCTGTGCCGTAAAGGTGGCGCATTGCTGGAGTTGTATCGCAAGTGTGATGAAGCTCCAGCAAGGGTCGGGGGTGCCCCTGTCGCAGGGTTTCTGTTCTCACACAGAACTGTGGACAGAGGATTGGAACCTCGGCGAATTAGGGTGTCCCAAAACTCACCTTAGTAATCAAAAACCCCTTAGCAAGCTAGGTACAGTGTCACATTGGATATAACAAACTCTCAATGTTTAGACAATCCAGAATATGAACTTATAGTACCTCAGGATACGTGGAACTCATGAACAGTCGGTCGTTATATATTTCTTAGAAACCAGAACATGGAGTTAAGAAGAACACATGTGTATTTGAAATGTTTATTTACTAATGCCGTCTTCTCAGGCGTAGTATCTTAGATAATACAAGTACACATATTATCAGTAGCAAAATTACCAGCATAGTTACTAGTACATAAAAAGCGAATGGTGACAGTATGTTAACATGCTGTAAATGAATAAGAGTTAGCAACACTTATAAGCAGCCGCGGGCCGTGGAGGGAGTTACGGTGGGGCGGGGAGGGGGAGGGGCAGGGTGGAGAGGGCTCCACCCTGCTTCTCCCCCTCCCCGCCTCCCTGCCTCACCGTAACTCCCTCCACGGCCCGCGGCTGCTTATATCTCACCCTCCCTAATACACATATTATATTATTTGCTAAGAAGGTCTCTTTGTGTTGGTTTAGGGCGTGCCCATACTTTAGTGTCTTAGATTTGAAGGAATCACATCAGCATACACCAGCTCTCTCTTCATGTGAACCGCATCAAGTGTTGTGTATGTGTGTTCGGCAAAGCAATATAAAACCCGCCTCATGCCCAGAATTGGCAGAAGTTGCACTTATGTTATGAGTATGAAGTCGTGGAGATCAGACCTCATAACAATTCTGTATCGTGTTGTTCTTGAAACTTTAGCACTCGCTGTACAGATATAGTTTAACAAGCAAAGCAGATAGTAGAGCAATAACATATTATTCTCATGTAAACCACGATGAACTACTAGGTTGAAAGCTAAAGCAACAACTAAGTGTCGTGTGCAGAAGTTGCAAAAAAGGAAAAATGGCGTTTAAACCGGTAATGAGCCCATGCTAACTTAACACGGTGTAAAGATATCCAGGACCTAGATGACACCTCCCCATGATCCGGAAACGAACTGAATAAGATAATAGAAGTGCCATCTCATGAGAGCAGATTGCAAGTTTATATGTGGACGGTCAGCAAGGTAAAGCATTAAAAACTAGGAAAATGTAATGCTAAAGAAAAATAAAACAGCCAAGTACTTTATCGAGTCTTAAGCCAATAGGCAAGGTAAATAATAAAAACTTGACAAATAAGTCAATGAATTGTCAATGAAATGCTAGTACTCAGCATATCAAACATGAAAAAGGTCTATGACATAACTGTGTATGCAAAATAAGCTGCAACAGCCTCCAATAGGAAGTCACCGTCTTCATCCGAAAACAGTTCAGCCATCCAATTTAAAAGCGGAAAAGAACATACGTGCTCTCCCAGCACCGGATCCTCTATCACCATCAGAGGACAGCTCGGTGGGTTTTCAAGAAAGCTCTGTTCCAAGAAAGACTGTGTTGCCGCCAGTAAATTCCAGGGACCAATTAGTCCATGCATCAATGCCACAGCCATAATCCTTTCGCCAGGACAAACCAACTCGTGAGTAATGATAGGAGTCATCAGCTGATTAAAGTCGACGTCAGGAGAAACCGGTCCGCAGAGACACAAATCAATGGCCCAATCGAAATCACAGGTCAGGCAGTGAAATACAGGCTGGACACAGGTGAAGTAGGAGAATCGAAAAGATAATCCATATGCCGTGCTTAATATCGCCAACGGCATTGTGCCATAATATTCTAGCATGCGATTGCGGAACAGTGTCAGCAGCTGCAGGGCGGGAGGTTGCATAGGAGGGACATCCATATTTAAAAATGTAAAAAAGCACAAGAGCGTCCGCTGGTAATGCAAGTAAAAATGGCAATCCACGAAGCAGAGTGGAAAAAATAGAATGAAAGAAAGCAGGGATGACTCCAAAGATTTTCTCAAATGAAGTCACGAGACCACTGGTAACAACTTTAAAAAAGTGCGCCAGGGCCTTTGTGGAGGATGCGTTAAAGATAGTCCGAACCATCTTGCTGAAATGGAAAGGCAAATCTGAATTGAAAAGGGTCTGCACCTCTGTACGGGTGTTCGCTATGTGAAGCACGAAAGTTTCACGGGCCGAACTCAAGGCCACCTCTCTCTGAGACAAAAGAGCTCTTATTCTTGCCATGCCGTTGAAATCTGCTCCCAAGGTTGGTATTTGTGGCGAGATTGAAAACTCCCTATGTTCATGTGTGGGAGGAAATAGAACATTTCTGCAGCAAATAACCCGTTCACTTACTGTTACGATAAAAGGAATACTTTTAATTAACCCAGAACAATCTTCATTATTGAGCATCAAATAACTACCATTTTCCAACAACTTGAACGTGGGGATGATAGCAGGAACTGGCGTGCCTTGCAACACGCAAGCCATATTTGGTCGGTGTTTGTTGCAAGAACCGTGTAACTGTATGTGCCTACACATTAGTGAATGATCTGGCGTCTCAGTGCATTCCTCTCCATTCAGATAAACTTCTTGATCATCTTTGAAACATCTGTATGTGTATGGAAGCGACCAGACCTCATGAAGAAAAGCACTACCTAAAGGTTCATAACGACCTATTGGTATATATTTCATACAATTTGAAAACTTATATAAAGCAAAAGGCAGCGTTATTAAACCGTGGATAAGGCACGTTGCCAAAAAACCCGCAATCCTCTGCTGATGATGTCACTGAGCATGTCATGAATGATGTAATATGTGACATCATCAGCAGTGGATTACGGGTAATAGTATCTCTAGTTTACTCCCCTATAGCTGTCTTTCTTTTAACATAAGTGTCTGTTTCCTTCCCTTATACTTACTGTTTTTGGTTCGCTTCCGGTTCGCGTACCGGCGAGCGAACTGGGAAGCGAACTAAGAGAAATAGAGGTTGGCACAGTTCCAAATATTGTACCAATTTTTTAATAACGGGGAGGTAGTTCTGAAAAGAACTTTTTTTTTAATTGTTTTTGTTGTTTTATATTTTTTTTATTATTTTTCGGAACATTTTTTTACTTTTTTTGAATTTTTCTGAACAGTTTTATATTTTTTGGGGTTTTTCTTGGATGGGGCAATGAAAACGATTCATTGTAAAGGGCTCAACAGGAGCAACAAAACAAAAAAAAAGTATTTATTATTTTGGGCGTTTCGTACAAACTTGCATATGATAGTCAATAGCTCTGTTGATCAGAGTGATGCTTCTTTCTCCGTAGCAAATGAATCCATCGCAAAATACGCAGATGTGTTTTACTTCACCAAATCTCATTTGTATATTTGGCACCATCTCCCTGCCCTCTGGTCCCGTTACTTCCGGTACAACAGATCTTCTGGCCATAATAGGGAGATTATCTAGGTCGTTCCGAAACTGTGCAGCACTGTAGTTGTTAGGATGCCACCTAGTCATATGGCGATGCATTGTGTAGTTTCCGAAACTGTATTTTTTCTCGGTTCCTCTGGATAGTCTATCTTGACATATAAGGCAAGTTACGTATCTTGCATTTACTTTTTTCTGACCTTTGGGAATTTTAAAAAATTGCCAAATGAAGTTTTCTTTCCGGTGAGACGTCCTGGGCTCCTCAGGCAAAAACTGCCTCTCTTCGTGCTCGTCGTTCTGTTCCTCTTCTTCCTCTTCTTGTTGAATTATAACTTGAGCAGGTGGTCCACTCTTCCTTGGATGTGGTGGAGGTGGTGGGGAAGCACCAGCTGAAGCTACTAAAGAAGCCATTGCTCAGTGATCACAAAGGGTCTTTCTCTCACAATGATGAAAGTCAGAGTGAGGAAAGAAGGAGGGATTTTCATCATTTGGGAAAAACAAGAGTTCTCAACCAATGAAAAGTGTTCATTTTAGATTATATGACCTAGTCTTACATCATTAGGAAACCAAAAGTGAAATGAACCAATGAAAAGTGTTATTACCAAGTCACATGACCTGCTGTGTTTACGTTAAGCGCTTTGCAGGGCCTCCCGGTTTGCTTCCAGAAACCTGCGCTTTGCGACTCGCTTCGCGTACCAGTTCGCTAACGTAGCACGTCATATGACGTATCACGCGACAACGTGAAACGTCATGCGGACGGGAGGCGTCACGATGTTGTTTTCTAACGCGGCAGTTGCGGTAAAAAACGTTTACCGGCTCGCGGTCTATTTCGCGGCATCAAGGTCAGCTAACGGGAAGCTTCCCGATTCGCGAAGCGGGAACAAAGAAAAAAAAATATTAAAAAAAAAAATTATTCATAAACATATAAAATATATTTTTGGATTTAAAGAAGAATACATTTTACAGCTACAGATATTAGCTGTTAAAAAACCAATGAAATTCACTGAAAAAACCATAGGTTATAGACCATATATAGTTAGGAATTAGCATTTACAAAACCTTGAAAATTCACTGAAAAAACCATAGGTTATAGACCATATATAGTTAGGAATTAGCATTTACAAAACCTTATTTTACTCACACAAAACCATTGAAATTCCATATATAGTTAGTTGCACTAACTATATATCGCGCACCCGCAATCCACTGCTGATGATGTCACATATTACATCATTCATGACATGGTCAGTGACATCACTGATGACATCACTGATGACATCTCAAATGACATCACTGATGACATCACTGATGACATCTCAAATGACATCACTGATGACATCATGACACACCAATACCAGTTACTACATACGCACTCACTGATTCCTACGTCTACACACACATTCACTCATTCACCCATACAATCACTCATACATACAGTCACTCATTATTACAACACTATCATATGCACTCATACACCTATGCAGACACTCACACACTGCCACTCATCCATGGAGTTACTCACACACCTAGTCAGTCCTGTAAAGAATCAATCACACTTCCATTTCCTCATCTATACAGTTAAACACAGAACACCATACTTCAGTGACATCACTGATGACATCACTGATGACACCTCAAATGACATCACTGATGACATCTCAAATGACATCACTGATGACATCATGACACACCAATACCAGTTACTACATACGCACTCACTGATTCCTACGTCTACACACACATTCACTCATTCACCCATACAATCACTCATACATACAGTCACTCATTATTACAACACTATCATATGCACTCATACACCTAGTCAGTCCTGTGAAGAATCAATCACACTTCGATTTCCTCATCTATACAGTTAAACACAGAACACCATACTTTTACACACATATACTAACACATACTTACTCTCTTATACAATCACTGATACAAGTACACATTGATATGCACAGAGTCACACACCTCCCAGCCAGCCACACACACACTCAGTCTTCCATACATCCACTCATTCTTCAATATGTAAAACATATTTAAACTTTACAAAAACACACAAACACTAGATGATGTCATTTGAGATGTCATCAGTGATGTCATCAGTGATGTCATTTGAGATGTCATCAGTGATGTCATCAGTGATGTCACTGACCATGTCATGAATGATGTAATATGTGACATCATCAGCAGTGGATTGCGGGTGCGCGATATATAGTTAGTGCAACTAACTATATATGGAATTTCAATGGTTTTGTGTGAGTAAAATAAGGTTTTGTAAATGCTAATTCCTAACTATATATGGTCTATAACCTATGGTTTTTTCAGTGAATTTTCAAGGTTTTGTAAATGCTAATTCCTAACTATATATGGTCTATAACCTATGGTTTTTTCAGTGAATATATATATATACATATATATATTACCTACTGGCGGTCGCCAGTAGGTATATATAGTTAGGATTTTTTCTCTATCGGATTTTTGAAAATTCTATGTCTAATAACTTTGGCGTTTGTGGACGGAATTGGCTGAAATTTTCAGGAAAATGGCACATTTTGTTTCTGAGCAGCCCTTGAAAATTTGGGGGGGGTTCGTCAAGGGGGGGCCGAGAAAAAAGGGGGGTCCCAAAACGTGTTTTTAACATTGAGTTTTCCATAGGGCGGTTGGCCTCACTTTTAGCCCGAACGGCTGAATGGATTTGCATGAAACTTGGCAAAATTGTAGGGACTGGTAGCCCGATGTGCCTTTTGTAGGTCTCAATATATGTGCTACAGTGGATTTTGAGAAATTAACATTTAAAAAAAGATATATATCTGTAACAGCGGACCGGGCAGCGCTTCAGGACGCGTACTTTTCGCGCAACGGAGCTTTGTGAAGCGAAGCTGATTGGTTCTCCGGCGTCTGTCAACATTCCAAACAGTCCGTAGCGGCCGCCATCTTGTCTCTCGGTAGGATCGAGAGACAAGAGGAGGCGAAAGCGAAGGGGCAAATGACCATAAGGGGGAATAGTAGATCCTCGCTGACCCCCTAGGTTTGATGTGGAGCTTTTAAAAGGGCCCCGCGGGGCAAAAAAAAAAAAAAATAATAATAATCGAACGGCTGAATGGATTTTCACGAAACTTGGTAAAATATTAGGGACTGGTAGCCCGATGTGCCTTTGCTAGGTCTCAATATATGTGCTCCAGTGGATTTTGAGAAATTAACGTTCAAAAAAAGATATATATCTGTAACAGCGCTCCGCTTCGCGTAACGGAGGTTTGCGACGCTGATTGGTCAATCTGTCACTGGGCTATAGTTGGGCTACATCTGGCTGATATTTGGGCTACATTTGTTTTTTTTCGTCTCTGGCGGCCATCTTTGGGCTACATTGGGCTACATTGGGCTTCATTGGGCTTCATTGGGCTACATTGGGCTACATTTGGGTTCCAACATATATATAGGCCAATATAGCCCAATATATATTTTTCAAAGTTAATTTTCGTAAAAACCACTGTAGCATATATCTTGAGACATAGCAAAGGCACATCGGGCTACCAGTCCCTACAATTTTGCCAAGTTTCGTGCAAATCCATTCAGCCGTTCGAGCTAAAAGTGAGTCCAACCGCCCTATGGAAATGAAGGAAATGAATGGGTAATTTGTAATTAGCAAATAGCTCATCGCAAACTAGGAATGGTAAAGAATCGCTATTTATTCCTTAAAGTTCGCTATTTAGGAAATGCAAAAAACTTTGATGATACGTATGGCGGTTCATCTCTAACAAGATAAGAAGCATAGGGATAGATTTATGATGACTGGCGCATCACCAGGGATGTGTTAGTCATTCTGTGCCGCTGTTCCGTCACCTATGGTGTGCTGCATTTACAATGCGGCGCATCATGGGGCAAAAACAGCACAGATGCGTGATGTATCTGTGCCGTAAAGGTGGC
Organism: Lissotriton helveticus; assembly: GCF_964261635.1. NCBI lineage: Eukaryota > Metazoa > Chordata > Amphibia > Caudata > Salamandridae > Lissotriton > Lissotriton helveticus. Next base: position 1,179,163,301 of record NC_136063.1, on the reverse strand, counting down.
GCATTGCTGGAGTTGTATCGCAAGTGTGATGAAGCTCCAGCAAGGGTCGGGGGTGCCCCTGTCGCAGGGTTTCTGTTCTCACACAGAACTGTGGACAGAGGATTGGAACCTCGGCAAATTAGGGTGTCCCAAAACTCACCTTAGCAATCAAAAACCCCTTAGCAAGCTAGGTACAGTGTCACATTGGATATAACAAACTCTCAATGTTTAGACAATCCAGAATATGAACTTATAGTACCTCAGGATACGTGGAACTCATGAACAGTCGGTCGTTATATATTTCTTAGAAACCAGAACATGGAGTTAAGAAGAACACATGTGTATTTGAAATGTTTATTTACTAATGCCGTCTTCTCAGGCGTAGTATCTTAGATAATACAAGTACACATATTATCAGTAGCAAAATTACCAGCATAGTTACTAGTACATAAAAAGCGAATGGTGACAGTATGTTAACATGCTGTAAATGAATAAGAGTTAGCAACACTTATAAGCAGCCGCGGGCCGTGGAGGGAGTTACGGTGGGGCAGGGAGGCGGGGAGGGGGAGGGGCAGGGTGGAGAGGGCTCCACCCTGCTTCTCCCCCTCCCCGCCTCCCTGCCTCACCGTAACTCCCTCCACGGCCCGCGGCTGCTTATATCTCACCCTCCCTAATACACATATTATATTATTTGCTAAGAAGGTCTCTTTGTGTTGGTTTAGGGCGTGCCCATACTTTAGTGTCTTAGATTTGAAGGAATCACATCAGCATACACCATCTCTCTCTTCATGTGAACCGCATCAAGTGTTGTGTATGTGTGTTCGGCAAAGCAATATAAAACCCGCCTCATGCCCAGAATTGGCAGAAGTTGCACTTATGTTATGAGTATGAAGTCGTGGAGATCAGAACTCATAACAATTCTGTATCGTGTTGTTCTTGAAACTTTAGCACTCGCTGTACAGATATAGTTTAACAAGCAAAGCAGATAGTAGAGCAATAACATATTATTCTCATGTAAACCACGATGAACTACTAGGTTGAAAGCTAAAGCAACAACTAAGTGTCGTGTGCAGAAGTTGCAAAAAAGGAAAAATGGCGTTTAAACCGGTAATGAGCCCATGCTAACTTAACACGGTGTAAAGATATCCAGGACGTAGATGACACCTCCCCATGATCCGGAAACGAACTGAATAAGATAATAGAAGTGCCATCTCATGAGAGCAGATTGCAAGTTTATATGTGGATGGTCCGCAAGGTAAAGCATTAAAAACTAGGAAAATTTAATGCTAAAGAAAAATAAAACAGCCAAGTACTTTATCGAGTCTTAAGCCAATAGGCAAGGTAAATAATAAAAACTTGACAAATAAGTCAATGAATTGTCAATGAAATGCTAGTACTCAGCATATCAAACATGAAAAAGGTCTATGACATAACTGTGTATGCAAAATAAGCTGCAACAGCCTCCAATAGGAAGTCACCGTCTTCATCCGAAAACAGTTCAGCCATCCAATTTAAAAGCGGAAAAGAACATACGTGCTCTCCCAGCACCGGATCCTCTATCACCATCAGAGGACAGCTCGGTGGGTTTTCAAGAAAGCTCTGTTCCAAGAAAGACTGTGTTGCCGCCAGTAAATTCCAGGGACCAATTAGTCCATGCATCAATGCCACAGCCATAATCCTTTCGCCAGGACAAACCAACTCGTGAGTAATGATAGGAGTCATCAGCTGATTAAAGTCGACGTCAGGAGAAACCGGTCCGCAGAGACACAAATCAATGGCCCAATCGAAATCACAGGTCAGGCAGTGAAATACAGGCTGGACACAGGTGAAGTAGGAGAATCGAAAAGATAATCCATATGCCGTGCTTAATATCGCCAACGGCATTGTGCCATAATATTCTAGCATGCGATTGCGGAACAGTGTCAGCAGCTGCAGGGCGGGAGGTTGCATAGGAGGGACATCCATATTTAAAAATGTAAAAAAACACAAGAGCGTCCGCTGGTAATGCAAGTAAAAATGGCAATCCACGAAGCAGAGTGGAAAAAATCGAATGAAAGAAAGCAGGGATGACTCCAAAGATTTTCTCAAATGAAGTCACGAGACCACTGGTAACAACTTTAAAAAAGTGCGCCAGGGCCTTTGTGGAGGATGCGTTAGAGATAGTCCGAACCATCTTGCTGAAATGGAAAGGCAAATCTGAATTGAAAAGGGTCTGCACCTCTGTACGGGTGTTCGCTATGTGAAGCACGAAAGTTTCACGGGCCGAACTCAAGGCCACCTCTCTCTGAGACAAAAGAGCTCTTATTCTTGCCATGCCGTTGAAATCTGCTCCCAAGGTTGGTATTTGTGGCGAGATTGAAAACTCCCTATGTTCATGTGTGGGAGGAAATAGAACATTTCTGCAGCAAATAACCCGTTCACTTACTGTTACGATAAAAGGAATACTTTTAATTAACCCAGAACAATCTTCATTATTGAGCATCAAATAACTACCATTTTCCAACAACTTGAACATGGGGATGATAGCAGGAACTGGCGTGCCTTGCAACACGCAAGCCATATTTGGTCGGTGTTTGTTGCATGAACCGTGTAACTGTATGTGCCTACACATTAGTGAATGATCTGGCGTCTCAGTGCATTCCTCTCCATTCAGATAAACTTCTTGATCATCTTTGAAACATCTGTATGTGTATGGAAGCGACCAGACCTCATGAAGAAAAGCACTACCTAAAGGTTCATAACGACCTATTGGTATATATTTCATACAATTTGAAAACTTATATAAAGCAAAAGGCAGCGTTATTAAACCGTGGATAAGGCACGTTGCCAAAAAACCCGCAATCCTCTGCTGATGATGTCACTGAGCATGTCATGAATGATGTAATATGTGACATCATCAGCAGTGGATTACGGGTAATAGTATCTCTAGTTTACTCCCCTATAGCTGTCTTTCTTTTAACATAAGTGTCTGTTTCCTTCCCTTATACTTACTGTTTTTGGTTCGCTTCCGGTTCGCGTACCGGCGAGCGAACTGGGAAGTGAACTAAGAGAAATAGAGGTTGGCACAGTTCCAAATATTGTACCAATTTTTTAATAACGGGGAGGTAGTTCTGAAAAGAACTTTTTTTTTTATTGTTTTTGTTGTTTTATATTTTTTTTATTATTTTTCGGAACATTTTTTTACTTTTTTTGAATTTTTCTGAACAGTTTTATATTTTTTTGGGGTTTTCTTGGAGGGGGCAATGAAAACGATTCATTGTAAAGGGCTCAACAGGAGCAACAAAACAAAAAAAGAAGTATTTATTATTTTGGGCGTTTCGTACAAACTTGTATATGATAGTCAATAGCTCTGTTGATCAGAGTGATGCTTCTTTCTCCGTAGGAAATGAATCCATCGCAAAATACGCAGATGTGTTTTACTTCACCAAATTTCATTTGTATATTTGGCACCATCTCCCTGCCCTCTGGTCCCGTTACTTCCGGTACAACAGATCTTCTGGCCATAATAGGGAGATTATCTAGGTCGTTCCGAAACTGTGCAGCACTGTAGTTGTTAGGATGCCACCTAGTCATATGGCGATGCATTGTGTAGTTTCCGAAACTGTATTTTTTCTCGGTTCCTCTGGACAGTCTATCTTGACATATAAGGCAAGTTACGTATCTTGCATTTACTTTTTTCTGACCTTTGGGAATTTAAAAAAATTGCCAAATGAAGTTTTCTTTCCGGTGAGACGTCCTGGGCTGCTCAGGCAAAAACTGCCTCTCTTCGTGCTCGTCGTCCTGTTCCTCTTCTTCCTCTTCTTGTTGAATTATAACTTGAGCAGGTGGTCCACTCTTCCTTGGATGTGGTGGAGGTGGTGGGGAAGCACCAGCTGAAGCTACTAAAGAAGCCATTGCTCAGTGATCACAAAGGGTCTTTCTCTCACAATGATGAAAGTCAGAGTGAGGAAAGAAGGAGGGATTTTCATCATTTGGGAAAAACAAGAGTTCTCAACCAATGAAAAGTGTTCATTTTAGATTATATGACCTAGTCTTACATCATTAGGAAACCAAAAGTGAAATGAACCAATGAAAAGTGTTATTACCAAGTCACATGACCTGCTGTGTTTACGTTAAGCGCTTTGCAGGGCCTCCCGGTTTGCTTCCAGAAACCTGCGCTTTGCGACTCGCTTCGCGTACCAGTTCGCTAACGTAGCACGTCATATGACGTATCATGCGACAACGCGAAACGTCATGCGGACGGGAGGCGTCACGATGTTGTTTTCTAACGCGGCAGTTGCGGTAAAGAAACGTTTACCGGCTCGCGGTCTATTTCGCGGCATCAAGGTCAGCTAACGGGAAGCTTCCCGATTCGCGAAGCGGGAACGAAGAAAAAAAAATATTTAAAAAAAAATTATTCATAAACATATAAAATATATTTTTGGATTTAAAGAAGAATACATTTTACAGCTACAGATATTAGCTGTTAAAAAACCAATGAAATTCACTGAAAAAACCATAGGTTATAGACCATATATAGTTAGGAATTAGCATTTACAAAACCTTGAAAATTCACTGAAAAAACCATAGGTTATAGACCATATATAGTTAGGAATTAGCATTTACAAAACCTTATTTTACTCACACAAAACCATTGAAATTCCATATATAGTTAGTTGCACTAACTATATATCGCGCACCCGCAATCCACTGCTGATGATGTCACATATTACATCATTCATGACATGGTCAGTGACATCACTGATGACATCACTGATGACATCTCAAATGACATCACTGATGACATCACTGATGACATCTCATTTGACATCAATGACCACATCACTGATGATATCATTCATGTGACAATACAATGCATCTCCTCACATTTTAATATAACCTCTGTTTCACCCAGTGTTAAATACAGAGTATAATTTTTGAAACCATTGACACACCAATACTAGTTACTACATACGCACTCACTGATTCCTACGTCTACACACACCTTCACTCATTCACCCATACAATCATTCATACATACAATCACTCATCTTTACAACACTATCATATGCACTCATACACCTATACAGACAGTCACAGTCTGCCACTCATCCATGGAGTTACTCACTCACCTAGTCAGTCATGTAAAGAATCAATGACACTTCCATTTTCTTGTCTATACAGTTAAACATAGAGCACCTTACATTTTCAAACATATACTAACACATACTTACCTTCTTATACAATCATTGATACAAGTACACATTGATCTGCACAGAGTCACACACCTCCCAGCCAGCCACACACACACTCAGTCTCCCATACAAATACTTGGGCAATCAATCAATAACCCATATAGTTACTCATACAGCTACTGATCAACACATGCAGCAGTTTACAGAACAACAGACATAATGATGCACAAATTAAGACAGTTTAGTCACTAACCCATGCACTCAGTGAGACACATTTAATCACTCACTCATACAGTTAGTCATGCACCTACTAAATCCTTCGTCCAGACACTTACACATCCACTCAATCTTCAATATGTAAGACATATTTAAACTTTACAGAAACAAAAAATCACTGGATGTTGTTATCAGTCATGTCATCAGTGATGTCATTTGAGATGTCATCAGTGATGTCATCAGTGATGTCACTGACCATGTCATGAATGATGTAATATGTGACATCATCAGCAGTGGATTGCGGGTGCGCGATATATAGTTAGTGCAACTAACTATATATGGAATTTCAATGGTTTTGTGTGAGTAAAATAAGGTTTTGTAAATGCTAATTCCTAACTATATATGGTCTATAACCTATGTTTTTTTCAGTGAATATATATATATATATATATATATATTCACTGAACAAAACATAGGTTATAGACCATATATAGTTAGGAATTAGCATTTACAAAACCTTGAAAATTCACTGAAAAAACCATAGGTTATAGACCATATATAGTTAGGAATTAGCATTTATAAAACCTTATTTTACTCACACAAAACCATTGAAATTCGCATATATAGTTAGTTGCACTAACTATATATTTCGCACACCCGCAATCCACTGCTGATGATGTCACATAATACATCATTCATGACATGGTCAGTGACATCACTGATGACATCACTGATGACATCTCAAATGACATCACTGATGACATCACTGATGACATCATCCAGTGACTGTGTGTTTCTGTAAAGTTTAAATATGTTTTACATATTGAAGAATGAGTAGATGTATAAGTGTCTGGATGAAGGATTTAGTAAGTGCGTGACTGACTGTATGAGTGAGTGAGTGATTAAATGTGTCTTACTGAATGCATGGGTTAGTGACTAAACTGTCTGAATGTGTGCATCAGTATGTCTGCTGTTGTGTAAGATGCTTTATGTGTTGATCAGTAGCTATATGAGTGGCTATATGGGTCATTGATTGGTTGCCCAAGTATTTGTATATGAGACTGTGTCTGTGTGTGGGTGACTGGGAGGTGTGGAAACAGCTGTATGGGCGGTTTACTGTGTGCATTGGTGTGTTGGTGAGTGAATGTATATCTCAGTGCTACATGTCCAAGTAAGTACATATGTAAAACACAGTGCATGTGAGAGTTGGTATATATAAATGCCTATACATGAGAGCCAGTGATTATGCAAGTGGCTGTATGGATCAATGTGTACTTGTATCAGTGATTGTTTAAGAGAGTAAGTATGTGTTAGTATATGTTTGAATAAGTAAGTTGTTGTGTGTATAACTGTATAGATGAGGAAATGGGAGTGTGATTGATTCTTTGCATGACTGACTAGGTGTGTGAGAAACTCCATGGATGAGTGAAAGTGTGTGAGTGTCTCTATAGGTGTATAAGTGCATATATTAGTATTGCATTGATGAGTGACTGTATGTATGAGTGATTGTATGGGTGAATGAGTGGATGTGTGTGTAGACCTAGGTTATATTAAGGTTATATTAGTGTGAGGAGGTGCATCGTATTATCACATCAATGATATCATCAGTGATATGATCAGTGATGTCAAATGAGATGTCATCAGTGATGTCATCAGTGATGTCATTTGAGATGTCATCAGTGATGTCATCAGTGATGTCACTGACCATGTCATGAATGATGTGATATGTGACATCATCAGCAGTGGATTGCGCGTGCGCGAAATATATAGTTAGTGCAACTAACTATATATGCGAATTTCAAAGGTTTTGTGTGGGTAAAATAAGGTTTTATAAATGCTAATTCCTAACTATATAGGGTCTATAACCTATGGTTTATTCTGTGAATTTTCAAGGTTTTGTAAATGCTAATTCCTAACTATATATGGTCTATAACCTATGGTATTTTCAGTGAATGGTTTTTTAATAGCAAATATCAAAAGCTGTAAAATGTATTCTTCTTTTAAAGGAAAAATATATTTTATATGTTTTTAATATAATTTTTTTCTGTATATATTTTTTTTTAATAATTTTTTTTTGTTTCGCTACCGGTCCGCGCACCGGGTAGCTTCCCGTTAGCTCAATTTGGTGCCGCGACCCGGTCCGCGAACCGGTAAACGTTCCGTTAGCGCAACTGCCGCGTTAGAAAACAACATCGTGACGCATCGCGTAAGTGCGACGTATCGCATTGCCGCGTAATGCGTCTTATGACGCGCCGCGTTAGCGCACCCGGAAGTGCTCCGGAGCGCGAACCGAGGCGCGAAGCGCAGCACTCCGGAAGCACTCCGGGTGCATATCGGGACGCGTAACGTAAGCGTAACAAGTCATGTGACTTGTTAATAAAACTTTTTATTGGTTCATTTCACTTTTGGTTTCCTAATGATGTAAGGCTAGGTCATGTGACCTAAAAATAACACTTTTCATTGGTTTAGAACATTTTTTTTCCCCAAATGATGAAAGCCCCCACCTTTTCTCTCACTCTGACTTTCAACTTTGTGAGAGGAAGACCTATTTTCATTATTAGGAGATGGCTTCAATAGTAGCTACAGCTGGTGCACCTCCACCACCACCACCACCTCCAAGGAAGAAAGGACCACCTACCCAGTTCCTTCCCAACCCTGAGGAAGAGGAGGAAGAAGAGGAAGAGGAGGTACATGAGAGTATTCTTGCCTGAACAGCCCCGGAAATCCCACCACAAGGACAATTTCATTTGGCAATTTTTTACATTCCCTGAAGGCCAAAAAAAAGTAAATGCCCGTCATGTGACATGCCTGATCTGCAAAAGAGTTCTGTCCCGAGGCACAGATAAAAAATATAGTTATGGGAACTACACTATGCATCGTCACATGGAAAGGTGGCATCCAATAAATTACAGTGTGGCTGAGCTGCGTGACCTCCGTGAAAACCCACGAACTCCTGTGGCCACCACCTCAACACAGGAAAGTCTTTCGGGACCAGAGGCGAGGGAGACGGTCCCCAATATCCAGAGCAATTTTCAACACATCAAGCTAGTATGTAGATATTGTGGGGGACTACTTTGCTACGGGGAGATGAGTGTGATTTTAATGAACAGAGCATATGAAAATCACAAGTGCTCAAAACGCCCCAAAAAGTGTTTTTTTTTTTGCTCCTGTTGAGCCGTTTCTAATGCCTGTTTTTCGTTGTTCCCCCTCAAAAAAACCATTTTTTTAAAAAAAAATTTTAAAAAATGCAAAAAAAAAAAATGTTCAGAAAAATAATAACAAAAATATAAAAAATTGTTAAAATGTTTAGCACTCTTGCAATTTCTTTGATTTGCTTCCTGGTTCGCGCGCCGGTACGCGAACCGGAAGCAAACCAAAAAAAAATGAAAAAAAAAATAGAGTGAATATAAGGGAAGGAGACAGAGAGAATAATGTTAAAAGAAAGACAGCTAGAGGGAGTAACACAGAGATACTGTATAATAGATAATTATACAAAGAAAAGTTATAAGAGGGAAAAATTGAGAAAAAGAAAACAGAAAAGGAAGTGAAGGAAAAAAAGAGTGTAGAAGAATAATAAACAAGAGTTACTTGGAGAATGTGAATGAATCTTCAAATTAAAAAGAAAGAGAGTAAAGGATGTGGAGTAAGAGGTAGGGATAGAACCGGACTAAAACAACTACCCTGAGAGAAGGTGTTAAAAAACACAGTGAGTGAAAGTAAATAGGATTAAAACATGTGGAATGACAGAGAGAAAAAACAGAAAGAAGAAAAGAAGAAGTGATAGAAAAAGAATAATTGAAGCAGCAAAAAAATGAAAATAAGATAGTGTGCTTGAACTACAGAGAGAAAGCATAAAGAACAACTAGTAAAAGAGTGAAGAGACAGTGACAGTTTGTGTTAGAAAGAAAGTATAATGTGGCACAGGGGTATACTCAAAAATGTAAAAACAATTTATTTTCCCCAAAATCGTTTTTGACATCACATTTAGGAAACACAGCACAGATCCTATTTACAATCATCTGCCTCACAGCAGAGATAAGACTGAGGCACAATCTTGCACCTGCCTCACAACAGGAATAAGACTGAGGCAAACACTTTCTCATGGAGCTTCACAATTTTACAAAATACAATTCCTCTATGCAAACAAACTCAATATGCTTCCTGCACTGTTTTAAAACACAGCTAACATCATTCTAAAGAGTCAAATTGACACCTGTGTCTAAGAATGCAGACAGGGATATGCTTCATGAAGCCTAGTCCACTGCACACTTAGATACAATCCTCACCACCTAGGCTCCCCAGGAAAGCCCAAACATGTACCTTTTTTCCCCATATTAAAAAAGTGACGCATGTATGCGTCATTTTTTAAACCTTTGCGCCACATTATACTCAAATATGTAGAATCCATTTATTTTCCCCAAAATCGTTTTTGACATCACATTTAGGAAAGACAGCACAGATCATATTTACAACCATCTGCCTCACAGCAGGGATAAGACTGAGTCAAAATCTTGCACATGAAGCTTCACAATTTTACAAAATACAATTCCTCTATGCAAACAAACTCAATATGCTTCCTACACTGAGTTAACACAGCTAACATCATTATAAAGAGTCAAATGTATTTCTATTAAACATGCACACATTCTTTATTCCTTTTAAAAAATGTAAAAACTATTTTTATGCTTCATGAAGCCTAGTCCACTGCACACTTAGATACAATCCTCACCACCTAGGCTCCCCAGGAAAGGCCAAACATGTACCTTTTTTCCCCATATTAAAAAAGTGACCAAGTATGCGTCATTTTTTAAACCTTTGCACCACATTATACTCAAATATGTAGAATCCATTTATTTTCCCCAAAATCGTTTTTGACATCACATTTAGGAAAGACAGCACAGATCATATTTACAACCATCTGCCTCACAGCAGGGATAATACTGAGGCAAAATCTTGCATGTTAAGCTTCACAATTTTACAAAATACAATTCCTCTATGCAAACAAACTCAATATGCTTCCTACACTGAGTTAACACAGCTAACATCATTGTAAACAGCCAAATGTATTTCTATTAAACATGCACACATTCTTTATTCCTTTTAAAAAATTTAAAAACTATTTTTATGCTACATGAAGCCTAGTCCACTGCACACTTAGATACAATCCTCACCACCTAGGCTCCCCAGGAAAGCCCAAACATGTACCTTTTTTCCCCATATTTAAAAAGTGACGCATGTATGCGTCATTTTTTAAACCTTTGCACCACATTATGCTCAAATATGTAGAATCCATTTATTTTCCCCAAAATCGTTTTTGACATCACATTTAGGAAAGACAGCACAGATCATATTTACAACCATCTGCCTCACAGCAGGGATAAGACTGAGGCAAAATCTTGCACATGAAGCTTCACAATTTTACAAAATACAATTCCTCTATGCAAACAAACTCAATATGCTTCCTACACTGAGTTAACACAGCTAACATCATTAAAAAGAGTCAAATGTATTTCTATTAAACATGCACACATTCTTTATTCCTTTTAAAAAATGTAAAAACTATTTTTCCCCCCAAAATCGTTTTTTTACATCACATTTACAAAACACAGCACAGGTCCTACGTAGAAGCATTCCATGTCACGACTAAAAATTCACAATTTTACAAAATACAATTACTCTATGCAGTAAAAACTTTTTACCAAGCATTATCAAAAAGCATGACACAAAGCAACATGTAAAGACCACAATTTCCTTCCAAATCTTCTCCATAGAGTATACAAGTCTCTATGTATATTAAATGAATCATAACTCACCTTTACAAATGCTTTAGGAGATTCACAACAGTGTCAGATACACACACCAATATTTCTTTAGCAGAGCAAAAGGTATGTACTCCAGGCACTGCAAACCATAAAGGCACAGAAAACCTCTAATTCTACACAGATATCCCTTTTTGTTAACCAATTAAAACTCTTCCCTCTCTATTTTCAAACCAACACCCTTCCCCACCCTCAGCCCTTTCTACCTGTTACCATAGCAACTCCCTCCTCACTGAGCTCCCAGGGTTAATAGTTTATTCTACAATGTTGCAAATCACCTCTGCAAGGATGTTTGACCTGCAAATACACCAGCCTATCTGGTGTAAGGTTTCTTTAAATAACTTTTTTTTAACCATTCAAATTACTTCTTACACAGAACACAACCATGCACCCTAACTTTCAGTTTTCACCTATCTCATTCTACCAATCATTGCTTGTGATTCAAGAGCACTGAAACTCCACAGGTTTTTTTTTGCAAACTCCTATTATTCCAACTGCCATTTCTTTTCCACACTTCATCTAACTGCACCAGAATCTCCTCTGACCATGTATTCTGTCTGGATTATTGGACATAGCTATATCCACTGGGCTCAAAGGTATGCTAGTACCAGAAATGTACACAACCTTGATTTATCAAACGTGAACATAAAATGGATTGGCCACAGAGGATTAAAATGTCACCAATTGATTCCATTGGTGAAAACCTTTTTGCATTTGCCACACCCTAACCTGTTAATTGTGCACTGTGGAGGAAATGACTTGGGCACTTTGACTGGGGTAGGTCTGGAAATGCTTTTAAAGGACACCTTTGAGCAATTGATGGCACTTTTTCCTCAAACTGCCTTGGTATATTCCAATATATGCCAAAGACAGAAATGGAAGTGGTCCAATCAATTTTGTCCACAATTTGAGAAAGCACGGAAACATGTGAATAAATCTGTTTCTGCTTACATGAGAGACTATGGAATGGGTTCAATATACAACAACAACTTGCGTTACAACATGCAAGATATTTACAGAGAAGATGGTGTGCACTTCTCAGATGAAGGGAATAGAATTTTCCTCCTGAATTTAAAACTGTGCATTGGTACCTACTTGTAGGTACCTAAATCAGCCACAGAACCCAAAAGCCCTTTTCAGGGCTACCCTATCTCTGATCACTCCAAATGATTATCTTTTTCTAACTTTTTTCACTATTTTTCACTATAGTACGCTCCCCGGAACGCTTCCCGGTGCGCGTACCGGGCGCTCCCTTCCGTGAAAAATAAAAACATTTTTTTTGTTTGCCTATTTGGGCCTCCTAAGACCCCCTCAGAAAACCTAGAGGGTCAAGGAGTGCCTACGATGCCCCCTTATACCCATTCCCAACGTTGTTTGTCCGCCATTTTCTGACTCAAATCTACCGAAACACAAAATGGAGGACTCCCGTAGCGCTGCCGGTACGCATACCGGGACGCGCACCGGGAAGCGCTCCCGAGAAATGTTAAAAGTTAATTTACATAAAAACCACTAAAGACACTTTCACCAAATATAGAATAGGCAATACTACATACCAGTCCCTACCATTTTCCCAAATTTGGTGGAATTCCATTGAGCCATTTGGCCTGTAGCCCTGTCTAAATATCCTGAGGTAAATTACATAACAAAAACACATCTGAAGTGTTAGAATTGACAACCAATTAAAATGTTACTTTCATTTTCTATTTTTTTTCCTGACATTTGATTGGTGATGTACATGAATATAAATGAAAAATGAGAGGGAAACACGGCCATTTTGACTACAACTACCTGAGGTACATCTTGAAAGGATTTTCGCATTTTGTCTTCTTCACCTCTCTGTAAAGTAAGTTGATAATTTGTAAGGGGCACTTTAAGTTATTTTTTAAAAACATTTTCTGATAGTTATTTACTGTCCCTCTGCTATAGTTATAGATAGAGATAGGCTCCTCTGTTATATTTATAGATTGACTTAGGCTTCTCTGCTATAATTATGAATTTACTTACGCTTCTTCACAGGCACTTTTTAATATTTCTACTTCCTGCCTGTTACCATACATTGCCCAAAGTTAATTTCACTATTAAAAAATCAAAACTACCTGTCTGAACTTAAACCCAACAGTGCCATATTTCTACTGATTTTTTTTTAATGCAAATTTCAGCACATAAATGGAAGGAGAACAGAACATTTCCTTTGAAATTGTCCTAGAGATGAACAATGAGGAAATCATTGAACCCATTGACTTGGAATTCATGGATGAATCACGGGACCATGAACCTCTACAATGTGTAGAATCTGTGGATTTCTTAATTCAATATGAGGACGTTTCTGACAGTCAAATGTTGGAAGTTATGTTCAGTCAAAAAGAAGACATTTCAGACAGTCAAATGTTAGATATTCTATAAAATTTTGAAAAAGAATCAGAAAAATAAATGTATATTTAATAATCAAAAATTGTTCGAGACATTATTCATTATTATATGTAATTCATAAACTAGTACCAAATTGCTTATAATATAACTCAGACTTATAGTATACTGTGCAACGTATTTCTGTTACATAATAATTGTGCTCATAGTTACTTCCTTTCTCCCACTATATTATCTCCAATGTGTATTTGACATCTCTTTTTCATCTCCTGCCTCTATGTTGTTTCTGCTGCCCTGACAGACTATGGTATAGATTCCATATACCACAATAACTTCTGTAACAACATGCAAATTATCTACAGAGGAGACGGTGTACATTGACTTTAAGACTCAGCATTGGTACGTACATGTTGGTACTTAAAACCCCCAAACAACACAACAAATCTATTCAGAGATACCCTACCTCTAAGCACTTTAAATTATTATTTTAGTGTTTCACTTAGTTTCCCCCATGTGTAGACATGAGGGAGGTGTGTGTGGGGGATGTGCGGGGGGTGTCTGTGAGGTGTGTATGTGTGTGTGTGTGTGTCTAGGGGGATGAGGTGTATAGGTGTGTGGGGTATATGGATGTGGGTGGAGATATGGGTATGTAAGGTGTGTGTGTGGGTGTGACTGTGTGGGGTGTTTGAGTGTAAGTGGGAGTGTGGGTGTGTGAGGTGTGTGTGAGGTGTGTGTGGGTGTGGGAGGTATATGTGTAGGATGTGTATGTATTTGTGAGATGTGTAGATGTGTCTGTGAGTTGTCTCTGTGAGTGTGGGGGGGGAATGTGTGTGTGGGATGTGTGGGGTGTGTCTGTGAGATATTTGTGTGTATGTGCATGTGTGTGTGTGTGTGGTGGAAGGGGGGTGAGGTGTGTGTTTGAGTGTGGGTGTGTGGGATGTGGGTGTGGGTGTGGATATGTAAGGTGTCAATGTGGGGGTGTGGGGTGTTTGACTGTGGGTGGAAGTGTGCATGTGTGAAGTGTGTGTGGGGAGTGTGTGGGTGTGTGGGTGTGGGGTTGTGTGCATGTGGGTGTGTGTGGGACACACTTGTAGGTACCTAAAACAACCACAGAACCCAAAAGCTCTTTTCAGTGCTACCCTACCTGTAATTACTCAAAATGATTATTTTACACTATTATTTTCACTATTTTTCACCTAAGTACGCTCCCTGGTACGCTCCCCGGTGCGCATACCGGACGCTCACCCTTTTATGGCCCCCACATCAAACCTGCCCCCTTTTGCTCATTTTCCCCTTTGATTTTTGCCACCTCTTGTATCTCAATCCTACCGAGACACAAGATGGCGGCCGCTGCTGACTGTTTCGAATGTTTACAGACACCCGAGAACCAATCAGCTTGCCGTGCGCAAGTCGCGTGGCGCGCCCGGAGCGCTCCCCGGTACGCGTACCGGGGCGCGCTTACAGATATATACATTTTTTTAAACCTAAATTACTCAAAATCCACTGGAGCACATATCTTGAGACATAGCAAAGGCACATCGGGCTACCAGTCCCTACAATTTTGCCAAGTTTGGTGCAAATCCATTCAGCCGTTCGAGCTAAAACTGAGACAGACCGCCCTATGGAAATTAACATGGGGAAAACACGTTTTGGGACCCCCCTTTTATCTCAGCCCCCGCTTGACGAATCCCCCCCAAACTTTCAGGGAAGGAGCGGTGAGCCACGAGGCAAAGTTGCTGAAAGATTCAGCCTGATTGCTCAACCGGCGCCAAAGTTATTCCAAATAGAATGTTGCGATTTCCCTATGGAAATCGATCCTAACTATATATACCTACTGGCGAACATTTTCGTGTTTATGCACACTGATCTGCTTTGAATGCTGCCCCCGCCACCTCATTTCTATTACGAGTACTCTCTCTTTGCAGATAGTGAAGGGTAGTTAACGCAGGCCTTTGCCCCCGTTGTAATCCGTCGTGCCTGCTTCTCTCTCCATTTGATTCATTGTTATCCAAGCATTTACTGTTTTAGAATTGGTTCTCTTTGGTTCATTCTCTATTTACAAACAAGCACAGAGTCGCAATACTCTGTTTAGTCTTTGCAGATAGTGAAAAATCGTGTAAAAAAACAAAAGGAATCGAGCAAAATCAGTAGGCCACTAATGGGATCTCTTTTTGACCTCGCTAAAATAGAAACATTAGGAACAACCCCTCATGAGAAATACGAAACTAGTGATATGAACTGAGTTCCACGCCATGATGGCTGCAAGACAGCTCGGCTCCGCCACCCATCCCGCCCAAAATAAACTTTATGCAAATATTACAAATATATACAACACACCAGCAAAGTAACAGGGTAAAACGTTTTATTAAATAACTATTTACATAACTATTTTATACTTTTTGTTGCCCGATCCGGCTAGCTCAATCGATCAAGCATGAAACTCATGCACTCTGATAGTTCAAAGTTTTGAGGCGTGCTTGTTACACTGTCTGAAGGTTATTTGCACCTGCTACAGCTTCACTATTCTCAATGTAAGTGGGGGCTGTTTGAGGACGTGACTGCATTTGAAAACAATGTGATGCGGTGCCTCCCTGAACCGCTTGACGGAGGCCCCCGAGGGACGGTGTGATGGCGCGGACTGGGAGGGGGCGCTTGGCTCCTGCCCCCTCCCCAAGTCTTGTTGCCCTGGTGTGGCCTGAGATCGCCCCCGACATAGGCGGCCGGCTCCCGGGGTCAAGCGGAACTTTTTGCCTTTTGGTGACTCTTCCATTCTTGACCTTGTCCCACAATCCGTTTGACCTGAAGACACGCTGTAGTGGGGCGCCCCTTTACCGTTTCAGTTGCCATTCCGCCCGCTTTTGCTACACTGTGCCTCTTCCGCTATTCAGCTGTTTACCGCCCGCTCTTACGACTACAGCGTGTCGCTCACCATGTAGTTGAGTTGCTCCCGCTCTTGCGGTGCAGCGATAGGCAGCTGCCACAGGACTCTCAAAATGGCGGCCGGCTCTTCAGATTTGGGCGTGGTCAACTAAAATGGCCCTGCGACACCTTGGAACTCGGACGCTTGTCTGCTAGGGCTTGGGCTCCATTCTCGAAAGCGTCCCCTCAGCCTTGAAGATTCTACAAAAGTCTTGGGGGCCCCCGACTCCCGCAGGCTTCTGGTGGGGAGCGGCTGCCATGATTGCTCGTGGAATGGCCACGACGGAGCTACGAGATGATGGTGCTCTCATGCTGACGCCAGCTTCAGTCTGAAACATCCAGAAACACTGTAGACTACCAATTCGATCAGTTCCGGTAGCGCCCCAACGTGACCCGGTAGAGAAGAACTTGCCCTCCCCTCTTTGACTGATGGTTCTTGTTGCCTGTCCCTTCTGTTGTCATTTAACAGAACTATTTAGCCTGCTGAAAGGGGTTGTGTTCCGACCGCTGGTTGGTGGAGACATTTTGACTATATTCTGGACCTGCGTTGTCGCGTAATGCGTCATATGACGCGCCGCGTTAGCGCACCCGGAAGCGATCCGGGGCGCGGCGCGCAGCGCGTAACGTAAGCATAACAGGTCATGTGACTTGTTAATAAAACTTTTCATTGGTTTTCATTTTACTTTTCTTATTCTAATGATGAAAGGCTTGGTCATATGACCTAAAAATAACGCTTTTTATTGCTTTCGAACATTATTTTTTCTTAAACATATATGTTATAATGTTCCAGGCTAACGTACTTTCCACGGAAAATTTACAACTGTCCTGCAAGTAAAATATATTCCTTTTTCGAGAAAAGGGCGTTTCTTCGTCCCATGACGGAGCCGTTGAGCAAAAGAGGCTCCGCCTGCTGTCTTAGTCGCCGATACGCCTGAATATCAGATTCTTATCGATCACTTTATGTTGCAGAAGTAGAAAACACAACAGCCCTTGACCATTTATCTTTACTGCGTTCCTGCGTATTATACCTTTTACCCTTCATGTAATTGGACTGCTTTATTTCACTTGCCTTTTACTGATTCGAAAACAGTGACTATTATTAAAAACTTTACCAATGTAAATACTACTACCATGTTTTCTTTTAAAAACCTTTATTGTGAAAATTTCAGTATACAAATACGGGCCTATAACCACGTGGGCCGGCCACGGAGCAAACTGTAATCGTATATGATGAGGAGACATTTACACTGTAGAGGAACGTAACGGGCGGGCCATTAGGTTGCAAGAACTAGGGTGTCTAACAGTTGCGGAATCGGTGGACGTACATTTTATAATTAAAATACGACAGGGCCAGTTACAATAAAATAATCTAGATATACATTTGCGGGCAAGTACCATGGGTGACGTTAATTCGAACTTTCAATAGTACAGTAATCAATAACACATCAGAACTTAATATCGATAGGGATGTCGAAATATTCAATCAATTCTTATCCCCGCCCGCCATGTGCTTCAAAACTGCATACGTATCTCGTGATATCAAGGTTGTGCAACCAGTACACAACAAGGAGTTACGAGTCCCATTTATTCCGGCGCCATTTTGGGCGAGGACGGGCAGGTCCAGGATATAGTCAAAATGTCTCCACCAACCATCGACTATGATGATGTTCATATGCTGTATTTATTAGAGTAACACTCATCTGTCCACATGAAATATATTTGCCACAATCTAAACATGTCATTTTAATCTTTCCAAAGTTCTTCTGAATATTTGGGACCATTTCCCTTGCCTCTGATGCTGTCAGTGCCACTTCTTTGGTGAATGTACTGGCAGGTCGGGGGTTGTCCTCCAAATCTCTCTTTTGTGCACCACTATAATTAATCGGTGCCACCTCTCCATATGACGATGCATGGTATAATTACCATAACTATATTTTTTTTCGGTTCCTCTGGAGAGTACATCGTGGCAGATGAGGCAGGTAACGTACCGGGCATTTACCTTTTTTGCATGTAGAGGAAAGGAAAAAAAATTCGAGCGTCCGAGTTCTAAGGTGTCCCAGGGCCATTTTAGTGGACCAGGCCCAAATCCAAAGAACAGGCCGCCATTTTGAGAGTCCTGTTGCAGCCGCCTGTCGCTGTAGCAGCAAGAGCGGGCAAAACTCAGCTAGACGGCACTCCACTGCAGATGAAGTGCCTCAACCTGGAGAGGCGGGAGAGGCTCGTTTGCGCCGCCTCCCCCCCCCCTTCGGGCACCCCACGCCGACTTTCGGCGCAGCATTGTAGGATGGCCACACCAGTGCGGCAACTTGCTAGACACCACCTCGGTGCCATCCGGATCTCGGCGCCCCACTGCAGATGAAGTGCCTCCACATGGAGGGAGAGACTCGTTTGCGCCGCCTCCCCCCCGCTTCTCAGAACTCTCAACTATGACACCACCTCGGTGCCATCCGGATCTTGGCGCCTTGTGCTGGTTCCGGCCTGTTCACACATCGGTCCGCTACTGACGCCACCTCACAGGCCAACGGGGCGCCCCACGCCGACTTTCGGCGCAGCATTGTAGGATGGCCACACCAGTGCGGCAACTTGCTGGACACCACCTCGGTGCCATCCGGTTCTTGGCGCGTTGCGCTGCCTTTGGCCCTATTCGCACATCGGTCCGCTACTGACGCCACCTCACAGGCCAACGGGGCGCCCCACGCCGACTTTCGGCGCAGCATTGTAGGATGGCCACACCAGTGCGGCAACTTGCTGGACACCACCTCGGTGCCATCCAGATCTTGGCGCGTTGTGCTGCCTTCGGCCTATTCGCACATCGGTCCGCTACTGACGCCACCTCACAGGCCAACGTGGTACCCCACGCCGACTTTCGGCGCAGCATTGTAGGATGGCCACACCAGTGCGGCAACTTTCTGGACACCACCTCGGTGCCATCCGGATCTTGGCGCGTTGTGCTGCCTTCGGCCTATTCGCCGCAAGTGCGCACGCAACTCAGCTGCATAGCGAGTGAAACACCAAGGGGCGCCCCACTGCAGCCGAGGAACCTCCATCTTGGGGGCGACGCACAGCATCACATTGCTTTCCAATGCAATCAGATCCTCAAACAGCCCCCACTGACTGACGCGAACTCACAGGCCAATGGGGCGCCCCACGCCGACTTTCGGCGCAGCATTGTAGGATGGCCACACCAGTGCGGCAACTTGCTGGACACCACCTCGGTGCCATCCGGATCTTGGCGCGTTGTGCTGCCTTCGGCCTATTCGCACATCAGTCCGCCACTGACGCCGCCTCACGTGCCAACGGATTTTCTACGCTTTTTATAACCCTATGCCGCATAACAGGTCATGTGACTTGTTTATAAAACTTTTCATTGGTTCATTTTACTTTTGGTTTCCTAATGAGGAAGGCTTGATCATATGACCTAAAATAACACTTTTTATTGGATTAAAACATTTTTTTCCCCAAACGATGAAAGCCCCACCTTGTTTCTGGATGTTTCAGACTGAAGCTGGCGTCAGCATGAAAGCACCACCATCTCGTGGCTCCGTTGTGGTCATTCCCCGAGCAATCATGGCAGCCGCTCCCCACCGGAAACGTGCAGGAGTCGGGGGCCCCCAAGACTTTTGTAGAATCTTCAAGGCTGAGGGGACGCTTTCGAGAATGGGGTCCAAGACCTAGCAGACAAGCGTCCGAGTTCCAAGGTGTCCCAGGGCCATTTCAGTGGACCAGGCCCAAAAAGGAAAGAGCCTGCCACCATTTTGAGAGTCCTGTGGCAGCCGCCTATCGCTGCACCGCAAGAGTGGGCGCAACTCAGCTGAATGGCGGATTTTGGCACAGTGTACCAAAAGCGGGCGGAATGGCAACTGAAACGGTAAAGGGGCACCCCACTACAGCAGACGAGCCTCCACCTGGGGAGGCCCGTTCACGCCGCCTCACCCCTCCCCCCCCCGGGGCGCCCCACGCCGTTATTCGGAGCAGCATTGTAGTATACCAAAACCAGTGCGGCAACTTACTGGACATCACCTGGGTGCCATCCACATCTCAGCGCGTTCTGCTGCCTTGGGACTATTCGCACAACAGACCGCTACTGACAATGCCTCCCCCGGGACGCCCCACGCCGTTTTTCGGAGCTGCATTGTACGATACCAAAACCAGTGCGGCAACTTACTGGACATCACCTGGGTGCCATCCACATCTCAGCGCGTTCTGCTGCCTTGGGACTATTCGCACAACAGACCGCTACTGACGAGGCCTCCCCCCGCACCCCCCGGGACGCCCCACGCCGTTTTTCGGAGCTGCATTGTAGGATACCCAAAACCAGTGCGGCACCCAGGTAACATCACCTGGGTGCCGTCCAGAACTCAGCACGTTGTGCTGCCTTGGGACTATTTGCACAAAACACAGCTACTGACCATTGTTGCTTCTTTTTTCCATAAAATGTTTAAATGTATTTACTGTTTTTGTTGCGTTGTATATATTTATAAGTTATTAAAGTTTTATAATCCTACTACTTTGTTGGAGTGCTATATATTTTTAATGTGACACATAATTGTAAAAACTTTGATGTACAAAGAGGCATCCCTGGAATCTTCCGCTTCAGGCTGGGTCCCCTCCCCAATCACAATACAGGATGGTTTTCAGATAGTAGGAACGCGTGTGGTGTGACGGATCTCATCGGGTGGGGGCCTTGATCTACTGTAACTCCTTTGAAGAGGGGTGATTCTTTACAGCTGGAGCCATAAACTACATCTGCAGGGCTAGGTGATAGCCTGGGACTGGCCTGGACAATCGGACACATAGGAAGAGGAGTGTCAGAGGGTGCGGTAGTGAATAGGGCGATAGGGAGGTGTCGAGCGGGCACAGGGTGTGATTCTCAGGGAAGAACAGCGCAGATGGGGGGAGGTTTATTGACCATGCATAAGACAGAGAGCGGGGGTGACCAGTGCCTGGGGGAGATGCTTGCGAGGGTGGGGAGCCATGCTAAGGATCGACAGCGTGCAGAGAGTGAGTCTGGTCAAGGCATCTAAAATGGCTGCCGTGCACGACAAAAGTGTGGCATTTGAAAAAAGGCAAGATGGCGCAGACAATGTTTATCAACACTTCCTGATTTCCTTCGAATCGAACGTTAACAGACGTTATCTCTCCCACACTACCGGTCCCCCTGGGCTTAAACGCCGAGATGGTAGGGACTGCATCCCGTGGAGATAGGCCGAGACGTCACTCGGCAGAAAAAAAAAAAATATCAAAAAAAGTCTATAAACATACAATAAGTTAAAAGTCAATCATTCTTGTTTCCTTGTAGTACGCTCCCCAAACCGCTTCCCGGTTCGCGAACCGGGCGCACCCCACGAAAAAAACAATTTTTTTTGTTTTGTTTTTTTGCCCCGCGGGGCCCTTTTAAAGCCTCCACATCAAACCTAGGGGGTCAGGGAGGATCTACTATGCCCCCTTATGGTCATTTGCCCCTTCGCTTTGGCCTCCTCTTGTCTCTCGATCCTACCGAGAGACAAGATGGCGGCCGCTACGGACTGTTTGGAATGTTTACAGACACCGGAGAGCCAATCAGCTTTGCTTCGCAAAGCTCCGTAAGGCGAAAAGTACGCGAAACGGAGCGCTACCCGGGACGCTGTCACAGATATATATCTTTTTTTGAACGTTAATTTCTCAAAATCCACTGGAGCACATATATTGAGACCTAGCAAAGGCACATCGGGCTACCAGTCCCTACAATTTTGCCAAGTTTCGTGCAAATCCATTCAGCCGTTCGGGCTAAAAGTGAGGCCAACCGCCCTATGGAAATTAACATGGGAAAAACGCGTTTTGGGACCCCCCTTTTTTCTCGGCCCCCCCTTGACGAACCCCCCCCCCCAAATTTTCAGGGGCTGCTCAGAAACAAAATGTTCAATTTTCCT
The DNA here is from genome assembly GCF_964261635.1 of Lissotriton helveticus. Taxonomy (NCBI): domain Eukaryota; kingdom Metazoa; phylum Chordata; class Amphibia; order Caudata; family Salamandridae; genus Lissotriton; species Lissotriton helveticus. The sequence goes on along the minus strand of NC_136063.1, from coordinate 1,179,140,918 downwards.
GAAAATTTCAGCCAATTCCGTCCACA